>NC_040903.2:30910982-31544098 GCF_004126475.2 Phyllostomus discolor | reverse complement strand
GCCGCACCTCAGGCGCTGTAGCAAGTGGCGCTGTGGTCAGACACCTGAGGTGGTCCAGCTGCTCTGGCCAGTGATCTCCTGTGGCTTTTATGACACTTCTTTCAACATTTTGTTTAGTAAGAATACTGGAGAAAACCTTCGAATTTGCTGGGGTGATAAGATGCATTTTATGGAACACACCCGACTCTCAAGAGCCATTTGCAGAAAATTGAAAAGATGTGCCATCTTTCCCCCATCTTGAACGTTCTAGCCCCAGCTCCCTAGGAAATACTTTACATTTGTGTCGTCTTCTGGTGGAGACTGTGTTTGTGCCCGTGGCATAAAGTCCAAGTGAGTTTTGAGTGGGTGCATAGTTAAGTGGGAGCCCTACCTTTTGAAGTAGATAACTGTCCTTTGTTTTAGGGACCCGGTTGTCAACAAGACCACTAGGCAGGGTCGCTGGAGGATCATGGGTCCCTGGCATTAGTGCTACGGCCATGGTGATGTGGCTTCTCAGAAAGTCGGGAAATGCTGGCTCTCTTTCTAGCTTACCATTGAATATTTTTGGTTTGTGAATGTCATCACTGTGAACAGTGTTCATGCCAGTGTCTGGAGAGAGAAGCCCGTGACCCCTGTTAGAGATACAAGTTCTAAGGGGGAAGTTTTATTCCCACTGGAGTTTTGTGCTCAGAAAATTAAGATGAGTGACTCTGATTTTGAACTTGAATCAGTCTGATCTGTGGAAGAACAAGGTCTCCTGGAGAAACTGCTAAGAGCACAGGGATTAGGAGGCCATCCCGTGCATGTCCTTCCTGAGAGGTAGGGTGGGGCCCAGAAGCCAGAGATGCCGGGTCACCAACCGTGTGTCTTAGGCCCACAGTGAGTCCCCCCACCCACCTCCCTGGCAGGACTTCCTCAAACCAACCCGCACAACACACCTGACAAACTGCAGTGTCATCGTGCAGCGAGAACGTGCACTTTGGGGCTCACAGGCTAGAGGGAGCCTCAGCACGCACCCCGCTGGACCTTCCAGACTTCAAGCGAGAAGGCTGCTCGCCTTCACTTTATAGATCACTCCTTCGGCCCTGGCCCGACTTCTCCATTTCCCCTCACTGAGGTCAAGGCCTAGCCCCAGTAACCTCGTTTTCTCCCTACCGACTTCAGGCAGCCTCGGGCCAGGTGTTGGGCCATGAACTACAGAACTTGGGGAAACATCTTTTTAAAAAGCTCTATACTAAACAGACCCACCCAGGCCCGTCTAGATCATCGCTGTTGAATTCTTTCTTGCGTGAATGGCGGGGGTGGACGGGGGGGGGGGGGGGGATGAGAGGGCAGTGGGGTCACCTCAGCGTCCATTTCCTCCTCACGTCATTTTCACTGCATTAACTGCTCCCAATACTTCTGTTGACAGAAGTGTCCAAACCAGTAGAGAAATTTTATGAGTTTATTTGAGCCAAACTGATGACAGTTGCCGGGAAGCAGAATCTCAACAGATTGAGAAAAGGCTCTGGAGATTGGCAGTTTTGCAGCACATTTTATGCATTAGACTCAAAAGAAGAGATATAGGGTTACATGAAATCCCTTGGTGGTCGACTAAGGGGGCTGGAAAAAGGGGGAAACTCTGGGATTGGCTAAACAGTGAGATGGAGAGACACATGCTTCTTTGACCATGGTGGGCACAGGATAGTTCGTTAACACTCATGGCACAGAGAGGCGGCACTCAGGGACCACGAGAACAGTGAGGGCTCTGTGGTCTCCGGTCCCAGGACCTGGGTGTGCCCTGAGGGGTCTGGAAAAGGAGATTACTCTGAGATTCCAAGGATATGTCATCTTAGATGCAAAAAGGCAATAGGCTCAGTTAAGGTAAAGGTTGACCTTCGTCAGGGAAGCTACAGGCCCAGGATGTGACTAGCCGTCAGGACTCATTTTTAGTTAGGAATGTTTGTGTTCACACCATCCTGTGTGGTTACTTTGGGTCTCTGGTCTGTGAGACCCGCCATGCAGGCCTCCCCTGAACTCGGCGGGTTTAGTACGTGGCCCCTTTTTCATCCACTTTCCAAGTGTAAACCGGAAGACTGAGCTCTGTGGATTTGGCAGTAAGTGCTGAGTTGAGTCTCAAAGAATTTGTTTCTTATCAAAATTGAAAAGAAGAAAAAGTGCTGCTGATTTCTGGATTTTTTTTTTTTTGGTCATATGTTTTGAGGACTTGAAACTGAGTTTGGATTAGGACCTGGACGGAAGGAGGTAGAGTTGACAGAGGAAATGGGGTGAGGTGGAGAAATCATAGTCCAACGGAGAGGAACAAGGCCCGGTCTCGGGGAGCCAGGTAGGGGCCCCTTTGGGTTCAGTGATTCTCTTCACATCGAAGCGTTGCAGTTCAGCACTTGTTGCATAGGGCATTCTTCCTTAAATCTACAAATGTGTGTGTTTGGAAGGAAATTGAAGCCGCATGTTCCCAGTTCATTTACATGTAACTCATCACAATGTTGCTTTGTAATGATTCTTTGATGTTCAAAGAGGCTAGTGGTCCTGCTCAATGGTCTTATGTTTTCCTTTCTCCTTTGGAACCAGCACGTTTTCTTTGACCCAGCAGTAAAGCAGCTTGGGTCCTGAACAGCTTGCTTTCGGGTCTAAAATGGAAAACCCAGGAGTTTCAAGGACACGCACGTGCCAATGCCTGGCGAATTGTGTCGGCCTGTTGCTGGGTCACGTGACTGTGTCAGGTTGATGAAAGGCAAAATGGGGATTTCTTTAATATAAGATCTCACTGATTGTTTCATGCTTGGTTGATTTATCTTCTTTATTTTAATTTTTTTATAATGAAAATGTCAATTCCAAAGTAGAAGAGTATAATGTATCCCCAGGTACCTTATTACCCATCTTGGATAATTAACAGGTTATGGCTATCTTATATCCTCCTTGAATCATTTTAAGGCAAATGTCAATCATCATATTTTATCTGCAAATATTCCCAGATTTAGCTCTAAAGAATAAAGATTTTTAAGAAATACATGTAGCCCTGGCTGGTGTGGCTCAGTGGATTGAGTGCCAGCCTGTGAACCAAAGGGTCACCAGTTCGATTCCCAGTCAGAGCACATGCCTGGGTTTCGGGCCAGGTCCCTAGTTGGGGGCGACTAAAAGGCAGCTGATCGATGTCACACATCGTTTCTCTACCTTTCTTTCTCCCTCCCTTCCCTTCTCTTTAAAAATAAATGAAATCTTTTTTTAAAAAAAGAAGTATACATATAACTATAACACTAATGTCACACCAAAAACAAGTAACCATAATTCCTTACTATCAAATATGCAGTCAGTTCAGATTTTCCCTCTTGTCTCATAACTTTTAACAGTTTGTTTAAATCATGAACTAAATAAGGTCTGCACCTTGCACTTGGTTGCCATATCTCCTCAGTCCCCACCCACCACCCCTTTCAAATTCCATTGATGCAATGGAATTCTTGAGGTAAATTCTGAAGAATATGGCTTTGGCAAGCTCAAAATACTGGCCTGGTAGCTGAAAAAGAGAAAAATAAAGCAATTACTTTAATCAACTATCAAGTCGAGAAAAATGTAAAGGAGGCAAGACCCAAAACATTGAACAGTCTTATCAGTTCAACCGAGATGAGTGTTTTTGATGACCTTGTCACCCAGAAGCTTTGCGAGAGGAACTTAAAGAGGATGGAGGAGTACCTTCTCCCTAGGGTCCGTAAGCTTCCAACTTTTGTGATCACAGATGCCTGTCATATGTATAGTTACCTATTTATGCATTCTACACAGGTATTTCTGTATTACTATATCCTTTGGAAAACAGTGTTATAAAAGATAAGAGAAAGCTACACTGGAAACTATGAAGGTTCTATTATAGCCTCCCCACGTTCCTTTTGGGTGTTGTCACTTTGGAGACCACCACAGAGAAACAGGCTCCCCGTACTCATTGGCACTAGAACACAACCCCCGCAAAGTCAACAGAGGAAACTTCCCACCATCAGTCTGTGGGATTGGTCTTGGAAGGAGTAGGGCAGGAAATGGCCCATTTCTGCACGCCAGTGAAAACTTTCAGGCAAAAGCACCAGACATCTTTTCTCGTAGTCATTTTTCCCTTTTCTGACCATCACGCCTTCCTGTGCATGGCCCACGTGGACCCGGCTTTCTTCCGGCTTCCTCCACACCTGCATCCGTAAACACCAAGAGCAGGGCTTCAGCGGGTCCAGGGTCATGAAAGTATTTGGAATTTGAGGAGTCCTCTTTTTTAAAAAACACACAATCATAAATTCATACTTGCTAGATCCTCAGTCAGCCTCTTGGAAGTGTTTGTGCATGCCTTGGGGTATAGTCATCCGTCTTACCATAACCCTCTTCCTGGGTGAGCACTGATGTTCCACTGTGTGTTTGGGTGCTTCCCCCACCCCCAATTTCTTACTCTCTAAGTTCCCTATAGAACTGGCTATAGAACATTAGTTCCCCTTTAAGCCCACTTCTGAGTTTAACTCTTGCATATCCAGAGCTAAAACAGTCTTCCTGATACTCTGTGGACCTGTTAGGTACTTGTGGCCCCTCCTCCACCTTTTGCCTGTATTAGAGGGAGAGGCCCGGGCCCCAGGACAATGAGCAAGTCCCTTTGCCATCCGGAGGACTGTAATCAAGTGGCCCGCCACTGGAAGCTAGGAGGTGAGATGACTTGGTGGTTTAAGGCACACACTCTGAACTGAGGCTGACTTGGGTTCCTATTCAGTCTCTGCCAGCTAGGCAACCTTGGACAAGTTATTTAGCCTCTCTGAGCTTTTCTCATTTATAAATAGGAATAATAATACACATCTCACAGGTTGTTATGAGTGTTGAATAAGATTATGTAAAGCATTCAATATAATTTCTGATCAAAACACTTAAATTATGGATTTCATTACTAGTAATAGCAGGAGTTAAAAACAGATTTTGTCAATTCTGAGGTACTTTTTAGTCTCTGAGAGCAGGCTATATCTTAGAATTGATGGCACCATGCAAAGTAATGGGCAGTGTTTTTTATTCTTGGTGACCTGTAAAATAATGGTGTGTTCTATGATAGGCGTAGTCTTCAATTTCATAATATTTGGTAATAAACTTCATCCACAGAGAGCATGAGTAGGCCAAGGTCAAGAAAGTAGAATTGCTGAAACCATGTAGTTCCTCCCTCCCTCCATAGAAAGGCAGGTTAGTGACTTACCTGAGCTGAGAAAGGTGCAACTAGTATCTCTGGGAGGAATTTGGGGAGAGACCTGAGCTATTTGTCAGTGGACGGGGCCATGCCTCTCACGCAATGCCACTTACACCAGTGGATCCTTCTCAATCACACCCCCATTCTTTCTTGACTCTCAGTCTCCCCCTCTTTCTCATTCATCAGCCACTGAGCCCCTCCCCTTGTTCCCATGACACAGGAGCTCCTACCCTCTTTCCCTTCCCTAGTCCCCATCTCCCTGCCCCAACCTGAAGAGGAAGCCTGGATCCAGCATATTTGGAATCTGGGACCCAGAACCATAGTTCTTTTAAAGCCAAAGGAGGCCATGGAGATGATCTAGCCCAGTCTTCCCATTTTATAGAAGAAGAGACTCAGACATAGTAATTTACCCAAATGATTCAGCCCTGACAGTAACAAGCTCTGTGACCCCAAAGAAGTCATGACATTATTTTGGGAAACAATGATAACACATTCATTATCCTCAGGAAACAATAAAACTGGAGTTGTTAAAATTTTAAATTAACAGCTTTGGGCAAAGCAATGTCATAAATGAGATACGATAATGCACGTGACAATGCCTGTCGCCCATTAGGGACTGAATGTCCTCTGAAAGTGTCCTCCCATCTGGACATGCTCAGAGGATGCTCTCATTGGACTTCCCTGCCCAATTTTGTACAAATGCCACCTGGGGCCACTTCACAGTAATGAAGCTTTACATTTGAATACAGCATCCTGTTTACATGCAGTCCTCTCAATGACCACAGAGAGGCAAGGCAGAGCCCAGTCATGATGCAGTTATAAGCTTCAGTTTTTGATTAAAACTCTGGTTTCTGAAGTCCTTCAGATCTGAGTTCAAATCCTGCTGCATCATGTGCCACCTGTGTAACCTGGGCTAGATTAATAATTAACCTCAGCTGGGCTTCAAGCTGCTCATCTTTAAATCAGCTCTTCATGATAGCACCAAACTCATGGGGTAAGAAGTAAATATAAGACAGATAAAACGCTTAGTAGATGCCTGGAACATTGTAAGCGCACTGTAAACAGCCGTGGTGATGAGAAATGACTTTGTGTGCAACTAACAGCAAATGCAGTGAATCCCCAAGAGGCATTGAGTTTAAGGAGACTCCCCTAATGATCCAGCCAATCTGGAGCACAAGCATGCTGATTCCAGAACCAGCTTTTTTCCACAGCAACTCCCTTTGTTGCCATGGAGATGGTATGGCTGGGGTGTGCATTAGCTTGCTCCAGGCCTTTATAATTCACTAGGGACAGCTTGGGGGACAGAGATGGGTTCTGAACCAGAAAAATAAATTGCCTTATAGATGAAATTTTCTAGGCAAAATATTTGGGTAGTTTCTTTGGCCAGTTAAAATTATGCTGAAGCCGGAGCTTTCTGGCGTGTACAATTATTTTTTCCACTGAAGTAGGCATAAGGGGGCAGACTACAAGTGGTCCCAAAGACATCTTTAAAGTGGTCAGCTAAAAACGTTTTTGGCCTCATGAGCTAATTGATGATAGATTAAAGAGGATCAAAGGGATTCAGTTGTAAATGCATCTGGAATAATAACCCCTTTCTGCCAATGCTGCTGCAGTTTTTATAGAAAAACACCAGGGCACCATCCAAAGGAGAAGTCGCCGGCTACCCCCATGACAGAAACCCTGTGAAGGTTTGCGTGTCATCAGGAATGTGCGTGTCGTGAAGCAATATGATCCCACGTATGGACGCCAGAGCTAGACAGACTCTGGCTCTGCCACTTACTAGATGTGTGTCTTTGGGCAGCTGCCCTCACCTCCTGAGAACCGCCTTACAGAGTTAGTACTAAATGAGGTCATGCATATGCAGCCCCAGTACCACGCCTGGCACGTGGGTGTGATTGACCCACATTAGCTATTTTAATGTTTTCACCTTTGCCACTCCACAAGCCAACTCCCTTTTTTACTTCCTGCATAATTTTTCTCTAGAAATGATACCCATGTAGCAGCAGGCGGCGGGTGTCAGTGCCTGATTGTGGACTCTGCCCGGCTGTTGGCCTCCTTGGGTTCCACTCAGCAGCCCTGCCTCCTCCAGGACTCAGACTTGCTGTTAACATCACAAAGGAATGATTAAACCCTGGGAGAGGCTGACTCTCCATTAAAAGCCCCCAAACACTTATAATCTGCTTCAGAGTCTTGAAGTCCAAATGACAACTAGACGGGAATGGTGTGTAGGACTCACCGACAGGGTGGGGAGGATGAAGGAGACTAAGAAAAACAAAGTGTTCTCTATAGCTGAGGCATTTTTTCTCCAATTACAAAATAACCAGGCCACGTAAGTTATTCTGTGGGAATGTGGTCGATTTAGGTATTTAACCCCGTCCCCAACGCCCCCCCCCCCCCCCGCCCCCTTCAGTTGTTTAGTATCAGCAAAGAAAGCAAGCAGCAGAGTGATTGGGTCACTTCGCATCTGGTCTCTGTGCAGACCTCCATCTTTGCTCACTGTTGGTGCGGTTGACGGGGCTGGGTTGGGGCACCTCGACTCCAACAGTCCAGTGGCTTGGTTCTCCTTCAGATTCTTCATTCGCTTAACATTTAACAAAGGCAGGAAGTTTCTATCGATAAAAACGGTACTTTACATAAACAGATTGACTGCTTTGTCCAGTAAACTAATGCTCTAAAAAAATCCAGCAAGATATTTCCTACTTCTTAGAAGTTCTCATTCTCTGTTTAGTGTTTTGTCTGATAAGTGTGATTTTCTAAACTAGGCAACTGCCTGGTAGATGAATCACATTTACACTCAGGTAGTGGAAAGAAATTGCTCACTGCTGGGAAGTGTGTAATTTAGTAACAACAAATATTTATGGAGGACCTGTGAAAGACCAGGTCCTAGGCTCTAGGATTCTGCACTAAAGTATATTCCAGGGAGAGAGTAATAAACAAGCAAACATACTATGTCAGATAGAAATAAGTGGTATGAAATAAAGCAGTGTCTTCTTATCACAGATTGTTTTTATAAGAAGGCCTCTGAGAAAGGGGCGTTGGAGCAGAAACCAAAAGGAAGCGAGGGAGGGAGCCGTGAGGGCATCTGGGACTGGGACCTGGGAGTCCGGCTGTCCTCTTTGCAAATAGTGTGGGCTCCACCTCTGTGGTCCTCAGCTGTGTCGTCTGCAAAGCGAGAATGCTGAGTCCCATAGCGTGGTGCTCCTGGAAGCAGTCAGGCCTGTGAAAAAGGAGCTGGCCTCTGGCGGGGCTGGGTAGATGTGAGATCCTGCTGCTTCCGCTTTCCCTTTTGCTGGATAATTCCCGAGGGGGTCGGGGAAAAGATTTCTTACCTGGTTAAACGTCACACTGGGTCACAGGCTCTGAATATAGGCTTGAATGGAATCTTAGATACCAATGGCCTCCCTCTCCACCCCATTCCTGCTCAGTGTGAGTTTGTGTTTAATTTTCTCATCCCTAAATTGTATGGCTTTCTAAATTTCTCCAACCTGTTCAGATCTGTGTTTTTGGTGGATTCTCTCTAATTGCAGATGCGTCTCTCTCTAACATAGTTTTTTTTTCCTTCCTCCTGTTTTGCATCTCTGTGGCACATCCCAAGTGAGTGTCATCCGTAAATTTTGTGACACCCTGTCCTGGGTATTGAGTCAAGTGGATGGGACAGTGGATTGTTAAGATGCCCCCTGAAACACCCCCACAACTCGGCTTCATGCCACGTTTGCTTGTGATTTCTGTCCATTATCAGCCCCCCTTCTGAATCTTTGGACTTATAGTGAAAATAAAATCTTTCCCAAGACACTGCATGTTCAGCTCACCATCCCCTTCTCCATCCCCGTAAGTTCTTAACTACCGCACCAACAGCATTCAAGTCTTCGCAGTACTCTCATGAACTTGATTGTTCTTCATGTATTCATCCCTGGCATTCTGAACCCTTTCGAGTTGCTCCCGTAATATTTATTCCACAATTTTTTAAACCAACAATTTCATGGACCCTGCATTAATTTTTCACTGCTCGTTCCCTCTGCTTTCTTTCCACATCACTATCACATGTGGTTGGTCTCGTTCCAGCCTCCTGACATCCCCCTGTGTACAAGGTAATTTCTCAGAACTAATTATTCATCTTTACTGCCCCAGTGCGCAGCGAGCGTATTAGTCAAACTCTTTCACTCCCCGAAGGCGTGTGTCGTCTGCAGCCGCTGATTCATGTGTGTGTGTGTTCGCCAAATGTTCCTCTACCTGTTTTTCTCTCCAGCTCGTCTGCAGGGGTTTCTAATTCTCCCAATTTCACTCATTTGTACTTATAAAGATATGTTTTAAGGAGTTTAGTGTGTCATGTTTTAACATTTTTATTTCAGTGTTTGCCTCTTTTAAAAACTTAGTAGATCTGTGTTTTTCCAAGCTTCTTGGCCTTTTTTTTTCTTTTTTTTTTTTTTGTGTGTGGCTCAGGATGAGCTTACAGATTTTAATGCTCTTGCTAAGTGTGAAGTCCTTCTGATTCAGCTCGTGTGATTTTCTCTGCTGAGCTTCATTCACACAGTCCTTTGTCTGGGCGTCTTATTGGTCTTGTGTTCAGAACTCTTCAGTGATCCTGAGTTTCTGACACACGACTAAACGGGTGTTTACTTTTGCCATTTGATATACATTGTTAGAGACTGGAATTAGAAAATCACGAATTAAATTTCTTTCAGAAAAAAAAAATAGCCGTGGAATATGCTGGTTAGCTTCCTAGGAGCGCCTCTCATCTTCCCAACGTAAAACTTTCCACTCTGCACACAGCTTGGCGCTAATTGTCCACTCTTTTCCTTAGAGAGAGCATTTTCCTCAACCTAACCTCTTTTTAAAACACGACCTTGCCAAGTCAACATGATTTTAGAGAGCATTTTGCTGAAGCTTACTCAATTGCTATCTGTATCCTAACTCAGTTGATACCTCCACCCAGCCACTAGAGAATCCGGAAGCCATAGCACACATTTCTGGCTTTTATTTTTAGAAAGTAATCCAGTGCCTTTATTTTACTAATGACAAATGTTTGACCCCAATAAGCAAGGGCACCCGAATCTGGGAGCACCCTGTGCCAGTGACTACTCCAACGGAAAGGCCTGTTTGTAACACGGCTGTAACCCCCATTCTGGACCGACTCTCACTCTGGCATGACGCTCGACCCCGAAGTTGGGGCTGGAGTGTGTGCGAGGGCCACCCCATCGTCACTTGGAGCTGTTAGCAAGAACAGTACAGTTGCTGTGCCATTTTAAAAAATGTAAATGGTATTAAATTTGATATTGATTAGAGTAGACTGAGCAAAAAATAACTGGAGCAACCGAAACCCTGTTTCCACTTTTAACCATGTGGCCCAGCCAACCTTTGTCACAGATGCCCCAGGGAAGGATCTCAGAAATTAAATCCTCAGTGCAGCTGGTTGCTCAGTGGGAGCAACCTCACAAGAAGCTGCTGTCACCATCCTCTGGGAGAACACTTTTCATCTTACCACATGTAGAAAGCAGTGTCTGTGGTGGCCTCAGTGCCGGTCACGGCAGTCCCAGTGTCGGGAGCCTCTCCACACATATGCTGTGAAGGCATCAGAGCGGAGGGCAAACCCAACACGTTGGAACTGAATTATTTTGTGCAAATGAAAGAGTGTTTGTATGAGTCATATGCTTGTGCGACAGGGAGAGAAATTGTGAAGGTCTAAAATCTTCATTTTCAAAGTTCAGAAATCCTATTCTTAAAAGGAGTCCTTGGGAAAGGAGGAACTAGGCAACATGTGAGCACTTTATCACCCCGACCTAACTGGGTAGGAGAATACCACACACTTTATGCTCAGAGGGCAACACGATTTCCCTACTTCTTGAGCTTCCGCTTGACTACAGGACCAGAGAAGAGTAGGGGACATTGCCGGGGGCCTTCTGGGAAATGGGCAACAGGCTTCCTCTCGTGCCTGGCCCTGGGCCTCTGGTAGTACCTGTCTGTGGCAGAGGGAGCCTTGGCCCGTGTGGTTTCCATGAAGCACAGGGAATGCCTTGAATCTAGCAGAATGATTACATGGCTTATCAGATTTTTAGCGAGGAAATCTACCTTAAGTTTAACAAACAAACAAACAAACACAACCAACTCAAACCAGAGAGCCCTTGGAACGGACCCCACTGTCAGTGGGACCAAGCCCTGTTTCTGGATCCCCTTCAACCAGCCGAGTCTCCTGGACGTGGCCAGTTAAATCTGTGCATGGATGTTAATCCGCCCTTTGGCTTGCTCCCTCTGATTACTTCCAGAAGTTGCAGAACATGTTGTCCCTATCGGGGAGCTTCAGTTACCTTCTCTTTTCCCTCTACCCCAAAAGGGCCCCTTTTCCAACGTGCTCATGTTTGGCCTTTCCCGGAGACTGGACACAAACGGCTGCTGTGGCTTTGAGCTTTTGCAGGGTGTCCCCAGTGAGCTGCACACCTGCAAGTTGGAAGGCTCTTTCAATCACAGCTTTTGAATCAAAGATGATTCAGGCGAGACTTGAACTACGTGGGGAAGAACTTTTATCCAAACACATGCCATGATACTTGGCTTAAACCATCTGGCAGAGCAAGCCGACTGACTCTGACTTCTCTAAAACAGAAGACTTATGCAGATTAATTGGACCTAAATTGCAATTCAGTGGTTTTCCAGGGAGGAACCCTAATCCATTCAGAAAAGCAGCCTAGGGCTTCCATACTCATGCCCTACCTCCAGTTACATGTGAACCTCCTCCCTGCATTGACCCTGGAGTTAGTAGGAGCCCCCAGCACAGCCAAACTGTAAGGAAAAGCTGGTCTAAGTGGCAAAAGACAGTGGTGCCAGAGGTGTTTCTCTGTCACTGCTGCTCTGGCCTCTTAGACAAGGCCTCTAAAGACAAGGTCCTACCACTAACCTGGACTGTGGCCAGGCTAGTAGAAAGGGGTGCAGGTGAAACCCAGACACCGTGGTGTCCCACCCCAGGAGTGATCCCGACACCCACCCTCTAGGCCCTGTGTGTTCTGGGTGCCAGGCTTGGGGGTGGGTTTTTGTGATTGGTTTTTGTTCTTGTTTTTTGGAGACATTTACATTTAACCAACAGCTGATTGAAACCAATTGCTATGCAAATTTTTTATATATTTTGTGTCCCCTAATAGTTCACGTTCTTAATAAGAATGACTAGAGAAGTGGTTGCTAACAGTAATCAAGCCCCAACTAGCCTTAGGATAGTCTGTCCTTGCTCGCCCTGCTCATTGGCTGCCCCACCTCAGCGCCTGAAAAGAAGGAACTCCGTGGACTGGGATGTGTATTTTATGAAAAAGAAGGAATGCTGCTCATCTGAAACCTCTGCTTCTGTTTTCAGTACCAAAGGTGTTCTCTTCCTTGGCTCTGTGAGAGGGTGTGGTTTGGCTAGACTCCTGTCGGGTAGGGAGTGATACAGAGGAAAGTGCCCAGAGCTGCCCACCTGTGTGGGGCTCGGTGGGGCTGATGGTGGATCCCAGTGTTTGGTGCAAAGCCGGGCCAGGATCAATGGAGAGATGGACAAGGTGAGAGAATACTAAGGAACTTGAACAGTGGCCGTATCCCAGTCTTTTGAAACTACTCACTCTCTGCGTGTGTGTATGACTATAATAGGAATAAAACTAATCAATGCTTTGGAACAAACCAGGATCTGGCTATCTGTTGATAGAAACACTACACACTCTCTTCCTTCTCCACCCAGAAACAAGGCTAGACATAGAAAGGGCTAGAACTCGGTCCTCAGACAAAAGATTCAGTCAGTTAAGAAAGGGTGGACCTCAGGCTGTTGCACATGTAAGACTTCAGGGGTGTCATTTCAAAATATCTATAAGCATTCTCATAATTTCTTTATAATTTGCTGGGAGTTTGACTCCATAGAAGGTGCTATGTAAGATGAGGTCTGTAAGGAAAATGTCCAGCCATTGTTAATGTCATGAGAACGGTTTGCACAGCATCGATGTCCCCTGGCCGTCAGGGAGAGTGGACTGGATGTGCATGCATGAACAATGAGGACTTCACTGTACTAGTCAGTGGGTACGCCGGTGAGTGAGCATGCGTACTGTGTGGCTGTCAAATTCAAAATAACTGAGCAAGTAGAGCAATGAATCTGCAACAAATTTTGCATTAAGCTTGAACATTCCTCCACAGAAACTATTGAGATGATTCAGAAGGCCACAGCTATGAGCAACTGGTGATTGTCAGCTTCATCATGACAACACACTCATTCATGCATCACATCTCAGATCTTGTGCAGAGTTTTTTGGCAAAGCATCAAATCCCCCAAGGTCACTCAGCCCCCCTGCAGCCCAGATTTTGCTCACTGTGATTTCTGGCTCTTCCCAAAGCTAAAATCACTTTTGAAAAGGGTGAGATTCAGGGAACTATGACAGAGCAGCTGTTGGCAATTGGGAGACCTGTGTGAAGTCCCAAATTGCCTACTTTGAAAGGGGCTGAGGTGTCATTGTCCTGTGTACAATGTTTCTTGTATCTTGTATCTTCTTCAATAAATGGCTCATTTTTTTTTCATATTACATGGCTGGATACCTTCTGGGCAGACCTCAAATACCTTTTTCACATTTTTTTAAGGCAAATCGCTTTTGACAGAAAAATCAGTGTATCTTCCTGCACTACTGCCCTGACATGCAAAGTAAAGAGACCTAGAGGTGAGCCTGTTTACCTAATGTCATGCCAGGAGAGTGACTGGCGTAGACTATAGATAAAGGAATAACCAAAGAGGTAGATTTTCCTACATAGTTTGGAAGTGATCACTATCAAAGCCATATTAGAGATACTTTTGTCAGCAACAGAAAATAACAATTCTGGGGTTGAGTGGAAAGTCCACATTGCTGCTCGTATGTACATCACAGGGTAATGAGTGTGGTCCACTCCATCTCTCATGGCGTTCGGCCAGTCAGTGTGCCGTTAGGTGTAGAATCAAGAAGAGGAAGAGAACCAGCTAACTCTAGAAAGACAGGGGAATGGTTTCTCAGAACATTTTGTGTTTCCTCAGGGTAATCAAAGGCTCCTGAGAGGTAGTTAGCATTCTTTCGAGGAAGCTGTGTCACATTGGTGTCTGTAAAACTCTGCATAAAGAATTGATGGTACAAAAGAGAAACACTCATCAGTACGGAGAATAGACTGGTGGTTGCCAGGTGGGAGGGGGGTGGGGGCTGGGTGACAAAGGCAAAGGGATTAAGGAGTACAAATCAGTGGCTACAGAATAGTCGTGGGGATGTGAGGTGCAGCATAGGGAGTATGCCAATACTATGGTAACTCTGTATGGTGCCGGGCGGTGCTGGACCTGTCTGGAATGTCACTTTGTAAACTATGTAAATGTCTAACCCCTATGTTGTACACTGAAACTAATATAAAGTAGTGTGAATGTCAAGTTTAATTGAAAAATAATTTAAAAAAAAAATCAGAAAGAAGCGACCTGGGAATAGATGCACTAGACTAGAAATGTAGTGGCTCTGAGATGTAATCCAGAGTTGGTACAGCGGCACTGCGAAACACATTTTCATAAGGTCCGTCTATGACACATTCTGTGTTTCCGGGACAGAGGTGGAGAAGAAAGGAGAATCCTTCAAAGGCCATGGGTTGTCTGTGGTCTAGCCAACACTCTACTTGGTAACATTTCTGTATATTTTACCATGAGCCTTTTTGTGCTTATCCTCCAGGGTCAGAGTTCCCTGGGCACAACTTTCATGGCTCTGCCCTGAGAGACAGTCTCCTCATCTCCTCAGGGTGATGGGTGGCTTCAGTTGCCAGAGGGAATCCTCTTAGGAATTCCCCATGAAATCGCCATGAGATTTTGTTTGATTTCAACTTGAGAATATAGGTGATGCATTCATAGACAAAGGACATTGCATTTATGTAGAAACAGCCCTTGTTATTCACTACCTACTTATTTGTGGTTCAATGAGAAAAATTGCACTACCTGATTAGGTAGAATAACTAACAAAACAATGGTAAGTCAGCCCTGGCTGGTGTAGCTCAGTGGATTGAGCACGGGATGTGAACCAAAGTGTCGCAGGTTCGATTCCCAGCCAGGGTACATGCCTGGGTTGCAGGCTATAACCCCCAGCAACCGCACATTGATGTTTCCCTCTCTCTCTATCTCCCTCCCTTCCCTCTCTAAAAATAAATAAATAAAATCTTTATTAAAAAAATGGTAAGTCAATTGCAGAGTGTTGTAAAATGCTTAGTAAATATAGGTGGACAGATTTGGGGTCAGAGTCAAGTGATTAACCCACAAGGCTGGTACAATCCCTGAAAAATTTCTGGGAAGTACTTGCTTTGACTGGGTCCAATAGTTTGGTGTTTGAACTTCCCCTTGTATAAAACGGGGGTGATGCTGCCTTTGCCAACAGCTATCAGGCACTACACCAAACACAGAAGTAAAGATAGGCCCATGTGCGCCTGAGCTGAGCCAACAGATGGAAGAGAAATAATAGAGGACATGAGGGGGAGATGGCATCAGGAGGTGAGCATAGGCTGGGAAGTGCTTGGTGCTCATACAGTGCGAGGAGCGGGGAGCTGATTCAGACGTCTGGGACTGGCCACTGAGTTAAAGCATACATGAATAAAATGGTAAAACTAATCATAAAAATGATGTTCCGTTTCATTACAATCCAATGAGCCAATTTATTTCATTGCCCTTGTAGGTAAGCCGAGTAAAGCTTGTTATTTTTGGATGAACAAGGAAAGAGTTCACTTGTGGTCACATCCAAATGCAGATTTTATGTCATGGAAATAATAACGTTTCAGGAGGAAGACAATAATTGCAGTAGCATTTGCAAAGAGAGTCATGCCGTAAGCAACCAAAACAACCAAGCCGGCTCTCCGTTGTTCACAGGGTCTGTGTGACCTAATTACACAGGCTTCGTTTGTAATGGAAACAGCAATATTGGTAGGTCTCATATGACTTTGATTATATCCTTTGGGTTCCTTAAAAAAAATTCTAAACCTTTAAATTATTGTACAGAAAAAAAAAGTCTGCTTCAGTTTCTTTTCTGATTCTTTTTGTAGCCACAAGGATTCACAATTATTCCGTGAAAGTGACAGGTACCTTCCATGAACTATGTGACTTCACAAGAAAACATTTCTATTTCTACCAGGTTAGCACTACCGGGTTCTTTCCTGTCACCTACAAGCAAATCTTGTCTTTCCACTGTAATTTTTTAAAAGGCCTTTTCTGAGACATTCTCCGGGTGATCCTTATAGAAATGCCATGGGTTCGGTCCACATCATTATGGTGAGGACGCTGAGGCCCCGGAGAGAGCAGCCTGGCCAAAGTGTGTGGCTGCTGTGTAGAGACAAGTCATTGGACTCTCCATATGGTGCTCTCTTGATCATTAGAAGATACTTAAGATGTTTCTTAACTTCTTCACATCTTTCTGCAAAGACAGATTCTCTTGGCCTTCCGTTGCACACCAAGTAACCAAGATAGAAGACCTTGAATTATCTTCTGTTGTCCCAATTATCAACGGACAACCCTTAAGGTTGAAGAGAGGGCCCTACCTTGCAGCACAGGGCACTTGAGAAGAGGGCTTGCAAATGCTCTTAAAGAATTAAGTCTGTGACAAATACCATACGATCTCACCTTTAACTGGAACATAATCAATCAAAGAAAAAAGCAAACAAAATATAACCAGAGACATTGAAATTAAGACCAATCTAATGATAGCCAGAGGGGGTGTGGGGGGGGAGGAAGGGTTTTCAGGAACTACTATAAAGGACACATGGACAAAACCAAGGGGGAGGGTGGAAGCAAGGGAGGGAGGTGGGTTTGGCTGGGGTGGAAGAGAGTGGTGGGAGAAAATGCAGACAACTATAATTGAACAATAATAAAATAATTTAAAAAAATTAAGTCTGTAAAGGTAACAATGGAAAATTGGCAGTGAGGTTGGTATTCCAAAGGTGCTCCAACAAACCCTAGTCTCTCTGCCTGGAGTGCCTGGAGTACCTGGACCTGCATTTACTAATGCCGATGGTCCCGTTATAAATCCTTTTATTAAAGTCTTCCATGGCTCTGTCTGTGAATCAGTTTGTAGAGTAGGCTGTGATTGTCTCCAGTGCTACCGATTTGAGCGTATTCCATGCACTTGCATTTATATCTCTAGCCACCCTCTCTGCCCTGGCAACCTAATGTTGTCTGCTGGTTGCCAAGGCGTAGGCAGGGGTTCTCCAACCTCAGGGTACACTGGAATCACGTGAAGAGCTTATGAAAAACGCAACCCTTGGCCCCCCACTAACTGATACAGCCAAGTTTCTCAATCTTAGCACTGTTGACATTTTGGGTCAGCTCACTCTTGGCTGTGCGGGGCTGTCCCGTGCTTTGCAGGATGTCTACACCATTCTTGGTGACCGCCCCCCCCCCAGATGTCAGTAGCCACCTCCTCAGTTGTGACCATCAAAAATGTCTCTTGGAGGACAGAATCACCCCTGGTCTTAGGGATTCTGATTCCTAAAAAGAGAGTAGGGCTGAGGATTAGTTTCAACAAGCTCCTCATGCAAATCTAATTCCTGTGTGCCCTGTTGGGCCTTTTCTTCCCTATCAAGACCCTGTTTCCTTCAGCCCCTGCTTCTAAGCCACCTAGAGGGTTACAGGTGTGTTACAGGTAAAGCTCAGTTCTCTTCCTGAGCCAGGCCATGGTGCTGCCCGCCCAGAAGGCAATTAACTAAATAAACAGAATCACGCTGTGTGCTCACGAGTGGCCTCTCTGCATCTAGGGAGCATGTGTGCTTAGTAACAGACTCCTTTTGGAGGGCACGTTCCTGTTGCTGTATAACCCAGGAAAAGTTAATAGGCTCCTTGAGAAGATCTTTAGACCCAAAAGGGAGAAGAGAGCATCAGTGTGGCTGGCTCCCAGAGGGGGAATATTTGGAGCAGACAATGCCTGGAAGCCACTTCCGGGCAGCCTGGAGCTTTGCCTGAGGGCAGGCGGGAGCTGCACCCGCCCGCCCAGGAGGCAGCCTCAGCAGAGCCCACCAGCCTGCGGTCCAGCACATGCTGCACGCTAGCAAAGCTGAATCCAACGCCTGTGTTCCAGTGATTTGGATGCTTTCAGGAATTCCGTTTAGTCTGTCTCCTGTGGTTGGAACTTCCTCCCTCAACGGTCAGACTGGGGCTGTTATGTTCCAACTGGCATGAGGAGAATTTCCTATAGGGACTGTCTAAGTGCCGTGCGCTGGAAGAGCCGGTCCATTCATGAGAAAGGGCCTTCTGCGGGATCTTTATGGAAAGCAAACACTCTATTTGAAAACAAAACTGGTTGCAGCCTGGCAGCACCAGGGTTCAGGGGCTTTTGGCTTTTGTAGCTGATGGCCTTGTGTCAACAGGAGCTTTCTTGAAGGGGACACTGAATATATTGATGATATTTGTGTGTAAAGCCCATCCCTTTAAGAATGTAAGCCATTGCACGGTTACACATAGAAAAGATGTTGCCTTTGTTTGCTGTTGGGAGACGGGAATAGATGCTTGGGGGAATCCACTTGTGGCTTGTATGTATCTTTATAGCAGCCCCAAAGCCCTTTAACCTCTTTCTGGAAAAAAGAGCACCAGAGGCAGAAAGTATGAGGGGGGCCCCCAAAAAACAAAATTTATTAATGAAAAATAGTGTATTTATTCTTACATGTTTAAACTTCAGTCACCTTCAAACTATTCTCTATTTGATGCAATACACCTATCGAGACTTTTTCCCACAGCTCAATATAGTGTTTGAACTCGTTGATTTTGATGCCCTTATAGTGCTTCTGCCATTTTTTGTTTGTTTTCACTTCTTCCACATCAGCAAAATGTTTTTCTCTGAGGACTTTTTTCACTTGGGGAAACAAACAAAAAAGTTGCTCAGGGTGAGATCGGATGAATAAGGAGGGCGGGGAATGGGGGTCATGCCATTTCTAATACAAAACTGCTGAGCACTCAGCCCAGTGTGGTCAGGTGCGCTCGTAAATCCCCCCTCATGAAATGGGCAAGCGCATTGAGACTTCAGAAAAACCCACTGGAGCCAAACTTGGTCTCTCATAACAATGCCAGCTGGTACACTGATACAGATGGGTTTCT
This sequence comes from Phyllostomus discolor, assembly GCF_004126475.2. Lineage (NCBI taxonomy): Eukaryota > Metazoa > Chordata > Mammalia > Chiroptera > Phyllostomidae > Phyllostomus > Phyllostomus discolor. The sequence goes on along the minus strand of NC_040903.2, from coordinate 31,524,872 downwards.
AGAACATCACCTAGCAGGGGAAGCCTGCAGTACAAGGGTCCCGGCCTCCAGAAGATAATTCTGGTTTTGGCAGGGGACCCCCTCGTAGTTCCCAGTCCTCAGAGAGGCTACACTGTGTCTGTCTCCCAAACATTCCTGAAGAGGCAGAAATCAGCACATCCCCAGGATGTTGTTGTGATAGAACAAAGAGCAACAACACCCGCATCTGAAGGACTTGCTCCAAGATCCTTCTTAGAACTCTGAGCATTCATTGTGGTCCAACGTCAAGAAAAATGAAGTGCAGAAATTGTGGCTTACCCGCAGCATGGTTCAAACTCATCGCAAACATGGGGCATTTCAGTCTCACGTTTAATCCTCGCTCACAGTTTACACAACAGTTATGAGTTCACTCACCTCCCTTTACATCCCCCGGAGCTTATGTGTTTACATGGCACGAAAGCATCAGAGTAGGCAAATCCAAACAACTAGCTTTAAGCTAAGATAATTTATACTAAAAAACATTTTTTTAACTAAATATTGCCCTAACCACTGCCTGTGTCTGTGAGCCTCATCCAGGGAGCTGAGGGTGTAGAATGTGAGATGAGTCCTGTGTCTGAGCCGGGCCGAGCCACAGAATTTTAAGATGATGAGGGGCATCAGAGATCATCTGATTCAGGGCTCGCAGCTTACTGATGAGAGGATGCCCCGAAAATTTAAGTGGTTTGCTTAAAAACACGAGTTGATACAGAAAAAGGACAGGTGGCATATTGTTTTAATTTCTGACCCGGTTTTCTGCACACCACACAGCTCTGTTGCCCATGAAGTGTCCTTTCCCCACCACTTCCAGGTGGGGAAAGTAGAGAGAAGTTCTCAGCCAGTGTCCGCTGAGCTCAGCTTATGGGAAGAAAGAGTAAGAAGGCTGAGCCAGTGTGTATGAGTTCCTAACAAAGTACCAAAGGTTTAAGTAACAGAAACTTATTTCCTCATAGTTCTGGAGGCTGAAAGTCCGTGTGTGATCGAGGTATGTCAGCAGGGTTAGTTTGTTCCTGGGGCCATGAGGGAAGATCTGTTGTCCATCTCTCTCCTCGGCTTGTAGATGGCTGGCTGCTTCCTGTGGCCTCACATGATCTTCCCTCTCTATCTTTCTGAGGCTTAACTTTCCCTTTGAGTAAAAACATCAGTTATACTGGATTAGGGCCACCCCAGAGACTTTACCTCTTTAAAGATCCTATCACCAAGTAGAGTCATATAGTTCTGTACTGGGCTTTAACGTATGAATGGAGGGAGGCATAATTCAGTCCATTCAGTGTATTTGTGTGTACGTTTTTCTGCAAAAGAAGAGAGAAAATGAGAGAGGGCAACAGAGGGAGAGGAGGAGGGGAGAAAAACATATGAATGTGAACAAGAGGTCCCTCAGAGGCCTGTCAGGGAAGCTTAGTCATTTGATGTCAAAACCTTGGCAGGAAATTGATGGGAAAGGAAGAAGAAACCAGAGAGGGAGAGAAGCTGGAGCTTCTCCCTGGCCAGCTAGCTGGACCCTTAGGAGCTCATGTCATTGTCTGACAGGACCTGGTATACTTGAGCTTGGTGTTGTCAGTCTTCTAACAGCGTAGGCTAGGGATTCGAGCATCATTGTTCTAGCTAGTTTATTTGATTTGCAACTAGACTACCCAGGAGCCCAAGATGCAGGGAGGAGGGCTTAAAAGGGATCGCTCTGTACCCTCGGTCCATTATGGTAGTCATTCTGATACGAAGAATGGTTTGTTGGTTTTCCCGCTTAATGCCAGGGGCTGGTGGGTTGATCAGTTGGTAATCAGACATGTGAATTCAGAATTATGGAAATAGTTCAGAAGTAGCTATTGTCTCTCCCTTACATAGTAACCAGTACTCATTAGTTTACATCAACATTTATAAATACCCCAAATTGAATTTCTGATATAAACATGGGGTTGGACAATTAAGAATATGTCCAGTGATTGGGGGTTATTTTGTTGTTCATATCACCATTGATTAGAAGAGATTTATCTGGGAATCTTTATTAAATATTTTCTTCTCTAAAAAGTCTCAGAATGTGCTGTAATGCATTTCCTTTAGGCAGCTTCCAAACAAATGGCCTGTATTTTCAAAAACTGAATTCCAATAACCAAGTGATTATTTTGATTAAACAATAATTAGATAGATACTGGCAATTTGCAAAGTCCAATTTGCAAATTACCCCTTTGCCCATTTTATTAAATGACAGGGTACATGCTAGCACTGACCAGGTGGTATTTCCTAAAAATGTGATTGAGCTAACAAAGAACCTTATTATTTAGCCATCAGCACGGCTTGCCAGGGCCTCCCCCAGCCCCACCCCTTTCCTGGCCTGTTCCTTAGAGGGACAGGCTGTTTCAGCCACAAGATAATCGCATTGCCTACCATGTTTTTGATCTGAGAACCTTCGGTGACTGAGTCCACCTTGAAGAAGGCTTGATCTGTTTCCATTCTCCATCCTAACCGACCATTATCTCCCCGTGACAGTGTTTGCTAGTGAATTTGTTGACTGTAAGACAAGAATATTTCTTAGATTTGCTAAGGTCAAAATAGAGCTGGGATTGCAGACAGGCAGCCAGGCACCTTTGTGTGTGGTTAACTAGGTAAGCTGGGTTAGGTTAAAAGCACAGAAATGCAAAAATAGAAATAAGGAGGTGAGAAAAGACTTCTGATTGAATCTTCTTGGGTTACCAGCTGTATTGTGAGGGGAGGGGTGCTTACAGGCCACACGGAGGTGCTTTGGGCGTTCTGAATAAGACTGAAAGAGAGGAGTGGGGGCACGCGAAGGCCCTGTGGCTGCAAAGGGCTATAAAATGTAGGTTACTACTATTAGGGCAACACATGAGAGCTTTCTAGAAGCTTTCTACCTGCATACACTGAGATTCCCTCCACGTGAGACCACCTTCCTACCATGTATAAGTTAGAAGAAAGCACCCCCTTGGCAAGAGGACAGCTTTTTTTTTCTTTCTTTTTTTTTTTCTTTTTTGCAAAGAAAGGGCCCCCTCCTCTGGGCAGATGTGTCCTCTGCTGGCAGTTGGTGTGGAAAGCAGAATACTAACTGTGCGTCAAGCCCTCGAGCCTCAGTTGCTCACCCCCACGCCGAACCCAGGCTGCCCATCCGTGTGTATTTCCCCGAAACCCTACTTGTCGTCTCCTCCGAAATGCAGTGAACTTTCCAGAAATTAAATTAGTCCCGGAGATGACATTTACTGGTAGAAAGATACAGTCTTTTAGTCTTACCCATTTTTCATCTTTTGTTCTGCCATTTACTAGCTGGGTTAGAACTGAATGACTTCAAGGAAGATCATCGTGGCCTTCTGGTGGAACCTTGGCTGAGTGACTTAGCATCTCTGAGTCTATTTCTTTATCTATCCGATGGAGAAAATCAGCTCATCTGTCCCCAGAGCTGGTGGTTACTATTAAGTGTGGAAGACACCATATACGAAAGGGTAGTACAGGGCTCAGCATACGTTCATTCCCCTGAGTGCTAGTTTTGTGCCACCCCCAGACCTGGCTCATGGGTTATTCCCAGGACAGGAAACCTCCACTCGCCAGTACTAACTCTTCAAATCACTATTTCAACGAGATAATGACCGTTCTGCCGCCAAGGTCCAATGAAAGACTTGTTGACTATAATTTCGAAATGGCTGGGGGGTGGGGGACACACTTTAATTTAAACTATAGGACTGTTTCTTATCAAACCATATCTTCCCCAAACACATTAATACTATACACATTAGGAAAGCAGTTATTAGTGAGCCAAATCTCCTGGTTTTCTGAGGGAACAAAGACCCTTATCCAAAACGCCAGTTTTATGTAATCCAATTGATGGTCAATTTAAGAATAGGCTGACCAGCCAGATTACAATTAAGTTAATAGAAAAAGTTGTCTTCTGAAGCTCAGTTCCCATGTTGTGATTAATGAAATCCTCTACTATAATTAACCAAATCCGGTTACTGCCAAGCAAGCAGGAGGAGGGGGAGAGTGGGAACAGAGCCCTCACAGCATATTTTAAGACAATTGGTAAAGTAAAGAAAGCTCATTGTCTCAAGTGTCTGAAACTCCCTCTATGCACAATGATTTCTGCAATGTATCCACATCCTCGCTTAAGAGGCCAAAACTAAACCTTCAAGTTCACCTATGAAATAGAAAACCTAGAATTTCCTTCTAGTAGACCACTGTCTGATTTTATGTGAGATGTGCATATTTATGTGTGAAAATTCATTATGTAGGTTGGGATACTCACTTTCAACGTTCAAAATATAACCTTTCTTTATAACAACCCTCCACGTATTCTTCACCGGGAACACAAACTCATGCCTAGGTCGGGCTTTCCTCGGAAGATTTCTGGAGGTTCCTGTTGTTTAATCCTGCTGGAGGTCTATGCAATTATTCTTCTGTGATTTATGTTATGATAGTCTACTCATAATCGATGGAATGCCTAACATATTAACAAAAATTTAAAGTATCCAGGAGTTCCAATCCAAAGGATGTTAGCACTGAATTCCATCAGAGAGGGACATGAATTATTGCTGTCTGTGACAATGCGCTGCAGCGGCACTTCCTGCTCTTCCGGTGTCTGCTGTTGGCAGACGGGTAAACTTGGAAGTCCACTTTGCCCTGGTAAATCTGGGGACTCTGTTTACTCCCAGTGGAGTAATTGGACAGATTAAAATGTTTGACCCCGTCCATTTCAGTTTAATACTCTGGTGACAGAGTTTAGTCATGAGCAGGTTGAGTGATAAATTGGATGGTTGGCAAGTGGCCCAAGTTTAGGTTTTACTTATGAGGTTTTTTTTCTATTTCCTTTCTTTACTATCCTTCCCTAGGGATTGTTGAATTCCTAGAGAAGGAAAAGGAAAAAGGATCAAATGGATTCGAACCTTAAAAAGCAACCCCAGCCCACAAGTGATAGAAAGTAGAAGCTAAAGCTGCGCTTGGGATTCAGTCATGTAACAGCAGTCAAAACTAGGCACAGGTCAATAGTGGAGACAGAGCTTTTAACACATAGGCAGATCCTAGACTCTGTTTATTGAAAATCGTTCAATAAACGATTTCTACTAGGAACACATAATAGGCAAGTAATACCATAAGACATTTATTCACCTCACGAATTTTAAATCTTAGTGTGTATGGCATGTGTGAGTGTGTGAGTGTATGTGTGTGTGTGTGTGTGTATTGGAGAAGTGGGTGTGGAAATAAATGGGATGGTGAGAAAACAGGGGGTGGTATTAAAGTTATTTCACTTCTTATATGACGATGCTGAACCAGAAATAGAGAAACATTTTTAGATAGGTAGTTGGAATCAAGAATCTAATTATTGAAATATTTCTGTATCATCATTCAATAGGTGTTCATTGAAAGCTTATTATATATCAAGCACTCAGCATAGCTCCCAGTGGGGCTTTTATTATATTTAAGGCTTATCGTTAGAGCTGAAAGAGAATTCAATAGCTTCTATTTAAAGGTTTTAACCATTTAAGATCATGGGAAAAACTTGAATGTGGCTTATTTTAGGCTGTAGAAATCCAGCACTATGTTTAGTGAACAGGCCTTTCAATTTACCCCTTGAACTATGTATGTTTTGCGATCACATTGGCCATCCCTTGATGGGTTGTTTGCCTGATTACATATTAAATATATTGTGCAAATAAATAAAACTATAGTAATTCAACTCCTACCATTTTAGATGAAACACTGATTTGTGTTCTACGTCAGGGTAAGTGGACACTCTCCAGTGAAGGAGATAGCAGAGAGCCTCAACTCTCTCCTTTTCCAAGTCCAAATGCAGCAGGGAAAGAAACCCTATTCTACCCCTTCCCTTAAGGGACCTACACAACCAAGTCCCACTGCCCCAGACCTTGTCCAGACACGGTTCCTGGTACCTCCTTCAGGGAGGGATAAGGAAATAACTCAGTAGCCCCCCTGGAAGCAAGGACACCTAGTCACCCAGACACCAACAGTGGAATGAAAGATTTCAAGAACTCCCGTAGTAATGATTGGTCAGTCCGTTCTAAGCAGATTGGGCAGTCAGTTCTAAGCAGATTGTGCGATTCATTTAATTTAAATAACCACTGAGAAGGAAAGAATTGAGGGTTCTGTCAAAGGAAAGAATCGAAGGAAAGACTCTCAACCGTGGGTGCACGTTAGGATCACCTGGGAGCTTTATAAAACCACAGATATCAGTAGACCCACCCCAGCAATTCTGATTCCATTGGTCGGAATTACCTGATAGGCTGGAGTTGTAAAATCTTCCCCGATGATCCTATTCAGCCAAGGTTACAAACTACTAGGTAGGGGAACAAGCACGTTGATACAGTGATGATTGTTATTTAGCAGTATACCTTAAAAGCCCTAAAAATGTGCACTTCACTTGACCTAGTTATGGAAAAATCAACACAAAAGACAAACATATGCATGTGTGTCTACGCATTGGAAAAAGAGATTGGAGGAATGGGCACTAACAGAATAGCAGGCATCTTCTCCAGGGGGTCGAATGATGGGTTACCTTTATTTCCTTTTTCTATTTCTGTGTTTTCAAAAATCATCGCTGTGTGTCATGTTCTGACCCAAGTGTGAAAGGGGAGAATGCAACAGACAAAAGGTGGTCTCGGCGAGTTGGCACTCCCGTGGCAGAGAGGCCCGTCCAGTGTCCACCGCAGCATTGTCCTGCGTCATTACAGATGAAACTTAGCCTTAGCCCTGGGGCACAGCAAGTGCAGCTGTCACTCTGGTCGCGCCTGTGTGTCTCCTGTCTTATTTCCCAGCTACGTCGCTCCCACAAGAGGGCCAAGTCTTAGGAGCACCTAGCCATCCGAGTACCTTACGTTTGGCAACTTTAGTAGTCGTTCACACATTTGTGGAGAGAAGAAAGATTACTAGGAAACTTCAACAGAGATAGTGAGATTAGAGACAGACTTTGGACAAAATGAATGGGATTGTCTGACCAGCAGCAACTCCAGGCGGGAAGGCCAGCTTGGACAAGAACTGGCGGGGATGGGTTTGATGGGAGGAGGGACAGTTTGTAGATGTGCTCAACTGCAAAAAGCCTTGTCTGGTGTGGTGAGCAGTTTTTGCCAAACCAAAGGAATAGAGCAGGCCATAGAGCCAAAAGGCAGGTCTGGCAGGAGAGAGGGAGAAAAAAGAGGTTTTCAATGATCCAATAAGTAAATAACAGCATTTCCTGCAAATACAAGAATCCACTCCCTCCTCCGTTGGCAAAACACAATTCTGGGGAAATTAAATATTCACAGAAGGAGTAATGTTGTTTCTTTTCAATATTTTGAAAGGGCAGAGGAAGCTCATTTAGCAAACAGAAACTGGCTGGAAAAATAGGACTGTTTGTTTGTTTCACGCACAAAGCCTTGGCATAAAAGAATCAAATACCTCCACAGGACACATTCTCAGACTAATGAAGAACACACTTTCTCAATATCTGAGCGTCGAGTAGGGGATCCAAGAGGGCTCCTGATACCCACCCAGCTGAGGAAGGGCTTGGAGAGACTCAAGCACTTCATAGTCATCCGAAGAGCTGGGGAGGAATGCGCTTTGAAGAACGAAGGAAATGCTTTAAAATGCTGTCTGGCAATGATTTGCACTCGAATGCCCTCCCACCTTCTCCCACCTCCCACACTGCACCGCCACGCTGAGCTGAGAGGACCTGTGGATGGCCCCAGGGGTCGCACAGACCTCACGAAACTCAAGGCACTCAAATAACATGCGTCCCAGTTGCTGGAAAGCCAGGCTGCTGCTTCAGAGCCATTCAGAAAACCTCACTGGGCAGCCAGTTCCGATATTTAGAAACCCTCACCACCAGGCAGCCCACCCCTTCCCAGTCTCCCTAAAAACATTTCCTACTCAGTCCTGAAATAGAAAGTACAGTTGATCCATAGCCCGATTTCTCGAAAATGAGAAAGCAGACTTTGGTAATTTCCAAGTGCTTGAACCAAGAATTGCAGGGACCAAAATGTTAACCAAAAAGATGCTCCCCCCACAACCACTGCCATTTTCATGACCACCACGTACACCCCCTAGTTCACGGGTAGTTGAAGAAAAACTCAAATCATCTGTCGTACAAGAATTGTCTGCTCTCCCTTCCCCAAGTGCCCAGGGGGGAAAAAAATCATGACTCCAGAGAGGCTGGAGACTCAGAGATGGGCAAACTATCCTGACGTCTCCATGAAGAATGGACTCGGCATGTGGACGGGGCCTGAGCCCTCCACCGTCCCTCATTAACTACTGTCAGTTTCACATCTGGTTTCAGGGCTGCAACCCTGAGGCGGCACTCCAGGGAACAGCGCTGGTATTTATCAGGCACTCCTGCCTATATCAGCTGGGCTCTTCCCCCTCCCTCGAACAGTGGAGTGGATTCTTCCAGTTGTTGGAGAGCGCTGGGATTCCACAGAGTTTGGACCAGCAAAGGCTGCCGGGAAAGATGTGTTGATGCAGCAGTTTGAGGGTGGCCTTTTGGACGCCCTTCTAAAAAGATGTCCTGTGAGCACACCCTGGGAGGACCTGAAACCGCTCAAGCCCCCACCCAACTCGCTTCTGTTTCTATTAAATCTTTCAGCAAAACATAGGAAAAGGGGGAAAAACATAGCAGAATGCCATAGTGAAGCGCATAGTATTACAAGTTGTAAGTGTAACTTAAAGATCTGTGTCTGCCACTTGTGGGGTGACCAGTTTGTCCTAGTTTGCCTGGGACGGGCGCTGTTTCGAAACTGATCATCCCATTCCAAGACCCCAGCCAGGCCTAGGAAGACGGGGCTGTTGGCCAGCCTGGACACTGTGCCCCTGGGCAGGGGGACCTTTGTGTTACATTTCCACAGCTGTTATATTTCCTTTGTGTTACATTTCCACAGCTGCACGACGGGGACAGTAATCACTTCTACCTCATTGGGTTCTTGTGAGAATTAAATGAATCAAGTGCTCAGAACTGCCTGACCCATGTCAAAAGCCACGTGTATTAGTTGTTGACATTATCATAAGATACCTTGACAGCTGTACACAGGATTTAAATCAATAACAACAAAATCCCAGAGAGAGGTATAATCAACTTTCAGCTTCTTTGCTGTAGTGCTGTGTCACCTTGGATAAAGTACTTAACACCTCTGAGCGTTGTTGTTTTCCCATTCCTAAAGTGGGGATAATAGAACCCACCTGGGCTGAGCTTGACAGGATCGACCCCACCACCGTGCCTAGTGATCAAGGCCAAGCACAGAACCAAAGACAGCTCAGGTGCTTTCTCTTCTGACTCCTGATTAACAGGAGAGAAGGTGTCCTCCCAGACAGCATGGGATGGACCTGTAAGCCTCTTTTCTCCTGATAAATCCTGCTTTTCACCACAACTGCTGTGTTCATACTGTGCATTTGAATATGAATGCCTGGACCGAGGGGCTCCCTCTAGAGGGGGAATAAGTAAACGCCTTGGAGGTGCCCAAACACCCTGACAGGATTATTGGAATCAGGGGCTGCCTAGGCTGCTTGGGGCCACGCCTGTTCTCAGAGATAATGGGCTTGTTTTCAAGGAGGGAGAATGGCAGGAAGATAGCAAGCCCTGGGGCATGTGAAGGCCACTGCAGCTGCCTCCCCCCCATTCTCCACCCCCCCCCACCACCACTGAACCACTGAGCCACTGAGCATGCCCCACAGACAAAGGCCCCGTTGTCAGAGCAGATGTGAAGGCACAGGCAGCTGGAAGCTCAGGGCCCGTGCTTGTCACCTGCAGCTTGAAGATGCTCCCAACTTGAGCACAGGCCACAGTTGCCAGCCCACGCTGTTTGTAGTCCTCGGGGTAGCCACTAAGCTGGCAGTGAAAAATATTTGCAGTAATGAGTATAAGATTAGAAGTAACCTGCTTTTATTTTTTCTTGCTCTTCCCCTGCATCTTACATTGCAGTCCCCTTTGAATCATCAGCCACCAGCGTGCATGTCATCCTAAGGTTCTCAGGTCAACTAAAAGTCTGTCTGCCTTAGGTTCAAATCCCAACCCTTCCACTTACCAGCTGTGTGACCTTGGGAAAGTTACTTAATCTCTCTGTTCCTTCATTTCTCAGTAAAATCGTGACAGGGGTCTTCGTCATTGGGTTGATGTGAGGGCTGCACAGATTAATATGAGCAAAGCACGTGGAGTAGTGCCTGATCCAGAATAAGTGTACTATGTCGGCTGTAATTATAAGTTATTTTTGAGTTGAGATTTAAAGGACAAAAGAATGTAGCCATAGATCATCTTACAGACTTAACTCTGTAAACTAATAGAAAAAAATAGAAAAGGAGAGCCAGTAACAGTAAGTAAAAGAATATCCACTCCTTCCCTGCCTTCCCCGCCCAAAATAAAAATTGACGTGGTGCAGATGAGCCGAATGTTTCTCATGCCCGCACAGCACGGGCGATCTACTCCATGGGAACACGTCCGCGTATCTGATGAACTGAGTCATGTGTGCTTGCTTAGGCTGGCATTCGGTCGTTTGTTTCCTGGGCTCATTCCACCTTAAGAGCATGTCTCCCCACCTCACCCCAGACAAGAGACTGGGGTTCCAGCTGTCCAAAATCTGGCCTGCATTTTCCTGTCATTTCCCAGTTTGTTATGTTTTTTTCTTTCTGGTATTCATTAATGAGTGAGGCAGGGGTGGTTGGAATTGCTGGGGACATTTTCTCTAGCAGTTTGGAGGCAGAAGATAGGGGCTAATGAGGGGGAGGAGTGTGTGGCTGGTGGTGATGTAAGAAGGCCTTGGACCCTCCGGGGTGAGGGCCTTTAGGTCTCAAGTTCATAATCAAGAGCCTCTACTGACTCCCAGAGGGTGTAGTTGCCCAAGCTATGACCTCTTTTACCAACTAACTGTTGTTTACTTCACCCATGACTACACGAAAGTGCTAATGATTTCTTTTTTTTACATATGGTTTCTGCTAGCTATGTGAGTGGCCATGTAATTTGACTCCAGGGAATAAGGGTTTTAACTTAGAGGGGGAGAAAAAGTCATCCAGACAAGGAATAATGGTCTTACCTAATGTTCTCAGACCAAAGCTATGTTATGTAGGAATGTGCAGGTACAGCCAGTGAAATGTAGAAAATAATGACCCAATCGGAACTCAGAAAGCCCCTGAAATGGGTCCTGTGCTCAGGACCAGGCTGCCTGAAAACCAGAGGAGGCGTATGAATAGATGTCGTATTGCTGTTACTTGAGTCTCTTCCAAGTAACATGAGCAGGACTTAATTAGCAAGGATGGGTCCAGCTCCAGGGTGGGCTCGGAGAGTTCAGATGGGGCTGTTTGGAAGATGATGACTGATGCATTTATTTTTGTCTTATACACAATAAAGATGCCTAGTGCTTTGCATTAAAAGGGTCATAAAATGTTAATGATGTATTTAAAAGATATAGCCTGTCTTCTTCCAAAAAAAAAAAAAAATCCAGGCCGCCTGCAATGATTAAAACACATCTGAGCCAACACAATTAAAAGTATAAACAGAAAACATCTAATAAAAGGAGCAAGAAAAACACAGCGGCTCCCAGAATCTCTCGGGCTGCTCTGATACCCACGGCTGGCCCCACGTCTGTACCACTTGCGCTGGGGGGCTTAGGGTTAGCCAGTCGAGTTGGATGTTTACTCTTATGGAAACTGTATTCTATTGGGAGTGGGGGTGTGGAGACAGTTATTTAAAAGAGAAGCAAATAAACACTCAAAATAACTGCCAAACATTTAAGTGCTAAGGAATTGGAAGTGGTGGTTCATAGGCTGGGAGTGGTGGTCTGCTTTAGACTGATGGCCACAGAAACTGTGTGAGGAGGTGACTTCCATTGTCAGCTTCATCCCTCCTGCCCACTCCGGTGTTGGCATCAGACTTCCCGATGCCCACTTGTCTCTGATCCCCAGGGGCACGGCTCAGCGCTACTGAGCCCCAGAAGTGAGGAGTGGAATAGTGGTCAGGTGTCCTGGGCTGTGCCCCCAGCACCACCCCCCGCACTTCTCTTCCTCTTTGGTTCTTACTTCGGCTCTGTCAGTGTCACGGGGGACAAAGTCTGCACGGAATCCAGTATTTCTGGCAACTACCCTGCACTTGCGTCCTTGGGGCCTTTGAATGTGACACTCACACCTAGTTGGCCAGACGAGTGTCACTCATTTTCCTAGACTCAGCTCAGGTTTCACCTCTTCTGAGAAGCCTTCCCTGATTACTGCAAGCCAAGTAATGAGCTTTCCCAACACTTGGCTCTTACCTCTAATTCTCTCTGGTAATGTAGCGTGGTGGTTTCTCTGTGTGCGCATCGGTCTCCGCAGGTGCAAACACTCGTGTCTTTCTGTGCACCCACCATGTCTCATATTACCCCGGATATATAACAATTGTGCTGGTTACTGCTTATTGAGTTTCTATGCTATGTTCCAGGTACTATTAGGCACTTTGCATGAATCTTTAAACCTCACAGTAAATAAACATTGTTTGCCCATTTCTCATCTGGGAAACAAGGGTCAGAGGAATTAAGGAACTTGTTCAGAGTCACAGAGCTCAAAGGTGGCAGACGAGAGGTCACACCAGAGGGTTTAAACTTGGATGTCTGTGCCTTTCCTACTCTGCTGCTCCATCTGTCTCCAGAGATCCCCCTTAAGTGTTCATTGATGGAAAAAAAATGCGTTTCAGATGGCTCTTAAAAACCTCTGCTGGACCAGCATAATCTAGCAAAAGACGGTATATGGTAATTACTACTCTTAGTCTTACTATATGCATAATAGTTCTAAAGTATGGAGCAAATGAAATTCTCTAAGTTATTAGGGAAGTAGGTGGGAAAAGAAAGAAGTTGAAAAGACTTACTTTCCCTTGTTCATTTGTCTCATCTGGAGTAGGGGTGTAGGGCGATGAAGGCCATGAGCCTGCTGAGGGAGAAGGGAGACTGGCTTCAGGGTCTGCATCAGCATCCCCATCGGCCACAGCAATGACATGCTATCAGGACCATGTGGGTGAATCCATCCATTTCCAGTTTGGTGGTTTCAATAAACAGAACACCAACAGGGTGGCTGTGGTCAGTTCAGTTTGACCTGTTTGCCGAGTGCATGCCCTGGGAGATCTGTGATATGCAGACCCTGGGACAGGTACCCAGGTAAGCAAAGCTTTGCCCCCTTTCTCCAGTTCTTGTTACCTATGGAGCAGGACATGCCCAAAGCCAACCAGTCAGCCAAGGCAGAGAGGACATGCCAGGAGTGACATGGAATCCATGCGCTCACTCTGTTCCAGGCACCAGTGTGAGGAAGCCATCCTAATCCCAGGGGGATGAAGGCTTTACAGTTTGGACCTATTACGTTAACTGTGGCACTAGACCAGGAGGGCATTTGGAGAAAGAGTGCTCTAGACAACAGCAGAATGCAAAGCCCCAGAAGCAGGAACATGCTTGGCAAGTGCAAGACCGGCGGGGGTTGATGAGCAAGGAATGGAAATGAAAGCAGAAATAACGGGACAGAAAGTGCAGGCAGGCCTTGCCAGGATCGTATGTTTTAGTGAAATGGTGACCTGCTGCAAAAGGGTCCTTTGGCTGCCCTGTTGAGAACAGATGGGGAAGGGGAGCGAGTGCAGGAACAGCGAAACCTCTCAGGAGGCCGTCGCACTAATCTGGGCATTGATGATGGGGGCTTGGGCCAGGATGGTGGCAGCGGAAGTGATGGGAAGTAGTTGGATCCTGGGTAGATCTTGTGGGATTATATTTCGGGTGTCAAGGGGAAGGAAGGAAGCAGGGATGACTCTGAAGTTTTTGGCCTGATTGACAGGATGGATATAAAGTGCTATTGAATAAAATGGGGGAGATGAGCCTGAGCTGGTTTGGCAGAGAAGGTTAGGGCGTTTGGGTATGTGAAGCCTGAGATGTGTACGAGACATGTAAGTGAAGACGTGGGGTCAGCAGCTTGATGTATGAGCCTGGAGTGCAGGGAGGCCTTGGGCTGCAGCCAGGCCACGGCAGGGGAGAGGGCAGAGAACCCCACAGCTTGGACTCTACTCTGTGGACCTACACAAGACTTTCTTCCCTTCTAGCTTCCACATCCTCATCTGGGAAGCGGAGGCAGTTTAACTAATATGACAGGCTAGTTAGGAGGGTAAAAGAAGACCACAAATATAAAGCATGACACACAGCACATAATAGATCAATAGACATTAGCTGTCTTCTTCCCAACCCTCTTCTGGAGAGATATAGGAAGGCATGTATTGCATGCCTGTAGTGAGGCCATGATTGACACGGCCTGGAACGTCCACAGTGAAATGTTGTGTTGGAGTGGTCAGGATGGGTTGGGCGGGGGAAGGGGAGGAAGACAGGGAGCTGGGGGATAGGTTAGGGCGTGTAGCGGAGCCATGGAGGCATGGCGTCAGGGGGGCCGGGGTAGTGGCCCCGGAGATGGAGTCGGGAGCCAAGCATGCATGACCCAGGCCCACCCTCCACCTCTGGGGTCACTAGCACCCTGACAAAGACTTTCTGTGAGCCGGAGCACAGTGGGTCCTCACTCAAGGACACAAAGGACAGAGCCTGTTGCTCTCTCACAGCCACCACCTCCTCTCCTTCAGCAGTCGCCTGGCCTGGCCCCCTGGGGGACCCACTTCCAGCAAAGTCGGAGCCACTCGTTCTGTTCAGCAGAGCAGCTGAAGCTTAAGACTCAGCTATTGGCAGGGAAACTTGCCTCCTCCAGAGCCCCTAGTCTTGCTTCTCTTTGCCTGAAAGTGAATACATCCATTAGGGTTGAATGTCTCCCTTTCCCATTATATAATAGCTTTGGGCAAGTGATTAGCTCTCCCATGAGTGAAAGAGAAACAATTGAGAATTCAATCTTATTCTCTGACTTGGATCAGAAGTGGGGCTGCGGCAAATAACAAAAGGGAACCCCCTTTCGGGCCATCTCCCCTGCACATGCACGCACCCCCGACCGCACACACGTGCGGGGCGAGGGAGCAGGGGGACAGTGAGAGGATGGCTCCCCGGAGGACTGAAAGAGAGAAATCAGCCTGACTCGCCCACGCTGGCAGTTTTATGTCATTCCCAGAAGTTGGAATTTGTCATCCCCGGAGGCTGACCTGGCCTGCAGATGTGTTGTGTTTGGCCAACACAATGGTCTTCAAAATTTTTAACTCGTGGCCAACTTTTAAAATCAAGACATATCACATTAAAAACTGGATTTTAGCTTCCAAATTGCTTGCTTCAACAATCCTGGGTTGATATTTTATTTTACTTTAATTTAATTTTATTTTTTTAATCCCTTCACCCTTTTCACCCAGCCCTTCCGGCAGCTGTCAGTCTGTTTCGTGCACCTATGAGTCCGTTACCATTTCGCTTGTTAGTTTATTTTGTTCACTGGATTCCACATAAAAGTGAAGTCACATGGTACTTGTCTTTCTCTGACTGACTCATTTCACTTAGCATAAAGCCCTCCAGGTCTATCCATGCTGTCTCAAAGAGTAAGATTTCCTTCTTTTATAGGGCCGAGTAGTATTCCATTGTGTAAATGTACCGCTGCTTCCAAATCTTGGCTATTGTAAATAATGCTGCAGTGAACATAGGGGTGCATATATCCTTTTGAATCAGTGTTTCTCGAGATTGATGTGGCTCTTAAGGGTCTTTTGTGGTCCATATAAATTTTTGGAATATTTGTTCTAGTTTTATGAATATGCCATTGGTATTTTGATAGGAATTGCATTGAGTCTATAGATTGTTTCAGATAGTATGGACATTTTAATGATGTTAATTCTTTCCATCCATGAACACAGTAAATACTTCCACTTAGTTGTATCTTCTTCCATTTCTTTCTTCAATGTCTCATAATTTTCTGAGTACAGGTCTTTTACATCTGTGGTTAGGTTTATTCCTAAGTACTTTTTTGATGCAATTGTAAATAAGATTGTCTTCTTAGTTTCCCTTTCTGATTGTTCATTATCTATGTATAGAAATGCAACTGATTTCTGGATATTTATTTTGTATCCTGCTGCTTTACTGAATTCATTTATCAGTTCTAGTAGTATTTTGGTGGAATGTTTAGAGTTCTCTATTAGCACAGCTGGCAAACACAAGGCCTGTGGGCCAAATGCAGCCCTCCACCTTGTTTTACCCAGCCCAGCACCTTGTTTCTATCCAACAGCAGCGCCTAATTATACAGTCCTAACATTACATGCGGCCCTTTGACAGCAACCTCGAGGCTGATGTGGCCCCCGGTGAAAATGAGTTTGACATCCCTACTCTACAGTATCATGTCATCTGCAAACAATGACAGTTTAACTTCTTCCTTCCCAATGTGGATGCCTTTTATTTCTTCTTCTGGTCTGATTGCTGTGGCTAGGACTTCCAGAACTACTTTGAATAAGAGTGGTAGAAGTGGACATGCATGTCTTGTTTCCAATTTTAAGGCAAAAGCTTTTAGGTTTTGCCATTGAGTATGATGTTGGCTGTAGGTTTGTCATATGTGCCTTTATTTTGTGCAGTCTCTCTGTTCCCACTTTGCTAAGAGTTTTTATCCTAAAGGTGCTGGATTTTATCAAATGCTTTTTCTGTTTCTGTTGATAGGCTCATGTGATTTTTTTTAACCTTCATTTTGTTTATGTGGTATGTCATGATCTTTTTTTTTAATTGAGGTATAATTGACATATAATGTATTACTTTCTGGTGTATAGCATAATGATTTGATATGGGTATATATTGCAAAATGATTGCAATAAGTCTAATTATCATTGTCATTATAAATAGTTATAAAATTTTGCATTGAGAACTTTTCAGATTTATTCTCTTAGCAACTTTGAAAAATACAAAAGAGCATTATCAGCTATGGCCACCGGGCTGTACAGTCCATGCCCGTGACTTAGTCATTTTATACACAGACGTTTGAACCTTTGACCCCTTCAGCCCATACCATCAGCTCCCCCCACCCCACCTCCGGTAACCACCAAACTCTTCTGTTTCTATGAGCTTGGTGTTTATTTGTTTATTTTTTAAGATTTTACATATGAGATCATATAGTATTTGTCTTTCTCTGTCTGGCTTATTTCACTTATTTCTTTGTCTGCCCTCAAGGTCCATCCATATTGTCACAAAGGGCAAGATTTTATTTTTTTTAGCTGAATAATATTCCATCACATGTGTGTGCATGTGTATACACGTGCATGTATGTGTATGTGTGCGTGTGTGTGTATATACACACACACACATATACACACATACACACACAGATGGACACAGGTTGTTTCCACATTTTAGCAATTGTGAAAATGCTGCAGTGGGAATGCAGAAACCTCTCAAATTACTGTTTTTCATTTCCTTGGATAAATACCCAAAAGTGGAATTGCTGAGTCCTATGGTAGTTCTGTATGCAATTTTGTGTGAAACCTTCATACTGCGCTCCGTAGTGGCTGCACCACTTAACTTGCCCGTACGTGCACAAGGGTCCCCTTTTCTCTGCGTTCTCACCAGCACTCGTTTGCTGTCTTTTTGTTAACAGCCATCCCAGCAGGTGTGAGGTGCTATCTCACTGGTTTTAATTCGTGTCTCACTGATGACTAGCGATGGTGAGCATGCTTTTATGTACCTGTTGGTCACGTCTGTGTCTCTGGGAAAATGTCCATGCAGATTATCTTCTCATTTTTAATCAGATTTTTTTTACTATTAAATTGCATAAATTCTTTATATAACGGGGGACCCCCAAAACCTGGAATTTATCTATTAAAAATTGTGTATTTATTCTTACACGTTTAAACTACAGTCACCTCCAAATTCTTCTCCATTTGATGCAATGCACCTATCGAGAGTTTTCCTCCGCTGCTCAAAGCAGTGTTTGAACTCACTGATTTTGTTGCTTTTTAGTGCTTCTGCCATTTTTTGTTTCACCTCTTTTACATCAGCAAACCATTTCCCTTTGAGAACTTTTTTTCATCTGGGGAAACAAAAGTTGCTTGGAGTGAAATCGGCCTCAGAGGTCATGCCATTTTTTGCCCAGAACCACGGAAGGTGCAATGCTGTGTGTGCAGGTGCGCTCGTAAATCAGCCATCATGAATGGGCGAACATGTTGAAAGTCTTCAAAAGAAATTCACCAAAGCCAAACACAGCCTCCCACAATAGTTCCAGGTGGTACACTGGTACAGATGGGTTCCTAGAACACCTAGCAGGGGAAACCTGCAGTAAAGGGGCAGTACAAGGGGCCTGCCCTCCAGAAGGTAATTCCATGGTTTTTTGGGGGGACCCTCTTGTATTTTGGATATTAACTTCTTATCAGATATATGACTTGCTAATATTTTCTCCCAGTCCACAGATCAGGAGTGTCAAACTCATTTTCACCAGGGGCCACATCAACCTCATAGTTGTCTTCAAAGGGCCGAATGTAATTTTAGGACTGTGTAAATGTAACTACTCCTTAACAGTTAAGTGAGAGGTGGGCACTGCCGCTGGTTGGAAACAAGGTGCCAGGGTGGAAGGCCAGACTCGGCCCGAGGGCCTTGCGTTTGCCACCTGTGGCTTAGATTGTCTTTTCATTTTGTTAATGGTTTCCTTCACTGTGTAGAAGTTTTTTAGTTTGCTGTAGCCCCACTTGTTTAGTTTGCTTTTGGGTCCTTTGTTTTGATGTCAGATCCAAAAAAAAATCGTTGTCAAGAGTAATGTCAAGGAGCTTATCGCCTATATTTTCCTCTAGGAGTTTTACAGTTCCAGGTCTTGCACTCATGTCATTAATCCCTTTTGAGTGAAGTTGTTAATGTGGTATAGGATTGTGGTCCAGATTCATCCTTTTGCATGTGGCTGTGCAGTTTCCCGACACCATTTATTGAAGAGACTGTCTTTTACCCTTTATATATTCTTGATTCCTTGTTATAAATTAATTGGCCATATGCGTGTGTGGTTTTACTTATGGTCTCTCTGTTCTGTTCCATTCATCTATCTACATGTCTGTTTTTGTGCCAAAACCATACTGTTTTGATTACTGTAGTTTTGGTGTCTTCTGTGGTTCCATACAAATTTTAGGATTGCTTATTCTTTTCTATAAAAAATGCCATTGGAATTTTTATAGAGATTGCATCAGATCTGTAGGTTGCTTTGAGAATATGGACATTTTAACAATGCTAATTCTCCTAATCTATGAACATGCAATATTTTTGCATTTATTTGTGTCTTGATGAAAGTTTTCCGTCTATAGCTCTTTTACCTCCCCGGTTAAATATATCCATAGTTATTTTATTCTTTTTTGATAGAATTGCTAATGGGATTGTTATTTTAATTTCTTTTTCTGAGACATAATTATTAGTGTTAGAAATGCAACATATTTCTGCATATTGGTATGATAGCTTCCAACTTTACTGAATTTATTAGTTCTAACAGTTTTTTTGGTGGTATCTTTAGGGTTTTCTATAGATAACCTCATGTCATCTGCAAATAGTGATAGTTTTACTTCTTGCTTTCCAAAGTAGATGTCTTTTATTTCTTTTTTTTTCCCCCTATTGCTCTCGCGCTGGTCTCCGTGAGGCAACGCTCAGCCAAGCCTGTCGGCGGTGCAGGCTGTTGTGCCCTTGAAATGCTGTTGCCGTGGTCCTCCCCTCCCAGCCTGACCTCCCTCATTTCCTCACCCGACTAGCATATGAGTTTGCAAGCCTCTTTTCAAGTAGGACC
The DNA here is from genome assembly GCF_004126475.2 of Phyllostomus discolor. Taxonomy (NCBI): domain Eukaryota; kingdom Metazoa; phylum Chordata; class Mammalia; order Chiroptera; family Phyllostomidae; genus Phyllostomus; species Phyllostomus discolor. Next base: position 31,505,258 of record NC_040903.2, on the reverse strand, counting down.
AGCCTGGGCAATTAATGAACTCAACATGAGGAGCAGACTCGATGTTTACCTAATTCAGAAGTGAACTGAAAAAGCAAGAATGTGAGGGAAGTTAGATCAAAGGGAGGTTGTAGAGTCACCCAGACTGTTATGATGAGGGTATGGAGGCTCGCTTTCTTGTGGACAGCTTTTATTCTTCCATCATAGGGATAGTTCACCGTCAGAAAGGAGCGCTCCCCTGCAGGCCAGCCTGTGCTGCCCGCTTGGCTGAACTCAGTGGGGGGCACACCATCAGAGCCTCTGTGAGTTATGCCTGGGGTCCAGCCTGCTTCCGGTCAACTCCTGTTAACAGCGAACTCGTGGGATCAGGACGTTTTGCAGGAAGGGAGTTTATTTTCTCTTCTGGCTCCCCACCCTGGCAGAAAACGACAAACAGTATCAGCGTTCTTATATTAAGGCTGACCTGCCTCTGTTCACTTTAATCAGGATCCCGACTCCATTATTGAGAACAACAACAAAAACAATGATTTTTCGGAGTTGCTTTGTTGCATAGACAGCATATCAAAAGTGCATGGTTTGTTTGAAAAATGGTTCTCCATGTTCCTTATGTTTGCCCTTCAAGTTCATGGCCATCACCCATCACCACCTGAGAGTACTTACTGCTCAGGATATCTTAAAGGGGGAGCAAATCCTGCTTGCTTTGAACACAGCCCACGGTTCATAGTATGTTCCTGTACTAGCCCATGCTAATCAGCTCTCCCCTCCCCTCCCCTCCTTTGTGCTTGTAAATCAAGAGGCCCCAGTACTAGTCGACTCAAAAGTGGTAATTAGTGAGTACAAGCCGCTACTTTCCTAGATCACTCTGTGCCTCAGATTGAGGCGAGGCCAGGAGACTGGAGTAGGCGACGTTACACAAGTATGAGTTGCTTTAACAGAACCTTTTTTACCGAGGCTTATGAGCCAGAGCAGTTAAGCCTGGGTTCTGTATCCTCTCCAGCTGTTGTAAGGATAGCCGTGCTATGAGGCCACAGGGAAGGCTTCCTTACCCGTTTTATGAGGTTTTCCTTTCCTGGACTCAACTGTGCCTTCGGAACGCCAAGGATTTGAAAGAGCAATGGCTTTTTTCATGGTATAGTCTTGCGATTCAGATACTTTTACATACTTTAACCTTCCTGATGAATGAGGAAGAATAGGATGCCACTTTCCCCATTGGAATATGCTCTGCCCCCCGCCCCCCGCCTCCCCCCCAGCAAACGATGGTTTGTGCCTTCGCCTGCCATGTGTCCAATGGGAAAATTCATTTCCTGCTCTGGTGGGGCACATGGTTAAGGGCAAGGGCATTGCTGCCCCACGAAAAGAGACTCTTTCCAGTCCAGCTAAAGGGGAACTTCCTTTCCTTGCATTGCTGACTAAATAGTGCTGGCTTGCACAGAAGTGTTCCACTCGTGTATTTATGACTTTGGAGCTGCTCAGATGCATGCTGGCTTTTACTTTTTCCCATCACGCAGTGTTTCTTCCAATTTTGGAGTTTCCCATATCAACCACTTTGCTGTTTTTAAGCAGAATAATTCTGAGCCAGAGTAGCTAATCAGAACAGTAAAACCTCATCAGTTCAAATAGGGAGCTTGAACGCTCTCAGTGAGGGGAAGGCTAGCCTTAGAAGCTGGAAGCCTGTTTCATCTTAAATAAGATAAGGGTGCAGGGTTATATAATCAAAGGCCTTTTTCTACTAAACAGTAAAACCACATTTCATCAAATCTGAGGTGCCATTGATTATAAGAAACATTATATTTCATATACCAACAAGAAAAGAAAAGAAAAAAATCTGCCACTGGTTAAATTATCTCAAAACAGTTGCAAAGATATCCCTGTGACGTGTGGGTTGGTCACATCAGACACTTGGGCCTTTGAAATCCACTCAGACAAATTGCTGACTTCTCCTGCCCTCTAGTTGTGTTATTTGGCATAAAATAGGTCGATCCTTTTGAATGATCTCAGTAACAAAATGTAACACCACTTTTCATCTTGGTGGGGGGTATCTTTCTTTCTAAGCAAATACAGCATTTGCTTTTCTCACTGCAAAAAAATGTGGAATTCCTGTCCTCCTTCTAACTATGAATATTTGCTTCATCGATACAAAATTCACATGCCACTACTGTTTTTGAGAGTTTCTATAGACATGGTAACTTTTCATTTCAACACTAATCAAAATGTAATCTTTGTAAGACATTTAATGACAATTAAGCTCAATGTCATAGCACCGAGAGTGGATGTAACTCAACAGAAGTGACCAGGTGGACCGCTGTGACCACGTTTGGCGTGCTGAGGCAGGGGCAGCCACACCGTGACCTCGGCTTGCACAGAAGCTCTATATGACCCACCAGTCACCCATGCGTCCTCATCTCAGAGAAGTCAAAGTGTGTAAAAACAAGCACCTTAGAAAGGATAAATTATGGAAGTAGCTACAAAATGGCTATGGAAATAGCCACTGAAAACTTAATATCTATCTGACAAGGTACTAAACTCTTGACAAGACTTAAGGTCAACGAGACCTCTCAGCAAGCCAAGACGTAATGTGCAGATTAGACAGCAGAACGAGGCTGACAGAGTTGCCCCAGATCACACAGCCAGGCAAACTCTAAAGCAAGGACTCTGCTCTGGGCAACAGGCCCTTCTGTCCCCCAGCTCTGTGTTTCCCTGGGCCATGTAGATACTGTGTGCATATTGAGTGGGGACGTTGCTTGATTCTGTCGACTTTCAAGTGTCTTACATGTGAAGCATCACTCCAAACAGGCTCTCAAATGGGTTATTAAATATCAAGTGTGTAAAATATCTCAACCAATAAGGTTTTGTGTAATGAATTGATAAGTATGTATATAGACTAACAGGCACATCCATTATATGCAATGGCCACTTCTTAAAGGGGCTCACCCATATCACTTCTGCCCTCACAATGAGTGCGGAAGCTGGTGTGGCTGTCTGTGGCTCTTTCCTCTCCACCATGCCATGGGATGGTTAAGTTACCACCATTTTCTGACCAAAACCCTATCTGAGAGCTGAAATGACTTGCCCAGTGGCACATGGAAGTACATTGAAAGCAAAATGTAGATCTAGACCAACTCAAACTGTGGTCTCCTGGCCCTTGAGCCTGCTGTTTAATGTGGATAGTAAATGAGTACAGATAATTACAGCATTTTTTCCTTTAACACCATGGGTGTTGTTTTACTCTCCCAGTGTTAGAAGACATGACAATGAATGAAATTTTTCAGTGCACAGGGGCCCCCAGCCCCCATGCCAGCCGGTCTGAGGCCGGCCCAGATGTAGAGAAGGGAGGCTGGTAGGGCTACCTCTCGAGAACAGCGATGATGAGTAAAGTCCTGTGGCTTTGTGGCGATGGTGGTGACTCTGTTTCCGTGGACAGTTAAGTATGGAGTCTGGGGGGAGCTGTGGATTTATGTTTGGTGCTTTGGGAGCTAAACCCAAGAGGACTGAGAATGTGACTGGGCACTTTTGTGGTCAGATAAACACCAGCAAGAAGGAATTAATTACCAAGTCCAAATAGTTCCGGGTCACCAGTCTCAAGCCCTAGTCTCCTAGATATGATGCAACTTCCACAAGTTTGCATTTCACTGTAGAGATTGCTTTAAAACAATGCAATAAGCATCTTTCAAATTTTTTTCTCAAATTATGAATTCATTTGGTTGGCAAGTGTATACTGAGTACATGCCAGTGAAAGGGGAGGTAGGTGTAGGAGTGAGCGAGTCAAGCTCTGAGAAGGGCAAGCATGTCTGTGTACAGAGGCTGGTTGAATGATGAACAAAGCCGGAGCCGTTTCTCACGGGCACTGGTCCTGTTGCAGCTGTAAAGGTGCCTCGCACTATGGCCTGGCCAAAGACAGGAAGAGGCGCTCTCAAGATGGCCATCCAGACAGCTGCGCGAGCCTCCCAGCAACAACACTCTTCCCTGAGGTTTCTGCAGCTGCCACCATCGCCTTAATGACCGACGAGCCTGGCCTGGACAACCCTGCCTACGTGTCCACGGCAGAGGATGGTCAGCCAGCAAACAGTCCGTCGGACTGTGGCCGGAGCAACCGAACCAGGGGTGAGGCAATGGGCAGTTGTCCAGGGATGGGCCCCTTGTCTTGGGATGGCCCTCCGTGGGATATCCACTGTGGAAAGTTCTTAAAATATTTTTTTAAGGAGAAATCATTCTGGGTGTTTTGGCAGCAATTCTCCAAAGTGAGATGAAACTACCAGTACTTCTGATCATTAAAAATATGGATAGTCTGAGTGGGTGGTGGGTTGAAGCCAGACCTAGTGATTCATCACCCAGCAGTGCCAGTGCCTGCCCATCGGCGCTGCCCAGGAAAGGTGCAGCTGTATTCAGTCTCATCCAGGGAAAAAGAAAAGCAGACTTTTAAACAAGCCATACAGGGTCAATGCGGCACACTTAGAAAACATCCCTAAGCAGCTCTATCGTCCTACCCCCTAGCAGAGTCCCTGTTCGGGTTTTACTGCACGATCCCTCACCAGACATGCACATAAAAGAGAGTTTCTGTGCCTTGTAGCGACTGTGCCTTCTCTCTGTTCCTCAGCACGGCCCTTTGAGCGATCCTCTGTTAGAAGCAGGTCGTTTAAGAAGTTAAATCGAGCTCTGAGTGTTCTTCGAAGGGCAAAGAGTGGAGCTGCAGTTGCCAACCAAGCTGACCAGGGCAGAGGAAACTCTGAAAGCACCCCTTTCCCTGAAGGTAAGCAAACTCCCCGCAGGCTGGGCAGGGCTGGTCTCCCAGAGCGACTTCCGGCACGATGACAACCTGACCCCCACGCACTTTCTGTGACAACTCTCTTCCCTGGGATACAAAACATTTCTTACCTTGATTAGCCTCCTCGTCACATAAGCCACTGCAAACAGAAATTATTGCTCTCTTTTTATATAGGCTGAGGGAAAAAATGTTAGAACTCTTACCTTCAGGTTCTAGCTTCATACATACAAAGGATAATTGCAGTTAGTAAGGGAAAAGCAGTTAGAACAGTGCCTGGCCCAGAGTACATGGTACGCAACTACTTGTCCGTATTACCACTATGTATGCATATACGATACACGGTTCTGCGTGTTCCCATGCATGAACTCATGCAATCCATCCAGCAGCCCTGTGAAGTAGCTGTTCTACAGATGAGGAAACTGAGGCACAGGGAGGTTATTTAGTTTGCCCCAGGGTACCTTGCCGCAGCCCAGGTAATGCGGCTCTAGGATCCATGCAGAGTTGTTATTGGATCTTAGATCCTCTGAACTTTCCCCGGTGTAAATGGAGCTGAAGAAATGTTGTCCTTGTTCCTTCTTTCCATTTTGTGTTAGAACTTTAGGGCAGGAATTACAGTGGCTTAAAAAAATGAGCTTTTTCTTTGTGCTAGGTAGTGTTCTAAGTCGTTTAGACATCGCGACAACACTGTGGGATCACATGCAGTTTACAGATGGGGAGGCAGACCCAGAGACCTTGGGTCACCAACCCGAAGTCACCCAGCTAGAAAAGGGCACACCTGGGGTTTTCAGTTAGGTCCTCCGGCTCCAGAATCCACTTCCTAACCACTACCTAAGTACCCTTTTCTCCTGGGGGTTTGGAGGTAGAGTCCAAACCACTGTCCGTAGCATGCCTTCAGAGAATGTATAAGCAATCTTGTAAGACCCTTTGCTCACTTCCCACTTCCCACCCTATACACACATTATTCTGAACTTATTATCACAGTCCTGTAAATACTGTCTTTTGCCCACTTCTGTGACATTGTCCAGCCTGCACTTTCACTCTCCTTCATCTGGCATTCTAATGCCTTCTTCCACCATAGGCTTTGCCTCCTCCTTGAAGTCCTCCTTGATTCCCTCAGTCCTTGCTCCTTTGTTTTCTTAAAGCACCTGGATCTCTATTACAGCAATGATCACCTTTCATTGTAAATGAACCTATGAGGGCAAGGGTTCTCCTTTTGAGCCGGTGTGTTCTCAAAGCCTCACACGATATCTGGTGTATAATGGCGTTCACTGGATGTTTGTGCAATGAGTAAGTGATATGATTAGAACTTCCCTTCCGCCAGTCTTCCTTTCCTATTCAAGGCTCTTTAATTACACTCTATATAACATCTTCTCTTGCATGAAGAAGAATTATTTGCATGTTTATTGCAGAAACATTTTTCATACGAGGTTACTATGTTTAAGGCACAAACCAAGGCTCAGTGATTTTTATATGAAGATGATAAAATCCAGGTCCTGGCTCCAAGAAGTTCATTCAAGAATAGAAAATAGAGTGCCATGAAAACTCATGTGTAGAATTGTTGTAGAACTGGAGCTGAAGAGGGCAGCCATGTCCCGTGTGCAGGGCCTTTGAGGGGGAGAGAATGGACTTCCTTAGATGCTCCGGGAAGCCATTTCTCTGGGATAGGACGAGGCACTAAGACCCAGGGAGGCCGGTAGTGTATCTGGTGAACTCTGGATGTACAGTTATCCATGCTTCTTATGTCAGTAAGGAGACTGGCTCTACTACTTATCAGCTGCATGACCGGGTTACTTAACTTTAAGCTTCAATGTTTCGTCATCTAAAAAAAGAACAATGATAATCATTGTCTACTTCATAGGATTCTTAGGACAAAAAAAATACACCAAAAACAAGCAAAAAAATTATGCATGCCAATTGCTTAGCTCAGTGCCCAGCATATAATACACTCTCAGTAAATAATGTTCTATCCCTTAGTCCTTGAGCGAAGATAGAATATTGAACAAGTTTGTTTTCTAGACTAACACAGTGTGACAGTTTAAAAATTACCATAGCACTTTAAGGTCACTGGGGTCTCACTGATGTGGCCCTAATTATCATCATTTACAAGTGTGGTTGGGTGTGTCCACTCAGATTATCAAATCAAACATCCTTGAGTGGTTGAGGTTGGGAGTATGGTTTTTGTAAATCTGCTGGGAAGGAGGGGAAGGAGGAAAGAAAGAAAATCAGCAGCTTGATTTCCAAATCTTTCCTTGCTCAAAGTAATTTTTAAAATTTCTATTCCCTTGTCACCAAACCTGTTCCAACACATGCCTGGGGAGTGCACTACTTAAAGTAGTCACAGTAGCAGAACATTCACTGGACTCAGTCGCCTGGTGCTGTTGGCACAGGACCTGGCAGAGCAAGCCGGCTGCCCACAGCTTCACAGCAAAGCCAGTCACTTACTTTAAATTCCATCTCAGTGGACGGGAAGGGCCCGCATTTGTGTCTCTGGCTTCCTCTGGCTGCTGAAGTGCTGTATTTATCATGTTGTACAATACTTAGAAATAATTTTAATTCTTTCTGTATTGTTCCTAGAGAGTTGAGTGCACATTAGTGGATTCATTGTTCATTAGGGGAAATGGACTAAGGTCATTCGTTTTGATAATACTCACAAAGAGTGTATTATGCAGAACCAGGCATGCGGTCTTGATAGTTCCAGATGACATAATTAAGGGAGAATCTTGGGCAGTTGTCAGCAGCTACAGGAGACAGAAGCATCTCTGCTCTCCTCCAAGTGACCCAGGAAAAATGCTTCATCCACCAAACTGGGTATAGCTGGGCTGGCATTGGATGGAGTCCCCTCTGTACACCTCCAGTCAAACCAGGTAGCAAGCAGTGCCAGTTGGCGCCACTGGCTTATAGGTCTGTAGGGCAAGTCCCCTGTGGGACTGTCACCTCCTGGTTGTGAACCCTGGCCACAGAGAAACCTGAGAGAGGTGACACGAAGGCTGGTCATCTGGAGCCCTGGGTTCTGACCTGGCTCCAGTGACCACCAAACTTTGTGTCCTCCAACCAGTTACATCCCTTGCCCTCTCTGAGCCCAAATGTCCTCATTTGTAAGATCAAGGTTTCCTTGCTTTCAAGCTGCATGAGGACTGGAGCAGGTCCGTGTGAGCACAGCGGGGTGGGAAAGGGGAGTCCTCAGTTAAAAGAGAAAGTTCGAAATGCCAGCCTCGATGACCTCTGAGTCTCCTCCTACCTCTGCATTATGGGTAGTCATTCTGGCAAATGAGGGCCAAACCTCTTAAAGCCACCAACCAAACCTGGGGCTCTTTGCTTGATCACGAATCAGGCTGTTTGATTGACTTCTTTTATTGACAAAAGTATCTGATGGAGAGAGGACTGGTGAGTTGCTAAGCCTGAAAAGCAGGGACTTTCAGGAAGAAATCTTCAAAATGATCTGAGAGGTCAGAAGAGCAGGTTTGTTCTCTTGTGTTCCTTGATAAGTAAGTGATGACAATGCAGTCCATTCCGTAAAGATGGGTTGATCATTCATTCACGCTTGTTCACCCCAACATCGGCTGACGTCTCCTGTGTGCAGAGGTTTGTATACAGAACTCCAGAAGTGCCAGAAATCACGTCCTCAAGGATCACAGAGTTCAATGGGAGCTATAAGGAATGGGCATGAAAGCCCTGGCTGGCTTAGCTCAGTAGTTTGAGCTCGGGCTGCAAACCAAAGTGTCACAGGTTCAATTCCCAGTCAGGGCACATACCTGGGTTGCAGGCCACAGCCCCCAGCAACCGCACATTGATGTTTCTCTCTCTCTCTTTCTCTCTCCCTTCCCTCTCTAAAAATAAATAAATAAAATCTTAAAAAAAAAAGAATTCATTCCTTTAAAAAAAAAAGAAATGGGCATGAAAAATAATAGAGGGTTGAATGTCAAGAGAAATAGAAAGTTTTATGGGAAATGGGATGTTCAGAGAGAGCAGGGAATGGGGGGATCAGGGCAAAGTTTAATTGGAAGGAATCATGTCATGCAGGCCTTGAAGGAGAAATTGGGTTTAGGCCTAGAATAAAAATCATTCCAGGCAAAGACACCTATGCTGGCATGGAGGAAGGCAAACAGAGCGCAGGTGTGAGGATCAATGCATAGTTTTTAGTTTGGCTGAAACCCACGTTTGGCAAGAAGAGGAGTGGTTGGAAATGTCCACCGGGTGGGTATCTTAAATAAATACTGTCTTTGTCCATTTTAGTCTTTCCAAGGTTGTATCACCTGATTCCAGATGGCGAAATTACCAGCATCAAGATTAACCGAGTGGACCCCAATGAAAGCCTCTCCATTAGGCTTGTGGGAGGCAGCGAAACCCCGCTGGTCCACATCATCATCCAACACATCTATCGTGATGGGGTGATCGCCAGAGACGGCCGGCTACTGCCCGGCGACATCATTCTAAAGGTAGAGATTGTGGCTGTGAGGCCATTAAGAAAGGCTTAATAAAATCACTTCAGATCAGTTAACTGGCAAATGGATGGATGGATAGATGGATGGATGGATGGATGGATGAAAAACTGAGTGTGGAGCAGCTACTTCCCTTAATTACTATGCTGATATGCTCCTAATGTGAGAGTTGTAATGTAACTGAGATGTCTTTGCCCCTCTCTGACTTTCTCATTCTTCCACCCTCCTTTTGCTCTGTGTATAAATGTTTCTGCCTCTAGCATTTTGTCTGTCTTCCCCTCCTTCCTCTTTCTTCTCCTCTCTAGCTTCTTCTTTCTTCCCCCCCTTCCCTTCCCCTCCCTCCCCACCCTTCCTTCTTCTCCTCCTCTCTCTCCTCCTTTCCACTCCTTCCTCCTACTTTAACAGCAACAAAGTAATGTAAAGCTGGAGCGTATACCTTCTGAAATTGTTTTTATAGTAGATTAATGGACCACTTTGTGTTTTATCTAATCACTCGCATTCATTCATACACAGCTGTAACATAAATTTCCTGCAGCTTAATGGCCCTCCATTAAAAAAAAAAAGTCCCTAAGATACTCCGCCAACCCACAGGCGTTCCAGGGAGACAGGTGGCGGAACAGAATGCTTTGGGCATTGCCGTCCTCTGAGGCTCGGTTGAGGGGAAGGACATTAGGGAGGAATTTTCCGAAGAAGAGAAAGGATAAAGGAAGAGTTGCTTATCAGGCAGAAGTCGAGCGTGTGCCAAAAATGACAAGAAGCTTCTCCCTTGTCATATATTTCCTGTCTGATACTCAGATGACAGTTTCGTCCCGCCCCTTCTAGGTTGCTGAGGGGCCAGCTTCTGACACATCGTGAGCAGTTTCTTTGGCAAGAAGTTCTTGTTCTTTGGAATAAGAAAAAATTTAAAGCACTTATCGTAGAAACACTGAAATTCCCAGTGGCCTTCGCGGGCGGAGCACAAGGCCGGGCCCATCAACCCCAGGGGACGGTCCGCGGTGCAACTGACGACACTCCACTTGGCATCCTCCCAGTTCTAGTGGAAACTGCGCTGCCTGGGAGGGTTGCGTAACAAAACGGTTTGATTCTTATGGCTTTCCACTGGCGCGCGCAGGCAAAAGGGCTGCCAGGACCATTTAGCAGATGGCCCTGATCTTCTCTTGGCCTGGACGTGATGGGGGAAACCAGGCACAGGATAAGGTGACCCAGCAGAGTCAGGTCTCAAAAGTCGCCCGTGCTTGGACAAACATGGTGAGCCTTGTCCCTGCAGGAGGGGGCTGCCCCCCATCCCCAGAGACACAGCAGAGAACCTACGATCGTGTGCTGCAAGAGCGCCTTTTAGAATCTCGCTGCAAAGCTCCTCTAACAATTGGCTGCGAGTATGAGAAATGTTACCAAACCATAGGAATTCAAGAAGGTTGTTCCTCTTCTGTGAGGCCTCCCTGCACAAGCAAAGAGCGCAGGGCTGCTGTGTGACTGTTTTCTTCCGGAGCAGTGACTACCACTAGTGGCCGTCGCCTTTGGGTCCTGCCTGCTTGGCCATGCTAATTAAAACCAGAAGGCCCCATGCGGCATCGTTCTGCAAATCTTTAATGAGGCACAAATGAGAGGGCTGAGCTTGAGGACATTGAAGTAGCATCATAAAGTGATCCGGCCTTTCAATAAAAGAGCCTAGAAACTTCTATTTACATCAGTTTGTTTGAAACTGCAGAGATTTTTTTTTCTTTTGTTGAAAACAAGGGCAAAAAACCTAGGGATCCTGACTCTCTCCCCCCTCCCTCTCTCTGTTCTCTGTCTGTCTGTCTGTCTCTCTCTCTCACACACACAAATGCGCTCCATCACTCACATTCACGAACTTGCCACTGAACACATGCACACTCACATGCACATTCTCTCTCACATGCATGCACACACACAGTAGGGGGGCCTGGAAGTGCCAGTGTGCGTGACCCAGAGAGAAAGATTCATTTGGAAGCTTTGGGAAAGAAAATGTCACGTCAGTTTAAACTGAACGGCAGTTTCCTGTTACCATTTGAGCTCAATGGAAAATTTTCTCCTCTTTTGCCTTGTTCTGCTTTTGACTCCCTTTTCTCCCTGTACCCCAATAAAAGACTAAGTTTGGTGAGAGAAATGAGAGCTAGCTGAGGTTGCATGAGTAAACGTGCAGAGCTGTGTGAGGACCAGGAGGACCTTGAAAGGGGGATCCAGATAGCATGCGTGGCAGGGTGGGAAGTCATACTGGGAGGTGGGGATATTTGGACACGGGATAAGCTGATAGAACAGAGCAGCTTTGTGGAATGGCCCTGGTGATTCTGTGGCCCTGGGCCTCCTGGGAAGGGCATGGCAGGTGGAGCTGACACTGGGTCCCTACCCCCCAGGTCAACGGCATGGACATCAGCAACGTACGTCACAACTACGCCCTGCGCCTCCTGCGGCAGCCCTGCCGGGTGCTGTGGCTGACTGTGCTGCGCGAGCAGAAGTTCCGAAGCAGGAACAACGGGCAGGCGCTGGACACCTGTGGGCCCCGGGATGACAGTTTCCACGTGATTCTCAACAAAAGCAGCCCTGAGGAGCAGCTTGGCATAAAACTGGTGCGCAAGGTGGATGAACCTGGGGTATTCATTTTCAACGTGTTGGATGGTGGTGTGGCGGACCGACACGGTCAGCTGGAGGAGAACGATCGTGTGTTAGCCATCAACGGACATGACCTTAGATACGGCAGCCCAGAAAGTGCAGCTCATCTGATCCAGGTGGGTCACAGGTCCTTCCTAGATCCTGGTCAGAAACCCCCAGTGTGAGCAGGAATGGCCTTCCCCCTGGCCACCTGCCCTGTAACTGCCCATGTGACCTACGGTGCCTCCCATTTGAGGGGTCAAGATCCAAGGCCAGGTAAGAATGTTAATCGAGCAAATGATGTGTCTTGGGGTCTTGGAGTCTTGGATAGTCCTTAGGTTTTGCCAGCCATCCAGCGTGATACAAGTTAAGATATCTCAAGGTCATCAGGGTTATGTCATCCCTGTACCCAGTATATTGGTTGCAGATCCATGGGTTGGTCACTCAGATACGTGCTGGACACATTCCAGTCATCCCACTGTACTAACAGTCCTAAGAAGCTGTGCCACACACCCTCCAGTGATTCTGTGGCTGGAGACCGGAATAGGATGGGCTAAGGCTACACCCTGTCTCTGTGGCTACACCCAAACCCCCAGAAAGCCCACAGAAACTCAAGTATGAACTTAGGAGGAAGTACTCTAATAAGAGAGATACGTAAATTATTGATCATTCAGGCAAATAGAGTTCCCAGTAGCAAGACATTGGTTCAAACTAATTTGATTTCCAACCAGTGTGATGTCATCAAGCCCCAGCATGCATCTTGTTGACATTGGCTGAGTAATGATGAGGTTTTCAAATGTTCACTGAGCTGCCGGCTTTATTCTCGGAGGAACAGGCTTTGTTCTGGGTTTTTGCACCCTAACCCTTTCATTCACTTCAGTTAGTCAGTATGTATTAAGTTTCTGCTGCTTGACTAGCCCTGCGCAAGGTGCAGAGAACAGAGAGATGGTGACTCTTAGGCTGTTCTTCCAAAGGAGCCCACAGTCTCATAGGGGAGCTGGGCTTTTTCCGAATGACTGCTTCATGGTGTGATAGTCCTGTAGTGGAGACGTGAAGCACTGTGCTGGTACAGGTGAAGGCGAGATTTTTGTTCAGATGGGCCTAGGGATTCTGCAGAGTAAGATCTTCAACTGGGCCTTTGAGGAATCAGAAGTTCTCTAGGTGGAGGAAGCAGGGAGGGTCATTCAAAGGAGATACAACACAAAAAAACATTTCAGTAAAAGTCCATTAGAGAAGTGGTTAGTGCCTGGAGCATGGTGTCTTAAGTAGTATTTGCAGTTACCCGGCCAGGCAGCTTCCACTTAGTGACCCAAGTGGCTTGGGAACAAAGGGGGAGTCAGCATCGGTAGTCGGCTGAGCCTGGTTCCAGGTTCCAAGGAGGGCAGCAGTCAGGACACAACACAGAGCTTGCTCCCAAGGACGTGGTTATCCCAGTTCCACTAAGTCTCCCTACCCTCAGGTTCTAGCCGAGGAGTGCTTCCAGGGGTTGGCAACGCTTTTCAGTATTCTCCCTCTTCTTTAAAGAATCAAACAGGGATGATACTGTCATTTTAAATGTGGACAGCCTGATGCAGGGGACAGGAGGACTTCCCCTGCTTGCTCCATCCACCAGAACCAGAAGGACATGTTGTGCCTTTGCCCCTGAACTGTGGCTCTTGGTGGTCTCCCAATTCCAAGGTGATTCTCAGCCCGCTGGATCTTCCCAACAGGGGGTGTGAGTGTTGCAGGTAGAGAACAAAAGCAGTTATAAGGGGTGTTTCCCTTCTGGAGTTCATGTTATCTATTTCCAAGTTCATATGCGCAGCCCCAAATTCCCCTCTGAATGCCACACTTCATAGCCAGCTGCCACATGGATGTCTAAACAGCATCTCAAATGTAATGTCCAAACCTGCACCCTTGGCTTCCTTCCACTTCGCCCCTTGTCACTCCTGCTCTGCCCTCGGTCTTGCCCAGTCTCTACAAACAGCACCACCATTTACCCAGTTACTTAGGCCAAAAAGAACCTTCGCTCTTTTTAGCATCCCCTCCCATAGTCCATTTCTCACCATCTCCATGGCTTCTGTTAGCCCAGCCGCCATCAGCCCTGGTCTGGGCCACCCTGGAGCCTCTTAACTGGTCTCCCTGCTTGCACACTCAGTCCTTGGCCTCTGGTCTTCATGCAGCAATTAGAACGACCACTTTATAAACTCAGTGCCAAGATGTCCCTGTGTTGTGCTCAGCGCTCCGATGCTTCCCAAGACACTTAGATTACAGATTCCGAAACCTAGTGCGGACCTGCAGAGCCATACGTCATCTGGCCTCTGGTTATGTCTCCACCTTCAGTCCCTAAGCACAGGGGCGAATTCCTAACATTCTCCCCTTGCCTTACCCAGCTCAGTCACATGGCCTTCTTGCTACTCCTCGGACATTTCAAGAGCTTCTTCACCTCAGGGATGATGTTCTCGCTGCCCCTCTCACTGGTAGACTCTTTCCAACTACCCGTGTAACTCACTCCCACTCTTCATCCAGGGCTGTTCTCAAACGTCACCTCTCACAGTCCCACTGACAGTGGCATCTGCTACTCCCAGTTCTATGTCCTCTAATCTGCTTTATTTTGTTTGTCTATCAACTAATTATTATTACCTGCCAATTTCGTTGAGTACAGTAGCGTGCGACATATCACTCTACTGAGTAATCAGAGAGATGTCTGGCAATAATAGACAACACATATGTGCTGAGTGAAGAAACTGAGGCAAATTATAAAACATATAAATGTAGATAAAACATAACTTACATATTCCATCTCATAGGAAATCTTTGTCAAACCGTTTACCAAAGAACAAGCATGAACTCTGTTTTTACATAGTGTTTTCCCTCAAGGTAGCGTCTCTATTTTTGTCCACTGGGATGTGTTCTGTTATCCTTGGCTGAGCGCCTCCTGTGTGCCGTGCGGTGGGGGGTACAATGAGGAACAAGACCGACCCGGGTCCTGGCCTCGGAGAGCTTGGAATACCTTCTGGTCTCTGACCTCAAAGGCAGCTGCGCCAGCCTTTGGCAGATGGCCCCTGCCTGTGTGTGCTAATCCTGGGGGAGACAGAGCATAGGCAATGTTTATGAAAACACCAGCCCACGAAAAAGGAAGTATTCTTGTTGTCTTTCTTCATGAAGAAACTGCAATCTAAGCATGATTTTTTTTTCTTTAAAAATTAGACTTATAGGCATTATCTTGTGTGTTGCACTTGTTAACGCCCCCTGCAGGTCAATGAGTGCAACTTGCATCCGTTCTAGAGATTGCCTGCCAACTAACTATACTATACGTAGCAAGAGGCAAACAAAAACTCTCTTACTCATTTGGAATGATTTGGCATTCTACATGATTCCGTATGGCATGTTACTTTTGTATGTTAGTAACAGAAGAGGAAAACACATTTTTTCCCTGAGAAAGTTAATTTATGAAATCTTGCCCAATAGTGGGACTTCCTAAAAGATTCTTCTGCTTGCTAAACAAAGCCAACATGCTTTATAAGCAGGGAAGGAGGCATTTCTTAAAAACTGGGCAAAGCTAGTTGGAAAAGAAATAGGAAAAAATAGAGTGCTGGGAAAACCCAGTTAAGCAATCTCAAGGATGGGTTTTATTTACGTGATACTTGTAGCACACACCAGGCTCGGGGCATTCAACTAAACGTGCTTCAAAGGTTAAAACTCCAGTTTTCAACCAGCCCTTGGCTGCACTGCCCGTACCTACCCCATGAATCATACCGGCCTTAGAAAGAAACTCCCAGCCCACATGTCCTTTGGTCGTGTTTTCTCCCGCAGTACCACACACTCTGCCTCTCTCGACATTATTTCAGGGAAAAGTTATTACAGAGAAGCCACAACTGTTTTAAACCTGACCAACTTTACATGTGTGGAGTCCTAACCTCAGCTTACTCAGCAGCAGCCTGGGTGCCAGAGCCCAGAATTAGACAGGAGCTCCAACTGCAGGGCAGCTGACTTATTTAGAACTTAGTACAGCTTTATTTTTCTCCATGTCAGTTTAAGCTTTTTGAGCACCATGGCTAGAATAGCTGTACGGAAGAGATAGCTTTGTGGAACAGTCTGGTGTCCCACCTGAAATGGGACAACAAAGAAATACGGCCCAGAGATTTGAAACCCTGGAGACCAACAAACAACTACACATCTAAAACCTTGGCGACTCAGCATGCATGGATGCAAGAATCAGCGGGGAATGGTGGCCTCTGAGACCTATAGCTATTCTGAGATGTTCGCATCTGTTTGTAATGCTGGATCAGTGAGTTCATATTTATTTAGGAGGTCAAATATATACATTTAATAAATGAAGAAAGTAACTATGGATTTCATATTTGAATACCCTCCTTGTGCCTTTTTCCCCTAGGCAACTTCTAGGTTTCCTGCAGAAGAAAAAAAAAATCCAAAGCCGGTGGTAGAGGTGGCAGTAAGATGGCTTTTCATTAGTACTGACAGACGTGTGATTTTTTCCCCTTTTGCATGAATGAATATTTAAATGAAAAGTCATTTCTTCGCAGAAGAACTGACAGCCAAACTCTTCAAATTTTTAAGCAGAATGTGATTGGCACTCAGTCAGAAAGCAAATAATGGACGACTCATGTCACCCACTTTCATTCTAAACACGTGACTCTGGCTCCTGAGTTCCACTGCGTAACTGGGAAAAAGGCAACATTTTTGTCCCCTGTAACCAGAAAGAATTGCCAGGGCAATGAGACATGATTGACCTGGTGCTTTTTATAGATCTGCACAGCTAGTATAGGATAAGATCAAATCCCTATTGAAACAGTTTTTTAACATGGTGGTGTAATAAGTTAAGTGCTCATAGAATAACACAGAGATTTAAAAAAACATTCTTCTGAATCGAGTTCTTACGTTCCAGATGCAAGTTTCCTGCATTCATGGTAAAGCCGTGCAGCTTAGAATTTTAGGGGTAGATATTATCACAGTTACACATTGCAAATGTTAGGGAGTCTTGGAACTTCACTACCTTTCTCTAACCTGCGTGTCATCCACACGCATGATTTTCTTATCATGGAAGAGCATTGATCACGAGAATAACTTCTAGATACCATGAAAGAAGAGTTGTTTGAGGCAGACTGAAGAGTTGGGTTGTTCTGCTGACTCAGTGATCAGCAGACTCAGGGACTCAAGAACTAAATTCTAATCTTGACCTTGTCACTGGCATCTGCATGACCCTGCATATGGCATACCATCATCATCAATTTCTCAGTCCCTAAAAGATATGTGATTTTTCAAATGCAAGGATGAACGTGGAGCTAGAATACAGTGGGGGAAGTTGCTATGTCAAATCTCTGGTTCTACCCCAGACAAATCCTAAGGTTTCTATTCACCTCTTTTCCTCAGGACCTCCTTAATTTCCTTTTTCCTTGGCCAGGCTACTTGCTCTTAGCTCAGTAGAGTAGCTGCTGCCTCTCCAGCAGAAGATACTCAGAAAGTCTTTTTAAAATGTGCCAGGGACTGTGCTAGATGCAAACATTTCAATGGCGGACACATTGACACACACCAGGTTTGCTTTCACGGAGCTCGTTTTATAGGGGATATCAGCTTATGGTGCACCCTTAGCTCATTCTGCACTTACGTTTCTGGCACCCCCGGGGTTTTGCTCAGTGACAGGCACCTTTGTTTCTCCGAAGTTCTCTTGCTCACTGGAAGGAGGGTTAGGGCGAGGACTTCATTTCTCCAGCTCATCGTGTAGTTCATTGCCACGTCAGCAGGAATAGCTGACAACTGTGGTATTTTCAGCCAATAACCCTGTTCTGATGCCTCCTGCCATCTGCATTGCTATGGGGGTCTGTGTGCCGTATGCGACCTCAGAGCTGGGCCGCAGTGCTGCCGTGTGGCCCACACAGGGGCGCGGGGGCCCTCACTGTCACCTTTCACTTGATCGGCAATGATGAAGGCAGAGATCTCTGGAGGTCTTGGCTTCAAGGAACACAGAGACCACCCCCAGTGCAGGTGTGAAATGGCAAAATGGGAACTCCATCAGTGAGGCCCTGGGTGCAGCTGGTCCACCGGCAAAAAAGCCCCTACTCTGTGCTGGCCAGACTAGAACTCATTTTCTGGGTCCAATTCTGTTGTGTGGGCATGCACGTACACAACACACACATACACAAGGTTTTTAGAGTGAGTCCAGGGTGCACCACGTTTTTGAGATGACTTGAAACTATGTTAAATACTGAAGAAATAGGAATATTTGACCTGGAAAGGAAAAGAGCTAAGGGAGGGCAATGAGAGCTATCTTCGGATAGGGTCGTCACGTGGAAATTGGTTTTGGGTTTCCCTAGAGGACATGGCTAGACCCAATGGGCAAGCAAGAAAATGGCAGATTTCAGCTCCACCTGAGGACAGACTTTCTAATTAGTGCTCTCTAAACATGGCCCAGACCGCTGTGGGACACAGTGAGGCCCCGGAGCATGGACTGGGGACAGCGTGGTGGGGATCTGCAGGGGAACTGAAGCGTGGGCTGCAGAGGTGATGCTGATTAGATGATGCCTGCCATCTCTTCTGTGTCTGTGGCTTTCTGACTTCGAGGAACTGATCCTCCATAGTTCCTGAGGCCTTGTGAGCACAGATGGGCTGCTGAGAAGGGTGCTTGAGCAGGCAGTGGAAGGGACGCTGACTGGGGCAAGCCCAGGCAGCGTAGGAAAACCATTCTTACATGTGTATGTTGAAATCAGCTAAAGCTCGCTCTGGGAGCCTTGGAAAAGAAACCAGAGGGGTATGCAGATGCAGAATGAGTTTGTTTTTTTTTTTTTTTTAAGAAATAGTCATTAAAACCTCTGATGTTAATGGATGAAATGTTAAGTAGAGACAAACTCTGTAAACAGCTTATAGTATTATAAACCCAGCTATACCTCTCACTGTAACAGGAGAGCCACCCCATCCAGCACGGGTCTCCTGTGGGCCTGTCCGGTGTTGTAAGGGACACTGTGTGTGGTTCCTCTGCTCTGAGCAGCATGAGCTCCAGGCCCAAAAGTCAGTTTGGATTTTCCTCTTCCAGGTGTTTCTATAGAGAAAACCCTGGGGCACTGGGGGTTGATGGGGGAGAGGTGAATGTGGTGACTCTTAACTTGAAACTATATTATAAATCTAACACACAAAAAAACAGCGAGTGAACTCATGTACATTGGGTACAATTGGCCCAACATTTATTTAATCATATGCATATATATATTTTTTAAAGCAGCAAATGCTATAAACCATTTGGTTTAGCTCCAATCTCTACAAGGCTAGGGGAGAAATGTACACCTTGAAGTACAGGTACTCTGTCCACGCTTGCTCTGCCTTTATCCACGGCTGGCCCTCTCAGCCACCTCCTGGCCCCGTGCCCTACCAGGGTGGTGGAAAGACCCTCCTGTTCAATAGTTGGCTCTGCAGGACTCCTGTCCGGGTTCCTTGTGCAGGAGCATCTCTGAGTTTCATCGTTCTGTTCTGTGAAGTTCCCGGTCCATGCTGCATCCTGAAATATGAGCAGTCCTTGTCAGCCACAGTGAATTTCGTAGGAAGAAGAGCCATTTCTGGGCTGAACGTGATGGAAAGATGCTCTCAGACTCCTCTTTCCAACTCTTAGAGATGGAATTGTATTATTTTACAACAGGCTGAGTATAAATGAGGCTCCCAGACTGTGTATGGCTCCCTCCTATGGCCTCTGCTTACTCCCATTAAATAGATAGTATTGTCAGTTTTTAGTCAGATCGCAAACACTTCAAGAAAAACAGCTGTTAAACAGAACAATTAAAAAAAAACACAAGTTTTTTCCATGAGAAATGCTACTCAGTTTTAACCCTCCAGCTTTCTCTGAATAGTAGGACTTTCTAATTTTTTTTACACAGAAGTAATCAGTTCTGCCTCTGGAAACTCTAGTGTGTGTTACTCATACCTTTTCCATGGTGCCTGCTTCTGACTGTCCCTGAAGTAGGACAAGCTCCATGCGGGCAGGGGCCATGTCCCCAAGGCTATTAGGGAAGTGCCTGGCCCAGGGCAGGCATGCATCTGCTCTGGGAACAGAATGGCTGCCAGCAAGCTAAGATCCACAGGGAGGCTGTGGATGCCATTAGAATCCCTTCCCTTTGACACATAGAAAGGAGACAGGGAGCCCTGGCCAATGTGGCTAGTGGGTTGGAGTGTCATCCTGTAAACCAAGGTCGTGGGTTCGATTCCCGTTCAGGGCAGATGTCTAGGGTGCGGGTTCAGTCCCTGGTCAGGGACTGAAAGTCAACGGATCAATGTTCTTCTCTCACATCAATGTTTCTCTTTCCTTCTCTCTCCACCCTTTCTATTCTCCCTGAAATCAATGAGCATGTCCTCGGGTGAGGAAAAAAAAAAGGAGAGAGGGAGTTTAATGCTTGGGCTCTTGGAAGAGAAAGGAGTATATGGTACAGCGACTTGGCCATGCAGCTTGTACCCACTGTGTCCCCAGTTTGCCTAGAGCAAAACAGGATGTTGAAGGGAGAGAGGAAAGAAAACTTCAAGTGGAAAGGATCTAGCCCTCGCCTTGGCTGCTACTGGAGCTAGCCCCCGTTGTTGAGCAGTCCCTTCGCGCACACGGCACCACCCCGAGAGCTGCAGGAGGAGAGCTGCCCGCTTCCCACCTGTAGCACGTTTGGCATTCGAACATTTATTTTTGGGCTGGCCAAAATGTCCATTTAGTTTTTAACATAAAAAACATTTTTCATTTTCACCAGTAACTTTATTTAATTTGGATACTTTGAGTATGCCGGCTATCTCTTGGATGGTGAAACGTTGATTATTCTCAATTAATGTCTCGATTTGATTGTTATCAACTTTGTCTACCTGACTGTGGAACACTGTCCAGTGAGAAATCTCCAGCACGAAACTCTACAAACCATTTTGACACGTTTGATCAGCCACAGCACCTTCCTCTCCACACACTGCACGAATCTTTTTTGCATTTCAGTTGCATTTTTACCTTTCTTGAAATAATAAAGCATAATACAGCAACAATGTGTATTTTCTTCCATCTTCAGTATTAAAATGCGTACATAAAAATTCACCAATTTTGATTAGTTATTTTTTAATGCACGTTGATATGACAGCTGTCACAATACAGCCTAACAGAATTGTTTTTGAATGAAGGTCAAGAAAGCTAAGCACTACCCGAGCCATCTTACGGAAAAGACCAAACAAACTTTTTGGCCAACCCATATGTGAGAGGTCTGCTGCACCTGCCTTCCTGGTGCACTCCCTCCTCCATCCCGTCCCTCGGCCGTCTCCCCTCACCTGCCTGCTCACACTCACTCCACATTCACACCCGATTCGCCTCCGTGGAAAGAAAAGATTGATACTAAGTGCTGCTTCTCTACACGGAATCCAGCTGTTCCCAAAAGTTGGAGCCAGGACAAACACATTAGCCCAAGTTCCACCTTCAACTTCAAAAGCTAGGAAAGAAAATGGATCAGATAGAGTCTCCCTGAAAGCAATTTTATAGAGTGGCTGGTGAGAGCCACGGACCCAGCTTTGCGGGGAATTTATTTCCACATAAATTGACACCAGGGTATTTATTGGAGTGCTCTTCCCGCCAACAACTTAATGCCGAAGTCAGCATTTGAAAACCCAGCGAGAAATTCGCGCTGGACACTGTGAATTAAATAGCTCTTGCAGGCTGTTCCTGACATTTTGGATTTTGCCTGGCGAGTTGATTTGACATGTAAGTCTCAGATTTTCTCAACTGTTCTGAGGTGGCCAGGTCACGTTCCTGGTCCAGAGCGAATGGGAGCCAGCGTGCTGGCCTAGAGACAGACCTGCTGCCCGGATCTGTCTCAACATCGGAGTTTCCCTGTAGATAAACCAGTCTGGGCTCGCCCATTGAAGTTTCCACTCGACCGTTTGCCACTTCTTATCTCTTAATAATTTTTGCTTCAGAAAATTTCCAGAGATAACCTCATTAAGATATGTCAGTCTTACAGCATAAAGGGGCAGTGATTACAAAATACTCTTCTAAGAATTGAATTTTGTTGGCTAATACCAGAGTTCTTCGTGTCAGCTTGCTTCATGATTGTTTCTGGGCTTGTTATTTTTGCTCTGTTATGACACAGGCTTCCTATATGAAGAAAAACAGCAGGGGACGTGAAATAGTCAAAGGAACAGAGAAAGGACAAGTGCCCGATGACTGGCTTTACGTGAAGGAACATGAGTGAAGGACTTGTTCTTTTATTTTTTTAAAGACTTTTTATATATTCATTAATTTTCAGAGAAAGGGAGGGAGAGAAAGCTCCCTACT
This sequence comes from Phyllostomus discolor, assembly GCF_004126475.2. Classification (NCBI taxonomy): domain Eukaryota; kingdom Metazoa; phylum Chordata; class Mammalia; order Chiroptera; family Phyllostomidae; genus Phyllostomus; species Phyllostomus discolor. The sequence goes on along the minus strand of NC_040903.2, from coordinate 31,483,198 downwards.
GGAGACCTGGCCTGCAATCCAGGCACGTGCCCTGACTGAGAATCGAACAGGTGACCATTTGGTTTGCAGGCTGGCACTCAGTCCACGGAGCCACTCCAGCCAGGGCTTCATATTTCCTTTTGAGTCTTGTTTGGATCTTCTAAATTTAAAAAAGGTGAAAGATTTATATGATTTGAAGAGAAACCAGAGTATTAGATTTTCTAAATTTATGTGAAATGAATCAACTCAATGGGCCAACTGTCTACCGTGATGTTTACAATAGACATGCTTATGGTGCTTCAGCAGTTTTTTATGTTCATCTAGCCCTGACTGGTGTGGCTCAGTTGGTTGGAGAATCATCCTGTAAGCCGAAAGGTTACAAGTTCAATTCCTGAGCACATGCCTGGGTTGTGAGTTCGGTTCCCAGTTGGGGTGCATGCATGCACATGAGGCAATCAATTGATGTTTCTCTTACACATCAATATTTCTCTTCCTCTCTCCCTCCCTTCTGCTCACTAAAGTCAATAAGCATGTCTTCAGGAGAGGATAAAAGAAAGTTCACCTAATGTGCAACCACCTAATTGATGACCCGTAGGTTTTAAGGTTGGCCTGAAGGAGAAACGTTTATTAATATAAGGATGCAAAGTTGTGAAAGTTTGGGCTGATCAGTGCTGGCCAGCAGTGGGGATCTGATTTCATTGGTGGGTTCTTATGGCTTTAGGTCTCAAAAACAAGGTCCCAGTTCGGGAGAGTGGGAGGGCGTTATGTGGTGTGGGAAGATGCAGAGAGACCAGGAGCAAAAAGCTCATGGACAAGAGTGTGGACTTTCCAGGGCCTCCTTTCATGACCTGACCTTTTTGTGGTCCAGTGACCATTCCTGTGGCCGGAGAAGACTGGCAGGCTAAAGCCCAGCTCTGCTGTGGTTGTGAGTGGTCAGGGGATGGGATGAAGAGAGGAACCCCTGAAACTTACTCCTCTGTTCCTTGTCGGCAAATCTAGTGTTTTGGAGCGGCCCCTTCTGGTTAAATTTAACCACGCCGCAGCCACTGTTAGCTCTTACTAGAGTGATGGGGGAGCACAAGTGGCTACTTCACGGGGGCTGTCAGGGAGCCCTGCTTATGTAGGTTCCCCAGGTCCAAGGCCTAATCCAACTGCCCTGCAGATCTGGGGCTGCAGTACTCAGCAGCTCTGGAATGATGGCCTGTGCTCTCCGACACACACCAGGCTCCGCTGGGGCGGAAAGCCAGTTTGTAACTGACGGTGTGGAGTGGACCTTCCCAATAAGCAATGCATTTGCTATGTGGAGTGCTCCATCCAAGTATCAGTGTACATAGCAGAGGGGACTAGAAGTCAGAATTAATGGCAGCCACATGAAAAAGAAGGGATCCAGGCAAAGGCCTTTAATTGAGTTGTGTTAGAACCCAGGAAGTCACCCCTGTAGTCCTGAAGTGCCCATCTTCTCCAACCCCCAAGTATCTGAAACCGTCAGATGCAGAATTTCTCTCCCTGCAGTAGCCATTTGCTGCTACTAACTCTACTTCTTTTTCTTTACTGTTTATCCTTGGTCGTAGGCCTTGCGTCTGGGATTTCACTAGGCTGCTGCTTTACAGTGTGCGCCGCATTCTATCTGAAAAGTTTCTTTCAGGCTGTGTACCATAGAGCCATTTATTAAATAAAGGATAAAGGAAATGCCTCTCTTATCAAATTACAAAGTGGGCACCACCGTGAAAAATACTAGAAACCACTTTTTTCCCATAAAATACGTAAACCCCAACTCACACGTTGGTAAGCACACGTGGGTGCCGGGTGCTTTGGATGGGAGCCCAGAGTGGCTAACGCGTGTGTCTTATCGCCCAGGCCAGTGACCGGCGCATTCACCTCGTGGTGTCCCGCCAGGTCCGTCAGCAGAGCCCTGACATCTTTCAGGAAGCCGGCTGGAGCAGCAACGGCAGCCAGTCCCCAGGGCCCGAGGACAGGAGCCACACTCCCAAGGTGAGGCCCCGCCAGGGTACGCCCACTGCTTTTGCAGGGAACCATTTCTTGGGAAGGCTGCACTTCAACATTTCTACGTGTCGTCTGTGGGCTCTATCACTTACACACTGTGTGGCTTGTCTGGTAAAACAAAGAGCCCAGAGCCCCATCTTCAAGACCTGGTGGGGTAACACGTGTCTCCCATCTAAGCCGGAGAAAGGGCGGTGCGGGAGAGGCTGGAAACCTGATCTTGCAGACCTCATACGGGACCTTGTTTCCAGTCTAAGCCAAATAACTGTCATGTTTTTTTTTCCAAGTAATTTTCTTTAAGAACTGTTTTTCATTCACTTTGAAATGAAACAAGAGGTTTAGTTGGCTTCTGGATTTTGAAGTCCCCAGTCTGCCTGAAAATGAACAATTCCCCTGCTATTTTTAGTATGTTTGTTTTTGCAGAAGGACCCAGAAAAATAATATAAACACTTGAAGTTCATGTAATATTAGGGAGTGGTGGGGGTTGGGACAAACCAAAAAGCACATGTCCTATCTTATGGAATTCAAATCTAGGGAAAAAGTTTAGAACTGTGAATGAAAGCAGAATGTATCTGCAGGCAGAATGCATCCTTCGGGTAGGCAAACTGACATGAGATCACTCAGCCCAATTTCTACTTCTGTCGGTGGCCGATATTAAAGGCAGTGCCATAGCCTCTCTATTTGGGCGGGTGTCTAAGCAACACAAACCTTGTTTAGACCAAACCGAGTCCGAGTCCCACAGGCAGCCTTGGCTTGGCATCCTATTGTGATGGCAATGAGTTTCCAGCCAATGTTTCTTCTGGGATCTGGTTTCATTAAATCACTTGTAACTTAAAAAATAAAAAGTCTTACAGATAGCCCATTCCTCTTGCATCAAATTAGGGAATGCCTACATACCACATCAGGCTATGTTTCAGTTTGGAACAGCTCACAAGTTTGAATTTTTGAACAATGTATATAGAAACAATCCTCAGATTTTGATTTTGGGACTTCTCTGCGTTGTAGGCTGTTAATTACGCAGCCTACAAGGCTACGCCCTCTCCCCATTTCACCAGCCATCCGGCCAACCAGCCATGCCCCATAAATCTATAAATCCCAGGTTTATTTACCGTAAATAAGCAATCTCAGTAGACCAAGCACCCCCTGCTAAACCATTTTATGGATAAGAACTCCAGGGTGTCTTTTCACTAGTAAACACTACTAGCTTGTTTAAATTAAGCTACTGCTATTTATTCATAGAGAACTAGTTGATTCTCTTAAAGTTTTATTCTGGTTAACTAATTGTAGGGAAATTAACTAGACTCTATTCTAGCTCATTAAATCACTAAAATGAAGCTTCCACCAGCACTGTGGTTGTAATAATTCCTCCCACCAAATCATAATGAATCGTGGAAAGAGCCCGCGGATGAGCTGATCAAATTTTTGCTGAGGTCCCAATTTTCCTCTTTACATCTATATTTCACTGATCAGACTTTTTAAAATGTTGAGTCTTGGTTTGTCTGCCCTGACCTACTTAAGTGGAAAACAATATTCCTCCCTTTTCCTAAAGGTGCACCTGGCCAATCTGTACATTATTCAAGCAATGTTTATTTACAACAAAATAATGAAAGCTTCATGAATTCCTATTAACTGGAGTGGCAGGAGAGAAGCCAGTGTAATTTCTGGAATAGTTCATAATACATGTAGCTTTGCTCCTCTCAAATGAATTTTGTGACACATTTTCTTTTAACCAAAGTATTCTTGGGTAAAAGTCCAATCTTCCGTTTGGTGACATTTCATTTAGCCACAGGTTTACTGGACATGGGCATTCTTAATCTGTGTCATAGATTACCTTATTACAAATCTCACTGGCTAAATACTATGAGAAACCCAAATAACAATAAAAGATGTTCAAAGCTACCACAAAGAAAGACAAATTATTGGAATCTTTGTTTTCACCTGGGAAAATATTATTATATTGATAAAACCCAGTACTGGAAGAATTCTGAGAAATCAGCATTTTCCACAACATATTAGTAAAATTATACATGATATCACAATTTTGAAGGTTATTCATGAATATTTATTGCCCAGATGCTTTGATTTAGCCATTGTCATTCTAGGACATTAGCCTAAGAAAATAGTTACACATGTGCAAGATACGTGTGCATAAAGATGTTCACAGTGTCCTGTTTAATTTCTCAGAAGACGGCAAACCACCTGTCCTCAGTGGGGATATAACATCCACAGCTGTTCAAGGATGATAGTGTGTGTGAGATGTATTTGTCTTCTAGAATATTCCATATTGTGCTTCAGACATCACCTTGGGAGACTGAGCAGCTACCCCTACAACACCCGTGCCCCACACGTGGAAAGAATGAAATGAAGCTCTTCTCTGTGAGCCTCAGGAGTAAATGCTTCACCAATATTCCCAGGAATGAGCTGAAGCAACAGGGTAGCCAGCAGGAGTCTCTGGGTTTATAAGAACTCTTGCCAAGCTGGGGGCACTTCAGAACTGCCTGCATCTCCAAGTGGGGCCCTTTTGAGAGATGTTTGTGATTAAGGGAAGGGACATCCTGCATCTAATCGCTTTTCAGAAGGGAAAGGTCATGTGCCGAGAATGGATCTTGAGAGCCCTTCTAAGTTTACTCCTTGGTCTCAGCTGGAGCGCTAGGACTATTACTTGTCTTAGTTTGAAACTCTTCTCTGAAGAAAGTCCCATTTCAATTTTATAACCTGCATCTGATAACCATTATCTTCCAGGTTCTGGGGTTTATATAAACACAGTCCAGACCTTACAAGTAACATATAGCTGTAACATATATCTTGCCATAATTATTCATAATTCTGATTTATTCTATTACTACCAAAAACAGTTTGTGGCAATTTGCAGTGTATCCATCCATTTATTCAACAAACATGTACTTACCGTCTTCAATGCGCTAAATGCCGGGTGCACAGTCATGGGCCGTTACTCTATACAAGGCCATTAAAACAGACACGGGTAACTTAAAAACATCGGAAATCGAGATAATAAGCATAAAGGCTATGCAAAAGCCTAGGCTTATCTTGCTTCATAATGAAGCATTTAAAATTAACCCTGTGCATGTGAGTAACAGTTCTGTAAGATGTCAGCCACCAGACTTATAAAAGCTTCCCATTAATCTGATCTGTTCAATAGATAATATACATACGGGGTCCAAACGGATGGGATGTGTTAAGTCCCACCTGCCCAGATCTGTGCATTTCCACCTACCCGCAACGAAACCACTTTTCCTTCTAGTTTCTTGATGGAAATGCAAATAGTAATACAAATTCTCATTCTCCCCTCAGATGAGTTTTTAGTTTTTTTCTATGTAATCTACTGTTTTTCTTTGAGTTTATAATTGACTGCTTATATAAATTAAAGTGACTACTTTATAAATTGAGTTTATAAATTGACTATTTACATAACTTAAGTTAAAATATGGTTACTTTTTTTAAACTTAGGAAAATTTCTGATATTCATGAACGACAAAAGAGTTTTATGAAATGTTGACTCACTACTATCAGGAATGAATGAATCACTTGAAAAATGGGATGCTGTTTCACTTCGTATGCTTGATATTCCCCCAGTGGTCTCCAACCTGTTCCCCCTTCCATGTTACTGGTCCTGTGTGCAATGTAAACATCCTCCGAATCACCCTATAGAATTCGGGATGGCGCTCTGCTGGGGGGGGGGGGGGGGCAAAGCAAGGGTTCTCTGTGTGTGCCCCTCTGTGAGACCAAGCACCACCATCATACATTGTACACACACAATTTTGGTAGTTTTTGTATGTAGGAAATACAAACTCATGTTTTTCTGTCTGTGCCTTTAGCCCCTCCATCCCGCGGTTACTTGTCACGAGAAGATGGTTACTGTCCGAAAAGACCCCAGTGAATCTCTCGGCATGACCGTTGCAGGGGGAGCGTCCCACAGGGAGTGGGACTTGCCGATCTACGTCATCAGTGTTGAGCCCGGAGGAGTCATAAGCAGAGACGGAAGAATAAAAACAGGTAAGAAGTAGAGACTTCAGGTTCTGGAGCAGCAGTGTGAAAAGGAATTAGCAGCTAACTGTTTCCAGATTTAACGAGAGAATGCGAGGGTGCTCTGGCCGGGACATCTGTTACCCATTGACCTTGATGGGTTTGAGTGTAGTTGCTGGGCTGGATTTCACCTCGCGCAGTTCATGTAGATTGATGTGGGTGCCATCTTGTGTGTTAGTAAAAAGCAAGTATTGCAAACTATGCCAAGAATTCATAGGAAAATGCTACAGTTATGGAGAAGTTGCTTCCATTAAATGGTATAATCTGGTTCCCTTTATTCTAAATGATTCTTTGCTGGATTGATCCAATGTTGCAACTGTTCATGAATTGTCCCATTTTATGGGTTGGATAGAAATAATTGGATAGACTTGGATGAAATAAATATTAAGTGAAAGTACCACTCAATGGGTACTTTCCCACTAGTGACATGTCTCATTATGTGCCCTGGACTCCTGGAATGACAATGGCGAATTGTAGCCTTAGTAATATTGTCAGTTCACAGACAGGGGTAGCTCAGATGGTTGAGCAATTATGTCATTTAAGGATTCAGATTCAAAAGATAAAATGCGAGAAATTTCTGAAGTACAGTCGCTCAGCCTGTGGAGCCAGAGTGGGGTGGGATGTTAAGGGATTTGGTCAGCCAACCTGATGGTGCTTCTTGTGTGGTCAGAAAGGACTCAAGGCCTTTCCTATATTTTCCGTATTTTTAAATTCTTGCTATGGTTATTCTGTGTAAAAAAAGCTTGTCAGAGATGGCAGAAAGTCAGGGTAAAGATGAACTAGAAAATGGAGGCAGGGGAGGTATGTTTTTAGTTTCTCTTGCTTTTGTTTTTCACCCAAGCACCTGGGTGGAGAATAATGAGGTCAACCAAGAAGTGACCTGTTAGTGAAACATGAGCAGATGATTATACAGTATGATGTATGGGAATGGTACAGCCTGCTTAACCAGTGGTAGTTCTTAGCACCTTTGCAATGAATAGAAATAACTCTTCCCTCCCTCCCTTCTTCCTCCCATCCTCCCTCTCTCCCTCTTTCTTCCTTTCTTTTCTTTCTCTTTCTTTCTTTCTTTCTTTCTTTCTTTCTTTCTTTCTTTCTTTCTTTCTTTCTTTCTTTCTTTCTTTCTTTCTTTCTTTTCTTTCTTTCTTTCCTCCTCTTTATTGGTGTGACACTAGTTAACAAAATTATACAGGTGCACAATTCTGCAACTTCTTTCTTCCTCTTTAAGAACACAGTTCCATGGTCCACTTTTTTTTCTTTACTTCTGTCAACTCCTCTTCCAGATACTCTAAGGGGTAGCTTCTTATTCATTCATTCAAACTACATTTATTAGGTGCCTACCACACACTAGGCTCTGTGCAGGCACTAAAAGCTTTTGCCAAGTGCTCTCCCTTTGTGCTAAAAACAGGAAACAAAAATGGGAGTGGAAATGCAGGTTTTCTTTGATTAAGTGGTAAATGAGGCTAATCTTCCTTCCTCCCCCCCACCCCCTTTTTTTAAGGCAAGAGCCACACATCAACGGGTATGCTTTAGAAACCTCCAAACGTGACTTACAGAACTTAAAGCATTTTGGAGCATGCACACAGTTCACCGTTTGCTGTGTGAGAATCCAGCCTCATGTCAGTGCAAGAAGCTAATTGACATGCCCCTCAACATCACTACTTCCTGCATCCCAGTCACTCCCTGCCCCTTTGCACTTTACATAGAAGGTCCTATTTGCTCTCCTACTAAGGATGGCTTCTGCTTCTCTGACCATCAGGTGACATTTTATTGAATGTGAATGGAATAGAACTAACAGAGGTCAGCCGGAGCAAGGCCGTTGCACTACTGAAAAGCACGTCCTCCTCGGTGGTTCTTAAAGTCTTGGAAGTCAAACAATGTGAGCCCCAGGAAGACTGCGGCAGCCCAGCAGCCCTGGACGCCAACCACAACACAGCCCCGGACACCAACCACAACACAGCCCCAGCTGGTGACTGGTCCCCGTCCTGGGTCATGTGGCTGGAATTACCAGGGTGAGTCCCACTGAGAGGTCCTTGGGGAGGATGCATAGAAAAGGATTTCGGGTGGCCCTGGGAAGAAATAACTGTATTTCTTAGACCACTATTCCACTCTTGGGCTGATTTATGGCACTAGCATATTAATGAACCCTGGGTTTGGTTATGAGACAATTTGAAATAATTGAATTCCCTTTTGTAACTGAAAATGCATGTAGAAATCAGGGCAGAGACGAAAGCTTGGATGTGGAAACACTATTAGGCATTCACAATGAGCCAGTCACAGGTCTGCCACGTACAGTTGCTCCTGCAACGGGGAGTTCACACACCCTGGAGCAGGGGCAGGTTCACCCGTCCCTCATCTGCTAGCGGTACAGCCCTAGGAACTTGCACAGAGGATGATCCCCTTCTGTGGTTTTACCTCTTTAGCTTTTGGGTGGCCCCGGCTAAACATACAGTGACACAGCAGAACATTTTACTGTGACTGCATGTTTAAGCATGTTGACTGAGGATGTGTTTGGTCTTCTCGCACTAGTTTCTATTCTCGTGAGGTTCTTGTATAAAACTTGAGGAAGCAGCTGGGCTGTCATTTTAGTGAGATGACTAGATTCTTACAGTAGAGCCATTTTTTTGTCTCATAGAGACACTTTGGGACAGGATTTGGGGGGTAGCCTTGCTCAATGGCTGTATACCGAAATTAAATATTTGGAGGACAGATAAGCTGGGGTCTGCTCACCTGCATCAGAGCGTAAATTCTTGACCTTCAAAAGATTCTTACTAATTTCAAATGTGTGATTTAAATGTTAAATAGTGGAGTCACTGAACATATATGCTGGTTAGGATTAAATGAATGAATGAAAGCAGGACGTGTAGCTTTAGAACATTTTTTGAGGGTGGAGATATTGTCAGTCTCTCTTGTTCTTCTTAGTAATTTTAAATGAGGTTGGGGAAAAACAATCCCTGGCTCAAATACAAAGCGACCTAGATTCCTTTTTGAGCTTTTAGTAATTGATAAATTTTAAATGACTGCGTTTTTAAACAGTCGAAAACTGGGCATTGAGGCAGTTTAAAAATCTTAAAACATTTTAGAACTGAGCCTAGGTGGAAGAGTTACTTTTATTGTTAAAAAATCTTCTTGAAACTGCAACCTAATGTAGATCACCTTTTAAATTTTGTGCTTCAAAGCTATTTTGTTATGTAATCCAGGTTCATGTAAGATGGGACAAATGCAAGATGCTTTTTATTCCAAATATAAACAAGTGAATGGTTCTCTTTCCCTCCTTTTTCACTTGGTCTTGCGCGAGCACCTTCCTGCTTTTGCCAGAATCATCTGGATTTGCTCATTCTTTTAAAAGAAGAGTAGAAAGGCAATGTGAAACAGTGCCAGCAGGGACAACCCTGGTTTTCAGTCACCATGGCTATTCTTAGTCTCCTTCCTCTCCTCTCCTCACAGTAATTTGACGAGCACAGTACAAAATTCAGGGGCCTCCAAAGCACACAGAGGGAAAGGTCTAGTCTCCCACCCCAGTTCCCTCAGACCTGCTCAACAGTCACACGGGTATCTTCCCAGGCAGTACCTATGTTAGGGGATGGCCAACTTTCTGAAAAGGGTCAGCGATTAGGCTTTGTGGGTCATACTGTCTCTGTCCCAACTCTTCAGCTCTGCTGTGGCACCATGAAAGCAGCCACAGGCAGTATGTAAATGAGTGGGCATGGCTGTTTATTTGCAAAACCAGGTGGTGGGACTGAGCTGTAGTTTGTTGACCTCTTGTTTATGTGTATCTGTACACACAGTGGTAGCATACACATTATTATGTACCAATGAATTTTTTTAAAAAATTTTAATATATCTTGGGTATCACTTCATGCCAGTACATACTAAGCTGTCTCATTCTTTCAATGGCTTAATATACCCTATTGTGTCAATGTACCACAATTTATTGAATTGATAGTGGACACTTAGGTTGTTTTCCATACTGACTTTCACAAACAATGCTACAGTAAGAATTCATAAGGAGTGTACAGTAAGAATTCATAAGGAGCACTACCAACAGGAACTTGTATCAGTGTGCCTGGACATGCTAGGTCACACTCTTGACTTTGTAGGCATTGCATCACTGTTAACTGGCATCGAGTCATGGTGCAGAGAAGTGAGGCCCACTTCATTGCTTCCCATCTTTGTGTGGCTTGGTCTTTTCACCTTAATATTAAAAATAACTTATTTGGGTTCTTTTCAGGGAGTCCTGATATGTATTAGATATCTTTGTGTTCCATATCTCACCCATTTTCTCTTCAACAGTTTATTTCCATTGGTTTCTTTCCATATTTTGATCTGTCCTTCACATCCCTTACTGTGTTTTCAGTAGTATCTGTTTTTGTAGTCACTTCTGTTGGTTCGTTTATTCTTGTCTCATATCTTCCTTGAAATCTTGTATCTCTACATTGATCTCACTTAGACAGGAATTATTTCAAAGTAGTTTAAATTCACAGTAATATGGCTGTTAAAAATTTCATTTTCTATAGCAGCATTTCTTTGGTGAGTGGTTTGTCTTACAGTTATTAGTTACTTTCCACTTTTGTAGTGTGTCTGCTGACTCTCTAATCTTTGTCTTTAATTCTTTAATCTTTCTTTACTTCTCCCACACCAGCAAAGATCAGCCTTGCACGGAGGGCCACTCACATTGCACGTCTCTCTCCTCCACCCTACCAACCACACTGACAGGCTCCTTCCTGTCCTTATGGGTTGTCTGGGTTATTACCTCACTCGTGCCCTTCTTCACCACAGTGGGCCCAGTGGGTCTGCTAATGGTCGGCCTTCCTCCTTCTGGTGTTCCCATGTGGAATGGGTGATCTGCCTAGCAGTGGACCATTCATGATGGCCCCCAGGGCTCTACCGGCTGGGCCTGCACTCTCCAGCTGTGGGAACTCCCTCTTCCATCCCCACTCTGACTCACTGCCCTTACAAGTTTGCCTGCATATATGGTTACTCAGTTTTAAGATGGAGTTTCCACTTCTATTTCCAAGTTTCCTAGTTGCTAATTTAGTAATTTTTAAAAAAGCAAAAGGGATACAACTAAAATAGGAACAGGAGCATCAATTACGCATTTTCACAATCATGCTGTACAACAACCAGCTGCAAAACCTCAGTAGAAAGTTATATATTTACCTAGGATTTGCCTGTTTGTGGCAAAAATCCCACTGATGATCTTATGGCCGAGTCCTGAATCAGAATAGGGAAAACACCACAAAGTTATGCAAGCAGGCATGGATGCCAGGAAAGGGTGACTGCTGGGGGCCAGCAATGCGATTATTTTGCCACAGTATGGCAGAACAAGGAGGTATTACTTGTTTCGAACATGTTGAGTATGAGATAACAGTGGGACCTCCAACTTTGTAAATGTCAGCTCTAGAATTATCAAAGTACTGACGAACTCAAAGAATCTCTGTATATAGGCTATATCTAATGATATTTACCTTATGGATTACTCTGAAGAGCTTATACTTATTTAAAATAATAAATATCATTACATGTTAATAGTCTTTTCTAAGAAAAGCAGGATTTTTACAAATTAGAAGATCAGTAGTGTGTATTCTTGCAAACCTCTTTAATGTTTGGCTTAACAGATGGTATCTGGACTCTCCTTTCTGTTGCCAGATCACCTGTCACGTGCTCTCTGGAAAAACGCCACTGCGTGCTCATAAAAAAATGAGTGAAAGGCAAACAGTATCTTACTATTATGATACAAATGTATTTTTTTTTTATCTCTGGACACTGAAAGGCACATAACTTGAGAGCCACATTTTGGTAATGTAGGGGCTCACTGGAACACTGAGGTCCAGTGAGAGTGGGCTGAGGAAAGGGGTTGAAAGCCCTTGAAGGAACAGCTAGTGAACAAAAACACAGATCCCTTCCAGAGCAGCTAAAGACTTCCCCATACTTAACTCCTTTCGACAGAGTTTAAATTATTTTTAAGGTAACCATAATTTCTTATTTGGAAAAATTACCAAGCTCCTTGTTATTGTTTATACTTTAGCACATCTTTGATTTATCCTATAATAAGTTCAAAATAGGAAAAAGCTCACAAGTAAATTCAGAGTTTAACAAATGTTACTGACCAACGCTGTGACTTAATAAAACATTTAACAAGACGTTTTATTGTTTTTTTTCAAAAATCAGTTAATATTTTAAGGTACAGCTTATAAACAATATCTTGATTTTTTTTATGAACATGTTAATTTTCTTTCCAATTAGTTTCTGGGCTGGGGGATTTTAGAGCCAAATCCAGCTTCTGACACACAACCTCTATCATCACTGTGATACAGTTTGCTTGTAGCCTGCACCTATGTTAACACTGACTCAATAGCCACTGAATAGTAAACGAACGCTTCTTCAAATCTCCATTTCTATTTTAGCTGAGGATTCTACTCATTTACAAACACTTGTGGTCTCTCCTTCTCCCAGTCCTTCTATAACTTGCTATTCCATTTACTGCCAGTTTTCTCTCTCCTATATGAATCATTCTCACAATCTTTAAGTGTACATTTTCCATTCATTTTATGCCTGTATGTCTTTATAGCCTTTATTAAATATGGAGAACTACATATAAACTAGTATTTTCCAAAAGTCAAAATTTCAACACATGCATTAATTAGGGTAGGTTTAATATTTTTCACTGAAATTAATCATTTACTCAAAGAATTTTGCCTTCATTAAAAATTGTATCTACAGGTAAATAAAAATGACATAAGTATGCTTGAATTTGGTTCACCTATAAGGCTTTATGCATATTCAACTTTGTTTAATATAAACTGAAGCATTAAATCTTCAAGCCAAAAATACGATTACCTTGCCCAGCAGACATATAAGCAAAACATAATAGATGGTGTGATTTTTAAAAGGGTGTTTAGCAATGGAAAATGGAAGTTCAATCAATGGGTTATGACATAATTTTGAGTGAGGCCCAACCAGTGCTATTTACTCTAAAAAATAATGCCAATAGAAGGAATGGGAATTATTAACTATGAGTTCAACTTAACTGTGCTTATATATTGATTAGACTACATTCTATTTCAGGTACCTGTATAACTGTAAAGATGTCATACTACGAAGAAACACAGCTGGAAGTCTGGGCTTCTGCATTGTCGGAGGTTATGAAGAATACAATGGGAACAAACCTTTTTTTATCAAATCCATTGTTGAAGGAACACCAGCATACAATGATGGAAGAATTAGGTAATGATAACTATTTAACAAAAAAAAAAAACCCTTATTATACATGTCAAAGCTTGGCCCAACTTGAAATAATGCATGTATTTATTATACCTTTTTTATTGGTAAGAAATTAAACACATCTACGTAGCATTCAATCTAAGAAATCCAAAATAATTGTAAGTTACTTGGTCCCATACAGCAACTTCCTTCACTTTTGGCATCCCTTCCAATGCAAGCTGAGTGGGTCGAGTTTGCAGAATTTAAATGAGGAGGGATGGGAAAAAAATCTTAGTGAGAAATAATGTAATTAAAATAGATGTAGCAAAAATTAGGACCATCAAATAAACCTGAATTAACTTCAGCTATGGATCAAAACGGTAACTATACACCTTGCTCTGTGTGTTTTGTTTTAGATGTGGCGACATTCTTCTGGCTGTGAACGGCAGAAGCACGTCAGGAATGATGCATGCCTGCTTGGCGAGGATGCTCAAAGAACTTAAAGGAAAGATCACTCTGACCATTGTTTCTTGGCCTGGCACTTTTTTATAGAATGATGGGTCACAGAAAAACAGAAAATCACAATTAAGTTTAAACAATGTATTTATCTTGTCATTTTTTTGTATTTAAAGAATACACTGAAAAAATGTGAACTTTAATGTCAGCAAAAATATGATGTAATGGAAGCCAATTACACCTCAAAATATAATTCTCCAAACATAACATTACTAATAGTTTTTATTCAGTGTGGAGGATTTTGCATCACTAAACTTTATATTTTTCTATTTAATAAAAAGCTCTTAAACAGATGAAATGATTTGTATGCCCCCGATGAATTCAAATCATATAACCAAATTAAAAATCTGGTATATGCTGAGGTCTGCAAGGGTACAGTCTAGGTGTTTTAAAATAATTTACACCCAGAGCATTTTAAAAGTTCATTGCCAAAAAATGTTCCTTTCATCAAATGAGAAATAAATATTTTTTAAAAATTATAGGTGTCTTTAAGTATGTGACACTAAATTCATTTGTTACCACTGTCTAAAAGATCCTAGTAATTCTTTCAAAACCATGTCGTTACCATCACTGACATGACAAATACTTTCTAAGTGTTAACCCCTGAAAATGCTCACAGAATTATACACTTGCTTTTTCTTAAATTTAATAGGAAATAACTAAAGCTCTTATCACTTTAGTCACAATATAGTTAGTAACTGTATAAAAAATCTTCAGGCTGCTCAACCAAGGAGCCTTGGGAAAAGCATCAAGAAAGGTCAAACCAGCTGGACCCTGGCTCATACAGATGGCCACAAGGGAATTCGATTTGTGTCAGTGATGCGTGTCCCTGCGCCTGCTAGAAATGACACTTAGGATAAGTTATTTCACAGAGGTCACCCAAAGACCCCTAGATTTTATTATTTTGGATATAAAAGTTCCCCATTTAATTTTGCCACGAACCCAGATTTAGAACACTGAATACTTGCTATCAGAAAGTTACGATGTCAAGGCTGCATGAGTTCTGTAATACGCTAAGCATCAGTGCCACAGCAGCAATGATAAAAGACTAGTTTTAGTCTCAAGACGCAGGAGGTGCCCTTGGATGCCTTTGCGGTGAAACCTCTTGAGAGACTAGTATTTGATTAACTCAAGAACACTATGGCCAAGGTGGAACCTTGACTTTTATCAGGTACTGGTATATACACAGCTAAACACAGCTCTTTAAATTCCCTGCTGAGTGAGTCATTCACATTACCTTCTTGGATATAAAGTCACTGCTGTATTATTTTTTAAATATTACAAAACAAAGATTTTTAACTTAACATGAAAAATTCACTCTTTTATTTTGGAAAAAGTTTTTATACTAACAGAAGATTAAAGGTAAATTTCTTAAACATTATCCAGAAAAATAAACAAGATTTGTAGTATCTATTTCTGGCACTAATATTCACAAAAGGCTATATACCAGGCCTATTCTGCAGGTGCAGCTTCGGTGCTCTCCTGTTCAGGAGCAGGCTCGCTGCCCGCTTCTTTTCCTTCTTTGCTTCTTTTAGATTTTTTGTGCTTGTGTCTCCTGTGACTGTCTCCTTCTTCACTTTCATGGCGACGTCTACTATTACTGAAAAAGACATAAGGTCTGTTCTTAAAAATGTTTAGGTACACAAGTGGTGACAAAAATCAATTCACTTTGTCTAGGTAAAACCTCAATGTGGGTATTAAAAAATTTAAAACATTATTTATCTCAAAACACATTTTAGGGAGTAGTTTTTTGTAACTTTTATGCTGAGATTGTATTTACTTTATAGGCTCATCTTTGCCAATGTTATTTCCAGGGCCCATATATTTTACTTTGAAAGACAAATTACAAATGAGAAGCTGAAGCACTAAAGTAAGAAATACTTTCTAGGGTTCACTTTAGCCAAATAATAGGCATTATTATTTAATGCCCTGAATTTTGTTTAATTAAACTGCTTTAATAATATTTACTATTAAAGACTGGCTCATATGCCAAATTCCCTCCTCCCAACAAGATAATGTAGAAAGCCTCATTTTCTCATATATTACTTTACATTCCATGCTCCTTTTGGATTACTGGTATTAAATACAGTCTGGTCAGATTTAAAAATCTGTGTTGAAACCTATAAGGAATCAACTTTTTAAACATTATTCTTAATCTTCTAATTAGGAATACATATGTTCGACTGGTTATTGGGAAATCTTTGCTTTTACTTCCTGAAGTCAAATCAATTTCTCTGTCAGCTTCCAAGTATTTTACTATTTTATTAAAGAGCAAACCTTCGAGATGACTTGTGTCTGGTTTCCTCCTTCTCTCTGTGTCGTCTTTCTCTATGCCGCTCTTCTTTCTCCCGACTTGCTCTGTGACGCTCATAGCTTCTGTCTGCATACTCCCTGTATCTGTAACGTTCTTCGTCACTGAAACCGGAACAGAAACAACTGTTCTTGACAACTGGACTGTTAATACTTCATGATTTCAAACGGTAAAAGAAGTGACTTGAGTTCAAACCAGAAGCTCCCACATCAGCATCTTACAGAGAAATAGACGCAGTTGCTGAACTGAGAGGGAAATAAATAATGATGCCATTCCCTAATTAGTACTAAATCTAATACAAGACAATCTAATACAATCTAATACAAAATACATAGTAATTACATATGTTAAGGGATCAATTTTGTTCTGTGTTTTCATAATTGTTATGGGACAAATTTTGGAAAACTGCTATTTTCTTCAAAACTTGGGAGCTATAAATGATTTACATTTTAATTAGCTTTCTCTTACTCCTTTTAGAATTAAAAGCATGTTTGTATATTTCAGATATTCAACCAAAATCTTTACATTACTTGTAAAATACTGGGCACACAGTTAAGATTCTGAAAATGCATTTTAAATATTTGGCTCACGGTGGCTACATTACACAGTAGGAAGCAGATGAAGGTTTTAAGTTTTCAATCACATAAAGGGTACATTCATCTAATAAAGAGGCACAGAAATGAAGAACAGAGGGACATTAAAGCAACTTCTACAATATCCACTCAAAAAGTTGCCTGTGGACACACACACTTGCATTCTGACATCCCAGCTACTTAATATTGTAAGTATGTGGTGAGAAGCAGGGATTCACATGGCCAACAACTTCAAATGCATAAGCTTCAGCTGCACCTCCACTTTCTGACTTGGGAAAGAATGGACTTGTAAAACTGGGACCAAAGGTAGTCTCCCTTCACATCCCTAGCCCTGTCTCCTCTTTTCATGTTCCTTCACCAACATTCCTCTCTCCACCTTTCTCCTAATCCTTTAAGTCTCTTATTTTCATTTTTGCTCAGCACAAAAGTCAATACTTTCTACAACTTAATATCAGTAAACTCAGAATAAAAATATCTTTTAGAGCACTGTGTTCTGAAGAGCCCTGGATTCTAGAAATATGTTTAATACAAATTATTAAATTAACTCATCTGGAGTATCAAGGGGCTGAGAAATCTAAGCAGGAATAATAGGAAACAGAATCAGGTGAAAGTATAAGCCATATAATAGAACAAATCAGCCTGTGGTCTCCTAGCAACAGAAATGATTCAGTAGTGCTACGCCTAATGCAAGTCATATTGCTGACAACGGTATTACTGCTTCAATACATTACATTTAAAAACATTTCATTAAAATAAGAAAAGGTACACACACACACACACCTGTGTGTGTACATGTTTACATTCACACTATTTTTCTAACCATAAATACATACTTTGTATTTGGAATGTGGAAGCAAGACACCTGAAAGGCAATGTGCCAGGACAGTGTGGAGCAGTGGGAAGAGTACGGGCAGAGTGGGCCCAGGATCACATCCTAGTTCTACTACTTCCTAATTGTGTGACCCAGGGTAGGTGACCTCACCTCTCTAGATCTCAGTTTTCTTATCTGTAAAACTGGCAGCAATCTTTTTCAGGGCTGTTGTAGAACTGGCAATAACATTTATGAAGTGCTTGGTACAAGAGAAGGCCCTTAATAAAAGGTAGCTGACATGCAGGTTCACCATCTTCAGTAAATTTCATGCTAAATTTTTCAGAAGTAGCACCTTTTTGTAATGGTGTTTGACGCTGTAATTAACATTTCTGATGCTGTAATTAACATTTATAAAGCATAATAAACTAGCACACACCAGGACAAATAGCATTAATATTACCCTCTTAAAAAATGAGGCTCTGTCATGATTCCAAATGGGTTTACACTAAAATAAAGTCAATTATCTCATAATTTATCATTTGTAACCTTGCCCTAACACCAATTCTTGATGTTTTTGAGGCCTTTTAAAATTCTGAAGGCAGTGACAGAATGGAAACCTTAATACAGATGATAGAATATTTGGTCTCATGCACGAAATCTAAAGATCCCTTTTTCTAGCCCTTTCTTTGATAAGCAGCTGTGGCACAAAGTTTCTCTGGGCCTGGAAATCATTAGACCTCACTCAAATACCCAGAACAAACAGACTTCAATCTGGCCCACAATTAAGTGGCCTAAAGACTACATGTTGAAACTGGTCTGTAATTTTCAGAACAATGACCCTATAATTTGTAACACAGCACATACTACATGCCATATTGTCTTCAAAAATTTTTTAAAATGGCCTTTACTTATACTTCAGTTGGATTTTCCAAATAACAGTATTCCTGGGATAATTCAGAACAACACAAAATTCCTGTATCTTTTGCCTCTATGACCTTGAACTTTTGGTTAGATTTAGGTAAACAATGACTTCTGATGCCCTACAGCACAGCAACCTAAAAATTAACTGTGGTTTAATTATTAATACCTTAGTTCCGATAAAAATTAAGTAGCATTTGTGCATGTGTGTTTGAGTGAAAGAATTTAGACTCCAATATTCTATAAACCTTGTATTATTTATATTTATTCGAAGAATAAATATAAATAATACAAGCTCTATGAGCTCTAGCAGAGCCATGACATTTAGTCATGTATCCTATCAGGTTTTGCATTAAGCTCCTTAACTTTTAAGTATGGACATTCTAGAGATAGCAGTGCTATCTCAAGTGTTTTAACTACATTAGAAACAACTCAACTTTCTGAAAAGTAATGCTTTTGAACTTAAAGGAATCATACTAACCTTCCTAAAATTGACAGCACATGTCCTACATCACGTGAACACAAAACATACACACAAAAACACATGTATCATAGGTTTATTAATCTAGTAAATAAAAATCTATCAGGTGCCTACAAAGTATAAGTCATATTATTAGGAACTATAGGAAGAAAAAAGATCAATAAATCCTGTTCAGTTTCTTACTGGACATTGTTTTTAAAAAGTTTTAAACTACTAACGAGCCCTAGTCACCTTGGTAATACTATATGGTTAAATCTGAAAGGGTAGTATATGAATGATTCTGTATCCTCAAGCATATAGCTTTGTGCCTGGTATATAACAAGAGACTCAGAAAATGTCAATTTCATGAATAAAAGAAGGAATTGCTACTCCCTTCGCCCCAAAGAGGAGGGGGGGAAAATCAAGTGCTTAAAGAGTAATAAGGAAAATGAGAAAACAATTCTTAAACTACCTGATTTCAAGACTGAAGATTTTAAGTAAAGTCTCAACCACATTTCCAGTAGATAGTAAGGCTCTACTATTGCCTTATATTTATGCTTCTATTTCCTCATCTAATAAGAAAAAATTTAGATCATCTCTAAGGACCTTTTGGATTAAGAAGTCTATGATTAGATGACCATAACTAACAAAATAAATGCTGCATGTGCTCACATCCTGAATTGATCTGATATATTTACTGCTTCGTCTCATACAGCAAAATCAGAAAACTGTCTATGCATATTACATTTATTTATCTCACCCCCCAAAAAGTGCAAGTTACTTTTAACTTATTTCATTCTACATTGTGATGGTATCTACATGTATATTTTAAGAAAGATGCCCAAATTAAAGCTTTGATTGTGATAAAAACTGATTTTTATTCATTTAAAAATCTAGCTTAAAGTTTCACCAATAATATTCAAAATTGTTTCTTCTCTAGTGTATTCACCTTCCTCCCCTGAAATATGTGTAAGTCATTTCATTTGCTGACATATTCATTATGTGCCAGGCATTACTGTACAAAGTGCTGAGGTTACAGAAATGAAAAATGGTGGCCAATGTTCTTAAAGAGGCTAAGGGAGACATGCTAAAGAAAATACATAAAGTGCTTAGGAAACATGTGAGTGAAATGAATTCTTTCAGGTGCAGAGGAGCTCACAGAAGACAAATGTGAGCTGGATCTTGAAAAATGAATAAAAGTTTGTGAGGCAGAGAGGTTAAGAAATGACAAGAGCAAAGGAAGTATGAAACTATGAGGGAGTCCCAGAATAGCAACCAGTTCTGTGTAAGCTAGGATATGCAGTGCACTGCCTTGCGAGAAAACAATGCAGAAAGGTGCACGACTTGGGACTTGTGGATCCTAAGAAGAATTGGGAGTTTATTCTTTAGGCCAGCAGTACACACCAGTCCCAAGGAAGTGTATAAATTCTTCTCAATGGCACAGAACGTTTCCGGGAATCAATTTCCAGATCTCCAACTTCCACGTTTATTCTTTCCTGAATCTGAACTGCCTCATGATACACCTGCAGGTTAAAACATCATGCCACTTCTCTAGCTAACCTCTTCTCTCACAATCACCCTCCTGGCCCTTTGCAAAAGAAAGGCATTCCTTTCATCAGTTTTACTCCAGTACATTGGCTAAGTGTGTAAAAACCATCCTGCATCAAACAGATATCTAATTTATAATGTTACTGCCAGTGAGACCTATTTTGTTCAAGGAACCATAAAGCATCTGTGGGGCTTTGGGTTTCCCATCTTATACACTGTCCCATTAAGAACAAAGTATGGAATAAGAAATGAAATTTCTAAACTTCATATATACCTTAATGTCACAGTAGTCATAATAACTTTTCCTGAACTGGTAAAAACAGTATCAAATGATCCTTTTGAAGAAAAGCAAAGTATTGGAAGGCAGCACCTTATTTTGAGCTCTATAACTATTTTGTTTATTAGACTTATATAGGGAATATAGGTTAACTCATTTGAACAGAAAAATAAAGCCGGATTTTTTCCTTTGCAAGCTGAATGTCATTTAGCTGTCTGACTGGACACCGAGAGCTATCTTTTACCACAGATGCTTGGTAAAAGGGTCTTGATAAAATCCTTTAGGTATTCTTCCAAGAAACTGAGAAAACTAAAACTTTAATTACTAAAATGAATTGGATTGAACTGTGTACCTGAAAAAGATATGCTCAAGTCCTAACTCCCACACTTGTGAATGTAACCTTATTTGGAAACAGGGTCTTTACAAATGTCATCAAGTCAAGATGAGGTCACACTGGATTAGGCTGCACCCAAATTCAATGACTGTAGTCTTATAAGAGGGAAATTTGGACATAGAAACAGACAGATGAATGCCATGTGCAGACAAGACAGAGATAACAGTGATGCATCTATAAACCAAAGAACACCAAGGACTGCTAACAACCACCAGAAGCTAAGAGATAGGTATGGAACAGATTCTCCCTCAGAGTGTACAAAAAGGAACGAACCCTGCTGACACTTGGACAGTATCAGACTTCTAGCCTCTAGAGCTCAGAGTAAATTTCTGTTTTAGGTTACTAGTTTGTGGTATATTTTTACAGTAGTTCCAGGAAACAATCACACTGAATAATCAGTAGTTTTACAAAGCAGGTGGTTTTCAATTCTATGCTCCCAAGAAAATCAAATCATGAGCTGACAGACCCTTAACAATGACTCTGATGCTAGGTTAACTATGTACTTTTGGTATATCACTAAATCTATAGGTGCTAAAATAATTGAGTGACGGAGCTACAACAAAATTCTACTGATTCTCACATATTTTATATGAACAAGGTTTCTCAGTACTTACAACTATATATATTTTCTAAAACAAATATATTTTAATGGCAAAGTGTTTTTTCCTAGTAATAGTAATAATCATTTATAGATATATTAATTGGGGATAGGCAAAAGCTCCACAATCACATTAAGGAAGGTAGTTCTATTAAATTAGTTTCAGAATTTACATTACATGTAAAAATGATGATAATTAAAATCATAAAAAATTTTTTTAAATAATTAAATTTTTTATGTCATACATTTTTAATGCATTTTAACCTACAGGAGTATGTTGTAGTAAAGGCTGACAGGGTGATTAGTTTAAAAAGATTGTCTTAGGAAAGAAGTATTTTACATTAGAATAAAATTCTTTGGGGGAAGTAATTCAGAAATAAGAATTTGACTACAGAAAGAAATGTATAATTTTCATCTGTTAAAGAAAGCCTGTTTATGCACTTTTAAAAAAATGGATGATGTTTAGTAAATCACTATAATGTTTTTAGCCCATTGCATGTATTTAAAAGACTGATAATTTTATTCTAAAATGGTCATGTTTATAATACACTGGAAACTATACATTGCCAACTATTTACATTTAAGATGAAAATTTTAGATGAGAAGATACATGAAGGGACACAAAATTTTCAAAATTCTTTTGAGGAGTGAACAAACAGTTTTGAAGACTGTTGCCTTAGGTAATAAGAACCTCTATGAGAATTAAATGGCCTCGATGCTTTTAAATGGCTATCCTAAATACTCTTCAAATAATCCTTTCCCAACTGAACCGGGTTTTCCACCCTGTTATCAAACATAAATTCTAACATGCACATTAAGTACCAACAGAGGCATACAAACTCCCGCCCACGCCACACACCTGTTGAAAACGCTCGGTGTGGGGCTGTGGTCGCGCTCCCGCTCCCTCTCTCTGGTGCGCTCTCTTTCTCTGTCCCGATCTCGGTCTCGGTCGCGCTCCCGGTCCCGGTCTCGATCTCGGTCTTTCTCTCTTCTTGAATAATAGTCCCACTGCTTGCTGGTGTCCACAAGACTAGGCCACGAAGGAGCAGAACCAGGAAGGTGGGGAAAGGCAACTAAAGAGAAAAAAACAGCAAAACATAAAAACTAGAAACAAGTTAAAATGAGAGAAAATGACCCCCCCGAAAGTTATAAAAAAATAGACAAAACTCCCACCAAAAGTGCTTCATTAGATTATAATGAAAACTTACAACCACAAAAGAGAAATGATATACAGTGAATACACACAGATTGGGGGAAAATCCAGAAACAAATCTTAAAAAACTAACATATAAAGACACTCCCTTTTGCAATGTGAACAGGAACTAGAAATAGCTACACCACAAACTTCCCAATATCAAAAATGTAAACCAGAATACATTAGAACATCTTCAAATTATTGAAAAGATAAAACCTAGAAATGTGTATTCAACATATATTTCAAAAATAAAAAAACAAAGGCTCCGATAAACAAAACAATGAGCAAACACAATCAACTAAGAGCTCACCAAAAGAATTATCAGATAGCTTTAAAATAAACCACTAAAAAAAATGTATACTTTCAAAACAACATAGGGAAAAATAGAATTTTTTTAAATGTTATGAGGTAACATAGTTGGGTTTTTTTAAGATTTTATTTATTTATTTTTAGAGAGGGAAGGGAGGGAGACAGAGAGAGAGAGAGAGAGAGAAACATCAATGTGCAGTTGCTGGGGGTCATGGCCTGCAACCCAGGCATGTACCCTTGACTGGGAATCGAACCTGCGACACTAGGAAAAATAGAATTTTTAAAAAATCACCAATTCAATGTAAAAAACCTTGGAAAACATGAGTTTATTGGCTCAACAATCAGAATAATATAAAGAGAACTGAACTCATCAGTTATATAACAGAATATGATATGTACTTTGAAAAATTCTGACTATATTTTGAAGACATAAAAACACACAACATGGTTGGAAGAAAAGGATGGGAGAAAAAAGGAAAAATACTAATACCCCTCAATCTCCATATGAGTAGCTATATTAAAGACAAAGATTCACACAGTAAGAATTACCTGGTAAAGAAAGGTAACTACATGAAGACGAAAAAATGTAACTTGCCAAGAAGACAGAAAACATTAAACATCCAGGCATCTAAGAACACAGCCTTAATTTTTGTTGAGTAAGAGCTAAAAGGAATATAAGTAGAAACAGAAAAACCCACAATGATCATGGGAGAATACCATAATCCTCTCAATTATTGATACTTTAAGGACAAAAATTGCTACAGATATGTAAGATTTGAACAAAACACTGTTAACACGGTTGATGATGAACCTAACAGAATACTGCCTGTAATAGTTAAAGGATACTCATTATTCTCAAGTTCGTATGAAACATTCATAATATACTATGTACTTTCAGAGGACAAGTAAAATAAACACTGTTCTCTGACCACCATGAAATTTAAGTTAGTAAAATTTTAAAATTTATGGGAAAATAATCTCCATACATTGCAAATAAAATTCACATTTCTGCCCTGGCTGGTGTGGCTCAGTGGACTGAGTGCCAGCCTGAGAATCAAGGGGTCGCTGATCCGATTCCTAGTCAGGGCACATGCCTGGGTTGTGGGCCAGGTCCCCAGTTGGGGGTGTGTGTAAAAGGCAACCACTCGCTGATGTTTCTCTCCCTTTCTCCCTCCCTCCCTTCCCCTCTCTAAAATAAATAAATAAAATCTTTAAAAATCTTGTTTTCATCATGTAGGAATTGAACACAAACATCAAATGTCTAGAGATGCAAACTGTTTTGAAGGGAAATTTAATGCACTAAGCTGATAACATATGAACTTAGAAAAGCACAGAAAAATATAACAAAGGGAGACAATAAAGATAAAAGTAGAAATCAAGTAAACAGAAAACTATCACACAATTTAAAAAAGCAGAAAGTTGGTTTTGAAGACTAGACAAAAAATGACAATCTCTGACAAAGAGAGCCCACAACTACAGATGCTGCAGAGATTAAACAATGCACAGAATATTATACACTTTATACCAACACATTTAAAAACTCATGTGAAACAGACTCATTCTTAAAAATAAATTACCAAACAAAAGTGACTCAAAAATAAAAAAAAAAAATCTTAATTCTGTATCTATTAAAGACAATAAATCAGTAATTTAAAATCTCACAAGATCAGATGGTTTTTACACGTGAATTTTTACTAACTTATAAGGTATAGGCCATTCTAATATTATACCAACTTCCAGGGAACAGGCAAAAAAGATCATTCTCTAACTTACCCCACGTGGTTTATAGAACCTTAATACCAAAACCAGTTAAGGATATTACCAAGTAAAATCACAGACCAATCTTACATATTAACTTAGATGGCAAAATCCCAAATAAATCAGTATTTAAAAAAAATTAATCATGAACAGGTTAGATGTATCTCAGAAAATAAACAGTGGCTTAATATTAGAAAAATATTAGAAATTTGCCACATGAACAGATTAGAGAACAGCATGATTTCAGAAAGCATTTGGTAAAAATCCATGTCCCTTCAATTTAAAAGCCCTTGGAAAACTAGAAGAAATGTTCCTTAATCTGGTAAGTAAAACCCTAGTAGTAAAAATTATAAAGGCATTTTTAAAAAAGGTATTTCAGTACTTCAACATTATATGGAGTTCTTAGAACACACACACACAAAAGAGGGAGATGTATAAGAATCTGAAAACAAAGGAACAAAATCATTATCTGCCGATGATAGTATTGTCTAAAGAGACTCCACAAATTACAGTGAGAGTTCACAGATAACTGGCTACATGATCAATATATTTACATTGATCAATATATGTATCTTACATGTATCTCTGTAAACTATATTTATGTGTTCCATATATTTATATATATTCTATACTTTTATGTTCTGTATTTATAATTCTGTATCTAAATATAAGCAAATACAAACAAAACACAGAGTTCAAATGAATATACCACTCATAACAACGAAAACATTAGATACCCATGACTAAATCTAACCAAAGATATGTAAGAAGTGTAAGGAGATAATTATAACACTTAATGAAAGCACTTAAAAAAAAATCTCCCTAAATGGAAAGTGAGTCTTTGTCCACAGATGAAATCATGTTCTAAGACATGAATTTCACAGGAACTGCTCTCCAGCATCGACTGGACTCCAGTGCTGTGATACAAGAGCAAGGGCTCTAGAGCCAGGCTGCATGGTTTCAAATCCTGAATCTGCCACTTACTGTGTGATACTGGGGAAATGACTTAATCTGGCTGCCCTTCAATTTCCCCCTCCATAAAATGAGGATATTAACAGTATGCCTACTTTATACGGCTGTCAGGATTATATGAGTTAACAGTGTTTGTCACATAGTAAGGTTAATATAAATGCTAGTTATTAATCAAAATCTTAGGAGTTTTTCATGGAACTTGTAAAGTTGATTGTAAAATGGATATGTAAGAGCAATGGCTCAAGAATACTTCTAGAGTTGAACAGGTACATTCTGCTGATCCAAAGATCAGATTTACTATAAAATTTATAATTAAGATAGTGTGGCATTATTAGCACAAGAATAGTAGTTAGATAAACCAAGTAAATAGTCTAGAAGGCAGAGAAACAGATTTATGCATCCATGGAAACTTGATACATGAGTGGAGACTGTATATCCCTCAGGAAGGCTAGACTATTCAACAAATTGCACTCAGACAATTATAACTGCAGTTTACAACACAGGCAAACATTAATTCTCCAGATGGGTTAAGGATGTACACATGAAAAACAAAATTTGAAAAAATTTTTGGGAAAATATATATTGGGGAGTATTTTTTATATACTCGAGATTAAGAAAGTGATGGTCCAAATGTGAACCCAATTAAAAATATGGTATGACTTTACATAGTTGATATAGTATATGATAGTACCTATTGATATATCTCAATAGCAACATTCTCTTTCATGGCTTGAGTACTATAATTATCTCTAAAATATATAATAGTTATACAGTCATAAAATATAAATAAGGTGTTTATTGTTTAGCTTTTAGAATAAAAAACTAACGTGCCAGAGCACAGATAACTTTGATTACAAGACAGAATATAAATGTTATAAGTAGGAGTATAGCCGGACAGGTTGGGAGGCAGGGGGGAAGGAAGTGGTGAAAGCTTAGAAAGATGCACAGTAGTTGTGATTGATGGAAAAAGAAAAAGAGAGCAGTTATAGAGGAACAAAGATAATGTCATAATTTCACTGGTGGGGAAAAGGAGACAGTGAGCAAAATACACATTTATCATAGTAGAAAGATAGCACCCGGTATCTTAAGTTATATAAAGTAAGACATAGGTGATGGCCCTGGCCCAGTAGCTCAGTTGGTTACAGCATCATCCTGATACACCAGGGTTGCAGGTTCAATCCCTGGTCAGGGCACATACAAGAATCAACCTCTCTAAAAAAAAATAACAAACAAGAATAAAAATAAATTTCTAAAAAGAAATAGGGTAATAAGCTTATGTAGAAATGTCATGGAGACCATCTGATCTAAAAACCATTAAAAATGCTTAAGTTCTTCCATATCCCTGAAAAATATTACTTTTAAACTAGGTCTTATTTTATAGGTACAATCTTAATATGTGCATCAAGAAAAATATTTCCTCTTGTAATTGGTGGTATTTAAGAATTACAAAATTCTAAACTAAAATAAACAAAGCTAAAACAGAATTACATCAGAGAGGAAGCTCTATTTGCCATCTTCATTCCAAGGGGTTTTTTTTTGGACTAGAATGAAAACTCCTAACTTTTCTTTATTTAATTGTTACAAAATGCTTTATAACTGTTATTATTTAAAAGTCCTTTATTTAAAAAAGTCTCAGAGAAGAGTCAGGGTTAGTAAACAATAAGCAGAAAAAGCTTGATTTGGGGATTAAAATTTTGCATATATTACTTTGAGAAAATGTTAAATACGTAATAAGTATTTTTAAAAATAAAATTTTCTACAAGGAAACTGCGTATGGAATCTCAAGAATAAAGTCTGATCTTTCTAATATGTTCATTTGTACTGAAACAAATGCACAAGGAATTTACTAACAAATGATGCAGTGACAAGTGCCGTAAGAGGTAAAATTCTGATTAATTTAATACTTATTAAGTACTTACATATTACAGGTACTGTGCTCATCACTTTGTAATCAAACTTTAAGTTACAGATGAGAAAAATGATTTAGATTATTTAATTTACACAAAGTTACTACAGTAAGATGGACCGGGACCCAAACCCAGGCTAACTGCAGGGCCTATGCTTTAACAGTTAGGCAACACTGCCTCAGAGTTAGACACAGGAGAGAACCTGGAGCTTGTTGAAGATGGTGGAGATAATCAATAATGAAACAGCTAATATCTGAGTGTTTATTAAATGGAAAGGTGCTTCAATGTATTCTCACTAAACTTCATCTTATGGAAAAAATTATGCTCTCCATTTAATGAAGATCTATAAAAGCCACATAAATAATGAGGGGGTGAAGCAAGACTCTAACCCAAGTAATCCTGAGAGCCCAGGGGGAAAAAAAAGGTGATATAATCAATGAAACAAGTCAGTCAACAGAAAGACTACCTTTTCATGTGAATGAAGACAAATGTGGCTTTGAACAAGGTGGGCTTGAAGGACAGTACAACCCTCTAATACAGATACCTAGAAGGTAACTCTTAAGTATATGACACTTATATTGTATACACCTTTAAACTATTCCATTTTCTCCACCCCCAATGGTACTACTACCTGAAAACAGGATACCATAATTTCTTCCCATGGATTACGGTCCTGTGCCACTTAACAACAGAGATACGTTCTGAGAAATACATTTATTAGGCAATTTCCTTCTTGTGCAAACATCAGAGTGTATTTACACAAACCAGATGGTCCAGCCTGCTACACACCTACATCTGGTAGACCACACTGCTCCTATGCTATAACCTGTACAGCATGTCACCATACAAAACAACACAAGACTAAACCAAGTACAAGAGAAAATGAGGCAATGAGATGTAGCAAACACAAAATGTACGAGGCTGCTGCTAGCGTAACACAGCATACTGTTTTACAGCAACCTATTTTTGTATGTAAGTAGAAAGAGCACACTAACATAACTGTATGTGCTGTACTTTTATAAAACTGGTGGCACAGGTATGTTTACACCAGCATCACCAAACACATGAGTAATGCATTATGACAGCTATGATGTGACTAGACAATGGAAATTTTTTTAGCTCTGTTATAATCTTATGGGAACACAGTCATATATGTGGTCCAGTCCATCACTGACAGAAGGGTCCTTATGCAGCACATTAGTGTACTACACCAACTTCTTGTTCTCTCAATCCAGCAGGCAACTCGGCCATTGCCACTTTCCTACCACCTACTATTTCCTCACAGTACGTAGCCAGGATGGACCTTCTCCAATGTAAATCTAGCAATTTCACAACCCAGCATGATACTAAACTGCTCCTCGCAGCCCTCTAAATCGGGATGAAATTATACAGAATGGTTACAAGGCCCTGCATGCTCCTTTCTCATCTCCAGGCATTCATCATGCATTCTTTACACTCCAGCCACGCTATGATTCTTTCAGTTCATAAAGCCTACACTACATTCTCACCACCGTACCTTTGAACATGTTTTGAACTCCAAGTCACATTCTCTACAGCTCCACCCCTCTGGAGTGTGAGACCCCTTGCACTTTGCTCTCCATAACATCCTCTTCTATCACCTGGAAGTTTTCTCACTAGCATATAAATTTGATAAGGACAAACCTATGTCTATGTCTATTTTACTGAATTCCTAAAACCTAGTACAATGCACAAGAGCATTTTTAAAATAAAAGAATAAATAATCAAGGAATCTAAGCAGAAAGTGGTATCAGAAGCCCTTGTAATGGATAAAGTTGTCAAGAGTAAACATGATAGAGGACCTAGCCAAATGACTAACAAGAAAAGATGGGGAAAGATGAGAAAAAGGCTAGTTGGATACTATGAGTCAAAAAACAGAAAGATTATGGACAATGAAGGCAAACAATTTGGTGACAAATCCTAAATCCTTTTAGGAGAAGACATGGTCTAAGTATCTCTGTTGTGTCACAGTTTATTAATTTTTTTTAAATACAGTTGATAAATAAAAAAAAGTTGATTCTGTTAAGTAACACCTACATACATATTAGGCTTAGTTACTCTTTCAGTTAACATTTTTTACTTGTTCGGCTGATAGTATTTTAAACCATGCAAATATGTTTTTATTGCTATAAAAATATTTAAGTTCAGATGCAGAGGTCAAAACACTGGTAAATCAGGATGCTCACAGAAATGGTTGAGTATGGTCACAAAAACAGAGGAAAAAGTGAAGGCTATGAAAAGTGACATAAAGGAAAATGCATAGGGAACCAACACTGAAGGGAAGGAAACCGGGACTCAAAGCAACGGTTTGGAGGAGAAGGAAGAAATAAACATTCAACCTGAATAGAACAAAGAAACAACTCAAAAAAATGAGGAGAGGCTTGGGAACTCCCAGGACAACTAAATGTTCCAACATCTGAATCATAGGGGTGCCAGAGGGAGAAGAGGAAGAGCAAGAAATTGAAAACTTATTTGAAAACATAATGAAGGAGAACTTCCCTAATCTGGAAAAGGAAACAGACTTGCAGGAAGCTCAGAGAGTCCCAAAAGAGTTGGACCCAAGGAAGCACACACCAAGACACATCATAGTTAAGTGACCCAAGATTAAAGATAAGAAAAGAATCTTAAAAACAGCAAGAGAAAAGGGAAAGTTACCTACAAAGGAGTTCCCATAAGACAGCTGATTTTTCAAAAGAAAGCTTGCAGGCAAAGGGGGCTTGGAAAGGAGAAGTCATGAAAGGCAAGAACCTGTATCTAAGAGACTCTATCCAGTAAAGCTTTCATTTAGAATGGATAAAGTGCTCCCCAGATAGGTCAAGTTAAAGAAGTTCATTATCACCAAGCCCTTATTATATGAAATGTGAAAGGGACTTAGAAAAAGAAGATGATCAAAAATAGGAACAATAACACAAACTCAAAACCATCAACAACCAAACCTAAAAAAACAAAAGCGAACTAAGCAAACAACTAAAACAGGAACAGATTCATTGAAATAGAGATCACATGAAGGGTTATCAGGAGGTGGGAGAGGGGGAAGAATGGGAGAAAAGGTGCAGGGAATAAGAAGCATAAATGGTAGGTACAAAATAGACAGGGGGAGGTTGAGAATAGTGTGGGAAATGCAGCAGCCAAAGAACTTCATGGACATGGACACAAGGGCGGGGGGAGGAATGCTAGTGGGAGGGGGGATAAAGAGTGGAGGGGAATAAGGGAAAGAAAAACAATGGGACAACTGTAATAGTATAATTAATAAAATATACATTTTTAAAATTAAAGTCCTTTACTGATTCAAATTGAATCTGCTAACTAAAAATACTTGCCATTGGGGTATAGGTAGAGGTAGAAGAGGGTATGAGGGGGATAAATAGTAATGGAAAAATAAACAATAATAAAAAAAGAAAAATTAACTAAATGAAAATACTTACCATTGCCATATGGAAAAGCACGTGCAGAACGACTATCATAACCAGAGGAATGTCCACTGTTGAAGAAAAATGCATTTTAGGTGTTACTATTAAGTTCTAAATTTTAACAGTTTGGTACAAAACATAAAAGCAGGATCATGACTTAATCACAATACTAAGCTTTAATTCTTAATTTTATTTAATATTAAAACAAAGGCTTCTCAATCTCCAAAAAATATACAACCTACCACTCAAATGTAAAGAAAAATACAGATTGCTAGTGCTACTTAACACGAATATGTTTAACCCATCAATTCATCTGAACTCATAAGGTAACAGAAACTTTGAGGCTAACAATATTTGAGACTTAGTTAAAATTTAGTCTTAAAAACAATTGGTCTTAATGGTTATAAATCATAAATTCAGCCCCACTGACAGGATCAACAAAAAATACTTTTAACATTTTGACTGAGAAAACATATGTCTAACAAGGACTTAACAAAGTTAAGTCCTTATGTTCTCACAAGTCACCCTTCACTGAGTTTTACAATTTTCTTTGAAAATTTTATGCAGGGTTTGATGCTACTGATATAATAAGGTTCTTACAATTCTTGTCTTTTCATATAATTTAAATCACTTTTTCAGAAATGCACTGCATTTATAGAGTTTATTTGCCACTTCAGCAGGAATAATTATAGCCACCATTTATTAGTGATTTTTACCTATTAAGAATTATGCTGATGCTTTATATTCACTAGCTGTTTTAATCTTCATGATTCTATCAACCCCATTTTGATAAAGAAGAAACTAAGTCTCAAAGACTAGTTATGAACTTGCCTAGCCACACAAAGCTGGTACATTATGAAAGCACAAATATGAATCAGGTTTCTGTGATTCCAAAGCCTATGTTGTTAAACACCATGTCGAATAAATGCAGGGTGTAAAAATAAGGCTATTCTCATGCAGAATGGATCCAATCCTCCTTTGTGGATGCTGAGTTGCAGCAGAGTAGCAAGGAAAAAGATAGCTTTTCTTTGCTATGGTCCCTGATAATAGTTGTTCTTACTTAATCCTAAAATAGACATACATTATTCAAGGTCATCAGTCACCTGTTTGCATTTCCCAGAAAACTGACTACAGCCAATTTTTTAAAATCAACTTAAGAGCTTCTTTAATCAGTGTGTCATAAATCAAAGGAAGATATTTCAAAATATTATCTTTTAGTTTTGTGTTGTTATTGGGTTATATGGGTCCAACATCTTATATAAAAGTAACTAACACAGATCTAGACCTATTAAAAGGCAGGTACTACTGTTTAAAAATTAAATCTTTTGAAAACATTACCAAAATATGTGTATGATTCTTCTGTCAAAACTCTATTGATGATAAAAAGTTTACAGTATACACAATGATTTACCTTTCTATTGTTGGTATAAGAGATGGAGGTGGAGCACCTGGTGGAGGAGGAAAACCTGAAACATTCAATCATAAGAAAAAAAAAGTTAAGGAAATATGCACCTCAAGTCAAGAGTAAAACAAAGTTGTTGTGGACCACTAAATTTTCTGGGGACATAACATGCTTCTCTATGTTATAATGGACAGAAAAAAATGGAGTTTAAACTTATAAACAGATACTAGAGTAATAAAACTTTAAATGAACAGTCTGGTCTAATACACAGAGCACAAACTGGGAGTCAGGACACCCGGTCTTATTTTCAGCACCACACACAGCCCATTTTGTGAGTATGAGAAAGTTAATCTCAATGCCTTACCTTTTCCATATATAAAACAGTAGTAGTGTTGCCACCAGATATGTTATACTTGAAATATTTTAGAAGGAAAGCAAATAAAACATTTACCTCTTTCAAAAAATATTGAGTTTTATATGTATAATTTATAAATAAAATCTTACCAGTAGATATAATAAATGCTTAACACTGAGAATATCCATCATAAAATGTATTTTAATAGCACAACCCTAAAAAACCATTTTTACAAAGAAGGTATGTAATGTAGTTTTGCATTAGTTTGGAAAGAAAATAATTTGCACCTTTATATCATGAGGTCTGTATTCTCAATAATTCACAGTATCTAAATGAAATACCACAGAATATGGCTAAAAGGGACCTTAACAGTTAATCTACTCTGCACTTTCAAATTAAGACAGGCAAAAAGAATCCCAACAAAGCCCTTAAGATTCCACCAGTTATGAAACCAATTCCTTTCAAGTTTTAACAACTCTTACTATTAGGAAATGCATTCAATTATCTCTCTCACACTGCAATACATACGCTATCCTGAATGAGGACAAGAAACAATCCATTGTCATACTCTCTAACACCTTCTGCATATTAAAAATAATTCCACTAGGCCTCCTTTTTAGTATTCTATGTAAAAATAAATCCCAGTTCTCTTAACCCTTCTCTAAAGTCCAATTAAATCAGTTTTGGTCCTGCTTCAAGTTGTTCCAAATTCACCATGCTCATCCTCACTGTATTCAGTTTTAGGATTTATAAATCCTCTACTGAACATCTTAGCAGTATAGAGTTTAACAATTACTATGTTAGTCCTTACAGTCCACAATCCTATTTTATACAGTCTTACAATCACAGTTCTTTTTAAACTAAAAAGACACACCAGTGATTCCTTTATAACTTTCCTGGTAAGTCTTTTTTCAGCCACATTTACAAACAGTGACTATATCACATCTACATATGTACACTCACCTATGCTACCCAAACTCTACCATTTCTGTTTATCAAGGTCATTTTGAATTTAGACCCACCCTTCCAAGCTCTGCCACTTCTCATTTCTTTATGCTCCTTGGCTTTAAACACTGAACTCAGTTAATACACCTGCAATCACATTTACACCATACTACCAAAAAAAACCCACAAACAAACCCCCAAACAAACCCAAAAACCCAACTGAAAAATTAAATAAGTAAAAACAACAACAACGAAACACCACTCGGCCACATATAAACTGTTGATCATACCATTGTAACAGTGAACAATTTAATCACCACTCAAAGAACAACCATCTCTGTCCAGTTATCAATCTAGTTAATAGTGTGGATCAAAATTCTCATGGTATCATTATGCCAGCAGAGTAAAACATTCAGAAACCATAATAAAGTCAAGATAAATGATCTTTCTCATCTCTTGTAGTCACTATATCGTACAAAAAATTCTTTGGTATTTTTAATAAAAACTTTATTTTCTATCCTATACTCAATTTTCTTCAACAAATTGATATGGTGAGAATTTTCTCAGAATCTCTATTTCTACAGAAATGGGTAAGACAGTTATAAGATAACTAATTATCTTAATCAAAACTGGAATGAAGCAAAGGCAGAGCTGAAAATAGGACCTTGAAATCCCAATAGCCTATTCCATATTCTAACCATATCAACACTGTCCCTCCTGTAACTATAGGCTTGAAATTTCATGTTTATTAACAATGATGGAGAAAACATGTAAAAAGTTTTACCTGGAGGTGGTACAGTTATTGGAATACCTAAAAAACAAGTGATGAAATTTAATATAGTAATTGGATTTTATAATCTGTTATGTATTTATGCCATCACCAAAAAAAGACAAAAACAGAAAAACCCACACCTTTGAAATAAAACCCCTTGCTTCATTTTCCTGGCTTATTCACTCAAGAGAAGTATTCTGTTTTCTTGCAGAGGACCAACAACTCGAGTGTGTAACATTGACCTCCTGATGAAAACCACATCTAACAACCTGGTAACAAGTTTCCCCCACAAGTTGCAATCATAAACAAAGTTTGACATCAGTTAAAAAGCACATTTGTGCATATGCAAGTATCAAACTCTATGAAAATGACACTAAGTTTGATAATCAACATCTGATCTTGTTATTTTAACATTTTAAGAGGGAAATTCATCAATGGGCTCTTTAATACTGTAGATACTACAAGGTAACTCTGAAGATGATGGATATTCACTTAGTAAAGCTTTGTGGGACATTCAGGTGTTGATTTGAATGATTTTCCTGTTGACAGGAGTGGGGAAAGGTTATTATTTCCCTTGATTTGTGGGAGTAGAAAAAGAGGTTACAGCTAATTCATATATATACACCCACAGGGCACATTAAAATAAATGTAGACAATACTTCTATAGGAGTCAGAAAATACTAATTTGAGTGACTCTCACTCATCTGCACACATTATAAACTAAGAAATATTCAACTATGATAAACATTCTCAGTTTTACATTTGTGAAATGTGCCCTTAAATCCTAATATAAAACTTATGTGGCATGCACACTGTAACTGCTTTTGTTTGAAGAAAAATGATATCACTAAGTAGAAAAACAGAGAAAAATTAAAAACTATTTCATGAAAATTTTATACCATAAATAGCTTCAACACAGCAGAACTGCTTTACTAAATTCTATTAAGAACTATGAACTTCATCAAAATTAGTCCAGAAAAGAAAAATAACCTAATTCATCAACTAAACGCATGGGAAAAAATAATGAAAACAGAATCACTTTCAAATATTTCTTTGTGAATGGTAAATCAGCTAATAATTTATTAAAAGGTTTCTCTGTATGTTTTACCAGGATAGGTTTATATAAAAAGATCTTAAGGAGGCAAATGGCCTTAAAATGGATAACGACACACCTGATTTAACCACCATCCAATAAAAGAAATATGATAAACTTACAAAACCAACAAGATTGCAAAAGATATGTAAAGCATCCATCATCTTGGAAAAATCATTAGGCCTCCATAAGTCTACTTAAACATAAGTCTACTTAAGATCTATACTTAACAACAATTCTCATTTATCCTGTGGTTATCCTGCTGCTATCTAAGTTGCTAAACTGTAAGAATCCAGCAGACAATACAAGCCAGCAGAATTCCAGACACCTAACTAAATGGGAAAAGAAAGACAGAACATGTTTAATGTTCCTATTAATATCTACTATTACCTGATTTTTATTTACAACAGTACAGAGTTTTTTGAGCACTACTGACCTTCACTATGTAACCTAGTTTTTACATTTAAACACCCATATTCTTAAGTGTGTAAGATAAAGAATTATATCAAATTCAGCAACCCACTCTGTAATCCTAATAACTTTACCTGAATGAACACCAGCAGCATGTATCATTTCAGCTAAT
The DNA here is from genome assembly GCF_004126475.2 of Phyllostomus discolor. Classification (NCBI taxonomy): domain Eukaryota; kingdom Metazoa; phylum Chordata; class Mammalia; order Chiroptera; family Phyllostomidae; genus Phyllostomus; species Phyllostomus discolor. The sequence continues at coordinate 31,446,829 of NC_040903.2, read as the reverse complement.
ACACTCAGTACAGCTTACTAAAATATGAATTCATGCAAAGTAACTAAATTACTAGTTAGCCCTCTCAGTATCTCATCCTCAAAAACATTTAAATCATCAAACTTTCTATAAAGCATAGTGACAAAGAGACATATAAGCAAATTGTTTAGTATAGTTTGCTTTTAATTTGAATCTTACTACAATAGTATCATGGGGCAATTTAAAAAAACAATCAACTGGGAGGAATTAAGAACACAAAGAAAAATCATGCTATCTATTAATAGACACCTTTCCAATCAGTATCTATACATGAGAAAGTTGGCATGACAACTAGAAAGGGACCTTTTTGTGAGATCTCTATTCCACCTAAGATATTTCAGTGTAAATCTCTATTGGTAAATGTTCACTGAAACTTAACTATAAAGTTGATTAAACACTATGCAATCAATTCTTTGACAATTATCTAATGTATTTTCAAAATGCATATGTTAGGCCAACTTACTTTTCATCTAAAAATCTCTATTTAGCATTTGACTTATTAACCCAAGAGAAATCATATAAGGAAAGAAAAATTCATCTCAAAAATCCCTTTCTTCTCCCAACACTCCCACCTTCCTGGCCAACATATGTGCTGCCTAGACAGCAGACTTGAAGTACACAAGACAAGTACTTTGTTTCTTTCCTGTAGCCTTTATCTGTGAAATGAGTAGGGAAAAAAATGTTTATTTTCTTGGAAAGCCTTGTATAACAACAGTAGAAGTAAGATTTCTAGTACTGGCCAAAAGCTTTTGGATTAGTGGTTTTGAAAGTCACCACCCATCAGAAGAACCACCTGTAGAATTTGTTAGAATACAGGTTGCTGGATCCCTTCCCCTAGAAATTCTTATTTAGTGTCTGGAGTGGGCCCAGAGAATTTGCATTCTAACAAGACGATGATGTTGCTGATGAAAGACCATACTTCGGGAACCAATGGATTAGATTCTAAACTTCTCTTTTGCACTGTTGACACCTCAATATTCAATACAGACAAAATAAATTCTATTCTAAATTGTTATGAAATGAAGTATGTGACACTCTGAAGTAAAATAGTACAGATGTATGACAGCCTATACTATCTGGCATCTTCAAAAGAAAGGGAGCAGGGAACGTAATTTTTCTACCATGTAACACATGCTGGTAAATGTCAAGTGTGAGGGTAGGGGGACCTGAAATCCTATATGGGAGACTAAAAGAATTGAAGCAAAGAAAACAGAAAGGTAACTGCAAAACATCCTACTAAAAAGAATTTTTTAAATTCTCACAAAATTAAGAGGCTCCACATTCAACAGCAAAATGAATAAAATTTATCAAAAACTCATTCTCAATGTATCTCATCATTATTTTGTATAACTAAGGCAAAAAAGAGTTACGTGACAGGCAGCCAATAAGATGAATTCTAAGGATCCCTGAGCCTCCTGGTATTTATGCCTTTTTTTTTTTTTTTTTTAAAGATTTTATTTATTTATTTCCAGAGAGGGAAGGGAGGGAGGGAGAGAGAGAGAGAGAGAGAGAGAGAGAGAGAGAGAGAGAGAGAGAGAGAGAGAGAGAGAGAAACACCAATGTGCGGTTGCTGGGGGTTCTGGCCTGCAACCCAGGAATGTACCCTGGCTGGGAATCGAACCTGGGACACTTTGGTTCCCAGCCCGCGCTCAATCCACTGAGCTACGCCAGCCAGGATTTATGCCTTTTTATACCCATGGTATTTATATCCTCCCCTTAAGTCCTGGCTAGATGTAATAACTTGTTTCTAACAAATGAAATAGAGCAAAAATGATGGGATGTCACTTCCAAGACTACATTTCAAGAAACAGTGACTTCCATCTTATTCGTGTCCTCTGTTGTCTTCTCAGCGTTCAAGCTTTCATGAAACAAGCTGCCATGCTGGAGAGAATCAGTCAAGCCTATGAGATGACCATCTCAAAGTCTGTAAGAGACCTTGAAGCAGAGGACCCAGCCAAACTGTCTCCACTTTCCTAACACAAAAAAACTCTTCAATAATAAATATATTGTTGTTTTAAGCCAATACATTCTGGAGTAATTTCTCACGCAGCCCTAGCTAACCAATACACATAAAAACTACCTGTCATTCCTCTATTAAGTTAACAACAACAACAACAACAACAAAAACGCATAGCACAATTAATTATGTGATAGGTCCTCATTGGTAACTTCAAATTGCTAGTTCTTAGTTCTTACTGGTAGCCTCCAAATTTCAACATTATTATGTTACAAATAAATAAGCCTGATCACTTTCCTTAAGTCTCAATGATTTTTATGTCAAAGTCATCAAGCCCATACACATAGATTTTGCATAAAGTCAAGGCTTATGAAATTATTACATATCACCTTCCATTACATGCTTTTTTCTATGTAGCAGTATTCTTAAAATTATATACGTACACATATCACCTACCATTTACTCTTTAAGAAAAAAGAAACATGGAATATAGAATACTGTAAACTATTTTTTAATAATATGAAATAACTATAAAATACAAAATAGAAAGGAAATAATTTTAAAGAAAAAAATCTGTTAAAAGGTGCTACATTCACAAAACTTAGAGCAACCAAGTTACCAGAATACTTCTATACCTAATAGATAAAAAAAGATGGTTTATGACAACTATAAATGGAATTAACTATTTTATTCATATTAGGATCTCTTAATTCTGCAGTTTATAAAATGATCTACAGGCTACAGAAATTAAAATTCTGTTAAACAAACAGAAACAACTCTGATAGAAATTTCTATATTTTTACCCCCCCCAAAAAACAAAACAAAACTGTAAAGAAACTGATCTCTGTAAGCACATATATAATCACAAAATGACTGGAAGAATCATACCAACAAAAAGCAAATATTAAGTTATAATTAAATCCTACAAAATGTAGCATCTATATTATTAAAAATATAACTATTATAAAGGGAGTGTCCACGGGCAAAAAAGACATTAAAAAATCAACAACCTAAAAATCACCATTCAAAAGACCTTTTAATTTCTATTAAACTTACATTTAATTTTTAATTGTGCCAAAACATACTTATTACAAATAATCAGCATTAGTTCCCATTCTGAGTGTATTAAAAACACAACAGACTGTTAAGTTTTTTTAACATAAAAAATTAGTATAATTCTCAAAAGCTTCAAGGAATTCTTTTGCATAGGTACTTCTATAAAACACATTTTTAGCAAACAGCATCTGTTAATAAGCAGATTTGCTGTGTTAAGACCAAAAAGCTTCACTGAACTATAAAATGAGCATAATAAATGTTATACTCATGAAATAGCTTATCAATTAGAGGGACAAAATTGTATTTCCTCAAAGGTGCTAGTAACATTCATTCAATATAGGTCAACCTTCTGCCAAAGCAGCAGTTCTCAAAGTGCTACTTGGAAATTCCTGGGGTACCTAGGGCCTTTCTAGAAATCTGCAAGGTCAAAACAAAACTACTTTCATAAAAATACTAAGATGTCATTTGCCATTGTCACCCTCATTCTCTTACAGGTCTACAATTAGGTTTCCCAGAGACTACGTAACATACAAAACAATTAGGACAATCTAGTTTTCCATTAAGCCATACAGTAATGAGATTTCGAAAGTGTAGAACAATGCCACTCTTTGCACTAAATGTTTTTTGTTGTTCTGGAAAAATAGCTATTTTTAAAGAAAATATTTTCTTAATGTTAATATGTAATGGGTTTATTTTGAGTATTTTAGAAAATAAGTATATTAAATATAATATTTTAATTTCAGTTAAGATCTAATACAAAAAAATCGATGTAATATGCATAAATAAAAGCTCTTTGGGTCTGCAGTAATTTTTAAGAGTGTGAAGGAGTCTGTGACCAAAATGTTTGAAAGCCTCTGTGCTAGAATCAGACTACTAACTGAAAAATAATATAAAACCACGGTAGGCCTTGGAGGAAATGCAGAAGACTCTAAATGTATGTTGCATTTCTCCCAAGCCCCATCTGTCATAGCTAACCCCAGTTCAAGGCATTTAAGGAATAAGTAAGGTTTTCAAGTTCATATAATTTGTAGTACTAGATGAGTAGTAAGACTCTGACGTACCTGACAATCTTTTAGGAAGAAATCTAATTCCTTCTAAAATGCAGAAGCTTACACATTTTGAAGTCTAGATAAACAGCTAAGCCTTATATCCCACTTTAAGTGCTGAGATGACTTGTCTGTGGTCAACATTAGTTGGGTTGCATCTCAGTAAAGCAGAGAGCCTTCTTCAATGTAGTAGAATTTTACTGCTGAGCTACATTTATTGTTCCCAAATCATACAGAACCACAGTCACATGAGCCTGAATACTGATTAATGTAACAAAAAATGAGTTAAGCTGAATATGCCCTCTGTCAGTAAACTCTATTATAAAAACATAAAAATAAAACATGATACTAAAATAAATTAACACATAAAACCCTAAATGAAATGTAACATAGGTTGAGCAATTTTAAAAAGTTTGTTTACAATCATTACAATAAGCCAGACGCCAACAAATACTGAATGATTCCACTTACATGAGGTACCTAGAACAGGCAAATTCATAGACAGAAAGAATGGAAGCTAGCAGGGGTTGGGGTCAACTGGAAGGGGTTATTGTTCAGTGAGTACATAGTTTTTGATATAGATGATGAAAAAGTTTTAGGTACAGATCCTAGTGATGGCTACACAACATTGTGAATGTATTTAATGTCACTGAATTATACATTTACAAAATGGTTAAAATCATAAATGTTTTGTTATGTTTATTTTACCAAATAAAAAAATCAACTACTCTATAACAGCAATCCTTCCAATTTTACAACTTTTATTCTAATAAGAATTTTAAAACTAGTTTATTCAGTGAACATCAATTTATTAACACAAACCAGGCAAATGCTAATACTGCAGTTAACTGATTTTTAAAAAAATCTGATTTCTGTTCTTTATAATTTCCGTAACTTCCCTACACATACACAGGCATGCACTTCTATTTCAAGAAAATGCTAAAAAAAAAAAAAGCTTTTAAGACATGTTATTGGCATGAATCACATAATCCAATATTAAAGCCTTCTCGACATAGGTAATGATTCACTTCAACATAGTTAATGAAATAGGCTTTGGAGCAAAGCTGCTTAGGTTAGAATTCTGGTTCTGCTACTTTTCTAGCTAATGCTTCAACTCCTGGAGTCCCAGTTTCTGTATCTAAAATTATTTCTACTTCAAATGCTGTCAAGAATAAAACTGAGTTAATACAAGAAGTGTGCTCAGAACAGTGTCTTCAACAGTAAGCATTCAATAAGTATTAGCAACTATTTGTGTTATCACATAGTGAAAGAAACCACACTAACAACAGATCTTATTCACTAGAAAATGAAGATAGAATTTCTGAAAATTAGGGAAGATCTTGAATAATTGGTATTTATTTTCAAGCTATGGTTAGTACAGCAACTAGGAACAAGATTAAATATTTTTCCATTTAAAAAATACAAAAGTCTCAACATTAATTTAGGACCACAGGTCCCTTATATGTTTATTTTGCTCTCCAATACAAAACCTCCCCTACTTTCATATTAATCTATTATGGCCACAAATACTTAATTCTCTCTGCTACTAAGGTCTCATGTATGTTTGGAACGTGTGCTTCGGGCAGAGAGAAGGAAATATATTTATCCTCACCTATTAACGATCTGACAGTGAAGTCCCTTGAACGGACACTGTCTATCACACCTCACGTTGCTAAGGAGGAACTACTTGTTTACACTGTGAGCCAACTGCAGAGTTGACTAAAAATTTTATCCTCCAAAATAGGGCATTTCTGAGTGAATAATAATTATTCAGGGACAAAAGATATATAAAGTAGGACTGTTTTAGGCAGATCTGGATATATGGTCACCTTATTTATAAAAAAATGGCAGCACCCCAAAATATGGGCTTAACGTATCATTACTTATTTGTCCCATCATATGCAGAACTATAGTTTTAAAAATTTATGCATTTGAAAGCCAATGTTAACAGAGGCAAAATTAAAATATGTTTAAATTAATTCTCAAAGATTTTCTTCCTTTCACTCTTTCATAACAAAGCACAAAGAAAACCTAAGGTTTCTCCTAGAAAAATGGAGTTTACTTGTTAAGGCAATACAAAAAACCCTCCTGAGCCAGCTTTCTTTCCTTAGCTGCTTAGGATTCTAAGGTGATATAAATAACAGCAAACTCAATAGAACATATTATAATCATGTGGTTCTTTGGTAAATGATAAGTTAAAATGTGGCTTTAATCAAGGCCTACATGCAGCTGGCATGTATCTATGCAGCCATAGTGTTATTTGAGGCTAGTGCCCGTTCTGATTGGTAAGTGCCTTGTGTGACTTTACCAGCTGGCAATCTGAAAACCCCCCTGTGTTACAGATATATAAATATGTTTCTAACTCAATTAGTTAACATATTTAGAGTATGTCAAGCATACACAAGACATCTGTGATTAGCACTGTGGGGAAACATACTGTCTCCAACAGCTCACAATCTAGTAAAAATGAGGAGTATTTCTGTTAGGCTCAATTTACAATATTTGGTTTTTAATATGAATTAGTATCTTCCCCACCAGACTCCAACAGACACACCAATGTTAGGGTACTGCTTAAAGCAGCATTAAAATTCATCTGAATTTATATTCCTAAAATGCTGACAGGACAGCATGAGGTACAATCCAAAAATAAGCAACAAAGGAAATTTGGATAGTTATTTAAAACATGGAAAGCATGTGCTTTAAAATTAACATTAAATATATAGTTTATACAACAGAAAAATAATGTTACAGAATGCCACAGATAATGTATACATTATTAAAAGATTTGTTATCCTTAGAAATAAAGATTATACAGCAAAATAAATGGGAGTAATTTTATCATTAAAAAAAAAGCCCACTTCCTATCAGCAATATCTTCCAGAGCTACTAAATATTGTTATACCAGTCAAGTATTTATTGTTTCATCATTACTACATGTCACCACTCTCTCACTTTAATAAACAGCTACTGTTGAACTATATAAAATGTTAGCCATCAGGGGATATACTATTTAGCTAGTAAACAAGAAAATTTTCTTAAATCACTTTTAGTTCCTACTAAAGTTTAAATAAGGTTACAAAGTAATCTAGCTTTAGAACTATTAACACATATACTGATTATCTTTTAGTCTCATTAAATCAAATATGTTCAAAATGAACTATTTCTACATTTTATCTTTTTCAGAGGACAAAGAAATCAATGATTATGAATCATTAAGTTTTCATTACTTTCCCTTATTTAGTTAATTCTCACCATATTAAAAACACAAGAATCTTGGGTCAAATTACAACTTCTGGTTTGTGTTTCAGAACAAAAAATTCTTGCTGGAACAAGAATTAACTGAACTTTAAAAATAACATTGCCTGGAATAAGTACCTCTAACCTACCCAGTTTTCTCTTCCACTATTTTTAAGACAACAAGATTCTCTGTTACCAGAGTCATTTTTCATAATAATTTTTAAATCCTTTTGAAGGCCGAGGTGACAATGGAAGGAAATCAAAGGTGTTGTGGTGGTGAGGCCAAGAGTAACTGACATTTAGAGGCCAAGGATTACTAGAGGGAAGGACTAGCCAACCCTGTGTTTGCCTCTATACTCTGATCATAACTGACACTAAACAGAAGACAGCACTGCTGTAAATATGGACTAAGTGGTCATGGCTCTTAAGTATAAATTGACATATGTTACAACCATAATGTATATTACGCATGTAATTCTGATAAGGAATGATAATTTTTTTAATCACATACTATGGGCATCCTCCCTAGAAAAAAAGTATTATCTCAATCAATCTTGTTAGTTTCATTAAAAATTGGTTAAGGGGGATGAAATTAAAAGCTTTTGGGGATGAAATAAAGGCTATTGGATGAAAGGTTGAAAGAATGAAATTTGGGGATTATTTTTATTTTTTTTATATTACCACTGATCTAATGTTTAATAAATAAATAATCAAAAGTGGCTACAAATATGACAGAAAATTTACCAGGTACCTGGCACCCAGAAGTAGTCTCCTAAAAGGAAACCAGTATACAAAGAAAGAAGATGACCAGACTGAGATTTTCATTTCAAAATTCTCTTCATAGGTGTAACTTTTTTTATCTACTCCAATTCTAAAAGTATTTTTAAAGGTTTTTTTCAAAACAAGTTTACATGATTTATAATCAATTAGCAACTTTAGTTTGGGGAATATGATCATATTTTTGGTTCTTACTTTTAGTATCTGTACATTCTTCCTTAGTTTAACATAGTGTGTCTTTTCTATGCTGAAATAGCAAGACATACATTTATCTGTTAGTGTGAATCTATTGAAGACAACATAATTTTGTGTCTACTACTTTTATTGCAATGCAATCAGTAAAGATGTTATTTTTAAAATATATATTTTAATTGTTAAATTCAAAATAAAAGAAACATTCCTGGGTTATTATTTTTTTCAAAATCAAATGTCTTATGTACTATTTACCTGGTGGTGGAATCAGAGGCGGAGCAGTGCTGACTGTTGGAGGAGGTGGAAGAAATGGAGGAGGTGGAAGGTGAGTGGGAGGAGCTCCTGGAGGGAAAAATGGAGGCGGTTTGCTAAAATTGTTGTCTACTTCAGTAGCAGATCTTTCCGAAAGGACCTGAAATTAGAGCATAGTTTATTAAAAAGATGAATAAATGTTCTTATCTGTGATTAAACTCAGTAAATTAATTTCATTTCATCTAAGAATCAAAGTAAAAAGTTTTATTTAAATACACATATTTTGAGGAGGCGAGAGTAATTTTCTATGTGTGATGTGTATGTATATACACACAAATGTGATGAACTCACACACATATTTAAACCCTAGAAAAAACAACGGAATCATTACAGAAGTTCTTAATAAGAAATAATTAAGTGATAAAAATATTCTAAACAAAATTAAATACTTTATAAATAAAATGTTCTAAGTATTTTCATTATTACCCAGCTCAAATTAAAGTATTTAAATTAAAGCATGTAACCATCAGTGTCAGATACCAGCAATAGGAAATTAACATGGCAGCAGAACCAGAAATGTATTATAACGGGGCCTGTCATCACCAGGGCGCAAAGTAAGAGACCATAGAACATTACCAGGGTGCAAGAGGCAGCCAAATACATAGATAACTTTTCTGTGTCACCCCTATAACTTTAAGAGCAAGGGTTTTTATTTGAAAAGTAAAAGTGTTTACAAAATAGTGACCTGTGGTGAACAGGTAAGGGATAGGCACCAAATCTACAAAGGAATGGCACCTAGAAATTTGGATTTTTGACAAGTTTCCTGAGGGATTCTAATGTATAAACACATTTAGGAAACAGCAGAAACAGGCAACATAATATTGTATTTTGAGACTATACTTCTTAAATCCTTACTAGTTAAAGCACATCATTTAAACATATAATCATTCTCCTTTGCATTAACTTTTCCTACATTTTTGTTCTGTAATTTTTATAAGGCATATGCTGATAAGCTATTTTTTAAGCAAGGAAACAGACTTAAATTTAAAGTATTATATATAGCATTTTGATGGTGGGGAAAAGAAAAACTAGCTTAATTTTAGAAATGATTTACTTTTTAAGATGCTAAAAAGAACAGTTTACATGATTTATTTATTAAAAGTAATGAAAATCAAAACACTATGGACATTTTTAACTACTCACGAAAAGAAAATAACTAACAAAATAGAAAGAAACTCACAGATACAGAGCATAGACTGCCATCTGTCAGTGGGGAGGGGATTGAGGGTTGGGTAAAAAAGATGAAGGGAAGCCCTGGCTGGCATAGCTCAGTGGATTGAGCGCGGGCTGGGAACCAAAGTGTCGCAGGTTCGATTCCCAGCCAGGGTACATTCCTGGGTTGCAGGCCATAACCCCCAGCAACCGCACATTGATGTTTCTCTCTTTCTTTCTTTCTTTCTCTCTCTCTTCCCCCTCCCTCCCTTCCCTCTCTAAAAATAAATAAATAAAATCTTAAAAAAAAAAAAAAAAAAAAGATGAAGGGATTAAGAGAGAAAAAAAAACCCCTCATAGACAGATAATAGTATGGAGATCACCAGAGGGAAAGGGGGTGGAGGGAGGCAGAAAGGGGCATAAGGGGGAATGTATGCTGATGGAAGGAGACCTGACTTGGGGTGATGAACACAAAACACAATATACAGATGATATATCACAGAATCATACATCTGAAACCTATATAAATTTATAATGGATATCACACCAATAAATTCAGTAGAAGAAAATGAAGTAGGTAATAAAAAGAAGTGTGGTCAAGTTAACAGCTGAAAGTTTCAGTTGTAGCTATTGCTAAAGTAATAGCTTGAATTACCTCAGTAACTAACAACTCATCCCCTTTCATCCTTACATTTGAAAACACAGGGATTACAAATTTGTTTTTCCCCAAGAAAAGCCACATTAAATAAATTATGATATTATCAGTATTATACAATAAAGCTATCATAGAGACTTTCAGTTACAGTTTTAAGAATATGAGAAAATGCAAATGATAATTTCAAAATGATAATTTCAAAAAAGAAAAGGATACACAAAAATATAACGGTATCCCAATCTTGCTTTGTGAATCCTGCTTTGCTTGCTTTGTAAGAGATATGTGAAAATGCTTAGTGCTTGTCTTTAGATAGCAGAATTATCAGTGGCTTTATTTTGTTCTTTAGACTTCCCCCATATTTTCCTTTTTGTTCAATGAAGCCATACATTATGTTTATAACAAGGAAAAAAAATCTTACTAAAAAAGACTCAAAAGTTATAAATTCTAAATTTTATTTACAGTAAAATGGTGACTGACTTCATATTTTAAACCTCTTGGTAGCACCTAACACACACTATAAATATACACTGAATAAATTACACGAAAACATGCATATATTTTTCAGCTAAAAAAATAATAATTTAAAAAATACTAAACCTGTATGTTGCTATTTTCATTTGCCCGTCGCCTTCCTTCAACTCGGCTGATAGTTATAGTCTGACCAATAACATCAATTGCCCCAGGCAGTCTCCTGTAACATAAAAATTAAACCAACTCACTTTCACTTAAATAGATATTTAAAAGAGAATGCAAATATCGGGAAAGAAATAAATCTAAAACCCTATGCAGTGTACTTTAAAATAAAAACCAGGCTATAATACACACTGAAAGAACTTGACTAAATTAATTAAGCGTCTCTATTTTGCATGGTCATAAAAACTACATTTTTAAATTAATAAGCTTGGATCAACATACCCAACAATGATTTTAAAGTTAGATTTAAGTATTCTTATAGGTTTTCTTCTAAATTTACTACTTTTTAATACTATCCAACTGAATTTATCCTTGTGGAATTCAATCAGGTATCAAATGCTAAACAAATGGAAATAAGTTTTGGTAATGATAATTATAACAGCACAGTTCTATTACAGAAGCTAATTTTAGAAATACCTCTAAAAGGCCTGAAAAGAAATAATATTCATTTTGACACACAGAAGATATTTTCCTTAGTGACTTATTCAGAGCATTAGAAAATATAAGAAAGGAACCAGTTTTACATTTCTGATAACTTGCCTTTAGACAGAAAAGTTCAAATTTTTAAATGCCTGCCATACCTTTAATTTTATTTACAATCCATTAAAATATATGAGTAGATGGAAAATAGCCTACCGCAAAGTGCTGCAAGTTTAGCAGGAAAATCTAGTAAGTTAAATTTTTAAAAAATGTTAAAAGCCATTTAGTGTGGTTAAGGACTTGATAAAAAGTATATATGCTTAGTAAGACAGAAATGATTTGTAGGAATAGGCAATGAAAAATGGATGCAAATTATATGAATTTCTCTTCATCCATATTTCAGTTATGAACAATCCTGCCTTTAAAATTTTATAAAAAGGAAAACAACCAAAACACTATGTATCTGTCCAGTCACCAGATTACGTTCCTAAAATGACTAAAAACAGCGGGTACAATTTGCTGAAGGCCTATATATTTTACCTAAACCTCACAATACTCCTTAATTTTGAAAAATTATTGTGTATTTGTTAAAAATTATAAAGCTAGGGCCCAGAGTGATGTCACTAACCTCTGTAACAATTAAATGAACAAACTAACTTTCAAATCTGAGTTTGATTCCAAAGCTTATAGACCCCTTCCCTTGACCAGGCTGCCTTCCAGCAAGATAACTGGTCTTGAGAAATGTAAGGTTTCTGGAAAATCAAGAATTGGTATAAGCTTGTCTCAAGTGAAGCTTGAGAAAGCCCCATAATTTTATGTACACAAAAACAAAACAGACAGCCCTGTTGAGTATATAAGAGCACTTGAAATGGCTTCACCTACACAGTCAATTCCAACTTACCGTCTTGCCAACTTTAAGACTCTGTTCTCTATAATTTTAATACAATTTGAAAGTTCAAGCCTTTCCAATTTTATGCCTGGGCCATTGACTTCCAAGGGTTCTCTCTTGATCAAGTGATTTTACTTAAATTATACCCTTCAATACACCTGGGAAACCACCCTAGCATTAACATATTAGAAAAATCCAAATACCTTTAACATAAATATTACTCCGATTTCTTCCCCCAAACTTAAAATAATTATAAAGCTATGTCCACTATATACTTCCTATCAAAGTGCATGCCTTAGCCCTTTAAAAACTTTATAAGATTTCTGATATATGCACAAATCTCAGATTCTAACATCTTAACAGATAAAGGTATATATTCTGAGGCCAGGCTTCTCCTCCCCATTATTACTACATAGACTTCATTCACTGTAAAAGTCTTCATTTCTACTATTTCCTTTTCCATTCTTTTCTGTTCTCAATTGCTGGATTCTCCCCTCTTCATCTTTTTAAATTAAACCATAAAGAATAATTCTTAGAAATTTGTTTGGAATTGCAATTTGGACCACAAATTCTCCAAACTGTTAAAAGCCGCAAAAATGAAATCTAGATATAATATTCTAATTTTTGTGCTTAGGAAATATTTCTATAACCTTTTACCATGGATTTGAAAAACTGCAGCATATAGGAGTACTTATTTTAATTTTGCTTATCTTAAAAAAGGATCAGAGAAGTCTCATTATTTTTTCCAGCTTTAAATGGATTGTTTAATTACTAAAGATTCAAAATGGCATATACTACATTCTAAAAACATACAAATGAGAAATTAATCTTAAGAAACGTGTATCTCTAGAGCAGGGGTGTCAAACTCATTTTCACTGGGGGCCATATCAGCCTTGCGGTTGCCTTCAAAAGGCTGAATGTAATTTTAGGACTGTGTAAATGTAACTACTCCTTAACAGTTAAGTGAGAGCTCTGCGCTGCCACCGGATAGAAACAAGGTGCTGGGCCAGATACAACCAAGTGGAGAGCTGGATTAGACCCTCGGGCCTTGTGTTTGCCACCTGTGCTCTACAGGAAGTCCATAAATTTTTAATTCCTTATATTTCCATAAAAATAACAGTTCCTTGCCCAGGCATTTTTATAATACAAATTAATTTACCTTAATTATAAATGTGAAGGTTACCATTTTGTTTGGAAGTATTTTGACAGAAATATAAGTATATAGAAAGTAACGCAAAAGCACCTAATTTTTAACATGGACAAGTACTTAAACAATTCAATGTTATTCTGATAACATTATGAAAAAAATATTAAACCATATTTATTCTACAAGTTTTTCATGTAACACTTTTTACTTCATTAAATGAAAGATTTAGTAGAGCTTCACTATAACAATCTTCTATGACTTGGACTGCCACATAACACAAGTTTAACTGGGCTTACAAATTTGTTCACTAAGGCAGACAGCTAATACAGCTATCAAGATTCTTTTCCCTCTACTGGACTCGATCATATACAGTACAAAAAAAACCTGAAAGAGACAAACTAATCACAGTGATATCTACAGTTTTATTAATCTACAGCATAACACAGGCAGTGAATGTTCACAAGAGCCTCCACCTTTCCTCCTGGCACAGATACATATATAAACATTTCTAGTAATATAATTAAATTGAAATGTCATATTTTGATGATTCTGATGTTCCAGAAAGCATATGAGGGCTGCTTACAGAAGAGATACAAAAGAAATTTTTAAAGTGACAAAATCAGAGAGAAGGGAAGATGGACAAAAGATTAGTTAGCAATCTTTTGTCACAAATTTCTGAGCTTATTTAACAGCAAAAATAAAGGATACTATTAATAACAAAAATCTTTAATGTGCGTAAGACAAAAACAAAACATTATCTCTGAAACTGCTGTTCCTAATAATAATAGCAGCTAGTATTTACTCAGCACCTATTATGTAGCAGAAAAGTACTGTTCTGAGCACTCTATATATACAGGTGCTCCTTGACTAAGAATAGGGTTATGTCCTGATAAACCCATCATAACTTGAAAATATTGCTATCAGTAAGTCAAAATGTACTTAAGACACCTAACGTACAAAACAACGTACCACAGCTTAGCCCTCCCTACCTTACATGTGTTCAGAACATCAGTACAGTTCATCCCTACAGTTGGGCAAAATGATCTCTCTGCTGCTGCCTGGGATCATGAGAGTCTCTTGCCACATATCACTAGCTCAAGAAAAGATCAAAGATCAAAATTCAAAGTATAGGTTCTATTAATTGCACATCACTTTTTCACTACCATAAAGTCAAAAAATCAACAAGATAAATCACCATTAAGTGGAGGACCATCTATATTTACTTCTCATAATAACCCTATGAGGTAGCAACTACTATTATTTCCATTTTATAGATGAAAGCAAATGGAAAAAATTTTCTCTTTTGAGACCACCTGAAGAGAAAATATGATGGAGTACAGTAGTTTTTAAACTTTTAGACCACAAAACACAGTTCCTTAAGAAATATTTAGTTTGTAAGGCAATCCAGTACATACATATTATATAAAAAACTAAGTTTTATGAATAACACACTTACTATAAAGAAAAGGTAACATTAAAATAAAATAAAATTTTATTAGTATTTAAATATAACATAAGCAAAAACCAAAATAAACAATACAAAACAATACAATAAATATTTGGTGGCTGAAACCACCAAACCGATTTCATGCTCCACTAATGGCTTGTAATTTTGTGCTTTGAAACACACTTGAACAGGAACAAAGTCTCAATATTTCTACAGTAAAAGCAAAAGAGAATTTCAGGGCTGTTTCTCCAAATATTCCTCAACACTGGGTGAAGCATAACAATAATGCACAATTCAATCAAGGTAACTTAATCAGGGGAAGTAAAACAATACAGTCTGAGTATACAGCCCTCTTAATAACTGTCAGGCTTGATCTAAGAATTTACCTGTACTTTAAAGCAAGAGTCCTTAACTAGAATATCTGAGCTACAAAAGGATCAGGAGAGCCCTGAACTTAAATTTATGCATATGTAATCACGTTATTTTTGAGGCAAGAGTCCACAATTTGCAGCAAATTTTTTTAGCAGTTACTGTTTCAAAGAAAATTCAGAACCACTATTCTGAAAGAATTAATGACACATATCCTTGCAGAAATCTATTAATGCTGGTTTCTCACGTCAGAGCTTCTAATAAGAACTGGGTGCAGATGGTTCAAGGGTGTATCCTCCAGGAGAGGAAACCCTACAATGTAGCTATTTCATATTCTCACGTTAAAGACAGATATCTTTGGTATGAATGTCTAACTCAGGTCATACATCTACGTAGATGGCTATAATAATACTGCGTGAAATATTGGTATAACATTTTTAAGCTAATTAGGAAAAAGATGAACCTTGAGAGACATGTAGAACAGATTTAGCCACAGAGGATGGAAATGGAAGAAATTTGAGATAGAAGGAAGAATATAAGCAGAGAAAGGATGTGCAGAAAATATTATATGCAGAATTCCAACTCAGCAAATAGACTACCAATCTGTTTACAATAGAAAAAGTTTAATCCATCTTTGATAGTAGTTACCAACAAAAAGACTTAAAAAAAGACAAAATATAAATTAAATGTGGGGATTCCAAGATGGATGCATAGGGGAAGAAATTACACTAACCTGATCCTGGCCCCAAACTGAATTTACAGCTAAAACATAGAGCAATCAACCTGAATAACCAACTAAAGGCCAGCTGAACTGATATACTAAAACAAAACGAAGAATTTACAGAAGAAGATGCATAAAGAAGGCACATAAAGGGCCAAGACACAAAAAGGACCAACTCCCACACCCAGGTGCAACAGAAGCTGAGGGGATATCATGGCTGCAAAACTGGCTGCAAAACTCCCTCACACCAGGAGCCTGAGGTCTCAACCGCACACAGGGATCCCTAACCCAGAGCAACAGAGATGGGAAGAATAGCCCACATAGCACCTGGTGGGTGAATTCACTCTGCCTGGGAGACCCAGATGCAACCTTTTCAGGGACTAGCACTCCTATTGTCACAGCACCAGACTGGGGAATGGACAGTCTGGGGAGCAGACTAACTGCTTGGTCTCTGACCGCTGGATAGCACACTCTACTGTACTCAGGACCTGTGGGGGTGTGGAGGGTGCTGCTGGCCACACCCAGCAGTGACTTTTGGGGCCCTCTTTTTCTGGAGAGGCTCTTGGCAGAGATCCATACAGTGACTAAAGGGTGTGGCTTTGGAGAGAGGACCTGCACCCCCCCAGCTGGAGCACATAGCCGGCTCCCCACCCCCCACCTGTAGAATCACTTGGCCACCCCAAACTGCTCAGTTCAGCCAAGCAGAAAATCAGAATGCTGCTTGCGACTTTCAGACCCTATCTCCAGAGTAGGTTTCTGTCCAGGAACTACTTGGGCTGAGCGTGTGGCTACATCTTAGAGGAGGAGGAAGGGAGAAGACCACTCCTATCTCCCCTTTGAGCTCAGCCTGCCCTACTACCCTTGGGGAGGGAAAAAGTACCCATCTCCATCCTACAGGCTTGTGGGCATCAGTCCCAATGGGAAACTGTTTGGATCAGCCACGCCAAGTGCCCTGGATACCCCACCTCACTGGGCTCAGTTCCACAGGGGAAACAGACAGCAGCTCAGAGTAGGGACACTCAAAGGCTGATTCCCTCAGAGGTTATTGCCAGGGACTGGAATGAAGTGCCTAGCCTCTCCTGTGGGCTAGGCCGGCATAACCTCCAATGGGAGACTTTTGATACGTCCCCCTGAGCCCCAGGCAGCTGCAGAGGACTCTGCTGGCTGTACCCATACTGAACCTGCAGCAACCCCTCCAGGGAGAACTACAGTTGGAGACTCTGGCAGAGACTGAGTGCTTTGGCTCTGGAGTAGGGGAGGACTCTCTTTTCTACAGGGTGCCACCTACTTTGGTGCTGGGTGCCTGACTGTGTGATCCCCAAGCAGGGCACCCACTAAGCCCTGTCATCCTAAGCCTGGTTGCCATGCCCTATGGAGCTCACAATCTGTGGAAGGGACTGTGGTCCGTGTCCAGCCTAGGCCCACCCTAGTCTTTTCTCACTAAGCTCTGGAGGAAGACCAGGCAACTTCAAAGGGAGATGGAGACAAGCCTCAGGGAGCCTCAGTCCATTTACACATCTGTCTCCAACTCTAAGCAGGATGGAGCCAAACCTTATACACAAACTGACCCCTCCCATGCACACCTAGGTCCAGTAGCTACAGACATAAACAGTAAACAATGTAGTGGCTCCAGACAGGTAACTCATGACTGGTTATATACATCTGACATTATCCTGTAGCTGAACCCTACCCAAGAGGACCCAGAACCAACACAAGCAGTGATGGGCCTGAGGCCACACCAGACTTTGACCTAACTAGACAAACAGGTGGCACAACCAAAGGGATTTCAGCAGGCACAAGAGCCTACAGGGATCAACTCCAACCCATGGGACAGTCCCAGAGCAGCATCTCATACAGTAACTGAGGTTTACCCTTATACTTTTCTAGCCTGAAGAGAGTTAACTCTACCCATGGAAAGCCCAACAGCCTTCATGACTCAGCTACAACAGGAGGTACACATAATCCACAAACACACACACACACACAACCCACTTCTGGAGCACTAAGCTCAGGTGATCTAAAAGATTGTGCCACTTAGGTCAACGAAACACTTTTATCACAAAGTCATCATAACAAGTTTGAGAGTCACAGCAGATCTACTTAATACAGAGACAAAATTGAGAGACAAAAAATGAAAGAACAAGAGAAATGCCCAGGAAAAGAATAAATGAAATGGAAACAATCAAAATACCAGATGCAGTTTAAAACAATGGGTATAAGGATATTCAAGGACCTAAGGAAACGAATGGATGAACTCAGTGAGAACTTAAAGAGACAGTGAGAATTAAAAAAGACATAGAAACCATAAAGAAGAACCAGTCAGAAAGAATACAGTATATGAAATGAACACACTAAAGGAATAACAGGACAGAAGAAGCAGAAGATTGAAACAGCAATTTAGAGGACAAGATAACAGTAAGCACCCATGCAGAACATCAAAAAGAGAATTTTAAAAAATAAGTAAAATTTAAGGGACATCTGGGACAACATTAAGATAACAACATCCACATCATAGGGGTACCAGAGGAGAAGACAGTGAGCAAGGGATAAAGAATCTGTTTGAAGAAATAATGGCTGAAAACTTCCCTAACCAGGTTAAAAATAAAAAAAGTACTGAGACTTCCAATCAAGATTAATCCACAGAGACTCACACCAAGACACATCATAAACAAAATATCAAAGGTTAAAGACAAAGAGAATCTTAAGGGCAGGAAGAGAGACAGTTACCTAAAAAGGAGTTCCTATAAGGCTGTCAGAAATACTTTAGGTACAAAAGGTTTGACATGAAATATTCAGTGATGAAAAGCAAGGGCCTGCAACAAAGACTACCATCTAGCAAGGCTCTCATTTAAAATTGAAGGTGAAATGAAGAGCTTCCCAGACAAAAAAATAAAAAGAATAAAGGAGTTTATTACCATCAAACCAGTATTTCAAGAAAGGGTAAAGAGACTGCTTTAAGAAAAAATAGAGAGGTACATAGGTATAAAGAATAAAATGGCAATAAATAACTATCAATCATAACTTTAAAAGTAAACAGATTGAATGTTTCAATAAAAAAATATAGTGTACCTGAAAGAATAAGAAAGCATGATCCATATATATGCTGTCCACAAGAGCATATATATGCCCACCTCAGAACAAAAGATCACACAGAATGAAAACTGAAGGGCTGGAAAAATATTCCACACAAAGAAAAAAGCTGGGGTAGCAATACTTATATCTAACAAAATAGACTTCAAAACAAAGGCCATAACAAGTGACAATGGTCATGACATAATACTAACAAAAGGATATAACCCTCATAAACATATATGTATCCAACATAAAAGCATCAAAATATATAAAGAAAATCTTGGTGGACATTAAGGGTAAGATCGACAGCAACACAGTCATAGTTGGGAATTTTTACCACTACACTGTCATCAATGGATACATATTCCAGACAAAAAACAAAAAACAACAAAGCAACAGTGACCTTAAATGACACACTGAATGGGATGGATGTGATTGATATTTAGAACATTTCATCCCAAAGCATTCTGCTCAAGCGCACATGCAAAATTCTCAAAAATGGACCAGATGTTAGGACACAAAATAAGTCTTAACAAAGTCAAAAAGATGAATCCTATCAGCATCTTCTCTGACCACAATGGTATAAAACCAGAAATCAACAACAAAAATTAAAAAACATTCAAGTATACAGAGGCTAAACAGTACTTTATTAAACAATTAATGAGTTAACAATGAGATAAAAAAATTAAAAATTACCTGTGAACAAATGGAGACTAACACACAACAACCCAAGCTTTACGCACAGTGAAAGCAGTGCCACCTGAGAGGGAAGTTCATAGCACTACAACAGGCCTACCTCAAGAAACAACACCCCCGGCCCCCGCCCCAAACCATCTAACTTTACACTTAAAAGAACTAGAAGAACAAGAAACAAAGTCCAGAGTTAAGTAAAAGAAAGGAAATCATTAACATCATAGCAAATATAAATGACAAAGATACTACTGGGTCATACAAAAGGAGGAAATCTTACCTTTTGCAACAGCATGAATGGACCTGGAGATTATTATGTTAAGTGAAATAAGCCAGTCAGAGAAAGACAAATCATATGATCTCACCTACAGGTGGAATCTAATAAACAACATACAGTGATGAGCAAAACAGAAACACTGACATGGATACAGGGAAGAGAGTAACAGGTGGGGTGGGGGGAGAAGGACTGGATGAAAGATGATGAAGAGATTGGCCAAAAAACATATATACATAACAGAGACACAACAAGTGTGGTGACAACCAGAGGGAAAGGGGAATAGGGGCCAGAATTGGGACAGAAGGAAACTGCTTTAGACTATGGACACACAATGCAGAATGTAGATGTCCTGTTGAGTTGTATACTTCAAACCTGTATAGTTTTGCAAACCAATATAATCATAATAAATTCAATTACAAATTAATTAAGAATTACATATAGGAAAGGGCTCTGTGAGGCTATGTTATGAAAACATCAGTTCTCCTTATAGCTATGATAAGTCTTATTGTTTTATTTTAAAATCCAAGATGCTCAATTAACATTTGATTTTCATCTTTATGCTAGTCCAGAATCCAGTCTCTAAATCAGTGGTTCCCAACTTTGCCTGCACATTGAAATCACTGGGGAGCTCTTAAGAATATCAATGCCCTTGAGTGTACACCGGACTATTAAAATTGGAGTCTCTCTTTGGCCTAAGAGGTGATTATTTTTGAAGCTCCCCATATAATTCCAATATATAGCCAAAGTTGAAGACTAGGTGCCCAAGAAAATAACTTACATTTGCTCTTTCATATACAAGATTTAAGCCCTGGCCAGCGTGGCACAGTTGGTTGGAGCATCATCCTGTAAACCAAAAGGTCACTGGTTCGATTCCCAGTCAGGGCACATAAGCTAGATTGTAGGTTTAGGAAGTGTGTGAGAGGCAACCAATCAATGTTTCTCTCTCACATCAATGTTTCTCTCCCCCTACTCCTTTCCCCACTTTCTAATATCAATAAGCATGTCCTTGGGTGAGGGGTAAAAAAGAAAACAATGAAAGTAATTGATAAAAATGAGTATTTCACTTCTTATTACTAAATACATTTTAATAAAGTCATGCCTATAAAAGTCTGCTAGTTAATGTAAGGATGTCATTTATTACATAAATATTTTATTATTGACCTTTTAGTTCTGTGTGGACTGATAGTACTGCTTCTATACACTTTTTTTTTTACTTTCAAAAGCACAAGAATAATTTTCTCTACAGTGTATACAGTTTATAAGAAAATTTAATATATTCTTTTATGTGAGGATTTGTTAATCAAAAATCCTGTCTAGAAAAGTAGGATGTTCAAAATTAAAATCACAGTATTTATGACTATCTTCAGGACATGTAATTTATTTTCTTCATTACTACATTTAAAAAGATTGATAGAGCCTATGATAGCAGCAGAGATCCAAAAGGAGCTAAAACTTACTGGATGCCCTCCAATAGGTGCTTTCACAAGCTTAGAAATTATTTAATTCACGAATAGGTTGCAAGCAAAGTTTGTGAACAATTACTTTCATTTTCCCAGATGTGGAAAGAGGCTCTTTTGTACAGTGAAGCACTGGCAGCAGGGTCCAGGCTTAGGTTAAGACCAACTCCAAAACCTTTCCTTTTTTCAACAAGAAGTATTTTCTGTGCTAATTTTCTGGGGTTTGAATTTTGAAAATGTTTACTTTTTAAGCTGTATTTTTTTAAAAATAAAAAATCCTAAATGCCTCAATGGGAAAGATGCTAAACTCAGACTCACTGGGAGATACCAATGTGTTCACTGGGCAGTCAAGGGTACTCATTTTTATGCAGAGTTAGGAGCAAAGTTTTACCTGCCATATTCATACTTAAGTTTTTTTTAAATACATCATTGAAGAAAAAGATACTCTACAGTGAATTTTTTTAAATAAAGGCCTATATATATCTAATCACATAAAATCTTACAAGCTACACAATACAGCAACATGCCAAGTGCTCAATCAAAGGCCATGAAGGTACAGGCACGGCTCTCCAGTACATTATTTTTGATCGAAACATAGTAGGAAGTAGTGCAAGAACAAATGAGAAGGTTTCTCTTAGATTTAATGTTCATTTAACATCCAGTTGTATTACTATAAGTAATATGTTTGTCTATTATAAGAATACAAGCAAGTTTAAATATTTCAGTGGTTCTACATTGAAAAACAATTTTACTATTCTTCTTTCAAGAGTCTGAATCAGTTAAAAAGCACTGACCTTGATAAACAAACTTAACAAAACAACTTAGGATCTGCAACCAATTACCTAAGAGGAGCAGAATTTGATATTATAAACTGAAAAAAAAAAAAAATCCCCAAAAACAGACATAAACTGAACATTAGGATAAGCAGAGCAATTATCCATGTTACCAATTTCAATTTTCTACGTTAATTAAACTGCTTTATTCTTCTTACTAATTGGTTTTACAAGCATTACAAATCCGAATTTGTAACACAAACTTGCACTAATAAAATGCCATTGTTACACACACAGTTAGCTTGAAGAGCACTATTAAACCAAGTGTGAAAAACACTGGTTTAAATATAAATTGAGAAGAACAAGCATGGGATAAGAAGTCCAAGTCCTCAAATACAGTAACTTACGAAAATGATCTCAATCACTGTTTAATTGTTCCTTACAAAGAGACTTAAGCAATACTTCAAAAAAAATTCCACATTTGTTACATTATTAATGAGAGCTTTTGTTTTCTATCTTGTAAGAAAGTGTGTGTGTGTACCATTTTAAAAGAGAAAAGTAGCTTTTATCTAGAGGTTTTTAATTTTCAAAAACATAAAACACATGAAGAGAATATAGTGTCAGATTTCACCCTACCTGCATTCCCTGAGACTAATCACATATCAGAATGAGGAGTTTTCGTTCCAAAGCATCTTTTTTGGGGGGCAGAGAGGGAATTATATATTTATTGTAAGCAATGAAATATATCACTTTCAGATAGGAGAATATTTTCCCTATAAACTAGCCATCTTATTTCAAGAAACAAACTATTGCATCAAAAGCCAACTATTTTAAGTGAAAAATTCCACATTAAATGGTTGATATGAAAGGAATTCCAGATGTTAAAAATATTAGCAAAAGAAACACATATAGTTTAAAATTACATTAAAAAACAATGGATTTTTAAAGTATTTCCATGTTTTTACTTATACTAGCCTGAACTACAGGTCAACCAGCCTGAACTACAGGTATTAAGGGTATAGAAAACAGGACTGTAGCCCTGGCTTTGCCTCTTAATTAGCCATGAATTTGGCCAAGTTCCCTAATTTCTCAGATCTCATTTTCCACGTAAAGCAGATACTAGCCAAAAAATAAAGAATTTCAGGATCAACAGGGCTTCCAGATAACACAGTTTAGCCCCATCATTTTATAAATGTGGAAAGAGAGGCCCAGAGATTTTAGGAAACTGTTCTAAATTCTCACATATACAAAACCATACTTAGTATCCAAATCTAATACTTATGCCAAGAAACAGCTGTCAATTTAAGGAAGTAGTTATTCTCTATATACAAAGCTAGCTACCGATTCATTACCAATAGCAGCATGATGAAAATGAAAGCTCTAACTGTGCGGCCCTCCTGGGATCAGTAAATAGGCTGTCCACGTTGCTGGACAGGTCAAACATATATCCAGCATTTTCTTTATGTACTATGTGCTATAATAATGAAATCATTATACAGAAATTATACTGTTAGCATAGCTATCAAACGTTCAGGTTCCACAGGAATATTAAAAGTAAAACAATTCATAGACTCCACACTTGTCAGATCTAACTTTTCTTTGTTTAAAATAACTCTTGACATTGCTATTGGTTCTTCAAAGAGAATTTTAGTTTTAAAAACTAAGATCAACCAATATTATATAATACCTATGAAAAAATGTCAATTGGTACTTTTAAAACAGTAATATATGCAAATTTTTATTCTATAATCTGTCAAAAGCAACACATGCAATTGACACTATTCTAATAAAGATAGTACAGGGTAAGGCAAAAGTAAGTTTACAGTTGTTTGTATGGAAAATAAAACAATAATCAATAAATAGTAATAAAAGAATAAACTGTTTTACATACTCACCACTGTAAACCTTTGCTCCACCCTGTGTATTTCTATCTGCATGAATTATACTCATAGTTTGGACAGCCTTTCAAAAGTGAAAATATTTTTGACTTTGAGACAAATACTTTTGAGAATAACTAAGCTTCTTCTTTCCAAAAAAGAAATCCTATCAAAGTTAAGTTGACTAGAAATTCCTACTATTCTTAAGGAATATGTAATAAAGACCCAAAAGAAAAGTAAATCTATAAAAATTAAATTTTGATGTTTCCTCCTCTGCTTTTCTTTTAGATTTTATGATGAAAGATACCTAATCATAATTTACATAATTACGGCCTGTAAATGAAAATAATTAAAACATATAACATCAAGCTGCCCAGAAAGCTTAAAATTCTGTAACAATAACATAATACTTCCCCTACCCCGCAATATACTGTCACCATTTAAAACTTCAAATGGTAAATTAGGAAGGTATCTTAAGTCTGTATTTCTAAGTTAAGCAAAGTATAATTGTCCACAGACTGATTCCTGTTGGTATTGCACTTTCATACCCAAATATTTGCTTCTCACTACAGCCCTTAGGGAAGATATTATTATTCCCATTTTACAGAGAGAGAGTTTACAACACCCACCCAAGGCTGTATACTTCGTAAATGTAAGATTAAGAACACAAACCAAAATTCTATGAAGGGTAGATCGTAAGTAAAAAATCCACAGCAACAATAAGGGAACTAGTACTTCCTAGGATAGTTGGTAGGCCCACTTACTAAAATGGCAGGTTAATGCACTACAGTTGGGCTATGAAGGCTGGAAAAGAGAGTGGAGCCCAGTTTTACGGGTCCTAAATACTAAGAAGGTAAATTTTCTTCAACAAGTAGTGAAAAGCATCCAGGGATTTTTAAATGGGTGCATCATGAGAAAGAAAAATTAAGCCTGCAGCAAGAAGGAGAAAAAAATTTACTCAGCACCCATTAGCACAGTTCCATGCAATTTACGTTACAAAAGGCTGGAGTGATGGGAGGCATGACATGAGGTGATAAGGCCTGATTTATAAAGTAACTTAAGCCCTAAATACTATACTGGGAAATCATAACTTAGGGGATAAAAATGTGGGGCACAGTCTAATAAAAATTTATTATCTTACTAATAAGACAAAACAACACTGATGATCTAAACATCAGGGAGTATCCAATGTTTAAAAATAGCCTTACCTTAGATCAGGTGATTCGGCCCTCCCATATCGATCCTGCCACTTCCCAACGCTTGAATTGGCTTTTCTGGAGGCAGTACTTGTCTGAGACTGAGAAGAGGTGCTGTTTCTGGTGAGATAAATTTTCTATGTTTTTTCTTATATATTGTTGCCTCTGACCCCCCTTGTTCTGTTGTTTTTTTTTTCCTTGACATGCTTTTTCTAAAATCCTTTATCATGTTCCTATAGTATCATTCTCAAGTCACATAAAATAATTTGCTGTGGTACTAAGACAGCTAGTGGTATATATAGATAGATGTGATATCAACATTTTATTAACTATAGAATATTTCTAGAAGTATTTTTCAACATAGATGGTATCACGTCAAAATACAGAAATAAAAGAACCAAAGGCTTTCTTCAGGTTATGTTATCAAGAAATAAATTTCTGAGCTTTTATGAGTTAATGATATTAATTTCTGCAGTTTCACAAAACTTATTCAGAATTGTGGTATTTCTTTCCCTAGATTCTTCAACAGCTGTTAGTATTATCAGGGTAACCAGTAACACTCTCATGTGTTTCATAAAAACCTACCCTAAGTAAGTATTTTATAAAAATTCATTTCAAAATAACTCGTACAAAAAAAGGGGGGAGGGGAGGTGGAGACCATACAGGAAGAATAAACCAGAAACTAAATGAAATGAAACGAAACTGGTTATTGACAGGAGTGAAAGAAACAGGGAAAAGAGTGACAAACCTGAATGTGCTTTTGGATAGCCTTGCCTTTGGAACTATGTTAAATGTTTTATGTATGTAAAAAGTAATTATGTCAAAAGAAATGATAATACTGAATATAAACAGAAGCAAAAATCACATTATGTTTTAAATGGTTAACATAATCACTCTGAAAGAACTTTTCAAAATACAGTATTTTGACTATATACTCTCAGTCTAAGAAAATTGCAAAGATATCTTGAACTCTAATAAGGTTTTTTGTAATGGTAGGTATGGAAGTTCTAATGCATTTTATGTGTATTATAAAATGAAGCAAATGAGAAGTATTGAAGTTCTTGGGAACTAGGTTTTCACTGCAGGAAAAGGGAGATGCAGTATATAAGAGGGAAAGGAAAGTAGTACCTGGTGGTATCAAACTGAAAAAGAAACAATGATTGCGTGATTAAAATTTATTAATAGAACATACACATGGCAACTTCACATTGAAATTGCTTATTGGTTTTTTCCTAGGTTTGGGTGCTGAAAAGACCTGCAAATAGTGACACCCCAGTAGCAATAAGTATAAATAGTGCCAAGATTGGGGTTTCTAATTACCAATTCCCACTAAAAGGCATCTTGTCAAAGTAATGGCTGCTTCCAGGAAAGGGGCAGGGAAATTACAAAATAAGCCTAGAACTAAGCCTAGAACATCTATCTGGTCATGACAGAAAGTAAAAAAATTCTTAAAAATTAAAAAGATGGGGACATATCAAAAGGTCAGAGGTGCAGTTTGAAGAGGCTCCTTTGGACCAAATCTGGAACAATTTGATCATGAATATCAATTATAGTATATATAGATCATATATATGAAGTTTATATACCACAAATAAGCCATGTACACGCATTCTCACACATAAAACAAAACTGAGTTTGGCCTACAATAAATAAGTGGGGAAAAAGGAAAAGCCCCCTTTTTAAATAGAATGCCAACTAATAAATGTGAGAAATAACACAGTTAGCGAATCACTATTTTGCAGCCATTACATTAATAACTGATTAAAGCAAAAATAAATGGATACTCAAATTCCTGGAAATTTCTGAGAAACAGAATTATTTATATAGTCTGCTCAGGTTACTTACTAAATACAAAGAGGAAACACAGTAACTTTGCACTGCAAAAATCCAAAGGATACCACTACAAATAAGTGATTCAAGTTTTCCTCACTAATAATGGGACAGAGTGCCACCATGTACCTCCAGGATGATGCACTGAGAAGGACACAGCATCACTTACATAGCATTCCTGCCCCCAAAGCAAAACCTAAATCTAATACAAAGATACATCAACAAAATGATTGGAATGTACTCTTCAAAATTCAGTATCAACAAATACAAAGAATGTCTGAGATGCTGTCCTAGATTAAAGAACAAAGAGATAAGAAACTTAATTGTAATAAATAATCCTGGACTGAATCCTAAATCAAGAAGGAAAGAACTTCCACAGAATTAATAATTGGCAAAATTTATGGCTTGTATTATGTCTTAAATGACATTATTGTCTTCTCCCTAAAGTTAATAAAATTTTACTTTATAAGATGTCTTTCTAATCTCCATAAAAATAAAAAACAGAAAAAACAAATGTTTATTTAGGGAAATACTTCACAATCTCCGAAAAGTATCCTTTTAAAATCAAGTGAAGATGATTCCAGAAAACAAACTTTCCTAATGAAACTTTACATCCAAAAGTGACATGCTGGTTAAGTTTCCATAGGGGCTGTGTTGGTATTATCCATTTTTTTTAGTAGTAAAACTTCTAATTTTTCTATCACTCTTTACCTCCTTTTTACTGTCCCTTATCCACCACTGTCCTCCTGTCTCTTTTTAGATCCATGGTCCATCATTATAATCACTCCCTCAGGTACACTCTCACCTTCCTTGGACCTCTATCCCCTTGTCCTATTTGTCTGGAATAACCTCAACCTCTGTTAAATCCAACTGTAGCTACTCTTAATAAACACATGAATACTTGACAAGGGCAAGAGAAACACACCAGAAAGCAAACTGACTTATTTCAAACTTATGACCATTAACCTCAAGAAAAGCTGGAAATGTATAGTCTCTCTCCCTGTGTTATCAATTCTTCACTTTACTAACTCATTCCTATCAGCATATTAAAATGCTATAATTTCTCCCATCTTGAAAAAAAGTGCTTTATTGACTCCACATTTCCTGCAGGTACTGCCTAAAATCCTACTTCTTTCCCCCCGGGTCTATTCACCTCTAAACAACGATTTCAAACCCCCCACTTCTCAAACATCCAACATTTCCTTCCACTATCCTCATTTTCATCAGATTTCCTCTGCTGCTGAGAAAAAAATTAAAGCCGTAAGAGAATTTTCAATTGTTCCTTCACCATTACCTACCCACTTACTTCACCACAGCCTGCTTTCCCTCCTGTTACTATGAATGAATTGTCCATGCATCTTTGTAAGCCTAAACTTTCCACTTGCGTATGACATTCCACCCCCTCTGACCTTCTTAAGGTCACTGTTCTAACTGTCCCTTCTCTAGAAACTCATTCTTCTAAGTATATAAACATGCTGTAACTTCTTTCATTTTGAAAAACGCTTCCTTCAGATTCTATGTTTCCCTCCAGATCCTATATTGTTTCTTTTCCCTCCCTGAAAAAGAAAAAAATCCTCAAAATATTTATCCATATTTTCTCATTCTAATTCCTCTCCTCCCATTCTCTCTTGAATCCAGAAAGTCCTTCCAAAGTTTTTTTTTTTTTTAATCTTCACCTTAGACCACTGAAAATGATTCTGGTCAGCGTCACCAATGACTAGCATTTTAAAATCCAAAAGTCATGGTTAGTATTCTTCTTCTTCTTCTTGGCCAATCAGTACTATTTGATGATTAATTGCTCTTCCTACTTTGACATGCATCCTTTTCCAGATATACACTGGATTTTTTTTTTCCATCCTCACTAGTTTATTCTTCTCTACTGGTCTCCTCTTACTGGCTCATCCTTATTTTTTGACCTGCAAAGAGTACCCCAAGGCTGTCCTCTTACCAGTTCTCTATCAATACGTACCTCTTCTGTAACCTTATTCAGTTTCATTTCACACTACCTAAACACTGATGACTCAAGTTTTTATATCTCCAGCCCGTACCTTTCACCTCTACTTCAGATCCATGTATTTACTTCCTAGCCAAAATGTCCACTTGCATGTCTAATAGGCATCTCAATTTTACTATATCCCTGGATTGAACTCTTGGTCTTTTGCCTGCAAAAGTGACACCTCCTGTATTCTTTTCCATTTCAGATACAAAAAAAATGTACATACTATTATACCTTTTGAAATGTATCCAGTATCTGGCTATACTTCTCACCACCTGCACCATTACTACCTTGGTCCAAATTACCATTATCTGTTTCCTAGATAATTATTAAAATCTAACTGGCCTCCCAGTGTCTGCCCTTAATATATATGTAGTCTGATCTAAATATAGAAGTTGAGACTTTTAAAACTTAAAGCAGGTTATTTCATTCCTCTGCTCAAAATCTGATGGTTATCCTCCATTCATTTCATTTATAGGAAAGCCAAAGCTCTTTTAATGCTCTACACAATCTGACCCAAGCTTAAAAAACAAAGGGGGGGTGGGGAAGTACGCAAAGTACATGAAACTGCTACTGATTTTTAAATAGCTCAGTTTTTTATGATAATAGAAAACATGGATAGAGTACTTATTTACTATGTAGGTAAATACCAATGATCTAAAAAGCTTTACATAAATTAATCCATTTAATATACATAACTACCCTCTGAGGGAAGCATTATTACTAAGTTTTACAGATGAGGAAGTGAAAGAACAAGATTAGGGGTTTGCTCAAGGACACATAGCTAGTAAGTAAAAAGAGCCAGAATTTGAAGTCTGGCTCTAGAATCCAAGTTCTTAACATCACTCTGCGCCACAGAATACCACAAACTCACGGAATGAAAGTTGACCTCTTTTAAAATATGAAGACAACAACAACAACAAAAAATACTACATATTAAAAGGATAAATACTCCTCAGCTGGCATAACTTCTTAGTCAAACACTTTATGAATGCACTTAGTTCAAATAATTCTATTCGGAAATGCCCATGACTAGTAATTATTAAGATGAGAAGAGAAAGTCAAATTCAATGGCTTTGTGACATTTAATTTTAGCTGAAAGCTTCAAGATTATCTATTTCAGGACTAAACTATATAAGGTTTCTTCTTGCATTTGTATATTATAAAATATAATCTCTTATAGCAATTCAAAATTGCAGAATAATAAAACAGATAACTATAAAATATAAGCACATAACACAAAAGGTATATGATCTGGCTAAAATCTAGTAATAGTTGGATTATCGACCTATTTCAGGCTCAGGGAAATAACTGATTTAAGTCAAGTGTAACACAAGATTAAACTGCTGACATCAAACTTCCTTACTCTTATCTAATCCTTTACCATTTTTCGCCTAATAGGCTAATCATTTGTTGCATTCAAATTAAAAGGTACCTTCCAGCATATTTGCCTCTCACAAATGGTATCTTGTGGAATTCAAAGTTAAATAGTATCACAACAAACCAAAGAAAGAGAAAAAAATGGTTTTAATATGAAAGATCTCCCAGGCTAAAATTCCTATGATCTCTTTTACTAAAATTAGTAAAACGCCTTTAGGCCAATAGGTCTGGATTTATGGAAGTCCAATAATTCTTTATATAATAAGCACAGAAACAGCAAGACCCTTGCTGTCACCAACTCTCCCGAATGTAAAACTGTCTCTATACTCACATGTAATTGTAGCACCATACTTCACTTCTTGCTTACTTTTTGTAAGGTGAAAGAGCACCCAGACAAGTTTTTCACAAATAATTCATTTTGTACTAAAATAAAGTAGAATGTTCCAGTTTCTTGGTAGCACATGTGGAGCTTTTATACTTCACATAGCACTAAGACAAGGTGAAGATACCAATACCTTCAATAAATTGAGTTTAACTAACTAAAATGGTCTAACTAACCTGCTTGGTGGGAGTCCAGTCTTGAACAATGAAGGAGGAGAAGTAAACTCAGCTTTTGTAGATGGAAGTGCTGTTTCCTTCTCTGAATTTCCAGTTCTTCCCTGCTGTACCTTAAAAAAAAAGGTTATTAGCTTGTTTAATTTAAGAGAACACAAAAATAATACACTGGAGGTATTAAAATAAATTTGTGACATTGATTCCAAATTAAAGAGAATGTTTTATATTTAATAAAATTAACCTATTTTAGATATAGCATTAGGTGAAAGACACCAAAGATGAATTATGAAATCAAAGTGTTCCAAACAATTAAGAATTTCACATTAATGTCACTTAAAACTCCAACAAACTGTAACTCTTCAGGACTGCCATTAATTCCCTCAGATCACCAACTAACTATAAGTCCAAGATACTTGATTACAAAGCCATGTTTCAGAAATTAAGAAATGCTTTGAAGAATTTTCCCCTTCTATATTCACTACTTAGCCATTCTCACCATTTTCTCTTCAAGCTGTGATTTGCTCTATCACAAATATTACTGATCTGCTTCCACACTTCCAAACCATTTCTCCCGTTTTCCCACCATCATCACTGCCCTGCCAGTTCTGTACACTGGCAAGATGAAGTCAGTCATCTGTCTCCTTAATACTTCTTCTTCCTTTTTATATTCAATTTAAACCAGTTATCTACTTACTCCATAATTTTTCCCAGATTTGCCCATCCTTTCTCCTCCTATCAGATCCTTAGAGTATGGTCCATCATTCGCCTTTACAATAGTGAAATATCTTCTTATGTACTCTTGCTTTTATATCCACCTTCTTATCTTAAAACTGTCACAAATTTGTTAACTATAAACAAAGGTCAAGTTGCCATACACTTGAGTAACATTACACCATACTTTGTGCCCTATTTATATTCTACTGCCCCTGTTCAGACTAAATTCTGCAACTCTCCTTTCCCCAAGAGACAAAGGCCAAGAGACTCTCAGAAACCTTTACTCTGACACAGTCAAACCACTGATTCAATTCTAGAATCCATCTACCTCTCAAATAATCACTGTGGAAAAAAAGAAACCCTTGTTTATATATTTGAGTCATTATAATCAGATCTCTTATTAATACTGTTGTACCTAGAGCCTAATTGGTGCCTCAATATAATTAGGGTTTAACACTGACATTTTACTTGAAAAAATTTCCACTGCTTAAAAAAAATCCATTTAAAAAGCACTGACCCTAGTGAGGATGATGAGGATCAGCATTAAGACAATGAGGCTATAAAGAAATGGACCTGACAGTCCACTTGACAGGTAAAACTGACAGAATATGATGACAGTAACTAAACATGATTCATTCAAACATTTAATAAAAATCTATTTGTACCAGAAGTTGAGACTACACAGAGAAATACAACAAAATCCCAGACCATGGGAAAAGACATACATACAAACAATGAGAACAATAAAATAAATGCTATGAAAAAAAAATCATCTATGAGGTAAAAAGCTGCTATGAGAACACAGGAAAAGAAATGCATCACTCTTCCTAAGGATGTCAGTACACTCAAGATTGACACTGTGGTCTCAACTGTTGCCCTGAGCCCCAGTAATTTATATCCAACTTTTACATGTCTAATAAGTATCTCAAACAAAACTACTGATTTCCCACTATCCCTCAAGTCTCGTCCTAAGTTTTCCTTTTCTTTCTTTTTTTTTAAAGATTTTATTTATTTATTTTTAGAGAGGGAAGGGAGGGAGAAAGAGGGAGAGAAACATCAACGTGCAGTTGCTGGGGGCCGTGGCCTGCAACCCAGGCACATGCCCTGACTGGGAATCGAACTTGCGATGCTTTGGTTCGCAGCTTGCGCTCAATCCACTGAGCTACACCAGCCAGGGCAACATCCTAAGTTTTTCTTACACAAGTAAATAGCACCATCAGCTGCCAACTTACTCAAGAAAAAAAAAAATTCTAGGAATTACCCAATACATATGAATATCCAATGTTGACTTTACCTTTACAATATACATCAAACTCAAGCACTTATTATGTCCACTCCTAAAAGCAGGTCAAACCCACTGCCACATCTCAATCATTCTACTAAATTAACTTGTCTTTCTGCTTTTGTCTCGCCTTTCTAAAATCCATGGTCTGTACACAGCAAAAACAATCTAAAATATAAATGAACTCATGTTTCTCCCTGCTCAAAATTCTCTAATAGCTTCCCAATGCGGAGTAAAAGCTCACCTTCCTATAATGGCCTGCAAGGATTTACATGGTATGGGCCCTGCATGTCTTTTCCATTTTGTTTTCCTCTATTCCTCCCCAACTTATCTTTACTTTGCTCAGTCATGATGGCTTTTTTTCTTGTTCTTTTTAACATATAAATTCCTCTTTATGAGAGCCCTTGAATCTGGAATACTCTTTCCCCAGATTGTATCATGGCTACCTTTTTCCCAATCATTCAAATATTGTTCACATGTCTTCTGGGAATGGCCTTCTCTAACCATTCCTGAACAATCTCTATCATAGCATCATTTTGTATTTTCTTCAGAATTTCTTAGTATAGTTATCTGAAATTATCTTATTTATTTTGTATGGTTATAGTCTGCTGCCAGAGTAACACAGAATCTTTGAAAACACGGCCAATGGCCAGTTCAAATCTTTATCCCAAGTGCCTAAAAACAGTGTCTGGCATGCAGTAAGTGCTCAATATACTATATTATTTGATTGACTTTGGGACTCAGCTTAAATGTCAGTTCTTTCTTCAAAGCTTTTCATAGGACACAGAGTTTATAACTATATAATTTTTGGAATTATTATCTAATTAATACCTATCTTTCCTCTGAAGTCAGCCAAACTCTAAGACACAGTCTATCTATGCCTATAATGCTCACCTCTCCACACCCAACCTGAGATACTTTCTGGCACAGTCAATGCTCAATTACAAATTGGGAAGAAGAAAGGAGGGGTAGAGAAGAAAAGTGGAAGAGGAGAGAAAAAAGAAAAAGGCAAGAGAACATAAATATAAACGAAGAAAAGGTATCAGGAAGATAGGTGCATTTTAAAATGTAAAAATTGTTTTGTGTTTCCTCAGTTTTTTCTTCTTCATTTCTTCGTAATATATTCATCATATCAGGCAATTTTGAAAACCCTCACCCTTTTAGCAACCCTCATAACCAACTTCCATTATCATTACCCACTTGTCTTCAGATGTTGCACTTATGATTACACAGACTCAAAATTTGTTTAATCAGAACAAAGACTATTTTTTCACATGATCTAATACTTTAAGTAACTGTAAAACACCATGACTGATTTTCTAAAAACAAATTCATGTCAGACCTTACATATCCAAACAAAAGTTGACTGACATCTATAAACGTGAGACTGAATTATGCTACCACTGTATCAAAACTTAATTTTGTGAAATTTCCTTCAGCTGCCCTTTATACCATTATTTATAAAAGTTTGACATTATAAACAAAATGTCTAAAAAGGAATTTGATAATTGTGGCATACCAAAATAATGGATTATCAACTATTTAAAGTGTTATTTATCAAAAAACTTTTTTTTAAAGATTTTACTTTTTTATTTTTAGAAAGGGGAAGGGAGGGAGAAAGGGAGAGAAACATCAATGTGTGATTGTCTCTCTCATGCCCCCCACTGGGACCAGGACCACAGCCCAGGCATGTACCCTGACTGGGAATCAAACCAGCAACCCTTTGGTTCACAGGTCAGCTCCCAGTCCACTTAGCCACACCAGCCAAGGCTCAAAAAACATTAATAATCTAGGAAACCATTTGCCATATAATTTAAGGTGAAAAAAGAAAAAGTAGAAAACCATATAAATTAATTTCATAATTTTGTTTCAACCCACAAGAACAAAAAGACTGTGAAAGCAACAAAATGCAGGACTTTGAAAGTGGATGAAAAAAATAATAACTGATTTAGCAGACAAAGACACTTGAATCCTAAATCAGCAATGACAAAGCAAAGACACTTAATTTTCAAGGCAGGATCCCAAAGGTTCAGAAATTGGCAACATTCAAATCGGCCAAGTATAAATCCTCTAGGTAAGATACTGGAATGTATTCTATGAAAAAATCAGATAACCACAAAAAAGAAAACAAACAAAAAGTAAAACAGCCTAAAGATACTGACATCAGGAACTGTGAAAAAAGCTTACACCTACAGTAAAGCTGGCAACCAGCCAGTTCTATTCACATGTAGAGCTTCCAATCACCTTTTTGGTGGCCTCTCTCATGACTGAATGGCCAAGGATCAGCAAACATTTGAGAAAAGCCAAAGACAGAAGCCAAAAACAACAAACTTAAAACATCATCTTGAAGAAAACAGACTATGGGGGGGGGGATTATTACTATCTTTTGGAAGGAGGGGAAAAAATATTGCATCACCACATGCAAAAACAAAAATAGGATGCTACAGTTAAATACTGAAAACAAATCTTCTTGGCTATTAAAAATATAACAGCAGAAATGAAAAACAGAAGGCCTGTAAGGTTGAAGAAATCAGAAAATGGAAGACAGATATGGAGTGTAAGAGAAAAAAGAAAAAGTTTTATGCTTTTAAAAAGCATAAAAGGTCAATATTTGAACATGGGAGCCAGAAGGCAGAAGAAAGCAGAAAGTAAGTTACAAAATAATTAAAGAAAATACTCCAGAAGACTGTGGTCAACTTCTTTTTTACACATATTTGTTACAGATACCCAAGATGTTTCCTAAGAGAGGAGTTTCTTTGACCAAGCCATGTCCTCAATCTGCAATACTTTTTTCTCTTCTCCACATTCTCAAGGCTGTGATTAAAATGGCATATGCTTCCCTATTATTGCAGCCTATTTTAGACTAAAAAAAAAAAGTAGAACAAACCTATATAACACCCAATGTAATGTCTAATTACAAAATAATTTCTAATTAACTCTCAATTTCTATAGCATTTTGTCTAAAATATACATTTTAGCATTTAATACCTAAGAAATGTATTTATGCATATTTGGGATACCAGTTACATCACTATGATTTTTTTTGTACTCTCCATAGTTGCAGGATAGTAAAGCAGATAACCAGTACTTTTTCAAAAAGTAAGAATCCCACAGAAATCTAAACAAGGATTTTTTTCCTTTTAAAAAAATTTGTATTTAATTTTAGAAAGAGGGAAGGAGAGAGAGAGAGAAACACTGATTTGTTCTCCCACCCATTAATGCTTTGATTGGTTGACTCTTCTATGTGCCAAGACCAGGGACTAAACCTGCAACCTTAGAATATAGGGACAATGCTCTAACCAACTGATCTACAATGCCAAGGGCCAACAAGAATACTTTTTCTTTTTTTTTTTGCCCTGGCTGGCATAGCTCAGTGGATTGAGAGCGGGCTGCGAACCAAAGTGTCGCAGGTTCGATCCCCAGTGAGGGTACATGCTTGGGTTTTGGGCCATGACCCCCAGCAACCACACACTGATGTTTCTCTCTCTCTTTCTCTTTCTCTCTCTTTCTTTCTTTCTCTCTCTCCCCCCCCCCACCCTTCCCTCTCTAAAAATAAATAAATAAAATCTTTTCAAAAAAAATTTTTTTAAAAAGAATATATTTTTTTAAAATCCTCACCAGACGATGTTTTCTATTGATTTTAGAGGGTGGGGGGTGGGGCCTGGAGAGAAGAAAGAGGGAGGGGGAGAGAGAGAGAAAGAGAGAGATGGGGAAGAAGGGATGAGACAAAGAGGGAGAAAAACATCAACTGATTGTGTCCCATATATACCCTGATCTGGGACAGAACCTGCAACTTTTTGGTGTATGGGACAATGCTCCAACCAACTGAGTCACCCAGCCAGGGCAAGGATATTTCTTAAATTTAAGGTGACAGAAACTTTTCCAAAATACAGTGCAAATCAAATGGTAGCCTAAAAATGCCAACACCCCCACAGACCCTTAGTTGCAGATTTTGAGCATTATCAATAAAATATATCCTACAGACCACAAATGTGAGCCACATATTAATATACATACCCTATTTATTTCCCACAGGTGAGTAATATTTAACCACATTATCGAAGCAAGAAAAACCCTTATACTACAACCATCAAGTTCATGTTCTTAATTTATTCAGGATCAAATAAATCAGAATTAAACAACGACCTCCTCTCATATAACTAAAAGAAATTTCAAAAATAAGTTTTCAATATACAGTATGTATATTAAACAACTCACTCACAATGGCTAATTTCAATAAGAGACCAGTCCCTGGAAGTTTCTTTATTTTTTAATTTAAGAAGTTCACTGCAAAAAGACAAAGTATACAGAAGCTGCCAGTTTACAAAATAAGAATTTCTGTTGGAAGAAAATACAAAGCACCACTGCAAATAAACTATTTCATTATCAAAACAACTTTTCTATCTATGCATTGTAATCACGTATAGCAATATGTTGAACACCTAAATAAGCAGATATCACCAAAAAGAACCTGATAAGCAGTAAAAACATGAAAGACATCACCACGCACTTTTAAAATAGTTACAGCAGAACAAGAACCATACTCACCCAGAGTAGGATGTAAGTTAAAACTGAATTCTCTATACAGAATTGTGCCCAGCAGAGCAGCTACATCTGCGGATATAGCCCATTCACTGCATATGGCAGTATTTCAGTGGACAGAGCTGCAGTCCTAAAAGGGGCACGAAAGAGTTCCTGCCCACAAAAGTTCCCTAAATATACAAATCAATCTAAAAGCCACTCCCAGTCTTCATCCCAGTGTCATTCAGTGTAAGAGTCAAAATTAAGAATTAAGGTAAAGAAAGAGTATACAATCAGGTTTCAAGAAGAGTAGGTTGCTATGTATCATAGATGTATGAAAATATATTATTCTTTGGACTGGCCTGTGAGTATGTGGAATGGAGAAGCCAAAAATCAGACTTGATACACAAGCAGTAGTATCAACCTGCAAGTCTCTCACTAAACCTACTCCTTTTTAAAGTATTAATTTAAAAATCAATGGCTTTATCCTACTTTGTTAAGTCTTCCTGAAAGACTCTCAAAGAATGCCTAAGATTCTTGAGCTATCTTAAACTACATGAGTAATTTCAGGGCCATACAGATAATAAGCCATCTTCCTTACCATTTTTAAAAAGAAAATTAGGAAAAATGAATCTTTAATTCTGATAAAGATTATAGCATGATCTACAATAAGAGCTTAACCTGTTGGCATGAACTTTCATATCCTACAAACATACTATGACTCAAAGTCACAACATATAGCACCAATAGTTTTACTTGGCATTTGTTAGTATAATAGGATATAAACTCACATGCTTGCAAAAGTGGTGATAAAACAATAATCAGCAAATTTGTAAGTCACCAGGAAGCTGAAGGTTTGGAAAAAAGATAGCTATTTCCACTTTAATCTTGTCCCTTGAGTAGTGGTATGGAAGCAGACTCAAGAACAAAAAAATGAGAGCAACCAAGGATAATTTACTAAAATTCACCTTAAAAAGATTGAATCTGCCATCTTGGATCTCTGCACCTGGTGTAACTTCCACAGTACAGTCTTCGGCCTAAGTTAAATAACATAATTTTTTAATTGATAGGCCATATAAAGACTAGCTGTGGCTAGTCTGTGACTTGAAACTAAGAACATCAGAAAATCATTAACATGAAACTGAAAAGGAAGGAGGGAAAAAACACAAACATAGTAAAAAAGAATGGAATTTTTAAAACATCATATAGTTTTTAACCACCTTTAGAGGAAAAAGTGATTTATTTGGGAAATAAAACTGGAACAGTAGAAAAAGACAGGGGTATTTTGGAATATTTATCAATTACCGTAATTTTATTTGTAGTCGAGGTAACTGGTATAACTTCAAGTCCCATTCGTATCCTCTTTTGTTTTTCACAGTAAGCTTTCCAGGTATCTTCATTAAAGCCGTAATTAAAATAATCAGAAAGATCAGCACCTAAAGATAAAAAATGCTCTTAGTGTACAAATATTTCAATTCTATATTTATGCAGTATATAAAATATTATGAAGTATAAAATATAAATTTAGAGTTCTATTAATCTTATCACCCCTTCTCATTTTATCAGTTCTCCCAACTACCATAAAGAGAATTATATGAATTTTTGATCAAAATTATTTCCTTTAGAAATACATTATAATAAAATAATATGCACGACTACTTTAATATAATGCTAGGCCACCAGCAAAATTTAATAAATCCATTATCAATGATTAATTTATTATACTAATTCATTATTACTCTCATGCATTTAAGACTACAAAAATAACATTACTACAATAATAAATTGATAATGAAAAATACTTTTCTGATAATTGTTTATACTATAAATCTCTTGAAACTGATATAATCTACAATAATCTTACCAGGTTTACGCCATGGTTTATCTTCAAAAGCATCCAAATCAACCTCCAAGAGTGGAACTCCATTAATGCTTCCAGGTGCATCAAGGTCTACCCCTTTGACTTTCGTCCCTATTTCATAAAATTACAAAATGGTGAAGGAGCTACATTAGCAAGAAGCTGAGAGAGATGACAAACAGAAAACACTGACACCTTTTTACTGTTCCTAGCACTATACATGGCAAAGGTTCAAAACAAAACATTGATGTTTACCATACATAAAAGGTAAAGTCAAACCTTATGGTACAAGTATATGATAAAATGGATAGAGAAGTTAGGGACTTGTTACGTACAATAAGGGATTTCTGTACCACCAGGAAGTTGCTAACTTCCATGTTTTAATTCAGTTTCTGGACAGTCTGTGAGCTAAGAAATGTTTTTACCTTTTTAAAGGGCTGTAAGACAAGTAAAAACCAAACAAACAAAACACATGACAGGAACCCTATGTGGCTGACACAGCCTAAAATATTTATTAGCTAGTTCTGCCATATATGGTCATAACTGATTTTTAATTAGCTGTAATAGTTATTATGATGTAGTTATCACCTATTCAGATATATGCCTTATTTCCCTACTGATGCACTTGCAAATAAAAATTTTACCTGTGGTTCCATAAACTCTTCCTCCCGTCTTTATGTTAAGATTTACAGGTGCTGTACCATAACTCCTAAAAACAAAATAAAAATTGTAAACAAAAACAGTAATATATTCAATGTATACAAATAAATTGCACACCCACAAAGTAACTGGATAAATTGACAGTGACTCACAGATTTTAGAAAATATCTTGAACTAATTTTAGGTCTGTCACTCAGGCTTAGATAAGTAATAAAATCACGGAACAATATAGATGCAAATGGCAATTTAAGATTTTCTGATTCTAACTAAAAAATTTGTTTTATCAATTCATTTATAAAAACACTTTAATTTTAGTAATCAAAAATACTGCTGCTTCCATATAACTTCACTTAATTATCTTTAGGAAAGAAATATTTGATGAAGAAATCTTTTATCATGAGCTGTAATTAAAATATAACATTGTATTAATTTTAGGTGTAAAACATAACAATTTGATATATATTTAAATTGCAAAGTTTAGTTAACATACGAGGTCTGTCCAGAAAAAGTCCAACCATTGTTAATATAACAAGAACAGTTTGTGCTACATCGATGTAACCAAGCAGCACAGAAGAGTGGACTGGAATGCACATGCATGAACAATGATGACTTCACTGTACTAGTCAGTTGGAGAGGAAGATGCCATTGAATGAGCATGTGTACTATGTGGCCCTCAAATGACTGAGTAGAACAACACATCTGAGTCTAATTTTGAATTAAGTTAGAGCATTCCACAGTGGAAACTATTCAGATGACTCAAAAGGCCAAAGCTATGGACAACTGGTGACTGGCAGCTTCATTATGACAACACGCCTGCTCATGCATCATGTCTTGTGCAGACTCTGGCAACAAATAATCAAATCACCCAGGTGACCCAGCCCCGCTACAGCCCAGACTTGGCACCCTGTTACTTCTGGCTTTTCCCAAAAATAAAATCACCTTTGGAAGGGCAGAGATTTCAGACCATTGATGCGATTCAGGAAAATATGAGGGGGAAGCTGATAGCAACTGGGAGAACTGTGTGAGGTCCCAAAGTGCCTAAGTTGAAGGGGATTGAATCATCACTGTCCTATGCACAATGTTCCCTGTATCTTCTTCAACAAATGGCTCTACTTTTCATGTTGTGTGACTGGATACTTTCTGGACATCCCTCATACATTACCACACATAGTTACAAATGTAACTGTAAATGTGCTTTTTCCCCCCTTGTGTGTTGGGAACTGCCCTGCCTGGTTTCAAGAGCTGTAACCACCCCCCCCATGGCTAAGTCTGAGTGAGTGACCTTTGGACCATAAGCCACTAAGGAGACAAAGCTTATCTCCCTGGCAGGGGCGCTGGCTCTGCCTCTCTTACTTCACCCTGCCTGGCCCCCAATGCTTGATTGGTTAGCCAATGACAGATAAGATTCCTCAAGGGAGAGATGACCTAAGACAGGCACGATCATGACACCCCCACCCCCAGGGAAGGACTTGGGGCCACAGAAAAGGGGTGATGGACCCTTGCCCCTTGGCTTTGACACAGCCTGAGTCCTCATTCTGTCTTGAGAAGTCTCCTCATCTCTTGGCTGTTTTACTTCCTATGCCTGACTTAAGCCTGAAACAATGCTGGTGGTGGGTACCGCCCTTTGCTGGAAAGGGCAGATTCCCTATGGCGATCAGGCCTAAGAAAGACTATGTAAAATCCTGTGAAACCTGCTTTGTTTAGAATGTTCTCAATTGAGGGTCCAAGCAGGAAGTGAGTTTGTTCCCCAAAGTTTTATGGCCATTTAACTATCTGACCCTGACTCAAAATAGGCCCCCAGAGTTCTTTGTATGTTATCTATTGTTTATTCCTTACTGCCTGATAATGGTTAATGAGCCTTACATATACACCCTGTATTCCTATGCAAATTGAATCCAATAAAAGCCTCTCAAGGCAAGGGTCCCGCACTCTCCTCTTGAGAGGGTGGCCAGGGTCGCCAAGGCGCTCCAAGGCTTGCTCTCCCCTTGACGGAGAAGTCACACTGTCCCTTTTCCTCCACAGGACTTGGTAGTCCATGTGAATTTATTTCGTCTCATCCATATCGCCGAGGATACTGCAGGCCAGTGTCTGCATCACTTGTGATAAGACTTTTTAAGATCCACTCTCTTAGCAACTCAGGTGAAATTTTAACAAGAGTTCTCTCATACATATCATGGTAAGATGGAAAAATGTAAAAACAATGGAATCAACCACTAACAGTTTAATACAGGCATACTATCTTTGATTTAGTCACACAATTGTTACTTAAAAATAACTTACCCATACTGTGGTGCTCCCGTTTTAATGTCTCCTATAGTGACATGAACATCATCCTCATCATCATCACTGTCACTATCACTATCATCTTCAGTCTCGGTCACTTTCTATACCAACATAAACAATTTTAAAATATATTCAATAATCCATTTCAATATCTAGTATGAATAACTGAAGAAGTATTCATTTTGCAATTAAACTACCGTTTTACAGAAAAGTTACAAGCTCACAGAAATGCTACTTACTTTATTTATAACTTCAATGTTTTACATGATAGAAAGGATAAGAATGGGAAAACCTTTTTTCACCATCACCTTTATAAATACCTTGTGTTTTTTCCTACTATTTATAACTGCTCCTCTTGCAAAAATGGTCTAAAGTAATTTACTAAGAGAAAATAAACCCTGGCTGGTGTAGCTCAGTTGATTGAGCACAGTTCTGTGAACCAAAGGG
This sequence comes from Phyllostomus discolor, assembly GCF_004126475.2. Classification (NCBI taxonomy): domain Eukaryota; kingdom Metazoa; phylum Chordata; class Mammalia; order Chiroptera; family Phyllostomidae; genus Phyllostomus; species Phyllostomus discolor. The sequence goes on along the minus strand of NC_040903.2, from coordinate 31,403,873 downwards.
TCACTGGTTCTATTCCCAGTCAGGGCACATGCCTGGGTTGTGGGCCAGGTTCCTAATAGGGGGCGCATGCGAGAGGTAACCACACATTGGTGTTTCTCTCCCTCTCTTTCTCCTTCCCTTCCCCTCTAAAAATAAATAAATAAAGTCTTAAAAAAAAGAAAATTACAAAAAGTATTTTAAAAATTCTTGGTGAAAAGAATAAAGTTAAGAGGAAAACAATTAATTTTAAGATTCACAGTGCCATGGTTAATTAAAAAGCAGCTTACTTACTCCTAGAATTCATTTACACCTAGAAGAGGTCCTGCATGCAAATGGTAGAGGGAATACCTTGTTTTTATGAGTAAAAGGAGGGCCATTTACAAAGGTTTTGTTTTGGCTCTAAAAGGCTACTTAGTGCTTAGTCACATAATAGTCAATTTAAAAAGTAGAACACCGAGGCAAAAATAATTTCTGTATACAAATTCAAAATTACAGAACAATTTCTTTTTCTCTTTTTTTTTTTACAGGGTTAGAATGTTCAAAACAGTCAGAGCTCATATGTTCACACCCCTCTAAAACATCAGTTTTAACAAGTATGAGGTCAAAGACTGTCACACACAAATTTTCTTTTTTGCTAAAAAACATGACAATCAAACTTGCAATTCACAAGACTCAAATGTCTGCTTTGAAAATCAGGGTATGTTCTGTTTTGTTGACCTACGACCATTCAGTTCCTTGAAATAAACCTCAAACTTCTGCATGACCTATTTCATCTGAATCTTTCTACTCCTCTTCACTATGCTTTCCATGGCACCAAATGAGGTAGGCAACGTAAGAGGGTGCCAGATCAAGCAGGATACTGAAAGTCATATTAAACTTTAGGTTTATTCCTAAGTGAACACAAAACTATCAATACAGATTTGAAATAGAGAAGTAACTAGATTTCAAAGCCTCAGGTTTACCGGTTTAGGTACTCCATTTTCAGCAGTTTCATCTTCAGCTCCAGATGGAGGATTATTAGCACTACAAACAAAAATAAATACACATGCCTAGTATTACTTTTCAGAAGTACGGACAGTGTATACTGGTACTTTTAAGCTATGTCTGATATTTTCTAAAATTGTTTCCATTGGATGGTAAGAAAATGGATGGTAAAAACTACCTCCTTGTCTATCCCTGATGCCTCATGTAAAACATGCAGTCAACATTAGAAATAGAATGGAACTGCCTCCACAATTCATTAATGATGTCAAATTTGCAATTTGATGGTGGGGTACAATTGAAGGTGTTTTTTTACATTTTAAAAATATGCTTCCCACTTAATCAATTTTAATTATCCTAAATATTTATCAAACATCTGCTATATGACACATACTATTGTAATTGCCAAGGACTATGTAACACTTTCCTCTTTTCAGATTTGTAATATGATCACATTAACTATTTAGTATTCAATTAATACACATGCCCCTGCCTGTCTTTCTGTCTTTATCCCTTTTATTGAATATATGTTCCTTGTATAAAAAAAAAACCTTTAAGATAAAAACTTTATTTAAGGCTGCCTTCAAATTTGATACCAATGGCAGCCTATGCATTAAAGCAGATGCATTAAAAAACTAATTGGCCCTGGCTGGCGTAGCTCAGTGGATTGAGCGCCGGCTGCAAACCAAAGTGTCTCAGGTTCAATTCCCAGTCAGGGTACATGCCTGGGTTGCAGGCCATGACCCCCAGCAACCGCACATCGATGTTTCTCTCTCTCTCCCTCTTTCTCCCTCCCTTCTCTCTCTAAAAATAAATAAATAAAATCTTAAAAAAAAAAACTAATTGGTTTTTTAAGGCCAATTAATCCTAAATGTGCCATTACAACAGATATTCCTATCCTACTACGTCTTCTTTGCAAGTGTCTTATTTTCAAGCATATAGTCATTAACTATCAAGTACCTCTTGTACTACAGTGTGACTGGTTTCTTGTAATTTTAATAATTATGATTTCCATAGTGGGAATTAGCCATTAACTTCATTCTATGGTAAGGAAATGCAAGTACAAAGCAACTAACAATTATTTAGTAGCATTTCTAAGATAAATAAGTAAGTAAATAAGTAAGTAAATTCCAAATGTTGATCTAGTTCAAGGATCTCATTAAGATTTTTGTTATCTGCCCTGGCTGGTATAGCACAATGGATTGAGTGCGGGCTGTGAACCAAAGGGTTGCCAGTTCGATTCCCAGTGAGGGCACATGCCTAGGTTGTGGGCCAGGACCCCAGTGGGGGCCACATGAGGGGCAACCACACATTGATGTTTCTGTCTCTTTCTCCCTCCCTTCCCCTCTGTCTAAAAGTAAGTAAATAAAATCTTAAAAAAAAAGGATTTTTGTTATTTTCTAAACTTCATTCTGTATTAGATGGTTTCTATACAAATCAATTTAAACTCTACCTTGCTTTTTTATAATATAATCTCCAAATAAAGTAAAATGAAGAATAAAAACTGATAGCATATCTGACAAATTCACTGTCCTCCTGCTTGACCCAAGAAAACAAACCAGCAACTGTATTTTTCCAGTACCTTTACCTCCTGCTTAAATAAGCTTCTAGGTAGCCAGAAAGAAGTTCAGCTTGTTTATATCACAAAAAAGTATTAGCCAAAACATGGAGAGAAAACATGAGAGAATTGGAGACAGTATAATACAATGGTTAAGAACAGAGATTTTAACAATGAACTAATCACAAAGAAACTGAGGAAATCTCTAATAACAAGGACTCAGCTCACTTAGGACAACACAATGAAGTACCACACTGATACTAGAACACAGGCTTGGTGCTCTTTCCCAATAAACTTTTAAAAGTTTTCATTCTCTATCGCCATTAAAATGCTAAAAACATGATAAAATTATAAGCATGTTCTAGAAAAACAGTATCTTAAGGGTAGATCTTTTCCATAGGATAAAATAAATTTAACAGTTCTCTAAATAAAGTTTGAATAAGGAATATAGAGATTTTCGACAGGGATGCTCAGGAGAGGTAGAAGGCGCCTCTCAAGTAAATTTAATCAAGCTGTGTATTGAGGAATTAAAATAAAAAATGTTCAATCAGAAAATAAGTTTGAAGATTTATAGTCAGACCTAGTATTAACAAAAATGGAATAAAAATTAGCCTATAAAAATTGTGCTTAGTGAATCTGTACCTTGTTATCAATTAATTTCTTGACCAATTGAAAAAGAGCACATAAGGAAATATTTAATTACCTTCCAAACTGTAAGTTATACAAATCCTCACTTTGTGGTTCAGATTAGCTTTAAAAACTGGGTTGGATACAAAATTTAAAAACTAAATGATAAAATGTCAGATGATACAGCAGTAAGTTTCAGAAAATGTCTTCCCAAACTGCAGATAGTTTTAAGTGGGGAATAACAGTCTTAATTTCAACACCCCAAAAGCTATTTCTACTTCTCATTTCTTCCCTCCATTCACTTGTTTTTAAGTAACAGCTTTGAGATAATAATTAACATACCATACCATCCACTCATTGGAAATGTACAACTCAATGACTTTCAGTATGTTTACAAAATAGTGCAACAGTAACTACTAATTCCAGAACACTTTCATCACCCCAAAAAGACATCTTGTATATATCAGTCACTTCCCATTTTATCCTATACCCAGTCCCAGCCAACACTAACCACTTGGTGTCTCTATGGATTTATCTATTCTGCCCATTTAATATAAATAGAATTATATAATGCGTAGTCCTTTGTGACTGACTTCTTTCCCTTAACACGTTTTCAACGTTTGCCCTTGTTGTAACACACGAATAATTCATTCCTTTTTACTGCCAAATACTATTCCATTGTATAAACATACCACATTTTATCTATCCATTCATTATTTGATGGATATGGGTTATTTCCATTGTTTGGCTATTATGAATAATGCTGCTATGAACGCTTGTGCACAGCAGGTGCTTGAATAATGCCCTTTTGTTCAACTCCATTTTCTTATAACATTGATGAGATCTGTAGGATTATAACTTTTGTTTATATCAGTTAGCCTATGGCAGAACTGGTCTCACTATATATAGTTTCATCTAAATTCACAGAACCTACAGATGATGTTAAGTGAGAACTTACTATGCAAGACTTGGTGTGGATGTATGTTTTCATTTCTCTTAGAGTACAGACATATGAGTGGTATTCCTGGATCATATGGTAACTCTTTGTCTAACCTTTTAAGAAATTGCCAGACTGTTTTCCAAAGTAGCTGCACCATTTTACAATTCCACAATTAGTGAATGGGGTTCTAATTTTCTCCATATCCACACCAATGCCTGTTTCTGTCTTTTTTATTATAGTCAACCTACTGGGTGTGAAGCACTAGTTCCTTCACTTATTAAACCCAAATACTCTTTAAAAGCTAAGCCCTCTGGTCAGAGTAAAGTCAGCATATCCATTAACCTGTATGAGTGAGTTGCTTTGAAATTTAGAATTCAATTTCTGGTCCCTGTACATGTTCTATAAACAATACGCATACATTTCTAGCTTTTCTAGTAATCTAACAAAAGGAACTAATCTTACTAATGATTAATTCATTAATTCCCCTTTGCATTTAAATAAGCACAAAATGCAGAAATTATAACCCAAGTGCAATACACCATCAGATATATTGTGAAAGGAGTAATTTAAGATTATTCTAAAAAAATTTTTAAGTTAAAACTTTTTTCTTGGCAGTTTAATGATTATATTGTATACTCCACTAGTAAGCTCACTTAGAAGTAAAATAAATTACTTAACAGTGAAAAGTAGTTAAATCCTAATTTCAAAATCTTTGTCCCCTAAGCTACCAGCAAATAAACAGACTAGTATAAAATCAGGCCCTGAAATAGGATCAACTCCCAAAGTTTCATTATCTTCCAACCTTTTGTCAGAACGTTGTTAATTGTCAGAATCAATAAATTCTGACAATTTGTTGACAGAGCCACTGTATTACACTACCTGTGTTAAGTATCAACAAGAAATTTCACTAACCTGGTATTTTCTTCTTCTGGCCTTTCAACTTCATTTTCATCTACCAAAAAGAAATACATAAATAAATAAATAAAATTAACAAGCTACTCTTAAAGAAACCAGTAGTATGAAAATCTGAAGTGATCATCACAAGCACTAACCTAGGTCCTTTGCCAAATCACTGTGCACATGCACGTCCCATGGGCCTATAAGCACATCCAAAGTTAGATCACCTTGCAATGACTTATCAAGATATGTCTTTTATGAAAAAAAAAATCAGATTTTACTTCCATAAAAATAAACTTAAGAGGTATAAAGACTTCTATATCTTTGTAAAATAAACCCTATATATTTACATTTCAAAGAATATTACTAATGCTACATCTTGTCACCAAAGACAAATGACTTTACAAGTTTATCAAAATCAAAGTTTGTCAAAGTCACATCAAGGAGCTACATGGTGCCCAAACATATACTTTTACTACAGTGAAGACTATGAAGAATACACATTTCTGGCAAGGAACAAATATTAACTTTCAAATCTAGTATATGTAACAAGAAGGAGCTGTGACTTACTAAAAGGTAAAAACCAAATGCCTAAAAAAGTTCCTTTCAAAAAGGTAGAAAATAATTAAGTTTATTTCAAAAAAAATAAATACATATGGTACTGAAAACTATAAGCCTAAGAGACATGTGTTACTTCTATGATGTGAATTAAAGAGCAGTCTCTTAAATAAGAAAAACTTCACCTTAATACATACAGGAGACATTCGGGGTTTTCTTTATGGGCCATAATGTATTCCATCTTTTTCTTTCTCTCTCTTAATTAATTATTTTTAAGCACGACTTTCAGACAAGGAGGTACCCTTGCAGGTGCATTCCATAAAAACTGACCATCAAGAAACAAGACGTTAGTTTTACAGCATCAACTTTATTAGCTATTACACAATGACTGTTGCTTAAAGGGACAAGATGGGCATCCTACAGCCAAGGGGCTTGAAGAAACACACCAACACTACTCAGAATCAATATAAAAAAAAAACTCGAGTGAACAGCACGGAGGCGAAGCAGCCGAGAAGCCCAGAGGGGGCGACAGGCGAGGCCGGCCCCGCGCACCAGACCCCGGCCGGACCCCGCCGCGGCAGCTGCGCGCGTTTTGGGGATGGGGGCTGGACCAGAGGAGGCCGAGGCGGGCGGGGGAACGCGCACACGGCGCTGGGCCTGACTTAGGCCGAACCAGGTTCCGTAGAAGAGGCCCCAATCGGAGCCGTGAAGGGCCCGAGAGGACGACCGTTTTGGCGCCGGGAGGGGAGGCCTGGGAGAACCGGGAGAGACAGAAGGGACAGGAAGTTCCGTACCGCCATAGAGCCACTCTTCCTCCTCATCCCCTCCGGTCCCGCCGCTCAGCTCCGACACTAGGCGCTCGACCTCACCGGCCGACATGGCCGCCCCGAGCACAACTTAAAGGCAGCGGTCAAAAGCCCTCTCCAGCCCCTTCCCCAGCCTCGCTGCCCGAAGACCCAAGAGGGGCGCAGAAGCCCCGGCGAGCGAACGAAGAAAGCGCGAGACTCAAATCCACTGGACACCGCAGCCGCAAAGGTGGCTAAGCACACTCAGGCCAGAGCCCGCCAGCGCATGCGCAGTACCCAAGCAGCACGGCGGCGGTAGGTGGTTTCGCTTCCGCGGCGGCGGCCACCTGAGCGCAGTTGCGCGTGCGCACAGTAGTTAGCCCCGCCCCTATGGAATCCCACTTTGCCTTTACGACGCTTTCGTCGGTCGCTTCCTGCGTAAACTAGGGTTCCCCTCCCCCAACCATTCCTCTAATAACTGGTGTTGCTTTTGTCTGCGAGTACTCCATTGTTTTCTTGTGCCTTTGACGCCTTCTGCATTTAATCGTCGGAAAGGCCTTATTTCATTCTTAGTATATTGTATCAGCCTTAATACGGAATAGTTACTTATTGATCACCTGTTTCCTATTAAATAAGAAATCATTATTCATGGCCACTTTCTTGCAATATTTTAACAGCAAACAAAAGCAAAACTAATATATGAATAATGCAGTGTCCTTGTTAAAACGAAGCTTACAATTAAGTTCAAAGATTCACTAACCACCCTTTACAAAAGCAGCTCTTGTTATTTGTGTGCTGTGAATCATTCTGAAATTTTCTATACATTTACTTCAGTTGAATTGTATTGTTTTAGTTGCAGAACCTGAGGCTAATGAGTCTTAAAAGGGTACAGTACAGTATGTATTTTTCTGTAGATCCCTTTTTTTAAACTCAACAGTGTCTTGGAGATTCATATTACTACATATACAGGGTCCCACATAAATATCACCCCTTTTTTATTACAGAATCATAAGCATGTAATTCTGTAACATAACAATATCACACTCAAGCACACCATATGACATTTTAGGTGAAATATTCAAATTAAACTAGAAATTATTATACCCATATTATTACCCTACCAACCACACTCAAGCAAGCCTTACTTTCACCTTACCCTGTATATTAAACTATGTCCATTTCTAACTGCTTCATACTATTTCATAGCATGGCTCTCATAAAGTGAATGCGGCTATTTCTCTGTTGATGTTATTTAGATTGCTTTCAACTTTACACCTTAATATACAAAAAAACCTACAATGAAGATCCTTGTCAATGACTTCTTATAGATTCTTACAAGTGTTTCTCCAAGATCATAAAGTATGTGCAGTTTTTATTTTAGTAAATAATGCCAAATTTTAAGGCCACTTTTGAGAACAGGTCTTTCAAGAAGATGACACAAGATTGGTCAAAACTGGTGTTCAAGTTCTTAATTATACCTACTTTCTAACCTCAGGTAATCAATCTATGCTTCAGTTTTCTCATCTATAAAGTGGGAAAGTTGAACTAGATGATCTCTAAGGTCCTTTCCGTTCTAAAGTTTTCAAACAAGATACTTTAGCGAAAAGAAATCTGTTTTAGTTTTGAAAATCAGTCAATTTGTCCATACTTTCTAATCAATAAATACTGGTTGTTTATTTATTTATTTAACAATTACTGAATGCCTATTGTTTAAGAACTTAGAAAATAAAGAATAACTAAAACATAGGCCCTGCCCGAAGAGCTCTCTATTGTGAAAAGGTAGTAAACAACTAGCTCTCCTACAAGGGAAAAAATGGATATACCATAAAAGAAGCAAACACAAAGTGTTTACATCCTATTAAGACACTATTTTGTGTAATTTAAACAAATTATGTGATTTTAATCCCCCTTACTTTTGAATACTCATCTATCTGTTGTTCCTGGTCCCTCTTACCTGTTTAGGATAATCCCTGCATCCTTCTGAACTCTGCTGAATGAGATAGAGTCAACTTTGTGAAATCTTTCCTGAATTCCACTTTTATCTCATTCCATTTCTTTCTTTATTTAACAAATATTTATGTAGGGTCTACCAAGTGTCAGGAGCTTTTCTAGGCTATGTAGATTGAGCAGTGAGAAAAACAGAGTCCACCTCTGATGAAGCTTTTATTCTAATGAGGAGACAGCCAATAAACCTAAGTGTACAATATGTCAAGTGGTGGTAAGGATTATCTTGACATTTACTGACAGTAGTGGAATAAGGTTTTACATTCTGCTTGTGACTGTCATAAGGCAATCACTTATAGTTCTATTTTTCATTCCATGAGCATACAATGAACTCTGGTTGTTTCATGGAAAAAAACAATTGCTTCTTGCTGAGGAGTCTCTTTTTCCTTTCAGCTGCCTGAAATGAGCTTGACTTTCAAGGTGCTACTTAAGCTGAACTGAAGAATTACTGAATAATAATTGATACATCAGAATTGCCTTCCCAGAAGTAGCATTTGAGCTAAGCTTTGAGAGGAAGTTTTCCACAAGCAGAGAAGCTCATAAATCACTAATAGCTAGTCTTAAAAGTCCTCTTCCTGCTTGCTTTCAAATTGAGTTCCTTGTCTGGATAATCTTCCATAGTTAAATGTGTCTTTAGCTCCTTAGTCATCAGAGAGATTTCAAAGATAGGTATCTTGATATTGTATAAAATTATGACTTTATCTAACTACAGTACTCCGTATTTTCTGATTATATTTGTTTTCCATTTTATTATTTCTTTTTTTGTGATCTGTTGGTTCTTAGCAAAAACAAACAAAAACAAAGGATCAGTTTTAATATATCTGAGAATTACTGAAAGGTAATGCTCAATTAAAATAATGAAAAGAGTATAAGAGTTGAAGATCAAATAAAGGTGCTTTGCTCAATACCTAGTAGATAGCAAGTCCTCATAAATGTGTTTTGAATGAATATGTCATTTAGACCCAAATGTGTTATTTGCTGCCAACTTTAATGTGTTGCTTAAATTTCAGTGTTCTTCACTTTCCTCATCAGTAAATTAATATTAAAATAAAATTTTACCCCCAATTCTTGGGAGGATAACAAAGACCAAACTGAGGTTTCAAATGTCAAATTTGACAAGTTAGTGGCAAGCAGGTGGTAGGTTATGTTTTAATACTTTTGTCCTTTGAACAACCTGAACAACTGCAGATGTTCAGAGGTTTTCTTTTTCTTGATACTTTCATGAGCAATTAAGCCCCGATTATCCACCTTCCTCTATACTCTTACATATTTTGACACTAAATTTTATATTTCCGGTTGTCTCTGGAAAATTCTTTCATCTCCTATTACATCTACACTGTTATATAAACCACACTTGGTAAGGGTGAGAACAATTTTTTTCCTGTAGTCAGCGAATCCTGTCTTATAATGTTAATTTCGTAGAAAGTGAGTAGTAAATCCTTAAGTTGATCATGCATATATGGAGAACTTAGAAATGAGGTGAAGGGAAATACGCTTGATTTTATGAGGAATGGGAAATAAATGCTGGCTATTTTTAACAAAATACAAATCACATTTAAAGAAGGTAAATGTAGTTATCTTAAGCATGTTATTTTAGCAGGAATTAATTTGACTCTTCCATAACATCTGAGATCAAGAAATGGAAGAAAATTCTGACACATGTTATAATATGGATGAACCTTGAGGATATTATGCTAAATGAAATAAACCAGTCACAGAAAGAGAAGTATAGAATGATCCCATTTATGTGAAGTATCTAGAGTAGTACATTCAAACAACCATAAAATAGAATGATGGTTGCCAGGGGCAGGGGAGATGCAGTTGGGGAACTCTTGTTAATGGATAGACTATAGGTTTTCAGTTTCACAAGATAGAAAGCTCTGGAGATTGGCTGTATAGCAATGTGAAAATACTTAACACTATTGAATTGTACACTTAAAAATGGTTAAGATGGTGAATTTATGTTACATGTGTTTTGTCACAATTAGAACAGCAGACAAATAAACTAAAACATGTCCCAACTGAACTCAGTACATTTATTCCCCAAAATGGTTGTCTTTTGATTTTTCAAATCTCAGCGACTGCCACTTAAGTGGGCATTAATCAGAAATTTTCCCTCTACTTCACTCTTGTTGTAAATCCAGTCACCAGGTTTTTGGCCCTCTCTAAGATTTCTTTAAACAGCCCTCAGTGTGTATCACCTTTACTGGGATACACTGGTCCCTTATCTACTCTCAGGTGATTGATTGCTGTGGCTGTTTCCTAACAGTTCCTCCTGTTCAAAAATCTTACTGCGTGTCTTAAATGATTGTCCATGTCTTTACCAGAATTTTTATATCATTGTCTATGCCTTTACTAGAATTTTTTCTTAACTCCAGACGTGAACAAATTATTTCCACTCCTAAAAATACTTTAAAAGTCATCCCCAGTTGCTAATACGTAGAATAAAAAATAAGACTCACCCTGATCTAGTCCCTTCTTTTCCAGTTGCTAGCTCCTATTTCTTTTTGAGTCTCTCTTTATATGACACACTCCAGCTATACTAAACTGTTTGTGATTCCAAAGAACATGTATGGTTTCATGACTTTGTCCATGCTACACTTTCTGCCTGAACTGCCAGGAATTCCCCTCCCCATCCTGTCCACCTGGTGAACACCTGGTTGTCTGTGAATGCAACTCAAAACTCATTTCCTATATGAAATTTCTGAGCACCTCCTTTTTTACTCCACCCAGTCAGAATTTATTTTTCCTCCTTTGTAATACTTGCACATTAAAAAAACTAATCATTTCTGTAACATTTTATTTTACTTGCTTTACATGTATGGGTTCTTTTAAATCAGACTCTTTTTGAAGGCAAGGCTGTGGTTTATTTCTTTTTATAACATCAATGTCCAGCACGGTGTCTGGAATATTGTGCAAGTTCATTAAAAGTTGGTTGATTATATTACTTATTATATGGATATAAATTGAACATTATTCAACAGACATTTATTGAATATTTGTTATGTTCTAGTGTTGGGGATACTGGGCTTCTAGTGCACAATCTACCAGATAGATATGTTAAAGAAAACAGATATGTTGAAACTCACCACATGATATAAGAAGCACTTAGCAGAGGTATTGACTGGATGTTTTGTATTGGGGGGCTAAGTTGGAGGACAAGAAGATAACAATAGTGGTGACTTAGGAACATCCTCACATGGAAGGTAACATTATAATGATTATTTTTATTAGGAGTTTGCCAAACGTAAATTCTTCATGGATCAGGGAATGTATTTTACTAATTATTGTATCTTTAGAATCTAGTACAATGATAATGCTTGACGAGTGCTTAATAAATACTAATTTGATGAATTGAGCCCATGAAATTTTCTGGGCTCAATCTGTTGACTACCTTGTGTAGGTATATAATGCTCCAGGCTGGGAGTGGCTGGAGAGAAACCAGGAAATCACGAAGAATTTGGGTTCCATTTCAAGGAGTCTGCCTGTATCTTGTAGGGAATTGGGCCAGGAGAGGCTTTTAAGCAGGAATATGGTAGGACCAGTTTAGCTTATTATGAAAACAACTGAATTTCAAGATGAGGAGATGAAAAGCTGGGAAATGAGGGGGGATCATTGCAATTGCCTACGTGAGTGATGATGGTGGATTAAGACAGTGAGAGTAAGGATGAGGAGAAGGGTCTGGATTCTAAGATTTTTGAAGTAGACTAAGGTTTACTGATAATGCGATGAGGGAGGGAAGATGGAGGAAGTGAAAACGAGACCAGTAGGTTAGCTATGAGACCTGCGTGAAATAGAATGTGTGACAACAACCTGTAAACTACGAAACATTACAATAGGTGGTTTTATCTTAGGATATCTTTGAGTTTAGATGGAGAAAGTGGCTGTACTTTTACAGATGTGCTCATGTCTAAGGAAGTCTCAAACTTTGTCTTCTCAGGAGCACGGAAAAGTTATCTGGGCAGACAGGGAGAGGAAAAGAAGACAGTTCAGTTATTGCTACGAAGACTCTTCCAGTCTTTCAGAACTTTCCAGGAATTCCCGGGCCCCGGAGCTCCGCCCATTTCTTCACAGCGCTCGGGATTCTTCCTAGAGTGGATTTCAGCAAGCCAATCACGATCCATTAACGTCATCACCGTGCGCAGCCTCTGGACGAGTAAGACGCGACTCCGCGTGTACTGTGTTGACTGTCAAAGTCTTAGCGAGCCCAGTTCCCGGAAGCTGTGTGTTCTGAGCAAAGTTCTTGCACTTCAGTGCTTGAACCTGCGAATCCCCGACTATGAGCGCCCCGGGAGTACAGTCTTTTACCCAGCAGGGCTGGGACCAGGTGCTTACCAAAGTGAAACGGGCTCTGGTCTACCTGGACGCCTCCTGCGCCGAGAGCCTGCACTGGGGCTGCGGATCCACCCGACTCTTGGAGGCGGTGGGGGGTCCTGCATGTCATCTGCGGGAGTTCGAGCCCGAGGCAGTTGGTGGCGGAGCTCAGCAGCCCAAGGCGGTGTTTGTGCTGAGCTCCCTACTGAAAGGCCGAACGGTGGAGATTCTACGGAACATCATCTGCCGCAGTCACTTCCAGTATTGTGTGGTGGTCACAGCCGTGAACCACGCTGTCCACCTCACCGCTAATCATGTGTCAGCGGCGGCAGCTGCTGAGCTGGAGGGGCAGCAGCCGGTGTTCGAACAACTGGAGGAGAAGCTGTGTGAGTGGATGGGCAACATGAACTACACCGCCGAGGTGCTGCACATCCCGTTGTTGCTAGCCCCTGCTGCTCCCCACCTTGCCTTGACTCCAGCCTTTGCTTCCCTTTTCCCACTGCTACCCCAGGATGTGCATCTTCTTAATAGTGCCCGACTGGACAAGAGAAGGCTGGGGAGCCTGGGTGAAGTGGATGCCTCTGCCCTGCCCCCTGAACTGCTACTGCAGATCAGGTGTTTGGTGTCGGGCCTCAGTTCTCTGTGTGAGCATTTAGGAGTACGGGAGGAGTGCTTTGCTGTAGGTCCTTTCAGTCGGATCATTGCAGCAGATCTGGCCAATTATGCTCCCGCCAAGAACAGGAGGAAGACTTCTGCAGGCAGGGCCTCAGTGGTCTTTGTGGACAGAACTCTGGATCTCGCAGGTAAATGGGATTGCCGTGCAGGTGTTCATAACCACTCTCCAAGGTTCTGGGACTTTCACTGATTCGGCATATCTTTTATTGACCCCTTCCTGTATGTCAGGTTGAGGATACAAAGATGAACTAGATGGACATAGCCTCTGATCTCACAGAATTCGAGGTAGATACAGACAAGCAAATTTAGCAATTTCAATGAATTTGTTAAATTCCGTAATGCGGTGATTGTCAACCATTGTGCTGTGGCACGCTGGTGTGTTGCAAGAGGCATACTAATATGCCACAAGAATTTTAAAAACCTGCAATACCTGACTATTTAGTCAGGGGCACTGACCATTAGATTGTCAAATTAAAAAATGACAATGGCCAACACAGCAATAGTGGTTCCATGTGAATGATCAAAATCACACCCATTTTTGGCAGATTCGCAAGATGTATTTTTTAGTGTGCTGCAGAATTTTAGTAATAAGTTTATATGTGCCATGAGATGAAAAAGTTTGAAAATCTCTGTTGTAAAGGGTAAATACAACTTCAATGTGCACTGCCTTGTTAAAAAACAACTGCACCAAGCACAAGATACAAGTGGAAGGAAATTGTACAACAAACATGAAATTATCACAGAGAATTAGCTGAATTTTGGGTTTCTTTAAGTGAGTATTAATAATGTACTTTCTTCATTCCAGTCTTAGTTTAAAGATAAAATAACCTTCCCTTGTCCAATTACATATCTGTATAAGACTAGCTTTCATATATATATATATAAAATATATTTTATTGATTATGCTATTACAGTTGTCCCATTTCCCCACTTTATTCCCCTCTATCCTGCACACCCCCTCCCACCCACATTCCCCCACTTTAGTTCATGTCCACAAGTCGTACGTATAAGTTCTTTGGCTTCTACATTTCCTATACTATTTTTAACCTCCCCCCGTTTATTTTCTACCTACCATTTATGCTACTTATTCTCTGTAACTTCTCCCCCGCTATCTCCCCTGATGATAACCCTCTATGTGATCTCCATTTCTGTGAGGAACCTGTTCTAGCTGTTTGCTTATATAGTTTGTTTTTGTTTTAGGTGTGGTTGTTAATAACTGAGTTTGCTATCATTTTACTGTTCATATTTTTAATCTTCTTTTTCTTAGATAAGTCCCTTTCACATTTCATATAATAAGGGTTTAGTGATGATGAACTCCTTTAACTTGACCTTATCTGGGAAGCACTTTATCTGCCCTTCCATTCTAAATGAAAGCTTTGCTGGATAGAGTAAATTTGGATGTAGGTCCTTGCCTTTCATGACTTGGAATACTTCTTTCCAGCCCCTTCTTGCCTGTAAGGTCTCTTTTGAGAAATTAGCTGACAGTCTTATGGGAATTCCTTTGTAGGTAAGTATCTCTTTTTCTCTTGCTGCTTCTAAAATTCTCTCCTTATCTTTAATCTTGGGTAATATAACTATGATGTGCCTTGGTGTGTTCCTCCTTGAGTCCAACTTCTTCAGGACTCTCTGAGCTTCCTGGACTTCCTGGAAGTCTATTTCCTTTGCCAGATTGGGGAAGTTCTCCTTCATTATTTGTTCAAATAAGTTTTCAATTTGTTGTTCTTCCTCTTCTCCTTCTGGTACCCCTATGACTCAGATGCTGGAACATTCAAAGATGTCCTGGAGGTTCCTAAGACTCTCCTCATTTTTTTGAATGCTTGTTTCTTCATTCTTTTCTGGTTGAATGTTTCTTTCTTCCTTCTGGTCCACACCATTGATTTAAGTCCTAGTTTCCTTCTCGTCACTGATGGTTCCCTGTACATTTTTCTTCATTTCACTTAGCATAGCCTTAATTTTTCATCTAATTTGCAACCATACTCAACCAATTCTGTGAGCATCCTGAATACCAGTGTTTTGAACTGTGCATCTGATAGGCTGGCTATCTCTTTGTTGCTTAGTTGTATTTTTTCTGGAGCTTTGATCTGTTCTTTCATTTGGGCCATTTTTTTTGTCTTGGTGCACCTGTTATGTAGTAAGGGGCGGAGCCTTAGGTGTTCACCAGGACAGGGCCACCCACATTGCTGTGTGGTGATGTTGTATGTGGAGAGGGGCCCGAAAGGGAACAGTGGCTCTTGCTCTGCTCTCTGGTGGTTTTCAGGCGCCTCTCTAACTACCCACAAGCAAATTTGGCCCTTCTGGTGCTGACTCCTGGGTGGGTGGGTTTGTGTAACATTCTAGGACCCTGTGGGTCTTTCCAACAAACTCTCTTGTGAGGCTGGGAGTTCCTCCTGCTGTTGCCTCAATCCTCACCTGTGTTTTCAATCTGAGGCCGGAGGCTTTATTTCCTCACACTGGACCCTGGGATGAGAGGTCTGTCTTGCTCCTCAGTTGTTCCTCCTAGTCTATCTGCACACGAATGTGGGACTGCCCGCTCCACCAGCTGCCACCTTGTCTGTCCCTGTCCTCCAGCCGCAGCCTTGCTGGGAATCCTCTCTGCCTGGCTGCCTGACTCTGCCACTCCTACCGGTCTGGATGAATATTTCTTCTTTAACCCTCTGGTTGTTGGACTTCCATACAGTTTGATTTTCTGTCAGTTCTGGTTACTTTTTGTTTTTAAATTGTTGTTGTCCTTCTTTTGGTTGTGTGCGGAGGCACAGTGTGTCTGCCTACGCCTCCATCTTGGCTGGAAGTAGATGTGGTTTCTTCCAGGCCTAATCAATGAATGGTCTACCAGTGTGAAAACGCTTTTATTTAACATCTGAAGTTGCCTTAGAAGCACTCATGCTGGCTTTGTCTTAAGTCAGTTTTATGAGCCTGGTTTTTAAAAAATATAGAGTATCATTTTTGGAATTATCTGCCTCCTGAATTTGAGTTCTTGTGTGGTAATATACAAGTTGTGTAATCTTGAGCAAGTTACTTAAACTGAAACTTCCATTCTGTAAATGCACATAATAATACCTACCTATTAGAATTGTAGGAATTAAGTGGATAATAAATGTATGGAACTTAATAGCTGGTACATCATAAGCTCTCAGTTAATATTAGCTATTGTGATAAAGATTATGATAGTCATGTTGATGATTCCTTAAATTCCTGGTTTGTTTTTTTCCTACCTAGTTCTTCTGTCCAAATAATATGACATGGGAAGAAGCAACACGGAGAGAGAGCTAGAGAGACATTAGGAAGCAAATGTTAATTGATTTGAAGTAGGTGGGATCAAAACAAGTAAATGTGTCAAGTCCCATCCATTTTTGGAATGAGGTCTTTCAGGCAATGGTGGCTTTTGGAAAGATAACCTGGTTTTATGGGAAAAGTATTAAACTGTGTTGTTGGTCTTGAATTTCAATTTGAGTTCATTAATTCATTTGTAATTTAAAAAGTTAATACATCTAAAGCACTTTGAACAGTCCCTGGTACACAGAAAGCACCCTGTAAATACCTCTGTTGTTGCAAACTGTTACTCTTCATTCATTTATTCTTTCCTTTATTAAGCACACATATTTAGTGAGAACCTACTAGCTGCTAAGTTGCCTGCCAGATATGGTAGATATAGGGTGAACTAGATAACCAGTTGCCATTATGAAGATATGGGTCTAGCAGAGTGGAGATTTGCTATTCTTTATTAGGTCTGTAAGCCCTTCTTTGTCTTATGATCATCATCAGTAAAACAAAGCTTGGCTCTAAAATTTCAGGATCTGTTTACCTGGCTGACTATATGCAGATAATTTATTTATTCATACCTACCATATCAGTAGGCACTGTACTAGGTGCTGGGAATATAGTAGTGACAAGAGCAGACACAGTGTCTGTACTCATGGAGCATTAATCCAGCACTCAAGGCGTGGGTCTACTAGGTAATTTTGAGCTTGACTAGTGCTACAGAGGACAACGTGCTAGGTTTGTGTTATTGATTTTGTAACAGAAACTAAAAATGTTTGTTGTTCTTTTTTTTTTGACAGTATGTTTATTAAAGCTGGGGACAGTGAAACAAAGGAAGGGCTTAGGGTAGAAGAAGCAACAGGAGAGAGCCTAGGCGGGGCTGCTTTGGCTCTCTAGAAGGGTTGTGGGAAAGAAGTGACCCACACTGCACTACCTGAATTCACTGACAAGTAGCTAAGTCACAGTGCAGAAGTGAGCCAAGGTGGGGCTGCTTTTAGTTTACTGGAAAGTTAGAGAAAAAGGGGTCTTGGAGACAGGTTCAGGGGGGTAAGTCTGGGACATGTGGCTGCTGCCTGCCACTTCTCTTGTTGCAGGTCTCAAGTGGACCTTTAGGGTTTAGGAGAGAAAAGTAAAGATGCACGCTGGAGAGGGAAGAAAGGCATGGGTGTTCCAGAGAGAACCTGCCAAACATTTGTTATTCTTGACAGAAGGGCCATTATAGAACATGAATTCAGCTTATTTTCCCTCCCATTTTGTGAGTTCATATTTCTGTCTGCTGAAACAGGAGCAGTGGGACATCACGGCGACAACTTGGTAGAGAAGATCATTTCAGTGCTTCCCCAGCTTCCTGGCCACAACAGTGATGTGATGGTGAACATGGTAGAGCTCACCGCGCTGCAGAACGAAGAGGAGAACCAGAGTATGGTTGCACCGGGCTGTCTTGCACAATCCAGGTAGGATATGTAAATTTTTGTCCTCTCACCCTTCTCTCTCTTCCATTTTCTTTCTCTTCTAGAGTGTTCCATAGAAAGAAAAACAATGAAGAGCTGGTCTGGTTGAAAATTTACAGTGGATAGCGTTTAGAATAAAAAGTGTTTTTTTTTTCCTTAACCCAAATAATCATATCCATTAAATAACAATAAGCCAACAAGAGTAGAATTTTATAGAGGTGTCATTTAGGTGTAATATAAACTGGTTCCCAGGGTCAGCAGAGTCAAATTATGCATCTTCATGTCACAGACATGAAGTCTCAATTCACATGGACTTGAGTCTAGGCTTACTCAGTTTCTCCTTTCACTGACTTTTCCATGTGATTAAAACAAACTACCCACTTAGCTGTAAAACAGTGCCATCTGCGTATATGTAAATGGTATGCTCTGGGCATTAATGGGAAAAGTTTTTATTTTTATATACATTTTTTCACATGTTTAGAGAAATTAAAGAATGAAAATGGTGTACTTTATGTTATGCAGCATTTCAAAAATAAAGGAACACTTCTCCAGAAACATGACAATAAAAAAAACACAATAGGTACCTTCTCTACTTTGTCATTCATCATCAGTTCTATGAGGAAAAAAATGTATCAGAAAAATGTCTGAGTATCTGTTCCCCTTATCTTTATGTTTTTTTGTTTTTGCACAAAACAGGACTTTTCAGCACTATAGTTTCAGATATTAACAGTAACAGATACATTTGGAATTTCCTACCATATTTGGAATTAATTTTCAGTTCCTGAAGTTTTCAACTCTTTTGTCGATAGTTAATAATATTTATTGGATCCCCAGTGTATATGAGCCAGTGTGGGAAGAAAACAGAAAATTCTTTAGCCTGTCTTTTTAGTGAGCTTATACATGCAGTAAAAAGATGGGCCATGAGATCCCCTCAGCAGCATGTATACTAAAACATAGGCCTAAGGGCTTGCAGCATTATAAACCCAGAAGGAATTGTGACTGGACACACATATAGCTGTTTAAAAGTTAATTATTAAGGGCTTCCTGTGAAGCTTACCCTGGACTAAGTAGTATGAAGAACATAAAAGAACATAAAATATGTTTTTTGATTTCAAGGAATACTTTGTTTGTTGAGGTGGTCATTATTTAAATATAGATACAATTAAAAATGATGTAAATCAAGTCTCATATCTGCTATAGATTATGTAATTCCTACAAAGCACCAGGTCAGTGTGGTCTTTGTAGATCGATGTGGGCCTTGTGGAAGTGGTGTTACTTGAATCACTATCTTGAAGGATTGATAAAAGGAGAGAGGGCTAGTGTGAGGGTAGGTATGGAAACAAGAATGGTCAGGAGTTATGTGGAAGAAAGGTAACCTCACTGGACCACCATTGCCATCAGCAATAGTAACATTTTTTAGGGCTTACTATGTGCCAAGCACACTTCTAGGCATTTTACACTTGGGAAGTCATTAAAGTTTAACAGTAACCAAATGAGATAGGTGTTATTATTCCCATATTTTACAGGTAAGGAAATTGAGGCAAAGAGATGGTAAGCAACATAGCTAGCAAGAGGTGGAGCCAGAATTTGAGCTCAGAATGTTTGACTTCAGAACGCTGCTTTAACTTCTATGCAGAGGCCAGAGAAGAACTGCTTTTGAGTAGATAGAAAGAGACAATGAAAGATGAAAATAAAGTTACTTCATGATTTACTTTGGTGAAGCCTATTTGTTTAACGTAATGTTTACACAGAAACACAAAAATCAATTTTGGCCAATTTCAGCAAAAAGGAATCTATTAAAGGAGATTGGATAGCTAACAGAATCAAAGGAGGAATTGGTCATCAGATTTTGGAAAGAACAACCAGTTCTGGGGGTCCAGGCAAACACTTGAGAAAAGCCTGTTCAAGGCCATGACACCAGAGAGACTGAATTTTAACTGTTTTCTATCTGAGACATTCTCCTTAAGACTCAGAGTCTGCAGTAAAGGCACGATTGGCCTGATTTGGACCCTGTGCCCCACCTTTGCCTAGTGCAGGCTGGGAGCAATTCATACTGACTGAGAATTGTGCCAAAATTGTATGGTGTGGTAGAGGGGTAGTTCTTCAAAGGAAAACTGAAACATTTGACAAAATAAGGGGAAGGAATGCTAGGCAGGCAAAACCAGCAGATGCACATTAGTATGATAACACACTTATAGAGGACTTACTGTGTAACAGACATTGTTCTGATCACTTTATATATAGTAATTTATTTAATTCGTGCAGCATCTCTATGAGGTTGGCTCTATTACCATCCCCTTTTATTGGTGAGGAAGGAGATTAAATAACGTACCTCAGGTGACATGCGCAGAGGTGGCGGGTTGAGGCCTGTGTCTGAACTCAGGCAGTCTGGCTCTGAAGTCAGCACTGACCATTACCCTATGCCACTTCCACAGACATCTAAAACCATTACAAAAAGAACACATGCCCTCCCCAGAGAAGTTTACAAAAGGAGATAAGAGTAGAATCCACCTTTAATGAGCAGAAAAAGCAAGTGAATTCTGAAAAGTGTAGTAGGACAAATTATCAAGATCTATAAGTAACATTTTGATTATGGCCTATTAAATAATCTTGCTCCTCAGGCTTCATTTTACCCATACTTAGTCCTGAGCTTAAACTAAACCAGCCTTGCAATCCCATTTCCCTTGCCAGTGATTGCTTCAGACATGGGGAGGTGACAAGACAGAGTCTTCTTGGGGCTTTTTGATCAGGTTTCTTTGGTTCTGAAAAGAGACACTTTGCGCTTACCCTTATTCTCCCCGCTCAACTGCCAGGACTCTGACGCGAGCCCTGAAGCTGCTATGGCTCAGCATCTTGCCTACATCCAGAAGTGGGAGCTAACACTTGGAAGGTGGAGTGGCCAAGGGAGCCACAGAGAAGAGCAGCAGTGGGATACTGTGTCAGGACCTCCTATCACGGAGTATATGTCCTTATTGTTTAGGCCAAATCGAGCTGCTGTTTTCTATTACTTGTAACCAAAGGCATCCTAACCGACACGTGTTCTGTACCTCATTATGTCATCTATAAAATGAGGGTTTTGGCCTAGACGACTTCTAAGGCTCTTGGACTTAAAATAAAATTTCTTCCGAATTGAGCCCCATCTGTGACTCACCTCTGCCTCTGAACACTCGCAGCTAAGTTCATTCATATGCATTTCCCCCTCCTGCTCTTCGTTTTCAGTAGGTGCCTTTTCTTCTCAGACTATGAGTGAGTGTCATCATGAGCTTTGAGTGCCACTGAAGTATGAGAGTGTGGCCATAAATGTCAAAGGTAGTGATGGATTCTACAAGGATCCAGATAAGGAAGAAAGGTTTGATGAGAGCAGGTTTGGTGAAATAGTGAGACCAGAAGTCAGGCTGCAGAAGACAAAGAGATAGGCGGTGAAAAAATTATAAACAAATAAAGGTCTAAAACAGAGAGCAAACTGCTGGTTGCCGGAGGGGAGGGGTTTAGGGCACGGGTGTAAAGGTGAAGGGGAATGTAGTCAATGAGGTTGTAGTAACTTTGCATGGCGAACAGATGGTGACTAGATTTAGTGTGGTGGTCACATCGTAAGGAATATAAATGTCAAGTCACTATGTTGTACACCTGAAACTAATATAATTTTGTATGCCAGCCACTCAAATAAAAAAAAAAAGATGGCAATAAGTTTACTTAAAAAGCCATAACTGGGAGAAAATGGTAGTTTTTACCATCTTTGTTTTTACAATGGCTTGGAAGACTGAGGGGATTGCACTGATTAATTGCTCTTCAAAAGAGAAATAGAAATAAATTCAGCTTTCCTAGCATATCATGTACTTGTATCAAAATAACAACCACTACTGCTGTCTCCAATACAACGCTCCAGAAACTTCTCAGGGAAATGAGTGTGAGGATAAAAAAGTTAGTACTAAAATGCAAAACAGATGGGTGCTTGGCAATAAGTGATGTTCCTGCAAATGGAATAATCTTTAAAAAGCAAGTCTCCATCTATGATATCAGCCTTGAAAACCAAAATCTCTTCCTAATGTAACCTTATAAACGGCTGTTTGTAATTATAGCCATTGAAGTTACTGCCAATGCAAATGAGAAGTTGATAACTTAAATGTATTATCACATAGCTTTCCAGTCCCTATCCATTGGTCCTAGGATTATGTTTAGTATTTTATTCAGGAGGGAGGCAAAATCTTTTCTGTTCTTATGTTTTCCTTTTGTTGGAGTGGATTTCATTCTCTGCCTCATCTCTATTCTCTGTAACCTATCACTCTTTTTTAAAAAAATTTTTTTAAATTTTTTTTCACATTTTTTTTACTGTTGTTCAAGTACAGTTGTCTTCATTATCCTCCCACCACTTCCCCCCACCCCAGCCATCCCCACTTCCCACCCTTGATCCTATCCCCCTTTGGTTTGGTCCATGTGTCCTTCATACATGTTCCTGAAAACCCTTTCCTCCCATTTTCCCGTAGCCTATTACTCTTTCAATTCCTTCAGCACCCTTAGCCTGATGCCCCACCTGCATTTACTGCGTCTGTGCTTGGTGCCTCTGACTCAGGCCTAACTCAGTACCTGTGGTACTGCTGGCTCTGCTTTGTCCAGGGCCCACTTCTCCTTCCATAGTGCCCCATATGCTTCACAGTGAAAGGCAAAGACCTTACAGTGACTTACAAGACCCTGCACCAGCTGGCTTTCAGGTTCCTCACTGACCTCAACTCTGTTCTCTCTTCCTTACTCACTCCTTTGCAACCACACTGGACTTCTTGCTTTTCCCCTGACAGGGCCCTTGCTGTCCTGACACAGGGCTTTTGCTTTTGGTGTTTCCTCTGCCTAGATCATTCTTCCCACAGATGCACACTTGCCCTACATTTTCTCCTTCATCCTTTCCTGTCCATCTTAGCATTTCATATTTCCCTTCACTATTTTTTTCTCCTTAGCACTTATCACTTTCAAATGTACTTATTTTATATATTTGTCTCTCCTCCTAGAAAGCGATTGCAAGAATTCCCTGCTAGAGAGTTCCGTGAGAGGAAGGGTACTTGTCTGTTTTATTCACTGCTGTGCCCCAGTGCCTAGAACAGTACCTGGTGCTTAAGAGACACTTGCTGAAGGGATGTATGGTGACGCGTGCTGTGAGGTAGGGTCCGTGAGTGAGGTGAGGTTGCTGGACTAAGAGAGGGTGAAGCTAAAGCAGAGTGTTGGTGAGGTTAGTTTGGGAACATATAGGTTCTAACTATTGAATATTTGAAATATTCTCATTGGGTTAGCAAAATATAGCAAAATTGATTCAGCAATCCTACTTTAGGATTTTATTTTATAGATGTATTTTGCATCCACATGGAATGGTATATTAAATTCATTAATCGCTACAGCATTTGTAATAGCAAGACTGGAAATAACTTTACTATCAGTTCACTAAATTGTGGTACATTCATATGACAGAATAATATTCAGCTATTAAAATAGAATGAAGAATGAAGAAGTTTACATACTGATAAGCAATGAGCTTGGTAACATACTTCAAGTGAAAAAAGCAAGGTGCAGTATACCTGTTTGTAAAGAGGGGAGATATATATTCACATTTGCATTAAATATACCAGAAAAGTATATAAGGAACTGCTGACACTGGCTGCCTCTGGAGAGGGGTGGTGGGTAGCTGGGGGCATACTGAGAAGTTAGTAAAGTGAATAAATATGGAAGAAGGTGGGAAATGTCTTACTACATGTATCAGTCTGTATGTATAGGCTTTTCAATCAAGTGACTGTATTTCCTATTAAAAAATAAATAGAAATTAGATTTAAATAAAAACACTTTTTCTATCTTAGGCTAGCTTAAGATAGGATTCTGTGCTGCCAGGAAGGAAAGTTGCTGTCTTGTTGGAGCTTGTACAAATCTTTTCCCCTTGACATTGTCTTTCTTCCCCAGTGAACCCTTCTTGCCTTTAAAACTTCTATCAAAATGCCAAAACACTACATTGTAATTATCTGTTACATGTCTGTCTCCCCTACTAGGGTATAAATTTCTTGAAGGTAGTAACTGTGTTTGGAATTCTTTTTTTTAAAAAATTTTTTATTTATTTATTTTTAAAGAGGGAGGGAGAGAGAGAGAGAGAGAGACGAGAGAGAGAGAGAGAGAGAGAGAGAGAGAGACCAATGTGTGGTTGCTGGGGGTCGTGGCCTGCAACCCAGGCATGTACCCTGACTGGGAATCGAACCTGCAACACTTTGGTTCGCAGCCCGCACTCAATCCACTGAGCTACTCCAGCCAGGGCTGGAACTCTTAATAAGTTCTAGTAAACTGAATAAAAGAATGATTACATGATTGAATAAATCTTATTAGATTTGAGGCCACGTATAAAAATGATTATATAAATGGATGAAAAGCCTTATGAACTTCATTGTAGCACTAAAGCTCCTTAAGGCTTTTCATGTATATATAGATGGATACAGGATCCGGCACAAATAACTCCTCTTCTGTATTATAAAATATTTTATTACAAAATCATAAGCATGTAATTCTGTAACATAACAATATCATACTCAAGCACACCATATGACATAAATTATTAAAAGTATAAATTATTACACCCATATTATTACCCTACCAACCACACTCAAGCAGGCCTTACTTCTGCCAGACTCTGTATATATCTCATTTTTTCCGTTAACTCCTGCAGAATAGGAATTTCCTATGTGCTTTTCCTCAAATGTACCTCATTGTCTAGGTCAGTGAGAAGGGAGGAAGATAATAATGAGTGCTTGAATTTTGTCAGACATTATGCTAGATGTTTTAAAATGCATTATTTCACTAATTCTAAAAAGCAACTTTACAAACTATATCTTATTCTTTATTTACTTTTATAGAAGTTGAAAGAGACTTAAATAACCTGCCCTAACCAAACTTTCCCTAGGTGATTGAATCAGGCTATTATTTTTAAATTTTTTTCTTTCTTTTTTTTTGCTCATTTTTGTTGAGGAACAATATGAACCATTTCATTAGTTTCAGATGTTACAATATCAAAACAACATAGTGATGTGATATTGTATAGATTGCAAAATGATCGCCACAATAAGTCTAGGTAACGTCTGTCATCATACATAGTTACAAATTCTTTTCTTGTGATAAGAACTTTTAACATTTACTCTCTAGTGACTTTCAAATATGTAATACAGTATTATTAACTACAGTCACCATGCTGTACCTTATATGCCTGATACTTATTTATTTTATAACAAAGTTTGACCTTTTGACTTCTTTCACTCATTTCTCTCACCACCCCCTTCACTTCTGCCAACCACCAATCTATTCTTTGTACCTGTAAGCTTGGTTTTTAAAAAGTTAGTTTTTAATTCCAAGGCACATTTCTTTTTTCTTTCATTTTATTTTATTTTAATTTTTTTATTGTTGTTTATTTACAGTTGAGTAACATTTTTCCCCATTGTTCTTCCCTGCTCTGCCCGCCCCCACCAAAATTCCATCCTTCCCCCCACCCTCTGTTGGCTTTGTCTGTGGGTCCTTTGTACATGTTTCTCGACTTGACCCTTCCTCTTTTTTATCCTGTTATTCCCCTTCTCCTTCTCTAATCACTGTCAGATTTTTCTTTATTTCCCTGTCTCTGGTTCTGTTTTGTTTGCTTGTTTGTTTTGTTGAAAAGGTTCCACTCACGGGTGAGATCATATGGTATTTGTCCCTCACCACCTGGCTTATTTCACTTAGCATAATGCTCTCCAGTTCCATCCGTGCTGTTGTGAAGGGTAGGATCTCCTTCTTTCTTTCTGCTGCATAGAATTCCACTGTGTAAATGTACCATAGCTTTTTGATCCACTCATTTACTGATGGGCACTTAGGTTGCTGCCAGCACTTGGGTGTTGTCAATTGTGCTGCTATGAACATTGGAGTGGGTAGGTTCTTTTGAATTGGTGTTTCGGGGTTCTTAAGGTATAATCCCAGCAGTGGAATCGCTGGGTCAAAATGCAGTTCTTTTTTTAGTTTTTTGAGGAAATTCCATACTGTTTTCCACAGTGGTTGCACCAGTCTGCATTCCCACAAACAGTGTACTAGGGTTCTCTTTTCTCCACAACCTCGCCAGCACTTGTTGTTTGTTGATTTTTTTTACGATGGCCATTCTGACTGATGTGAAGTGGTATCTGACTGCGGTTTTAATTTGCATCTCTCTGATGGCCAGTGATGTTGAGCATTCTTTCATATGTGTGTGGAGCCCATTTTTTAATTGGATTGTTTATCTTCCTGGTGTGGAGTTGTGTGATTTCTTTATATATTTTGGAGATCAAACCCTTGTCCAAGGTATCATTGGCAAATATATTTTCCCATACAGTTGGTTCCATTTTCATTTTGCTGATGTTTTCTTTAGCCGTGCGGAAGCTTTTTGATTTGATGAAGTCCCATTTGTTTCTTCTTTCCTTTATATCCCTTGCTGTAGGGGACACATCGGTGAAAATATTGCCGTGTGGGATATATGAGATTTTCCTGCGTATGTTTTCCTCTAGGATTTCTGTGGTGTATTGTACAATAGCAACTCTATGGCATGTGTTTAGCTGAAGAATGGGATAAGTAAATCAATAAATTTATAAATTGTGGGGACCCTGGTTTATAAAAAAAACAGTATTTTAAGTTTAGTTTTCTTGTTAGTTTTTATGTTAGAGGTGGGAATGTTTTTATCCAAGACTACAGAGAAGTGCAATAAACAGAGTAGATCTCACAGCTAAGAGACAAATCCAGCAGTAGTTTCCACCTAAACATGTATGAGCCAATTTTTGATACCTTTCACACTGTTAACTATCCTGATAACAGTGTATATAGAATCATTAACTGGACCCTCAAAGTCAAAAATTCTTAAATTGCCTCTAAATAATGATAAATTTTTCTACTTTTTTAATTTTCAAATATCAATTAAATGTTACTATTAAAGAAATAACATTTTCAGAGGGAAGAAAGGTAATTTTTCTTAGAGCAGAATCAGAGGTATTACTTTCATTTGAAACTTACCAACAAGTAGAATTACTGAACTTGGATGGACACATTCAGGGACTGTCTATTCAGCGTTGGCTTTGAGGGGCGGAGCCAGCACAGAGGAGGGTGTGCCATGGCACACAGCAGCATTAGGAATGATCTTGCTCTCAGTACCATCCATGGGCATCTCCCCTTCCCCACTTGGACCTCCTGGAAAAAATTGACTTCTTTTTTTTTTAACTTTTCAATACAAAATTGCAAGTTGAGTAGAAGAAAGGCTTACCTCTTCTCAGCATACAGCTTGCTGTATTTAACTTTTTTTTGAGATATGCTAAACATCATCTGGTCTCAGTTACAGGTTTAGAAAACAGAATTAATGAGTAATTTGTGGAAAGAAGTAAAGCAGGGTTCTTTTCTGAAAATGAGGAGATAAGTGTTCACTAAGAAATAGTTAAATAATTCAGTATGTTGGAGACATCTGCTATATTTTTAAATAAAGAATTATGTTTAATGGTTAATAGTTTTCAAAAAATTAAAATGCACATTAAGAAAAGAATGTTTGATGGTAGAAATTCTTGTTCTATAATTGCTCATGTATTGCAGCTCTGTCATGGTGTTAGGGAAGGAATGTGCCGGCAACCCCCAGAATCTTTTTCACATTGAAAAATTTTAAATGGTTTGTGGTCTGTGTTGTCAGAAGACTGAACTCTGGGTCACTGTGGCTTTGGGACCCATAATTTAAATGGAAAGTATGGTTCCTTTAAACAAAGCCAAGAACCCTCTGAAGTTAGCTAACTGGAAAAGGAGAAATGGGAAGACTCATTACATTTGAGTGACAAGTTCCTAATTAGGTTGGTGTTTACTGCTGAGCAAAAGTCAGCAAGTCCAAAAATTTAACTCCTGGTGAGTTAACCAA
The DNA here is from genome assembly GCF_004126475.2 of Phyllostomus discolor. Lineage (NCBI taxonomy): Eukaryota > Metazoa > Chordata > Mammalia > Chiroptera > Phyllostomidae > Phyllostomus > Phyllostomus discolor. The sequence continues at coordinate 31,375,948 of NC_040903.2, read as the reverse complement.
CAACATCCTTTTGGGGGTGCTTCTGAATCTTATGTTATCTAGACCAGAGTGTATTGACCAGCACACCAGGATTGCCCATCCCACAGCTTCGACTACAGCTCCTGCCTTTGAACACCTGCTGGTATTTTCGCCCGCAGGCCCATTTTCTTCCTTTTACTTTTCCTTCTAATAACAGTGTCATACTGGGATAATGACTGCTACTGGGGTGGCAGGGATCAGCAGAGTAGTGGTAGGTGTCCTTCTAGCAGAGCTGGAAGGGGGTAAAGTAAGAACTAAGAATAAGGCAATGGTTTTAGCATTAAAAGAAAGCATTTTGGGGACCCGAGGCAGGGGAGGTCTGAAATCCTGGAAGTCAACTTGAGTAAAATGCCATGGTGGTAGTTATGAAAGCAAACCTTTGAGTATATAAATGTGTGTTATAACTTATCCAAAAAATATATTAATTGACTACTCTGTGACAGGCCTTTGATGAGGACAAGATCTTTGCCCTCATGGAACTTGTTCTAATGGGGGAGACAGACAGCAAACAGGTAAACATATGAATATGTCATGTCAGCCAGGGATAGGTGCTGTGAAGCAAATAAAAGGTAAGGGAATCAAGAGTGACTGAGAATTGAAAGGAAGAACAAACTGTCAGTAACCCAGTGGAGGTGGAAGGGGATAATGGGGGGAAGGGGGAAGGGTTTTCAGGAACAACTATGAAGGACATGTGGACAAAACCAAGGGGGTGGAATCAGGGAAGGGAGATGGCTGGGATGGGGGGCATGGTGGTGGGGAAATGCAGACAACTGTACTTGAACAACAATAAAATAATTGGAAGGAAGGAAGGAAGGAAGGAAGGAAGGAAGGAAGGAAGGAAGGAAGGAAGGGGAAATGCTCTGTGAGGACTCATGGAGGTCTTCCAATGCCCTGGGTCTTTACTGCAAAAACAAAAAAAAAAACAAATGAGTGACTGAGGATGTGGGGTGGTGAAAAGGTACACGTAGGAAGTAGAAAAAGCCTTTTTGAGGATATGTCTTTCAAACAAAGACCTCAGTGAAGCTGGATCAGGTGCTAGAACATCCTAGCTTACGGAAACAACTAGTTCAATGACAGCTTGTGGTGCCATGACTGGTGTGGTTCACTTGGGCGTTTATGGTGGGTTCAAAGCCTGGTAGGGACACAGGCCTAGGTCGCGGGTTTGGTCCTAGTCAAGGTGCATATGAGAGGCAACCGACTGATGTTTCTCTCCCTTTCTTTCTCTCTCCCTTCCCCTCTCTCTAAAAATAAACAAATAAAATCTTAAAAGAAAAAAGATAACTTGTGTTAATTTGCATTTCCCCAATGGCTAATGACGTTGAACATATTTTCCTGTACCTATTTTCCATATAAATATTCTCTTAGATAAAATGTCTCTCCATATCTTCTAATGTGTAGCTTGTCTTTTCATCTTCTTAACAGGGTCTTTGCACAAAGGAAAAGTCTTTAAATACGGTGAAGTTTGATTATCATTTTTTTCTTTTATGGATTGTTTTAAGATTATTGAAAAACTCTATCTACCTAACCCTATATTCTGAAGATTTTTTAAATGATTTTCTTTCTAAAAGTTTTATAATTTTATGTTTCACTTTGAAGTCTGTGATGCATTTTGAGTTAATTTTTTTGATAGGTGTAAGACATGTTGAGGTCTTTTATTTTTCCTGTGCATGCCCAATTGCTCCCCTACCATTTATTTTTTCTCCATTGAATCACTTCAGCACCTTCAACAAAAACCTATTGGTCTGGATTTGTTTCTGGGTTCCACATTCTGTTCCTCTGGTCTGTAGGTCTGTCACACCGTCAACAACACTCAGTCTTGATTTTTTGTTATAGTTATGCAGAAAGTCTTGGGCTCACATAGACTGATTCCTCCATTTTAACTTCTTTTTAACAATTATTTTTATACAGTCCCTTTGCCTTTCTGTATAAAATTTAGAACAATCTATATCTACAAAAATATTACTGGGATTTTGATAGAAATTGTATTAAACTTACCACTTTGGGAAGCATTGGCGTCTTTACTGTGAGTCTTGCACCCATGAACTCAATATGTCCCTACTTAGATTATTTTTGATGTTTTTTTTAATCAGTGTTTTGTACATACAGCATACAGGTCCTGTACTTGTTTGTTACATTATTTCATGTTTTTGAGTGATCATAAATATCATTGCAGTTTTACTATTTGTGTCCACATGCTCATTGATAGTATATAGAAATACAGTTGATTTTTGTATGTTTATCTTGTACACTGCAACCTTGATGAATTTAGTTATTAGTTCTAGGTGTTTAGCTATTAATTCCTTAGAATTTTTGATGAAGATAATTATATCATCTGCAAGTAAGGTCTATTTTATTTATTTACTTAAGAGCTGTGTGTCTTGTATTTCCTTTTTTTTTTAGCCTTATTGCTCTGGCTAGATCTTCTAGTATTTGTTGAATAAGAATGGTGAGAACAAACATCCTAGCCTTGTTCCCAATCTTAGGAGGAAGACATTCAGTCTTTAACCATTAATAATAATGCTAACTGTAGATTGATTGGTTTGTTAAAGATGCTCTTTATTTATTAATAAGGTATCCTCTAGTTCTATTTCTCTGAGAGCTTTTATCATGAATGGGTGTTAAATTTTGCTAAAACCTTTTCTTCATCAATGGATATATGATCATGTAGATTTTTTTTTAGCTTGTTAAAATGGTGGATTATACTGATGGATTTTAAAATATTCAATTAGCCTTGTATTCCTGAATAAATTCCACTTGGTTATCATGTATGACTCTTTTTATGTATTTTGAATTCTATTTGCTAATATGTTGGGTGTTCTATTTGCTAATATTTTGTTAAAGATTTCTGTATCCACATTCATGAGGGATATTGGTTTATAGGTTTTTTTGTGTGTGTTATCTTTGGTTTTTGTATTATGGTAATATTAACTTTATAAAATGAATTGAGATGGGTTTGCTTCTCTTATTTTCTGGAAAAGAGTGGGTATACATGGTAACAATTCTTAAATCTTTGGTAGAATTCTGTAGTAAAACCATCTGGGACTGAAAATTTCTATTTGGGATGTTTTAAATTATAAATTTAACTTCCTCAATAGTTACAAGACTAATCATATTAACTATTTCAATATGGATGAATTGTGGTAATGTTTTTTGAGGAGCTCTCAAATGTATGTATGTAGAGTTGTTCCTACTATTTTCTTGTTATCCTGTTGATATATGTAGATTCTGTATTGAAATCTTGTTTCATTCCTGATACTGGTATTTTTTGTATTCTGTTTTTTTTTTCAGTCTTGCTCAAAATTTGTCAATTTATTGATTTTTTTCAAAGAAAACAATTTTATGTTTCAATGATTTTTTTGTATTGTTTTTTGTTTATAGTTTTGCTCTTTTTCTAGTTTGTTGAGGTGAGAGTTCAGACAGTTGGCTTGAAATTTTTTCTTTTTTTAATACTAAATGTATTCATGTAGTGCTGTAAAATTTTCTCTCAGCATTGTTTTAGGTCTATCCCATAAGTTCTATATGTTGTATTTTTATTTTGATTATTTTTCATTTATTTTATGATCTTCCTTGGGACTTTCTTTTGACTGATGGATTATTTAGAAGTGTGATGTTTAATTTTCAAGTATTTGGAGACTTCTCATGTTACATTTCTGTTATTTTTTTTTTAGTTTGTTTCCATCATGATTGGAGAATACACTCCATATGATTTCATTATTTCAAATTTATTGAGGTTTTTCTTATAGCCCAGTTTAAGGTCTATCTTGATATATGTTCCACAGGCACTTGAAAAGAATTGTATAATGCTTTTGTTGGGTGGAGTGTTCTATTAAGTGTTGATTATATTTTGTTGGTTGATGGTGTTGTTGAGTTCTTTTCTATTCTTGTTGATTTGGTCTAGTATTTCTATCAAATATTGGAAGAAGGGTGATGAAATCTCCGATTATAATTGTGAATTTGTCCATTTTTTCTTTCACTTCTATTAGTTTTTGCTTCTCATATTTCCAGCTCTGCGAAGTGCATATATACATTAGGACGCCTGTGGCCCCTTGAACACCACCGAGCATCTCCTAGCCATTGGGTATGGACGAGCAAACTAAATCCATGTGGTGACTCTGGGTGAATCAGAATTTCTTTTTATCCCGGTCCCCCGTCCTCCTACCCTTTGGCAACCACCAGCTTGTTCTCTATATCTATGGATCTGTTTCTGTTTATTTTGTTGTACTTGACAAAACTGATAGCAAGACTGCACATCTTCCAGGGATGTGAGGAAACTTTCTCTTTCTTGCTTGCATGTGGTGCTGAATAGGAGTGGGAATAGTGTCTGTCCTTGTCTTATTTCTGATTTTAAAGGGAATATTTCTAATGTTTTCCCATTTAAAATGATGTTCACTGTAGGCTTTTTGTAGATAGCTTTATTGGTTTAAAGAAGTTTCTCTTCTGTTCCTAATTTACTAAGGATTGTTTTGTTTTGTTTTCTGAAATCATGAGTGGGGTGCTAAAATCTGTGAAATGTCTTTCCTGAGTCTATTAAGAAGATCAAATGTTTTTCTCTTTTCATCTCTTAATGTGGCAAATTGCATTGATAGATACTCAAATACTGAGTCATTCCAGCATACTTGGCATAAGCTCAGCTTTGTCATGGTTTGCTATTTTCTCATAGGCTATCTCATATCTTGGTGTCTTCTTTCTTTAGTTCATTCAGGATGGATTTGGGGGAGAATTGGCCATCATGTATTCTACCTCCAGTATTCTGAAAGTAAGTGGACTAGCTTAAACAATACTCTTTGACATATAGTTTTTTTTTACTGAATTTTTCAGTGCTTATTGTTTTTAAATATTTTATTTATTTTTAGAGAGAGGGGAAGGGAGACAGAAAGAGAAGGAGAGAAACATCAATGTGTAGTTGCCTCTCGTGCATCCCCTATTGGGGACCTGGACTGCAACCCAGGCATGTGCCGTGATAGGGAATCAAACTGGTGACCCTTTGGTTCACAGGCTGGTGCTTAATCCTCTGAGCCACACCAGGGTACTGACAAATAGTTTTGATACTGAAGTCTTACTGTTTCTTAGGCTCTCTGAACCTCAGTCTTCTAATCTAAAATCTGGATTATAATAATGCCTGACACTTATTGTAAGAATCAATGAGATAAAAATAGTTCAATTGCCCGCTTAGTGCCTTTAGAACACTAAAATGAATAACTAGCCAATCCTAAGCCTCCTTAGCCTGCTTACCTTGCCTCATTCATTCATTCCCATGAAAGCTGCAACAAAGACCCATGATTTCCCCTCACTTCCTCTGCCTCTTGACCAACCCTGGTTCTTCCTCATGTAACCTGTTTATTTTTTAGGAATCTGTGAATATAAAAACTTCTTTCTTCATGATGGTCATTTTCATTTGTGCATGTCCTACCATTCCTACACAACAAATCCTGGATACATTTCAAAACAGTATCGATGACATTTATCAGGACATAGGGTGCTCCCCCAGGAGGTTAAATGTGAATGATAGTTGTCTGGGACTTTCCTCACTTTGCTGTTCCTTCTGGAGGACATTCCAGACATGTACTTGTTGTACTTGACAAAACTGAGAGCAAGGTTTTTATTTGAATTACTGTCTCCTCTACTGATAGAGTAATTTTGGCTACAAAGTTTAGAAGGAAACATGAAGATTCTTTTTTTACTCTGTTTCTTAGGTCTGCAGCCTTGAGAAATGGTTCCCAGATTTTTGCATTTCATGGAGCAGAGACATTAAGCAACAACATAAAGCTCCTTTTTATTAGTCAAGTGAGACCCCCTAGTTTTGCCACATAACAGTCATAGAAAATTATCTTACAACACTGAAAGCACTTTAAATTGATTAATTTAGCTTTATGAGAAGCTCTACCTCATCCTCATCATAAGTGAAAATAGTGTGCCTGCTGTGCAAATGTGACTTCAAAAGCAATTCTCTTTTCTGCCCCCAAACAGATTGTGACCAAATTGCTTTTATTGTATATTCTTATTTCCTCAAAGTTGTATCCCCAATAATACTTTAGAGTGTTTTATATTTCCAAGATGCCAAGGGAGATTGTACAAAATACCTTAACAAAATATATATATACCTTAACAAAATATTAAGATGATAAATGATAGGAACATCATAAAATTCATATTCCACCTGAACCAAAACCCAACCAAAAACTAGTGAATAATACAAGTCTATAATCATTTTAACAAATCAAGTTTTCCCAATTTAATATCTTTGGAACTTCACACATCTATGTGTATAGACACAATGGTGTCACCCATTGTGAAGAGAGTCTAGAATCAGTAAAGAATAATAGCTTCTACTGATTTTGAAATGACCCTTCTTCATGGGGTGGAATGACAGAAGGGGTAAAGTGAAAAGATGACTTTGCTTCTCAGAGCCTCTATAAAACTGTCACTAACTTTTTGTCGTTGAGTTTCTTGACACATGAACTAATCCGTAACTTTCGAAGTCTTAAATTCAAGCCAAAACACACAAATATAATCCCGCCTAGAGTAGAGTTTCCTGGTGGAACGAGCACTGGCCTTGGGGTCATAGAAGTAACTCACAAGAACTCAAAGTATATCCTTCAGAGTCAGAAATGTGCATAAAGGGGATGTGTATTTGGTTTTCAAATAAGCTAATGGTGTTTGTCATTTAAAACTCTTGTATTGAGTTAATCTGTTTTTTGAATTAGGGACCTATATAAAAGAGTCTCTCCTATGCTTTATTATTTGCTAGGAGGAAATTAATAATAAGTTTGTATTGATTATGGTATATAGGAGGAAATTATTAATAAGTTTGTATTATGGTATTATCATTAATAAACTGGTAGAAGGTAGGAATAAAAATGTTTATCTGTACTATGATGAAGTTTAATTATCCTCAATTATTATTATTATTTTTAATTTAATTTTATTCTTTATTGTTGTTCAGTTACAGTTGTCCCAGTTTCCCTCCCTATTGCTCCCCCCTGCCCTGTCCAACCCCTCGCTCCCAAAGACAATCCCAACCTCATTGTCCTTGTCCATGGGTCCTTTGTACGTGTTCCTTGACTTGAACCTTCCCCTTCTTTCCCTGTTATCCCTCTCCCCTGCCCCTCTGGCCACTTTCAGTTTGTTCTTCATTTCCATGTCTGTGGTTCTACTTTGCTTGTTTGTTTGTTTTGTTGATCAGGTTCCACTTATAGGTGAGATCACATAGTATTTGTCTTTCACCCCAATCATTTTATATAATGGTTAAATAGCTTAAATGTTAGGTTCTGGCTCATTTTAAAAGAGGTTTCATGGGCTAATTGCAGTGCCGAATGAGGACATACTGAAGGAAGATATGATGAAGTAGCAGGGTGTCCAACCTCGTGGCCCGCGGCCAGCATGTGTCTCAGGATGGCAGTGAATGCAGCCCAACAGAAAATCATAAATTTCCTTAAAACCTTTTTTTTATGCTCATCAGTTTTCCTGAGTGTTTGTGTATTTAATGTGTGGCCCAAGACAACTCTTCCTTTTCCAGTGTGGCCCAGAGATGCCAAAAGGTTGGAAACCCCTGTTTGAAAAGAGATGAAACTTTGGTTATATATCAGTGGAGTTTGTTCTTTTATTATTTTGAATATCATAAAGCTTGTGTGCAATTGTTTATCCTGGAATTAAACAATGTTTTATCCTGGATTTTTATTTAGCTATCTTAACACATGGTTATGATTTGTGCACTGTAAATACATTTCTAATTCTAATAACATTTATTATCTGGAACCGGTCACACAGATATATTTTCTAGTAGCTATAGATGATACAGAAGGATCATACATTTTTTGGGGGGGATGTTATTTTGTTTTTGTGTTAAAATATATAAATCAAAACCAAAAGTATATAAATCACAAGATGATTATGCTAATAATTTATAACAGATAATACATTTACTCATGCTTTTAAAATGAACAATACAAATTAAATTTACATAGTGGTTTACTCTTGCTGAGCAAACTAATGAAAATTACTCTTCCATAGTGTAAGAGATATATAGTATTGATGAGACTGGAGCGACAGATGCCAGCGACTTGCTCAGTGTACAAGCTGCATCAGGGCTCACGTTTTTCCCATTCTACTCTGCTTCCTCCCCAACATGTGCTTCAGTGCGATATTTTAGTTTAACATCAAGTGATCTTATCTTTTTTCCACAGTGTATTTTATAGTTATGAGAAAATTTTTCAACCAATGTGACAGTGGATACAAAAACTCATTAAAACAATCTTTTCCTGTCAGTTTTTGAAACGAGAGAGGCTGTTTCTGTTGATGTGATTTGTTGGTGTCCTTGAACAGCTTCTGGGCAGTTTTTGTTTTCTGGTCATTACTGTAGGATAGTGGCTTTTCCACCAAAACTGTATGACCTTGAACAAGGTATTTAGTTCCTCAGAGTCACAGTTTTCCTCTACATAAAAGAGAACTACAGTGGATGATTTGTAGGGAAACTTCAATTATAATCTCTTTCTATGGTTTCTATGTGTGGTGTTCAGAAACTAAACTCCAGAACATGAATTATATAAGGCAGTGGTTTTAGGTTGGTTTAATTCACTGCTTTATCCCAAACCTGGTGTGTAGTAGGCACTCATCTTTGTCAAGTAATTGAACAAAAACACAACAAAAAGACCTTCAGTAAGAAGAAAGGGATAGATTATATTCTCATAGTTTGCTAATATTTAAATGTTAAGTTTTATTGGCACGCTTTGAAAGGATTATAGTTTTAAAGTCCATTTAAAGGCTAGCTATTCATGCATGTATTTATCCAGCTGTGCAAGTAATAGTAAATCTGATCCTAACCCTTCTGTGGTAAAATCCTTTAGTGGCTCTCCATTGCCCTTGAGGTAGGTACTAAAAATTTTAACTTGTTTTAGAAAGCCTTCTTAGATCTGCTCCCTGCTTATTTTTTCAGCCTTCACTTTCTCCATCTTTCCCCCCTTCCCTCCCTGCTCCCTATTTTCTTCCCCCCTTCATGAGGACACTGTTGGCTACAACCACACTGAACTTCTTTGAGGTCCTCAGTGTCCTGCTTTCCCACCTTTTGGTCATCCTACAAGTTGCTGTTTTCTTCTCCCCACCTCCACCTTTGCCTTTGCTGCCCCAGATAGCACCCTTTATTTCCTGTATCAGCTCATAGTGCATTATCTTATAATTACTGGTTAGTGTTTGTTCTCGCCAACTAGACTTCAGAAGGTTGCTGAAGGAAGACCTGTCTCTGACTTGTTTGCCCTTGTGCACTGTTGCACTTACAGTACCAGGCACAGTCCATGGCCCATGGGGTGTTGGTGGCCTGAGTGCACTGCCCAGGATGCTGACATTATGATAAAGCCAGAAAGCTTCTGTCTTTAATGCCCTGTGATCACTTCCATTCCCAAGTCATTAAAATAAACTTTATTTAATGATATATGGTTTGAGTTAATGACAAATGTTATGAATAAAATAAAATATAACAGGGGAAGTGGGATTGTAACAGGGAGTGCCAAATTAGCTTTCTGTGGTCAAGGAGGGAAGCCTTGAGCTCTGCCTGGGATTGAACTGGTATTTGGTATGTGCTCAGTAAACCTAATCAGTGAACATCTGGAGGAAGAGGGTGCTAGGCAAAGATACATAGGCCCTGAGTTGGGAATACGATTGACTCATGGAAGAGGCTGAAATCAGGTCAGTGTGGCTGAGGCCCAATGGATGAAACTAAGAAGATGAGAGATAAAGTTGTACATAAAGAAATGCGCCAAAGTTTGTTGGACAAAATAAACTACTTAGACTTTAATGTTGGTAGGAAGCATGGACTGGTTTTTGAACAGGGGAATAGCATTATCTGGTAGCTTTATGAAGTCACTCTAGTTTAAGCCATTATTAACTCTTGCTTGGACTATGAGTAGCCTCTCACTCAGTCCTTAGATCCATTCCCTACAATGACGCCAGTTATCTTTTAATGTAAACCTGATTGTGTCAGTTTGCTATCGAAGACTTTTTAGTTGACCTTGGAAAAAAAGTTTATAACCCCTAATGTGGGTTACTGGGCCTTGGATGATTTGACAGGAACTGAGGGCAGTGTCACACTAGATCTTCGTGTTCCATTCACACCTGTTTTCATTTCTTTGCAAAGGTCTCAAGTTCTCTTCTTAGGCCCCCTACCCATGATACTGCTCCTGCCTAGACTGCTTTACTCCATTCTTCGTCTGGCTAATCCTACTCTCTTTTCAGGATTCACTATCACATCCTTAGCCAGCCTCTGACCTGCACTTACACTCCCAGACCTGGTCAGGTATTACACTCTCCCGGAGCTCCCATTCTCTGCTGTTGTCACCCCTGCAGGAGCATGCTCAGTTCTAGCTTCCCTGCTGGATTCCTAGCTCTGTGAGGGCAGGTCACTGGGGGTTGCTCACAGCTGTGGTTGCAGCACCTCACTGAGTGCCCAGCCCACAGGAGTGCTCATATTCTGAAAGAATGAACAAAACTAGAGGGTAATATGCTAGGTAATAAGTCAGACAGGGGACAAATACAGAACTATTTCACTTATATGTGAAATCTAAAAAGCAAAACAAGCAAACAATGCAAAATAGAAACAGACACATAGATATAGAGAACAAACAGATGGTTGCCAGTGGGGCAGGGGTTGGGAGGTGAGGACAAAAAAAGTGAAGGGAAATAAGAGGTACAAATTTCCAGTTATAAAATCATTAGGTCACAGAGATGTAAGGTACAGCACAGGGAATATTGTCAACAGTATCATAATAACCTTCTACAATGGCAGATGGTTACTAGACTTAGCATGGTGATTATTATGTATATTAATGTTGAATAACTATTTGTACACCTGAAACTAATATATTATTGTATATTAACTATATTTTAATAATAAGAAAAGAATGAATGAAGGACTGCTTTCCAGTGCCAAGGGTCTGCTTCAATATCTTTCTGTGTTTAGCTGCTTTCGCATCAGTTTAGATGAAGGTTAATGGATAATTTTGTTAAACATGAGGTAATTGTTTAAAAAAGTAGTCGAGAGGAAAGATGACTATTGAAACCTCTGTGAGTAATTTAATTAACAAACCTACCTTTGGAGCTCATTAAGCTTACCACTGATGGAAGCCATTATTTCCTGCTGTGAAAAACTATGACTCAGATTGCTTTCTGTTTAAAATTAGTTGAAAACGTTTGTTTGTTTGATTTTGTTACCATTGTATTTCTGTTGGAATACTATAACCACTATTGCAAATCCTGTGAGTAAGCTTAACTTCCCAAACATGCCTTGGAGAAACCATTTCTCTGAGTTTAGTCACAGGATAATGGTTTGCATTCACATTTCACCCTCAGTCTCTTACTTGCCCGTCTTCCATTTGATTGAAGTATCGCCATAATTCAACATTCAGCCACTTTTTACAAATTAATGTTGTCTTATTTATATTTTATTTGGTGATGAATATCCTGTTAGTTTCTAGCAGACTGCACTTGACATTTCACACATGCCAAACCAAAGCAGCTCTAAGATTTCATTCATAACTGAGTAATTCTGGTGAATAAAAAGCCAAGAATTAACTGAAAGAACCATATTTGCATGTACAGAAGTCCTCAGAAGCTTAAAAAAAGCTAATTCTAGCAGGTTATTGTTGTGTGTATAGTCTTGGCCTATAGTCTTCTTCAAATAGAACAATTTGTCATAATAGTTTGATTTTTTAAGGATACAAGACAATCAGTTTATCCAGAAAGGACATAGTGTTTGTCATGTCATTACTGGCAATATTGAAACTAATTCCATCTCATGGTAACTAAATGGATCTTTTCATAGGACAAATATTGTAGTCTATTATTTGTTTCAATATATTCTTTAAATGTACAATATAAAAGAACATTTCTCTCAGTTTCATCAGTGATAAAGCAGCTAGAGGCTATTATTCCTTCTTTCTTTTCCAAGATTATACTGAATATTAAATAAGATATAGATTGCATGCAAGTGATACCTCAGGGGAATTTAGACTTTAGTTGTTTTTTTTTTTTTTGCCTTTTCAGTTATATGATATATGTGTAGAATGATTTAAAACTTACCAAAGTATTCTTGGAGAGAAACACTTAAAGAAGAGAGTTGAATAACAGTGATTGGCATCATATAGCAAAGTGATCGCCAATGGCTTGTAGTGACCTACAAAGGGAATAGTAGGATATTGTTTCAAATAGAAAGTGTGCAAAGTCCTGAGAGCAAGTTTTACCTGCTTCATGAGTTACTGTGGATTTGTTTCACTATTCACTGTATTACATTGTCTTGTGTGGGGTTCACATGTGAACTTCAGAAGAGAATAGATGTATTAAGGATTTGAAAAGAAAACCTCAAAAGTTGAAAATAATGCACAAGCTACATAATTGATGCTCTTTGATAATTTGCATGATAGAAACATAGCACAGCATAGTGGAATGGTCACTGGGCTCAGAACCCAGTTACCTGGGTGTGAGCCCTGCTTTCACATTTACGGGTTGAGCATACTTGAGTCAGACAGTTGGCTTCTCTAAAGGTCTTTGAGTTGCGACAGTGATAATGGCTTAGTTCACGAGGTGAGGATCAAATGGGTTATCAGAAGGTGTTTTGTAAATCCTGAAGTGCTTTTAAAATAGAATGTAGTAGTGTTATTTAAATTCTGTTTTAGTATTACATTTTATTTTCCTTTCAAAAATCTTAAGTTACTTGTGAAAAAAAGAAAAAGCTGTTTTTGGGTGGGTCTCATTGTTACAAAGATGCTGTCCAGCTGTTGTTACACTTAAGAGAGAAGACTACACATTGCCCCTGCTGGCATAGCTCAGTGGATTGAGCGCGGGCTGCGAACCAAAGCATCGCAGGTTCGATTCCCAGTCAGGGCACATGCCTGGGTTGCGGGCCAGGTCCCTAGCAGGGGCCACATGAGAGGCAACCACACATTGATGTCTCTCTCTCTCTCTCTCTCTCTCTCTCTCTCTTTCTCCCTCCCTTACCGTCTCTAAAAGTAAATAAATAAAATATTTTAAAAAAAAAAGAGAGAAGACTACACATGACTCAGGTTTACAACAGGGCACATGGGTTTAGATTAGGTATAAATAGGATCTAATGGCCGTTGATTTGTTTAAAATAGTGCTTTTTCTCAAACATATTATAAAACTTTCCTTAGATGCCTTCAAACTCTAAAAATAGGTTTTCAGCCCTTGTCGGTTTGGCTCAGTTGGTTGGAGCATCTTCCCATGTAACAAAAGGTTGGAGGTTTGATTCCTGGTCAAGGCAAATGCCTGGGTTGGAGATTTCATCCCTGCTTGGGGTGCATGCAAGAGGCAGCATTTCTCACTCATGATGATGTTTCTCTCTCTCTTACTCTCTCCCCACTGCCTCCCTCTCTCTCTCAAAATCAATGCACATATCCTTGGGTGAGGAGTTAAAAAAAAAAAGAGTTTCTGCTGTGTTGGGTTAGGTAGTGTGCTATTGAAGATGGAAGGAGGTTCACTTCCACTGCAAAAGTTGTACATCCACTTTTTTTTTTTGAGGGATAGCTGGAAAGAGGGACAGAAAGAGAGGAAGAGAAACATCAATGTGAGAAAGAAACATCTATCGGTTGCCTCTTGTACATGCCCCAAATGGGACTGAATCTGCAGCCCAAGGCATGAGCCCTGACCAGGAGTCAGATCGGCGACCTTTCCCTTTGTGGAATGATGCCCAACCAACTGAGCCACACCAGCTAGGGTTATACAGCCACTTTTTTTTTCTAAAGAAGAGATCACTGTGTGGTTGCCTCTCACTCACTCCCTACTGGGGACCTGGCCTGCAACCCAGGTGTGTGTCCTGACTGGGAAACAAACTGGAGACTCTTTGGTTTTCAGACCAGCACTCAGTCCACTGAGCCACACCAGCCAGGGCAAGTACAGCCACTTTTTAAGTCAGCCTGGAAATATTTATGGAATCAGAACTCCTCATAAAGGTAAGAATTCTAGTTTTAAAATGTCCTGTTAGGTTCAGGCTATAGAATTGCAATGTAATTAAATTAATGGGGCAGGAAGCTAGCCCAGAGTCATTACCTAAAGATCTTCATTAAGTTAACTTACTATAACTTTAAGCCTCTAAGTAATGTATATCAAAATTCTTTATGTCAACATGTCATATATAAGAGAATTGCTTAAGTTGGAGTTTTCAGCATTTCCATGAGTATCATTATGAATTCTGTATTATGTATTGTTGGCCTTTTCAGATTAAAAAATGAAGCTACTGGCAGTGGTTATCCATGCGTGTATGCAAGTAGACAAAAAGATTAATATGCTTCTAAAGCAGGCCTCCTCCTTTATCATACAAGAAAATTCTGACCTTTGTTATTTTTTATTATTACTATTACTGCTTCTGCTGCTCTGTTTACTGGGCTCTTAATATATGCCAGGCATTGCTCTAGGTGCTTTAGATATACTAACACATTCAATTCTCATAACAACCCAACGAGTAATGTTCTGTGACCATCTCCAATTAACTGGGGAGGAAACATGTATAGAGAGGTTAAGCAACTCTCTTAGGGACATAGAGCTGGCAAGTGGCAGAGTCAGAACCTCTGTCGTTTGGTTCCAGGACCCATGGTGCTACCATACTACAATACTACCTGCCACTGGTCTACTATGCTGGCCTTGCTGTGATAGCCCTCTGTGTAGTGGTTATGCCCCCATCAGGAAAATAGAGAGTGTGTACAGTTGGACAGGATGAAGAATTGTTTAAAATACTCTACCATGCTTATAGTATGGGTTTCAATGAACTTTCATTGAATTATAAAATGGAACGTCATTGAGTTCATGTGAAACTTCAATAGCATGAAGTGTCCCTTGGGTCACCTTTTCTGAGCATATTAGAGAAAGGCAGTGATTAACTCCTGTCTGCAACTCAGACACCAATATACGAGTAAGTGTGTACACCATCAAGTATCAGTAACAGAGTGACTTGGTGGGTACCATGGGTGCAGGGCACTGCAGAGCTACCAGTAAGTGTGATCTCGACTTCTTCAGTGCTGATTATTCAGAAAACCAGGACTAGTTCATGAATGTTAACTGGATAATCTTGAAATGGCCATGAGTGATGTGGGGCCTAGTACGGTATTTCAGACAGGAAGTAGATATTAGAAACTATCACACATATCTAGACAATCAGAATTATTTACATTAAAAAATAATTTTCAAGGAAACATGACTTGGCATCATTCTTAGAACTCATGGAAACTATGTATTTCTTCTAAAATATTTTGCTAGAGAAGAGCCAGGTAGTACAAGGCCCAAGTGACTTAAGTATATGTGAACAAGTCAGTGTTATATAAAAAATATTTACTATAATTAAGTGAATTCATTTAATATATTAAAAACCCTTGAACATATTGAATTGTAAGACAATATCAGTCATAGCAATAGTAGTAACTACCATACAACTACTCATATTTATTGTGAATCAGGAAAGTGCTTTATGTACATTATCTTATCTAACCCTTAGGACTTGTGAGGTGGTAACTATTGTACCCTCCACCCCACAGATGAGAAAACAAAGGAAAAGAAAGGACTAGTTATGCACACAAGGTTACATAACTAGCAAGCCTCACTCATTCGTTCAGTGTTGACTGAGTATACATACCTACCACGGGCCGGGCACTATTCTAAGTGTAGTCCCCGTGCTCGGAGTGCCTGAGGAAGACCAGAGAGGCCATGCAGCTGCTGCAGTGGACAGTGGATGGTCAGAGTTTGAACACAGAGACAGCTGACCTCAGGGCCCACATTTCAACTACCACACTAACCTGATGGGCAACCACAGCATTACCTAACCTGCTGTGATCTTGGGGACACTCTGCGTTATACCCATGGAAAAGAGAACAGTACATTTCTACTCTAGATGTTCTGAATGCAGAGTTGAGAGTATGTGAGAGATCCCTGGGGTTGGGGGAGAGGTGCTTTGGAGAATAAAAGTCGGGAAAGAGTGTGTACTATAAATTGGGGAAACTGGGACCATAAATAACTCCCTTGCTCAGAATTGTGTAGTGGGTCTCCATTGCCTTCGAGCTTTGAAGAAGTTAAGTAAGTTTCTTTTTTTTTGTGAGGGGGGAGTTGAACTGCCTGATCTTTTTATTAGATTTTACTTTTCAATTATAGTCTATATTCAATATTATTTTGCATTAGTTTCAAGTGTACAACATACTGGTTAGACAATCATATACTTTATAAAGTGGTCCCCCCAATAAATCAAGTACCCACCTGGCACCATGTATAGTTATTACCATATCACTGACTATTCTTTGTGCTGTACTTTGCATTCCTGTGACTATTTTGTTACTACCAATTTGTACTTCTTAATCTCTTCACCTTTTTTATCAAGCCCCCCAGTGAGGCTTTCTTCTGGCAACCCCCAAACCCCAAGGGAAATAGATCCAATTCTGAATGATGATAAAGACTGTGTTTACAACTGCTAAGCTATGCTACTCTTCTCAGACTGTGAAATCAGTCACAGGCTCACTGGCAACTTGTCACCTGCACACTGAAGTTGACAAGCCTTGGCAAGGAATGAGGGGCGCTAGCAGAGTAGCTCCCTCCTTCTCTTTTGCCCTGACTTCTACTGCCCCTCTACTCTGGCACCTTAGCATGGAGCAAAGCAGCAAAGCAGCACTTAGTGCCAGGTACCTAGGACTTTGCACATTCTGAAACCTCCTTCTTCGTCTTGTTTTGTGATGAAGATTTTGTATCTTTCTTGAGGATTTTCTTTACCATTCTTCTTCCCAGATTGACTTATAACTTCTTCCCTTGGCTGTTTTTGGAATTGATATATCTGTGTACTTGCACATATTTCTGGTAGAAATCATTCTCTAAGCTCCTGCCTTCCCAGCCGGGATTTGATCTCTGTGCTACCAGATAAATCTGCGCGAGCATTGATCATGCCTCTTATCACACCTTCTGGGATGATTTCTTTGCTTATATTTTGCTTCTTCCTATAAGTCACCAAAAGCTTATACCTTGTTTTCATCTATATCCCAACCATTGAGAATAGGACTTGTAGTTTACCTGCTCATTTAAATTAAACATAGGCGATTGGATGTAGAGCTATAATGACAGTTTTTATAGATTGAAACAAGTGGAATATGTTGAGTGGTGATGTTAGTTTGCTCAGAAAAAATAGATGATAATAAAACCACTACTCTTTAATGAAAGATTAGTATGTGCCAGACATTAAACTCAGTGCTGAAGTATATCATTATTATTCCAATTATTCCAAGTCAAATTTGAACTTGAAAGATATACCTTATTAAGTATACCTTTAAAGCTAAATTAGTATTTTATTAGATACAACTTTTAAAACTAGACTTTAAAATGCATTCATTTTCAAACTAGATAATAAGAGATGTTAGTAGAGCTTTAAGTGGAAGAAAAAGCCCTTGGAAAGGGACAGAAGTCATCTCTGTTTCTCTATATTCGGTTTTTAAAATGTTACTACAAATGTGTATACTTGGCTACACGTAGAGGTCTTCCGGAAAGAACACTGCACTCATTTATGACTGAAGCATGGCCTGCGGGGTGAGGCGGAGGGCTGTCGGGCAAGCGAGCCCAGATGAGCCCTGCACAATGCAGTGCTTCGCGCCGTTGTCAATGGCTAATTGTACGGGCTTCACTGAGTGCCATCCTTCCAACCTCAGGCCCACAGAGTGATCCTTAAGGCCTTGGTTACTTAGCCTAATTCTTGATTTTCATTCAGTAGAAAGCCTGCTCATTAAGAATTCTACTGAGTAATTTTCAAACAGTAATTCTCATTGCTAATTGCTTTGTGTTTTCCAGACAAGTATGTTATCTCAAAGCGATGTGCTTATAATCACTTTTTTGACATGTATTAATTTTGGAATACATAACATTTATATGTTACTGTGGCAATGTTGAACAACAAAATATTTTAATGTAAAATCTAAAAAAAATGTGTCATATAGCTTTCCCCACTTCTCAAAACACAATATAGCTTTTCTTTCTTCTGCTTCTTCCTCTTCTTCCTTCTCTTCCTCCTCTTCCTCCTCCTCTTCTTCTCCTCCTTCTTCTTCTTCCTCTTGGCTTGATTTTATTGTTTCTTTAATTTCTCAATATTTTGTGCTGCTTAAAATGGATTAAATAGTCTCTTTGAATCCTAGTGCTTAGAATTTCTCAGTAGGAAAGACTACATTAGTGCTCAAAAAGATGTTTAAGAAATTGTGTTTTCTTTCAACCCTTTCCATTAGTCGGTGGAAATTTATTCTAAAGCTCTCTGTGGTTTTATTTCAGTGACATGGCAGCCAAAGCCCTGTGGGAAGCCTTACTGAACACCAAGCACAAAGAGGCAGTGATGGAGGTCCGGAGACATCTAGTGGAAGCAGCAAGCAGAGAAAACCTGCCAATCAAGATGAGTATGGGTAAGTGCGCCCACCCCACCCGGGACAGACAGTGACTTCAGGCTCCTAGGGAGTTCACTTCAGCCTGCTCTGAGCATCGAGCCCACCTAGCCAGCATGGCATGAGGTAAAAGTATTGACGAATTTGTAAACTGTTGAAAGAGTAGGGAGGGAATATGTACAAATGGTCATCGTTGAGCCACTCTGTCCTTGTGGCTTAACAATGACCATTTTCTTAGGCTCAATTTTGAGAACTCTAGGAGAGTCCTTGCATACAAAGAATGATTCTTTTATTTTCTTTAGTTGATCTAGAACTATTGAAATTGGATTTGAGCACCTTCCCATCATTCTGTGCCACCCCTATGCCACTTCCCCTTTTTCTTTCTCCCTCCTTATTGATGTGGATGACAACTCTTTACTGGTTTTGAATTGATGAATAAACTACTGTGCCAACAAAATGATTGAGCAGATAGACGTGCTTTGGCCTGGCCCTTCACCTTCAGAGGGTTTGTGAATTGTCCAGTCACGTAAATGTTAATCCTTCTTCACCAGGGTATCACATGTCTCATTTTTCTTATTTCTCTTTTTCCCCCCTACATTCAGCTTTGTTTTCAGTCTTAGAAGAATGTGGCTGAAATGGAATTTAAGTTTTAAATAGCTTTTTTTTGTTTTGATTAAAAGGTCAGAGAACTAATGTTTTGAATTTAGAAAAGGAATTTGCTGTTTTACTTTTTTTATTAAATAATTCTATTAATATGGAAGTACCTAAATATAGATATTGAATTTGATTAATAGAATTTATTTTTGGAAACTATATTTCTCTACTTTAAAAATGTTTTCTTATAATCTTCTCTTAGATATGCAATAAATGTTAGTACATTTTATTGGAAGGAAGATTTTCTTTGCTGAGATTCCTCGCCCAGGTCCTTAATTACTTATGAGTACAAAAATCAAAGTATCAAGTTGAAATAGAAGAACAAAACTTTGAAAGTAATGTGGATGAATCTAGAAGAAAAAAGGTGACTACATATGAGGGCTTTAAGGAACATAATAATGGTCAAAAAGTGAAAAGAACATCTACTGAGTATTTACAGTGTGCCAGGTCATCTCCTCATTCTTTACATGTGCTGTCTTATTTAATTCTTGCGGCAATTCTGGTGACATAGGTACCATTACTGCCCTATCCTATTTTGCAGATAAGGAAACTGGAACACAGAAAAATTAAGTTGTCCAAGTCCTTACATATGACAAGGAATAGGACTGAAATTCAAACCCAAACATTCCAATGAAAGAGAATGTGCTCTTTATTTGTAAAATCATCCTTGTTCCATACACCCAATGCCAGAAGTCCTACTGCTGTGTTAGGGGAGAAATAAAGCTGTTACTTAGAGAACATTCTGCCATTTGACTGTTAGTTCTAGTTTCTTTGGACTTGACTAGTTTCTTTCTTTCTTTCTTTCTTCCTCCCTCCCTCCCTCCCTCCCTTCCTTCCTTTATTTTTCTTCTTGCCTCCCTTCTCTCTCTTTCTCTCTCTAAATTTCCACAGTTCTAGTACACATTAAGAACAAGCATGTTTACTTTGTGTAGTTCCTTATCCTTGATTACATGAATCAAGGAGTAGTTCATGTTGCCAATCAAGAAAAGTAGAAATGCGCAAAGGGCCTTGGTGATAAGGTTAATTTATATTCTGCTTCAGGGATATAACCTTGTGATGCTATCATAGAGCATAAATCAATTTTCAGTATTTAATCTAGGACTAAAAGATCAACATACTTCACTTTTGTAAAGGGCTGTATCTTTAAAAATAATCAAAATGCGGAGGGGAATGAGTAAGTTCACAAGGATTCAAATTTAAATGTTTGAGATTTCTGTCAACTAAAAAATATTTAGATAAAATGATTTGCTTTATCCCCTAAATTCTAGACATGGGGGAGGGGAGGGAGAGAAATTAAAAAGAAAATAAACAGACAATTGTTAGCAATCTTTTTTTAAAAAAAAAGATTTTATTTATTTATTTTTAGAGAGAGGGGAAGGGAGGGAGAAAGAGAGGGAGAGAAATAGCAATGTGTGAGAGACACATCCATTGGTTGCCTCTCACACACCCCAGCCCGGGACCTGGCCTGCAACTCAGGCATGTGTCCCGAGCCAGAATCAGATAGGGCATCAAACCAGCGATGTTTTGGTTTGCAGGATGATGCCAAAAACACTGAGCCACACCAGTCAGGGCTGTTAGCAAACTTCTGTTGTAAAAGGACCAAAAAGATTGTCCTAAGTCATATTCTATCCATGGGTTATTTATAATTTAAGAAAAGAAACATAGTGTGACTATACATTTATGTTTCATATCACTAATTAGTAGTCAGAATTTCTCATGTGTTTCATGTCTATATACCAACAGATATATGTAACCGTCAACAGTAAGGAAAAGAGCTGGAATTTAAACATAATAAACTATTGGTATTTGAAAACTGTTTATCATATAGCTTATCATTAAAAAATGTCATGTTCTGTATACTGCATGGTTGGAATGCTTTTTCTAGCAGCATTTAACATTATGAAATATTCTTTTTTTAAAATATATTTTATTGATTATGCTATTACAGTTGTCCCATTTTCCCCCCTTTACTCCCCTCTGCTCTGCACCTCCCCACCCACATTCCTTCCCTTAGTTCATGTCCATGGGTTGTACATATAAGGTTTTTGGCTTCTCCATTTCCTATATTATTCCTAACCTCCCCCTGTCTATTTTGGACCTACCATTTATGCTACTTATTCCCTTTACCTTTTCCCCCCTCCCCCATCCCTGCTGATAAAAAATGTTCTTTAAACTATACACTGTTTTCCAACCCCTTCCTGTAAATTTTACTATAAATTTTTTTCTGATTGTAATAGAGGCTTCTAGTATTTTTTAGACATTAAACAGATTATAATTCTAGTTGAGGATCCTCTTGTATTTAAATTTACTGAGAGGGATCCCATGACTAAAACCTCAGATCTTAAATATAAAACTTTTCAGTACAAGATAATGAAACATATGAGCACCAGGAGAAATAAACATCATTCTCTTACAGGAAAAAGGTTAATTGCTAAAACAACGCCAAGAATTTTTGTTTATGTGGACTATATCTATTGATATTTGTGGGATAGATAGGTAGGTAGGTAGATAGGTAGTAGATAGAAAATATCACATTATAAATTCAAGGAGAGAAAAATTTTAAATAATTTATTAACTAATACAAAATAAAATAAGCTTGTTACATGTTGACATGAATAACATGTTTTTGTAAAAAGTGACTGAATTTTCTAAAGCAAAATAAGTTAGAATACTGTTTTATAGTTTTGTACATCTTTAATGTCTGGCTTAGTAGAAGACAGCTATATCTCATACCTGCTTCTTTATTCATCATGTTGCAATGTGTTATTTTGGATGAAATATATAAAGGAAATGTGGTCTCACAAATATATGTAGTTTGAAAGGAAGGAATGTTTTAATAACTTTTCAGAAAACTGCAGATATTTTTCTTTGATACAATGCCAGCTTTACAGGAGGTAGTTTCCTATAGGTTAATTGTAATGTAGAATGTGAATCCATATCATTAAATTCTCTATACTCTGTTATGTTAAAACCCATTGGTCTCTTTTGAACTTTGAATGGATCTTTTACATATGCATTATTCTATACTATTGTGCATTAGGCACTTGGAGAATGCCAGTTCTCTAAATTGTACAGATCTTCCATATGTTGACACGTATTATACAATATAAAAAAAACACATCTGTTGCTATCCCCACTGATATCAATAGAAAATCTTTAAATATTGGGAATGTAAAGCTATAGGGCAGTTACAGGTTTCCCAGAATTATAATTTTCACACAAAAAGTTGACTTTCATCACTGACAATGCAAACTGACAGTTGTTTTCCTTGAAGTGAAGGCTTATTTCATTCACTTTTTGGGAAAATGTGTGAAGAACCAGTTGTTTATGTTTTGTTTTTTTCATAAAAATTCTGTGCCATTAAAATAGTGTGAACAGCCCTGGCTTGTGTGGCTCAGTGGATTGAGTGCCAGCCTGCAGACCGAAAGGTCACTGATTCGATTCCCAGTCACGGCACGTACCTGGATTGCCTTCCAGGTCCCCAGTAGGGGGCATGAGGGAGGCAACCAATCAGTGTTTCTCTCCCTGTCTTTCTCTCTCCTTTCCCTTCTCTCTGAAAATAAATAAATAAAATGTTTTTAAAAAAACAGTGTGAACAGTTCAGTTCACAACACAAATAATCACACAAGTGCTTTTCCTCAAGCCAATCATTGTATTTAGGTATGCACCAGAGGTACTTTTTGTATATTTTTCATTCCTTTACACAGAATATTGACATTTTCCTAAGGGTTGAGATTTGTTGACATTAATAGCGTTTACAGTTTCCCCATGGCCATTCTGAAATGAAGTTGTCTACTTATTGAATTTGGGGCCATTGCCTTGATTGGGGCCAAGGCATCAGCACTTTTACTCACCATTGTTTTTGTACCATCTATGCAAATACAGCACAGTAGCAAAACCATGTCACATCTTAGTATTACTGTGAAAATAGATTTGACTTTCCTGACTACCTGAAAGTATCTCAGGGACCCGGGGGTCTGTGGAACAGCTTTGAGAACGATTATTTAAAAGTGCCATATTCTCTGGAGTATAACATCGGCACAATTTCCTGGAGATCATTTGGATCATAGTTAGACATGAAAATAGAGGAGGGGAAACCTCATTGAAATTTTTTCTAGACATATCCAGATCTAGAGGTAATAGACAGAGAGGTAATTATTAGATCCTTGTTGGCGATAAGAAACATAAAATATTATCTTGCTTAAAAATGAACAAGTTATTTAAATTTGCTGAATCTGCTTTTCCGTCTGCAGAATGGGGATTCTAGTACCTGTAAATCAGATAATTAGATGAGATGATTATGTTCATGAAACAGTGTTTGTGAAATTTAAGGTGTTGTGTAAAAGGAGTGTATAGCATGATGAAATTATTCATTGTCTTCTGGGCAGATAAAGTACATTACAAAAATAATGACCTATGGTCATGCAACTGTGACCAAATCTAGGGGCAGAAATGATCTCTCTGTAGGACTTGTTCTCTGGTCATCTCAGTGGGAAATATGTGGCTAGAGTAATGGGTCCCAGAAGTGAAAATAGAGACTTGGGGTTTAGTTACCTAGTGATTACATTGAAACCTTAATCTAAAGGAAATATAATTTCCTACAGGAAATATAACACAAGAAATATAATAATATCTTTAAAGGAAATATAGGATGATCACTTAGAGAGAGAAGGTAGAATGAGCAAGAAGAGGGTTGAAGGCAAGCCTTAAGGAATACATTCATTTAGGGGAATGAAGGAGAAGAGAATCTGAAGACAGAGACAGAGTTTTCCTTGAATTAACAATTAATAATGCCTGAAAGTGTAAAGGTCACTAAGCAAATGCTTTCCTCTTATACTTTATCACCTGAAACAGAGTTAGTTGCCTCTGCTTCTCTAGTTCTTCATGTGCAAAGTGGAAATCTGAATTTAATGTCCCTTCTTCAAGCATCTACCCTGTGGCTCTATATTTTTAACTTAAAATGGTGCATCTTCTTTTTCCTTTCTCCTCCTCTTTATCTTCCTCATCCTCTTATTAATCTTCGTGTTTTCTCAGTATAAAGGATCCTCAACATAAGAATATGAACTAGGAGTTTAAAAACCCCAAAAGAATGACATGGTGAAGAGGCTCATGGCAGCAGGCTCTCCTGGAAACAGAAATTTCTTTCCAAGTCAGAATCAACGCACTGTGGAAATGCTCCTCCTCTGGCAGCATAGTAGTCTGTCCCCTTGATAGCAGGGGTAATCCATCTACTTCTTTTATTTTTTATTTTTATTGTTATTCAAGTACAGTTGTCTCCATATTCCCCCCACCCACCTTTACCTTTCACCCTCAATCCTACCCCCGCTTTGGCTTTGTCCATGGGTTATTTATACATGGTCCTTGACCCTTAGCTTTCTTTTCCCCATTATCCTTCTCTCCCTTCCCACTGTTTACTGCTGTTTGTTCTTATTTCAATGTCTCTGGTTCTATTTTGCTCACTTCTTTGTTTTGGTAATTAGGTTTCACTTATAGGTGAGGCCATGTGGTTTTTCTCTTTCATCACCTGGCTTATTTCACTTGGTGTAAAGCTCTCCAGTTCTATCCATGCTGTTGTGAAGGGTAGGGACTCCTTTCTTTCTGCTGTTTAGTATTCCATTGTGCAGATGTACCGTAGTTTTTTGATCCACTCAAATGCAGAAGGGCAGTTAGGTTGCTTTTAGCACTTGGCTATTGTAAATAGTGCTGCTATGAACATTGGGGTGCATAGGTTCTTTTGAATTGGTGTTTTAGGATTTATAGGGTATAATCCCAGCAGTAAAGTTGCTGGGTCAAAAGGCAGCTCCATTTTTAGTTTTCTGAGAAAAGCCTATACTGTTTTCCACCAGTCTGTATTCCTGCCAACAATGTACTAGGGTTCCCTTTTCTTTTTGTTTTTGTTTTTTTTTTTTAAGATTTTATTTATTTATTTTTAGAGAGAGGAGAAGGAAAGGAGAAAGAAGGGAAGGAAAACATCAATGTGTAGTTGCCTCTTGCACACCCTCCAGCAACCCAGGCATGTGCCCTTACTGGGAATCAAACCCATGATCCTTTGGTTTGCAGTGTGGTGCTCTATCCACTGAGCCACACCAGCCAGGGCCTTAGGGTTCCCTTTTCTCCACCACCTTGCCAGCACTTGCTGTTGATTTGTTTATGATGACAATTCTGACTGAGGTGAAGTGGTATCTCATTGTGGTTTTAATTTGCATCTCTGATGGCTACTGATGCTGAGCATCCCTTCATATGTCTCTGGGCCCTCTGTCCTCCTTGGAGAAGTATATGTTCAGGTCCTTTGCCCATTTTTAAATAGATTGTTTGTCTTCCTGGTATGGAGTTGTGTGAGTTTTTTATATATTTGGGAGATCAAACCCTTGTCTGAGGTATCATTAGCAAATATATTTTCCCATATGGTTATTTCCTTTTTCATTTTGCTGGTATTTTTTTTTTTTTAGCTGTGCAGAGCTTTTTATTTTGAAGTCCCATTTGTTTATTCTTTCCTTTATGTCCATTGTTCTAGGGGACATATCAGTGAAAATATTGCTGCATGGAATATCTGAGATTTTCCTGCCTATGTTCTCCTCTATTACTTTTATGGTACCATGACTTATATTTAAGTCTTTTATCCATCTTGAATTTATTTTTGTATATGGTATAAATTGGTGGTCAAGTTTCATTTTTTTGCATGTACCTGTCCGGATCTCTCAAACCCATTTGTTTGAAGAGGCTATTTTTACTCCATTTTATGCTTCTGCCCCCTTTGTCAAATATTAATTGACCATAAAGATATGGATTTATTTCTGGGCTCTCTATTCTGTTTCATTGATTTATGTGTCTGTTCTTATGCCAGTATCAGACTGTTTTGATTACAGTGGCCTTGTAATATAGTTTGATATTAGGTATTATGATCCCTCCTACTTTGTTCTTTCTCAAAATTGCTGTGGGTTTTCAGGGTCATTTATGCTTCCATATAAATTTTTGAAGTGTTTGTTCTATGTCTGTGAAATATTTCATCGGTATTTTAGGAGGCCAGTGCCTTATCCATTAGGCCACTGGGGCTTCTCATTGGTCTTTTAATAGGTATTGCATTGAATCTGTAAATTGCTTTGGGTAGTATGGACATTTTGATGATGTTAATTTTTCCAATCCATGAACATGGCATATGCTTCCATTTATTTGTGTCTTCCTTAATTTCTTTCTTCAGTGTTGTGTTGTGTAGTTTTCTGAGTATAGGTCTTTTACCTCCTTGGTTAGGTTTATTCCTAGATATTTTATTTTTCTTGTTGTTATATCAAATGGATTTTTTTCCTGATTTTTGATTCTGATATTTTATTGTTGGTGTACAAAAATGCCTTCAATTTCTTAATATTGACTTTCTACCCTACTGTTTTGCCAAATTCACTTATTAGGTCAAGTAGTGTTTTGGTGAAGTCTATAGGGTTTTCTATGTACACTATCATGTCATCTGCAAAAATGACAGTTTTACTTCCTCCTTTTCAATTTGGATGCCTTTTACTTATTTTTATGTCTGATTGCTGTGGCTAGGAATTCCAATACTATGTTGAATAGAAGTGGTGAAAGTAGACATCCTTGTCTTGTTCTTGATCTTAGTTGGAAAAGGTTTTAGTTTTTGCCCGTTGAGTATGATGTTGGCTGTAGGTTTCTCATATATGGCCTTTATAATGTTGAGGTATGCTCCCTCTACTCCCACTTTGCTGAGTGTTTTTATCATAAATGGGTACTATACATTATCAAATGATTTTTCTGTATCTATTGATATTGATATTGATGTGTGATTTTTGTCTTTCCTTTAGTTTATGTGCTGTATTACATTTATTGATTTGTGAATAGTGTACCATCCTTGTATCCCTGGGATGAATCCCACTTGATCATGGTGTATGATCTTTTTAATGTTTTTCTGGATGTGGTTTGCCAATATTTTGTTGAGGGTTTTAGTGTCTATGTTCATCAGTGATATGAGCCTATAATTTTCTTTTTTTTTGTTTTGTTTTTATCTGGTGTTGGAGTTAGTATGATGCTGGGCTCCTGAAAAGAGTTTGGGAGTCTTCCTTATTCTTGGATTTTTTTAGCATAGTCTGAGAAGGATAGGTGTTAGCTCTTCCTTAAATGTTCTGTGAAATTCTTCTGTGAAACTATCTAGTCCAGAGTTTTTGTGTGTTGAGAGTTTTTTATTACTGCTTCAATTTCACCAGCTGTTACTGGTTTCTTCAGGCTTCCTGCTTCTTCTTCATTCAGTTTCAGAAGATTACATATTTCTAGAAATTTGTCTATTCACCCAGGTTTTCAATTTTCTTGGCATATAGTTGTTCATATTAATTTTGTACAGTCGTTTGTATTTCTGTGGTATCAGTTGTAATCTCTCTTCTTTCATTTCTGATTGTGTTTATTTGAGCCCTCTCTCTTTTTTGCTTGATGAGTCTGCTTAAAGGTTTGTCCTTGTCAATTTTATCTTTTCAAAGAACCAGCTCCTGGATTTAACCATCCTTTGAATTGTTCTTTTAGTCTCTATGTCATTTAATTCTGCTCTGACCTTGGTTAATTCCTTCCTTCTACTCACTCTGGGCTTTGTTGGTGTTCCTCCAGCTCTTGTAGATGTAGGGTTAGGTTGTTTATTTGAAATGTTTCTATCTTTTTTTAGTTAGGCCTGTATCACTATGAACTTCCCTCTCAGGGCTGCCTTTGCTGTGTTCCATAGGTTTTGGACTGTTGTGTGTTCATTTTCATTTGTTTCCAGAAACTTTTTGATTTCTTCCTTGATCTCATTATTAACCCATTCATTGTTTAATAGCATACTCTTCAATCTCCATCAATTTGAATGTTTTTGAGTTTATTTCCTCGAGGTTGGTTTCTCTTTTCCATCCCTTGTGGTATGAGAAAATGCTTGCTATGATTTCAATTTTCTTGAATTTATTGAGGCTTGTTTTGTATTGTATCATGTGATCTGTCTTTGAAAATGTTCCCTGTGCACTTGAAAAGAATGTGTATTTTGCTTCTTTGGGATGAAAGGTTCTATATATATCAATTAATTCCATTTGAACTAGAGCATTGTTCAATGCTGCAATATCTTGTTTGGAAGATCTATCCATTTTTGACAATGGGTGTTAAAATCCCCTACTATAATTGTGTTGCTGTCTGTATCTTTCTCAAAGTCCTCTAAGTTTTTTCTTATATATTTCAGTGTTTCTATGTTGGGTGCATATATGCTGTTAATGTTTATGTCTTCTTGATGGATTCTTCCCTTGAATATTGTGAAGTGTCCTTCTGTGTCTCTTTTATGGCTTTTGGTTTGAAGTCTGTTTTGTTTGGTACAAGTATTGCTACCCCAGCTTTTTTTTCTTGTTCATTTGCTAGGAATATTTTTCCAGCTCTCCACTTTCAGTTTGTGTAGGCCTTTAGTTCTGAGGTGGGTCTCCTGTAGGCAGCATATGCGCAGGTCATGTTTTCTTATCCATTCAGCTACACTGTGTCTTTTGATTGGAGCATTTAATCCACTTACAGTTAAGGTTATTATTGATAGGTACTTATTCATTGCCATTTTACTCTCCTCATACTTGTGTTTCTCTTTCTCATATTGTTTTTCTTTCTCTTCTTATAGCAGTCCCTTTAGCATATCTTACAGTGCTGGTTTGATGGAGGTGTATTCTTTTAGCCTTCTTTTGTCTGGGAAACTTCTCCATCTACTTTCCGTGCTCTCTGCTGGGTTTATAAATGTCGAGGCAGTGTTTAAGTCAGCCTCACGAAGGCTCCATTTGCAAAGAAAGTCAAACCATAAATGTCTCTGGTGGTTTTATATTTCACGCTTTTGTATATCTTTCATGGAGAGCTACCACATTTTGCCATGTATAATGCACAAATTTTTTAAGGTAAAAATAAGGATGCGCATTGTATGTGGGTAGTACTAATTCCATATCTATATAAGTGTTTTTAATTCTATTATTTATGCTTATGCATTAAAAGTGTAACTGTAGAAAACAATAATGATATCCATATGAAAAATAATACCCTGGAATATGGTAATTGGTTTTGTTTCTAAATATAAGTAAATAAAATATTGAGTTAAAAAAATTAAAATGAAAGATTTTTTTCCCAGAAAGTTTGGGCCAGACACATGGATGCACATTATATATGGGAGTGCATTATACCTGGCAAAATGCAGTATGCGTTTTCTATTTGTGACCCCTGGTCCTGCAGCAGTTATACTTTATTCTGTACTATCCTGAAGACATGTCTTTGCGATAGATCTCCGAACTTTGGACCCATTTGACTGAACTGATTCATATAAATAAAATGCTCTTGCTCTGGCTAGTGTGTCTCAGTGGGTTGAGTGCTGGCCTGCAGACTGATCTGATTGCTGGTCAGCCTGGGTTGCAGGCCAGGTCCTCGTTGGGGGTATGTGAAAGACAACCAATCAATGATTCTCTCGAGCATGGATGTTCCTCTCCTCGCTTTCTCCCTCTCTTCTCCTATCTCTAAAAAATAAATAAAATCCTCTTTTTATATTAGTTTTCATTCTTTCTTAGTAATGCTGTAGAGCTCAAAAATCTGTGCTACAAGACACATATACTGTTTAAAGGATATTCCAGAAAACTGTCTTCAGGATTTATGGTGTTGTAAAAGTGGACATCAATTCCCAGCTGAGCTCTATCCAAGTTTGACTATACAGATGGCTATATATACTGACCTTCAAATCCCTGGGGGGGGGGGGGTGGAGATTTGTAATGCCTTCCCTCCTCCCTCTTTAATAACATGATTCAGTGTCTAATAGTTGTCCCGATTGTGAAGTTTTTCTTCTCATGTCTGACTTAAATCTTTCCACCTGCATGTCAACCACATTTCTTTGCCCTTTGACCTCAACAGAGGTAGGAAGCAGACAGGTAATATTACTCTTTTGTATATTCATCTGTTGAAAAATAACACTTCATCCATTGTACAAATCAGTGATAATAAGAAACTCAATATTTTTACAGAAAAATACACGTAGGTTTATTCTATAGGGGATAGACATGATTTTATTTCAGCATCAAGAGACTATTTAAAAAGTAACATTAGCACATGCCTCTGGAAAATTCCAAACATAACATACGTAAAATAAAAAGTGAAAGTACCTTTCCCCCTCCCCACCATCTTGCTCTTCGGTGTAACCTTTGTTCATAAATTAGTATCTTACCTTCTAGGCCTTTTATCTATAACTAGGTAAGAAAGTAGGTAAATAAATACATAAACAAATAATGAGGAAAAATAAAATAAAGGTGCATACTAATAGTATGGCAATATGTTTTCCATTGTCATTCGTTTTCTGTCATTAGGGTTTTGGCTGCTCAGCATAAAATACCATGAAGAAACTTAATCATACAGTTGTGCCTCATTTTAAACATTACATGTATATTGTAAAAAATTATGTTAAACTGTTAAATTTAATCAAATTTAAAATGTATGAAGAGATTGATACAACCACAGAACACTGGCAGTGTCAACTACAGCTAAGTGCCCACATACCCAGCACTTTCACACAAGAGCGTTTATTGAATACACATGAGTGTTCATGTTTAACAGAAGGCATGTATTAGAATGTTCTCAAAACCATTATTTATAATGGTCTCAAATTGTAAAACCCAAGGATCCATCAAAGCAAAATGGATAAACTGTAGTCATATAGAGCAATGAAATACAGCAAAAAAACAAACAAACAAAAAAAACACCTCAGAGTATGGATAATGTTAACAAATGAAGCTAGACACACAAGAGTACATGTGTAAAAATTCCATTTATATGAAGCTCAAAAGCAGACAGAAATAATTTGTGGTGATGGAGATGAGAATAATGGTAAACCTTTGTGGGATTATTGACTGGATAAGTATACAATGGAGTCTTCTAGAGTGCTAGGTATATTCTATACCTTGGTCTGGGTGGTGGTTACATGAATAGATACATATGTAAACATTAACTGAACTGTACACTTAAGATTTGTATGCTTTATGCCCTGACTGGTGTGGCTTAGTGGACTGAGTGCCGACCTGCAAACCAAAGGGTCACTGGCTCGATTCCCTGTCAGGGCATATGCCTGGGTTGTGGGCCAGGGTCCTGGTGGGGGGCACATGAGAAACAACCGTACATTGATGTTTTTCTCCCTCTTTTCCCTCTGTCTAAAAATAAATAAATAAAATCTTTTAAAAAAGATTTGTGTGCTCTATGTTATGCTTGCCATTTCCATTATACCTGAGGCTTCTCATCTAGAAGTTGCTCCTACCTCTTGGCAACTGGGCCCCTTCTTTGTTGCAGTGCCTTTTCACTTATTTTAGGCAAAGTCCTTTGGGGCAGCTGAGAGTAGGAGGTTTGTTTTTATTGTTTGTTTTGTTTCATCATTTAGTGCTCTTCCATTCCTCTTTTACCTTCCAGGGATTTATACCTCAATTAAAAAACTAAAATACTATAAAAATGATGATATAATAGTATTATTATATTAAAAAATCTGAGTTCAGTTGTAGCTATAATTACTTGAATGTTCACATTTCTGTTGTTTCTCAGTTTCCTGGTATAGCTAAGTACAGTTTTGTCTCCCAACTGAAAATTTCATTCAGGTTGTAGTCTAATATATGTATTGCTTTATAGCTGTATATCTTTCTCATAACTGTGGAAATTTGGGTATGGACTTTCTTTTAGGTTATGAAAATGTTCTCAGATTATATATTAGTGACAATTGCACAACTCTGACTATACTAAAAGCCACTGAATTGTATACTTCCATGATTAATTTTATGGTTTCTGAGTTGTATCTCAGTAAGACAGTTATTTTAAAAAAAGCTATTGAAAATAAGGATATTATTATGAAAACAAAATTTAGCCAGAATTTAAAGATAAATCAAGAAAATTTCCTAAAATGTAGAAAGAAGAGGACATTGAAAAAATAAAAAAGATCAAAGAGAGAAATTAAAGAATAGGAAATTAGCAAAATAAGAATGTGAGACTTTCCCAGATGTGAAGAAAGGCATAGTCAAGTTGAATAGGCTTACAAAAAACAAATGAAAAGAATAAAAATCCTCTAAACTAGACATAATCACTGTGAATCCTCAGAGCAAAAGAAAATGAACAATTCTAAGGGCCTCAAGGAGGGGAAGGAAGCATACCTACCGAGGAACAAGAAGGAGAGTAACACACGTTCCTCATCAGCAACCCTGAAAACCAGAAGGTAATGTAGCAAGATATTGTTATAAACAAGAACTCTAGACCCGGATAAAACTCTGAGGGCAAGAAAAAGCCTTTTTAGACATAAAAGAACCTTGCTTTCTGCATACCTTTTCTGAGAAAGTTACCTGAGCATGTCCAGCAAAACAAGTACACCAAGAAAGAAAATTCAGGGACTTAAGAAACAGCGTTCTAACAGAAGAGAGCTACAGAGGGAGTTCTGGGCTGCTGGCTGTGCAGAAAGGCCTGGAGAAGCATTCACCCAGGATGGACTTGGAGAGTGAAGGGGCTTGGTAGTGGAGTGTTCAGAAAGAAAAAGAAACAAAGAAACCACAGACTTCAAAGATAAGATAGTACATTTGAGATTAGAATATTTTAAATCTTTGATTAGGGATGATAGTGTCCTTACCCAAAAGAAATATATTGAGCATTCTAGGAGCAAAGTGTATTATATCATAAAGAAATGTAATCATAGCACCTTATTATATAATTCACAATGATGCAAACACTACTGATTGATTTTGAACTCCCAAACCAAACTGTAAAGAAGCACAGAAGACTAAATTCTCTAAATAGTTAGAGAACAAAATATAAATGCACTCAATTTTGACTAAGTAAAAATAAAAAAGTAAAGATTACTCAAAAGATAAAAGGGGGAAATAAGAAGTAAAGTGAAGGGAAGGTTAATATCCTCTTCTTAGAACATGAAAAGGCATAGATGCCATCTGTAGTTGACAGAACAAAAAGGAAAGTTTAAGTATATAATGTTAAATTACAAATATAATCAACAGATGGGAGCAAAAGTGTTTGAAATCTTTTGCCTGCTTCTGGACGATGTCACCATCTCTTTGTTGTTGTGTGTTCCCATCTTTTTAGTTCCTTTCCGTCATTCTGACAGAATGAAGAGAGGCTGTAAACCTATGCCATACGCTCAGTCTACCCTTTGAGCCTTTTGTACATTATTTACAAAACTCCAAACCATCTTTCATATACAAGATTCTGGCTCTCTTATGTCAACTGTTGAATTAATTACTTGAAAATTTCTCTGATGGTGCTGTCTACCAACCAGTAGTTTAATTTTAATAGAGTTGACTCTTTTATCTGAATGTTAGATGGGCATTTTTACTATCATATATGTATTCCTGGAAAACTTGCTTTGCAAAATTGCATACTAAATTATCAGGGCTCATGATAAAAAATATCATTAGCAGAAGCCCATTCATAATCTGTGCAAATTTCTAATTAGAGCACTAACAAAACCAATACAAATACGAGCGCAGTTAAAAAGATATGCTAAATTTCTATAAATAACACAGTGTTACAGCATATATATGAACCAAAAAGAGTTAAAGATAGCTCACTGGAAAAGGTGTAAAAGAGGTTTCAGGCTGTTTAGGTATGGAGGAAAGCCAAAATGCACTGAAGGTCAGGTAGAATCAAGCAGGAAGCTCTTTTGAGGCAGGACGCATGGCCAAGCAGAGCTAAGGGAAGGACTGAGGAGGATGCTCTGTTCTACAGTGACCCGCACTGTTCAGCTGTGTTCATTTACTTTGCGATCCTCTGCTGGTACTTGCGACACAAAGTGTTAAAATAATGAGAAAAAATAACAAATGAATAGATGTAACTTTTTTGTAATATTGCAGTTATTCCCATTTGCCAATGGTGAGTTAATAAACCAGAGTTTTGGCCAAACATTCTATTTAAATTTTCTTTTCAGAAATTGGTGGTATTTTTAAAAAGATTGCATTTATTTATTTTATACAAAGGGGAAGGGAGGGAGAAAGAGAGGGAGAGAAACATCAATGTGTGGTTGCCTCTCCCATATCCCCTACCCCCAGTAGGGGGTATAGACCTGGCCTATAACCCAGGCATGTGTCACTGGGAGTTGAACCGGTGACCCTTTGGCTCACAGGCCTGCGCTCAATCCACTGAGCTACACCAGCTGGGCTCTATTTAAATATTTTAATGTACTTTGACTTTATTATATTAGAAAAGTGATTGAGGAGAGATATATAAAGTGCTGATTTCTGGAAATACACGTCTTAAAATATGTAAGTTTGTTTATTTAAATTCTACACACTAGGTTTTCATGAAAATGAATAAAAACATGGAATGACATGATTATTTCTTGTACCAAGAGTTTTAAAAAATATTACAGGGTACTAAATATGCTATTTTAGATAAAATTTCTGATGGTGGTTGCTTCCTACTTTTAAAATGTAGCTTTATGAGTTAATCAAACCTGGCACTGAATAGTCTTTAAGAATATCAACAAGGAATCATCTATGTGTAAGTATTTTAAATGTATTTTTATATGTCACAAAACAAGTTGAGTTATAATTTATCAAGTGTATGCAGTAAATAGAAAAATAGGCTCCATTATGCATTTGAATTCAATTTTTAAAGAATCACAGATTTATTAAAATAGTAAATCCTTTTATTTTCCAAATCTGTCCTTTTTCCTTGAGATAATTAATTATATTTTAATGAGTTTTAAAATATATAGAACTGATGGTTGATAAAGTTTTATGTTTTTCTCCGAGCTGAATTAAAATCAGAAGCCTGTTGCTCTTTCTTAGAAACTATATGAAGAAGAAAAAGAAAACATAATAGTTATCCTTACTTGAAAGCCATTTTTCAAATTTCAAATTGTCAATTTTCAAAAAGTTGCTATGTATTAGTCAGTCTTGCTATAAAATAACCCTTGTTTTCATGCTTTTAAAAAATGTTTTGCAAAGCTTCCTGGGTTGACATTTTGAAATCACCATGTAAATCTGCCTGACAAGTGTTTTGGGGATTTTTTGGTAATGTGAGATTTGAATAAATGTTCTGTCTATGGCTTTTTCAGCACCTGGTTCTAGTTGCTTGCCGTTTCAGTTGTTAGAAGCTGAAAAGCTTTCTCAAGTCATTAATTTCACAGTAGCATTTTGGGTAGTCTTTCAGTTGATTTAGACTTGTTTTGTGTAAGGTTGCGCGGTTAAGTTTAAAATTTTGTAAATGTAACCGGCCTATACTTTAAAACATTGTGTGAAGTATTCTTTTACTAAATTTCAATGAGCATTTATGGATTTTTAGCAAAAATTCTGCTGTCTTATCGCAGTCTTCTGCTGCGGTCATATCTTATGAAGTAGTGACTTGTGTGTGTAAGGAAAGGATATACAGAGGGGAACAGAATAAAGCAGCAAGGGTGAATAATTGCCAAATTCACGATGTAGTGCTCTGTTGGCATTTCCTTTGTGAAACATACCCATTTGTTGTTCCTTTGGGTCACATTCCGTATGTGGGAAGGTGGCATTGTGTAAACATAGTTACTGAGTCTGAGCAAGGAAGTGCTAACTGGATAGAGTTCAACTGTATTTTTTAATCAGAGACACTCTTATCTTTATACTGAAATCTAAACAGACCCTCTGGTGACTTTCTCTGATGATTTCCATTCCTTGCAGTCTCTAAAAGACAGTTGTATTGTGAATAGATTGTACATATATTGAGCCTGTTTAATTCCTCCTCTTCCAGTTGAGGAGATAGCATTGGAGGGATAGGCAGTTTCATATCACATGGAGACATCTAGACTTTCAAGACATTTTGTATTTTTCCTTAGCAGTACTTATCACCAGAATGATTAAGCACTTGTTTTTATGATTGTTTTTGACTGTCTCTCATGATAGGCAAAACTCGGTGTGTCCAGGAGCCACACTGCCATCACCTGCAGTACCGTGTGTAAACAAATACACGGAGCTCACAGTGGTCTTAAATTTGGACCCATTTTGTGTGAAAATTATACCTTAGTAAATGTGACTCAAAACCAGAGTGCTTGAGGCTCCTCCCTGTTAGTACTTCAGCAAGCAAATCCTTAGCTTGGTGCTTTGAGAATCAGGAAGGAACTCATGCTCTACCAAGGGCCTGAAGGAACTTGTGGAACTCACCTCCCTACTTGCATTTCTGCTATCATTATTCTTTAGATGCTCACCCTGATAAACTGCTAAGGAGCTTCAAAATTCTTAATCTCTTCAAAAAACACAATGAAAAAGAATATGTCACAGGCTTATGTTTCTTCTGTCAAGGTCTTTATTCTTATGTGTATATTATGATCTGTAGCAAAAACCACTTATTAAGTGATATCTGCCATTTAGCACCGTGTAAGACACTGAACTCACAGTGACTCAGGTGGGGCTAGGCAACACAGCACTTGCCTTGCTTGCTGCCTCTCAGAGTGGCTGTGAGAATGAGAAGAGGGCGTGGCTGCACTGTGGAAACTGTGAGGTGCTAGGTAAAGATGGGGCTTCATTGCCAAGTGTTAACAAACCTCAATATAACAAACAGACTTGGACTGTAGGTATTGGACAGCAAACCACAAAGATGGCATGGTAACATGTGCAGGAAAGATTTACTTGACTTGTATCTACGTTTGGTCCCATGGCCTTCCTCTTGCCCCACAGGGAGAATGTGTGGTGTTCAGGAGTTTCGTGCACTGACAAATGGCAGGTGTTAAACTGGACGGACTGGAGAGTGAGAAGTGACTCAGTTGAAGGACTGCGTTAGGCAAAAGTGAAATAGAGGCTCTGCGGGAGTGACTCTTCAACAGTTTTTGCTGTTCACTTGTTTATGTTTTTGTACAAGCTCTAGTTTTTTATGGTGTGGGTTTTTGGGTTTCAATCTAGGTGATTGTTGTAGCAAAATGAATACTAGACTCTTTGTTCTGCTGTCTTATCTTCCGGTGTTTTTGCCACCCTGGTTTTCCATACATTTTCGTCGGTGTAACAGCCAGCTTTTATCGCTTTATTGTCATGAACCCACGATGCCAGTGATAATGTTTTAGCTATAGTCATAGCAGATTTCTCCTTTTATTTATATGCATATACAATTAGGAATCTTATCTTTTGGCCTCTTAGATTGCTAAATCATATGTCTTAGAGAGGTACTTCATGTTGAACTCAACAGTTTATTTGTACAATTTTATTTGAGAACTTGTTTACAGGGTATTGCAGAATTAGAAAACAAATTCTACTAGCAATATGACCTTGGCCAGATCACTTAACAGCTGTTTCCTCACTTGCAATTTGCAGGTAATAATTTCAATTTCACTGTTGTCACCATGTTGTAAGAATCACAATAGCTTAGCGAAGCTTGCAGTCAACTGTGAAGTCCAGTGCCGATGTAAGGCAATCAATATTATTAATGGCACTCTTCTCATTATTCTTACCACTCCCAGGAGAGGGCTCACTGATAAATTACTATGTTTCTCCAGGGAGAGTCACGCCAGGGCAGCTCATGTCCTACATTCAGCTCTTCAAGAACAACCTCAAAGCTCTAGTGAATCACTGTGGACTCCTGCAGCTTGGACTGGCCACAGTTCAAACCCTGAAACACCCCCAGACTGCCAAGTGGGACAACTTCCTGGCTTTTGAAAGGCTCCTTCTCCAGGTATGTTGCTATGGGAGCTCCTTGGGATATTAATAATGAAAATTATCACTTCCAGAGAAAAACATTGATATTTATTGTGGTCTCAGCAATAAATCATATTGTTGATATTTGTTCTATATCATATTCTTGTGTCCCAAATTAAAATTTATATAGAAACTTTTTCCATACCTTTAAAAATATTTTTTTTCACAGTGACATCTTTGGCTGCTCACTCAGTACTAAGAGTGGTTTTTGAACATTTGACTAACCTTTGAAAACCTCTTTTTGATTACATGCCACTTGGACTTTTCTTGGTCTTCATTGCATCTTCGTTCAGTTCTTGTTACTTGGCCTGTAGAATGTTTTGTGCCTTAAAAGGATGCTTAGTAAAAGATGAAGGGAAGCAAATTCCATTTGTAGTTTTATGAAGAAATTTGTATGTGGGATTGGACCTTTTCATGATTGATGAAATGTTTTTGTGGAAAACTTTTGTAAAAATGTATTTTTAAAAATTTTAAATTATTTCAAACTTACATAACATAGTATGACAAATATCTATGTGTTCTCCATATAACTCAATATAATTTAGTAGTTTTTAATACTTTATATCCTTTTTGTTTAAAGAATTAAAACTAGAGATAAATCAAGTTGAAGAATCTCTGATACTATTCCCTTCCCTGGCATTCTCTGACTCTGGATTACTCATTTCTTTATTTTTATTGAATATTTATTTTTCCATAAATAATACAGATTATTTTTATGGGTTTTACTTTTTACATAAGTGATGTGATACTATCAATATCCCTAAACAGCCTACTTTTTCAACATTCTATTTTTTAAATATTTTAAAATAATAGGTTTATTGTATATAGAGTTATAAATGTTCAGTACATAATTAGTAGAGTTTTCATTCAGGGATTATATCCTCTGCTGAAAAGAGTTTCAACATTCTCTTTTTAATATAATCCAAATTGACACGCATAGATCTAGTTCATTCATTTAAACTGTACCAAACTATTTGGTTATATAGATATACAATGATTTATCCAATCCGTATTGATACATAGTTAGGCTGTTCCATGTGTGTGTGTGTGAGTGTGTGTGCGATTAGAAGGAATGTGATGGACATCCTGGAACAGGTCTTTGGACACACGTGTGACAGAGTCCTCTAGGATGCGTACTTTGGAAAGGATTGTTAGGTTGTTGACCAGACGTGTTGTGGAATTTACTGGATATCACCAAATAGATCACCAGAGAAGTTGAACTAGTTGCCCTTTCTGTTAGGAATGGATGACAGCTGTCTTCCAGCATCGTGTCCAGCACTCAGGATTTCCAAACATAAATATTTCTATGGTGGGTCAATACTTTCTGTGTATAAATTTGCAATTCTCTGGCTACTTTGAAGTTGAGTATCTTTTATAATATTTATTGGCTATTCAATCTTCCTCTTCTATCATTTGCATATTCTTTTACTTTGCCCATTTTTTTCTCTATTGGGTAACAGCAAAAACTGTTTTACATCATAGATATTTCTAGACTATGGTTTATCTTTTAATTTCAATTCCTGTATATTTTATTGTATAAAAGTTTTAAATTTTGATGGTGCCTAGTTAACTAATATTATCTTTTATGGTTTATGCATATTTATGTTTTATATTAGAAATCCTCTTTTACCCTTAATTTCTAAGTATATTGTTTTATTTTCTCTACTAAGAATTAATGTTTACTTTTGCATTCAAATTTTTAAGCCACCTGGAACTTATTTTCGTTTATATTATTAGGGTCTGATCTTTTTTTTTTCCCATATGGATAGCCTGTTTCCCCCACACCATTTATAAAACATTCCATTGTACCATAGATTACTTATCCAACAGTCATTTTTCTTTTTCTTATGTTGACAGAACACTAGTTTTGTTCCATGTCTACTCTTTCCCCACATGATTTAGGCAGAGCCTGATTCCTCTCAGACTATATTGGTATTCTCATTTTCCCACTTAATGATTGGTTTAGCAGGTCTAGCCAAAGAGAGGTAAAGGGAAGTTTGCTGAGAGTGACTCCAGGGAAGATTTCCTTTTGCTCGTATAGAAAGATATACAATGAAGAAACAAGGTCCTTTTTAAGCCTCTTGTTACATGTTTGTGACAGTTTGAGCATTGTGTGATCATGATGAGAGCTAGTTCACTGATATCCTGAGAAAGACACAACAGAACCTAAATCTTTAATGATGACTTTGAGCCTTACCTCAAAATATTTGGTTTTGTGAGATAATTCTTCTCATTATTTGAATCATTTTAACAGTTAGATTTTGTTATTTGTAGCCAAAAATATTTCTCCTTTTCCCACTGATATGTAATATACTAAGATCTCATGTAAAGATGGTTTTATTTACCAGCTTCTAGTTTTCCAGTGTTCAATTTATTCACCACAGAATTAGTACCACAGCATTTTAAAACCAATATGCTTACTTTATGCTTTTCTCTATAAAAGAGACTTATTAGATTTATTCATGAGTATTTTAAAGATTTTGATGCCATTGTGAATTGAATTTTAAAAATTTTATAATACTTTATTACTGGCATATGTAGAAATACTCTTTTTTTTTTTTTTTACCTAGAGCTGACATATAATATTATATTAGTTTCAGGTGTACAACCCGGTGATTAGTATTCTATAACTTACTAAGTGATCACCGCAATAAATCTAGCACCCATCTGACATGATACACAGTCATTACGATATTACCAACTGACTATACTCCCTGTGCTGTGCTTTCCATCCCCTTGAATGTTCTGGAACTACTGGTTTGTACTTCTTAATCCTTTCACCTTTTTCACACATCTCCTAACTCCTCTCCCATCTTGTAACCTTCAGAATGTTCTCTGTACCTATCAGTCTGCTTCTGTTCTGCTTGTCTGTTTATTTTGTTTTTTAGATTTCACATGTAAGTGAAATCATATGGTACTTGTCTTCCTCTGTGTGACTTATTTCACTCAGCACAGTACCCTCTAGGTCCATCCGTGTTGTTGCAGATGGGAAAGTGTCATTCTTTTTTATGGCTGTGTCATAACTGTACATATGCTTCACTTCATCTATTCATCTATAGGCGGACACTCAGGTTGCTTCCATATTTTAGTTACTGTAAGTAATGCTGCAATGAACATATGAATGTATGTATTTTTGGATTTGACGTTTTGGGTTTCTTTGGATAAATACACAGAAGTGGAACTGCTGGGTCCTCCTTTGTCTCTTGTTATACACCCTTTGTTTTAAAGTTTATTTTGTTTGGTATAAATATTGCTACCCCAGTTTTTTGTGTTTGTGTGCCTGTTTCCATTTTCATGATATATCTTTTTCCATGCCTTTACTTTCAGTCTGTGTGATCTTTTGATCTGAAGTGAGACTCTTGAAGATGGCATATGTAAGGGTCTTATTTTCTTATCCATTCAGCCTTCGTATTTTAAAAAAATATTTATTTATTTTATTTTATTTTCCCTGTTATCCTTCTCCCCCCTCCCTTCTGGTTACTGTCAGTTTGTTCTTTATTTTAATGTCTCTGGTTATATTTTGCTCACTTGTTTGTTTTGTTGATTAGGTTCCACTTACAGGAAGATCATATGGTATTAGTCTTTTACTGCCACCTGGCTTATTTCACTTAGCATAATGCTCTCCAGCTCCATGCATGCTGTTGGAAAGGGTAGGAGCTCCTTCTTTCTCTCTGCTGCACAGTATTCCATTGTGTAAATGTACCACAGTTTTTAGATCCACTCATTTACTGATGGGCACTTAGGTTGCTTCTAGGACTTGGCTATTGTAAATAATGCTGCTATGAACATTGGTGTGCATAGGTTCTTTTGAATTGGTGTTTCAGGATTCTTAGGGTATAATTTCAGCAGTGAAAATTCTGGGTCAAAAGGCAATTCCATTTTTATTTTTTTTTAGGTATCTCCATAGTGCTTTGCACAGTGGTTGCACCAGTCTGCATTCCCACCAACAGTGTAAAAGGGTTTCCCTTTTTCCTCACTAGCACTTTTTGTTTATTGATTTATTGATGATAGCCATTCTTAAAGATATGAGGCACTATCTCATTGTGGTTTTAATTTGCATTTCTCTGATAATTTGTGATGTTGAGCATCTTTTGATATGTCTGTTGGCCATCTGTCGTCTCATACTGCAACTTTTGCCACAGAAGTTTCTACTCTGAGCCTTGTAATTCTGATCATTTTATAATTTCATGGGGAAATTATCAAATTAATGGCTTGTGTTGCTACATGGGGTATTTGAATATAATGTATGAGATTTAACTTAATTTAATGTAACAGTCAATTGTTAGAGTTTTAAATTTTTCCAAGACATTGCTTTGAAAAAGACCCAGGTGAAGGACATTTGGAATTGAAGAGAGATGAATACTAACATAATGGTCCATCAGGGACTCCTATGATTAAACTCTTTTATTAATTCAGAAGACTTCTACCCCCTTTCCCCCCACAATTCAGATCTCTTGGGGATCTACAGCCAGAGAGAATAAACTTTACAAATTCTCAGAAATTTATGTTATTTCTTTACTTTGTCCAGGTAAGTTTCTGCCCTCTAGTTTTTTGCCAAGAGAGGTGTCATTTCCAAATGCTGGAGGGAAAAGATTGAAAAACCTTTTTCAAAAGCAAGTATTCTGCCCTATTCCATATAGTGATGATCTATTGAGCATGTGCTGTCTGCTGGACAGAGAGGTTACAAGACTGGAACATACACGGTTTATTGGATGTACATAGTTTGTTTTGTAATGGGGATTAGATATCAGTACCTGAGCACCATTTACACCATTTTCATGGGAGTTTCTAGGATGGTCTAAGTACCTGAGTGTATTTATAGTATTGTCCCTGTGAGAAAAATAAGTTCTAGAATCTCATCAACCAATTTGTAAATAAGTAAATTGCTGATTCAGACTTGAG
This sequence comes from Phyllostomus discolor, assembly GCF_004126475.2. Taxonomy (NCBI): domain Eukaryota; kingdom Metazoa; phylum Chordata; class Mammalia; order Chiroptera; family Phyllostomidae; genus Phyllostomus; species Phyllostomus discolor. Next base: position 31,333,347 of record NC_040903.2, on the reverse strand, counting down.
AGCTGTATAGCAGAGGCTGGACAAGTTATGAACTGGCCATGGTCCTATTGCTAGTAAGTTTCAAAGCCTGGTCAAAACCCAGATCCAACTGATACTGAAGCCATGCCCCTCACTACTGTTTATTGCTGGAATATTTGTTCTGGGGAAAGGCATCAGAACGATTGTTGGCCATTTTCTTCTAATACTCTACTCATACTTGTGCTCAGGATAAACAGTTTTCAAAACACAGCAGGCTCTACATAACCCATTAATAAAAATTTTAGTCTTTGTGCATTTAAATCAATAACTTCATGAGCACTATAATTATTAAAATACATTTTCTACTATTATGGTTTTCCTTGATAGAACCATAAATTTGGCATCTAGGTGAAATTTCCATATTGAGTCTTACTCCTCAGCCAGCCTTTTACATGAAACCTGATGAGATATACTTCTCCATAAGGATACATCATCTCAGTTTCACTTTTCTCCTGCAGAACATTTTATTGTATGTTTTTCTTCTTCCCATCACATTATGGTATTGTATGTTTGAATAATAAATGAGAAAGACAAATGGAAAATAGAAAATAACACCCATGAACTTCATATTCCTTTGCCCAGGGAAGGCACGTTGCCAGGGGTTTGGAGTTAGGTAAATTGGTGCCAAGCATCTGATTAGAAAGTGAGGATCAAATATATGGACTAAGTGAATGATTGCTTTCAAACTGGGCCTCCCTTGGAAGCAGTGATATCATTTGTTATTCCAGCTGGAAGCCAGAGTCAGTAATCAGGCAAAGTAAGTTCAAAGCTGACAATTTTGGTTCTTTGCGTTTTGCGGGCCTACAAAAAAGTTTCAAATACAGACTTTATGCCAATGGCTGGAGGTACATCTGGGTGGGTGTTCATGTTGTGAAGAACAAGGAGGGCACAACCACCTGGCTTGCCTCCCTGCGCTGACTGAATTTTCTGTCCTAAGCCACTCCCTCTAGTGGTTTGTGCTCTGTTGGCCTCCCCAGCAGTTGCTGGGATTCATTTTTTCTTTTTTAAACACTTGAGTTTCCAAGAATGGAGGGAAATAACACTGTCTAATTGATCTTTTCTTTTCTTTTTTCTTTTCATTCTTTTATATTAGTCAGCCTTTGGAGAAACAAAGTCTTGCTTATGCCCATTCACAGGTCACCTTGGGTATAAGGCAATGGCAAGTGTCTCTGAAGGAAGTCTAGGCCTAAGCAAGCGGAATATTCTAGAGGATCTCACTGCCCCACTTCTGACTTAGCATTTGAAGGTCCTGGAGGTTAGCTCAATATTTGTGGGTACCTCATGAGACTAGACAGTAAGCTTAAGCCTGGGTGTGGATTTCATTTCCATTTTCTATTTTTTACCACTGTCAAGATCTAGATAGGGTGAATTATTCATTGTGTTTTTTTGGTTTAGTTTTCATCTTTGCTTTGTTTTTGCTAGTGGCTGCTATTCTTCAAAAGTAGGAGAAGTATTTGTTCATGATTTCAGGTTTTTTCTGGTGAGGGACACTGAGCATTTGGGCAGGCTTGGTTCACCTGAGCACCTTGCCTGAATGTTTGTGCCTTGGTATCCCCCTCGTCACTCCCCTCCCTACTTCTGGGTTAAGGGGCCCAGAGCAGATGTGGAATAGTGCTGAATGAAAGCTGATCAGGCTGCTTGTCTCTTTTTCTCCAGAATGTGTTAGTGCTGGAAGTGCTGAATGCTAAATAAAACAAATCTCCTGAAGGCCTACATTCTTTAGAGGGAGTACTGTATTTATGACGTGCCTCTGCACTCCCTTTACTCAGTGTTTCCCTAGAGGGGCAGTACTAGGTTGTAACTTGAAGGATAGTATTGTGTCATTTTGCAAACATCATGGAGATACTTATTCTAGAGTAATTTATGTCATTTTATATCTGTGCAGAAAACACCCTCTGCTGCTCAGTTACGTACTGTTGTACCAATGTTTCTTTTAATTTTAATTTTACTTTTTAATCCTTATGTGAGGACATGTGTATTGATTTTATAGAAAGGGAAAAGGAGGGAGAGAGAGAGAGAAACATCGATGTAAGAGAGAAACATTCAATTGTTTGCCTCCTGTACGCACCACAACAGGGGACTGAACCTACAATATAGGTATGGACCCTGACCAGGAATCAAACCCATGACCTTTTGGTTTACAGCACAATGCTCCAAACAATTGAGCCACACCAGCCGGGGCCCAAATGGTTTTAATGGGAGCCTTCCCTAACACAGTATGTAGAAACACATCTTAATATTTTTAATCTTCTGATTTTGGACTTCTTAAGAAAAAAGTAGCAAGTGAACTAAGCAGAATTGCCAAACAGTTTATTCCAGTGGAAAAATGTGTTAAAAATCAATAGATTCCCACCCCTTCCACATGGAGCTTTTTCTATTATTATCTATTCATATGATTTTTAAGTATATTTTATTGATTATGCTATTATAGTTGTCGCATTTTTTTCTCCTCTTTATTCCCCTCCACCCCGAATCTCCCTCTCACCAGCATCCCCCACTTAGTTTTTGTCCATGGGTCATACATGTAGGTTCTTTGGCTTCTCCATTTCCTATACTATTCTTAACCTCCCCCTGTCTATTTTGTGCCTACCGTTTATGCTCGTTATTCCCTGTACCTTTGCCCCCATTGTCTCTCTTCCCCCTCCCCACTGATAACCCTCTATGTGATCTCCATTTCTGTGATTCTGTTCCTGTTCTAGTTGTTTGCTTTGTTTGTTTGTTTGTTTTTTAGGTTCAGTTGTTAATAGTTTTAAGTTTGTTGTTTTACTGTTCATAGTTTTTTGATCATCTTCTTTTTCTTAGATAAGTCCCTTTAACTTTTCATATAATAAGGACTTGGTGATGGTAAACTCCTTTAACTGTACCTTATCTTACTTTTTTTACGTTATTCAGTGATCTTGTGGGAAATTACCTCATTAAGCAAACCTCAGCTTCCTCATCTACAAATTGGAGGGCTTAACAATAAAAGGAAACTCATTAAATCTTTAGAATACAAAAATTTATGTAAAGTACTTTCCTTTTGCCTGGTTACATAGAAAACATAATACACTTTAGCCATTATTATTATTGTTAAAAACTTTACATAGGCTATTGACAAATTAAAACTACTATAAAAGGTTAATAAAATAGAAAACAGTATGTCATAAAGACACAGACTGATATACATAAATCTAAAGAGTCCATTCATATAGATAAGAAAAACATAATCATTCGTCAGGAAAAAGATGCTATAGAAAATATGTGCCCAGCCATTGTACAGATGAAGAGATGAGAGTGGCCAATAATACATGATAAAAATGTTCACTTTTCCTACTAATAAAAAGTGTGAACTCAACCTACACTGAGAGGCAATTTACCACTTCAAACAAGCAAAGACTAGTGAATGATAATTTAGTATTGAGTAGAGCTCAATGCAATGGTCATCAAAAAACATTATTATTGGGAGAGTGAATTTTGTCAAATACTTTGGCAATATATGATGAGATACTTAAAAAGGTTATGTCTTTCCTGATCATTTTACTTCTGTTGGTTAATCTTTTTTAAAATTTTTGTTTATTTTATTATGGTTGTCCCAGTTTTCCCCCCTTTGCCCTCCTCTGTCTGTTCCCCACCCCACCCCTCCACCCTGCTCCCACAGTCCATCCCCACCCAGTTGTCCATGTCCATGGGTCATTCATACCTGTTGTTTGACTACCCCCTTCCTCTTCTTTCCACCATTCCCTTCCCTCCTTTCCTCTGGCAGCTGTTGGTCTGTTCCCTGTTTCCATGTCTCTGGTTCTGTTTGCTCAGTAGTTTATTTTGTTCATTAGATTCCTTTTATAAGTGAGATCACATGGTATTTGTCTTTCACCACCTGGCTTATTTCACTCAGCATAATAGTCTCCAGTTCCATGCATGCTGTCACAAAGGGTAGGAATTCCTTCTTCTTTCTGTCTGCTGCATAGTATTCCATTGTGTAGATGAACCACAGTTTTTTAATCCATTCATCTACCGGTGGACACTTAGGCTATTTCCAATATTTGACTATTGCAGATAGTGCTGCTGTGAACATAAAGGTGCATAGATTCTTTTTAATTGGTGTTTTGGGATGCTTAGCGTGTATTCCCAGCAGCGAGATCACTGGGTCATAAGGCAGTTCCATTTTTAATTTTTTTGAGGAAATTCTATACTGTTTCCACAGTGGCTGCACCAGTCTGCATTCCCACCAATCATGCAGTAAGGTTTCATTTTTTTCACATCCTCACCAGTACTTGTTTTTATTGATTAATCTTAAGGACATAATCAGAGATGCTGATGATTTACTTTGAAAGATGATCACTATAAATTATTCATAATAATAAAGAATAAGGGGCAACCTAAATGTTCCACAATAGGAGAATGATGGAATGCAGTATGTAGTCACTAAAATCAAGTTATTAAAAAATATTTTTAATGAGGTGAGGAAAGTTTTGTAGACAGTTAATAGCATAAGTGTTTATTCTTATAGATATGAAAAACAAAACTACACATAAGTATAATCCCAACAGTCCAATTATAAAGAAAGAAGAAAGTAGAGGGACGTTAGGTACATGAAATTAGAAGAAATAATGGAAAAATACATGAAAATGATTATCCTACTTTTCAGTGAATGGTGGGTTTTCTAATTATCTATTGCCACACACAAATTATCCCCAAACTTATTGGATTAAAACAAGCATTTTATTATAGCTCACAATTTGGTGTGGCAGAAATTCAAGCAGACCTCAGCAGGGCAGTTCTTCAGTCCACGTGGCAGTTAGTGAGGTGACTTGGTGGTATTCAGCTGGTAGAAGGGTTGATGTGTAGAGGGTCCAGAGGGCTTCAGTCAGGTGTTTGGACCTGGTAGGGAGTGGCTCGAAGGACGGGTTCAGCTGCAGGACCTCCACATGGCCTCTTCAGCCTGACAGTCTCGGGGTAGTCCGACCTCTTACATGGAGGCCCAGGTAAGGGAAAATGGCCCAGGAGAACTGTTACAGGTGGAAGCTGCTACAAGACCTTTTATTCTCATAACTTAGCCTCTGAAGTCATAGAAAATCACTTCTGGGCAACCTAGAAATGAGGGGAAAACGCTGGCCTCTACTCTTTAAGGGGAGGAGAAGCAAAGAGTTTGTGATCACCTTTAGTCTAATTCAGTTGGATTGAATGGTTTTTATTTTCTTGTTCCTGCAAAGTCTGGAACACTTTGTATTCCAGTAATACAGAAAATGTATTATCTTTTGTTCCTTTGTAAGAGCTATTTATATTAAGTTCATAACCTTGAATAATTTGCATAAAGCATTTGACATTTTATCTGGCATAAACACAGCCCTCTACAAGTGTCAGCTTGCCATCAGTATTATCTTCATTCCTTTCTCATTAGAATAGAAATGTACTGGTGGCATTGTTCATAGAGGCTCATTTAATAAGGGATTAATAAAGACACAATTTTTGTTTTTTTCTCCTTTCTTATTTTTTTAGTTTATATTTTATTGTAATTTTTTTTTCTATTACTACTTATCTCCCTTATCCCTCCTTCCCCCAGTAATTACCACACTGTTGTCCTGAGCAAGCCAAACAAGATATCATGAGCAGTTGATACTTAAACTACTATGTTTTAAAGGCTGAAAAGGAATTTACCAGTTAGGGAAGGGTGGGAAAGCACTCAAAGTAGTAGGAGCTGCATATTCAGAGTTCAGACAGGACACGACACATTGCCGGGTCTTGTAGCACAGCATGGTACAAATACAAGGTGCACATTTGTGGAGAAAGGGCTGAGGCTTGAGAAGAGAAGGATTAAAGTCAAAAGATAAACCAGAAACAGAACATACCCGTCTTAAAGACTGATTAGCTGTCACAATTCCTTAAGAGTTGTAGCAAAAAAAAATGATAATAAAAATTATCTGTTCCCTAGTTGAACCAATCTTACTAGTAGTTTCTGATTCGGTTTTCTTTCTTTTAACCTCAACATGAATTGTGTGTGAAAAAGACAGAATTTAAACCAAGTAATAAACTACACATGGGTAAATTTCTTTTCAAGCCAAAACAAGAAAGAGTGTTGGAGAAAAAGACTGGCTAAGCTGTATTTCTTCTAGGTTAAAGATAAAGCGATTTATATTTATATATATTTTTTCTAGAAAATCAAGAAAACCAAACGCTTGTCCATCATCTCAGAGTGGTTGCTTCTGCCTGTTGGGCTTATTAGCTTCATTCTGATTGTCCCGGGGCGCTCACGTTCGTGTGCCATATGGCCTCCACATCTGGTGACCAGTCCGTGCTCTTTTGGGAGGAAAAAACCAAAATTTCCTTTGAGGTACTACAAACACATTTCTGCAGAATTTGCTACTGCCCATGTCTACAAATATCTGGGTCCAAAACTAAATGCATAAAGCTGAAATTATATTACTTTTCAAAGATAACAATAATTAAATAAGACACAATACAAATTAGGGCTTAGCTTTTGGGAGCCAGTTCTTTTCTTCCAGCACATTACTGTACTTGTGATGATATCCCTTTGATGTTTTGACATATCTCTGAAATCATGATTAAATATGGTAACCAGAACTGGTACTGACTTATTGTACTGGGCAAGTCATTTGGAATCAATATTATAGGCGGAAAATACTGTTTGGAAAAGCTCTTCTAATTTTAATGAATCTAATTTGTGTTGAAGTTCCAGGTCTTTTTTTTTTTTTTCCTTTCTCCAAAACAGTCATTAAAGTAGTTATTTCAATAAATGATTAAACCAAATGAAAACATCAAATAAAAAAAGTAAGTTCAAGTTATTATTAGCAAATGTTTATCACTGAATATTTAAAAAATTTATTATGGACAGATATCCACTCTTTCATGGATGAGAATAACAATTAAGCTTTCTGGCAACCACTCATACTGATGTGCTTTGCAGTCATTTAAAAGTAATCTCTTCCATCAAAGCGTTGAGAATGTTGGAGCACATACATGTGCGGTGCTGTGTTGGTGACACAGTCAAGATTCCGTGTTTCAACACCAAGGTTTTTATTCTCTTTTTAACTCACCGCGTCAGTGTTGCATCTCTCACTGGTTTAGAACATGATTAAAATTTGTACCCTTTTTCTTGTGTTAAAGAAACAGAGTAGGGGAAAAGGGGAAAGACATAAGCCAGATAAAATGGTTGTATAGGAACAGATTTCTAAAGTGTGAACTGATGTTGTGAAAGCTGTTTTAGTAATAAGCCTGATGGGAAAACAATGTGGGCAGGAAACTTGGTGATACTGAAATTTGACTCTTTCAAAGTAATGTCAGGTACCAGGAACAAAGGGACAAAATGAACAGAATCAGTCCCATGTGTTGTTAAATGTATTTTTTTTTGGTTTGTTTTGTTCATCTGCTGCCTCTTCTTATAGCCCCCAATAGTGTCGGTCACGTTCAAGGATCAAAATACTGCCTGTGCCAGCAGAGCTGCCGGTTTCCCTATGCCTGAGCTCCTCATCTTCTTCCAGAAATACTCATCTTGTTCTACCTTCCCCTAATTTGTCTTCCGGCAATACATTTTAATCTTAACCTAATTATTCTTTTATAGTACAATAGTCTTGACTTGAAATGTATGTAAGTAATACATATAAAGGTATTCAGCAAGCAGTCAACGCAATCATAGTCTAAAAACTATATCTGCGATCTAGACAATATTCGTTAAATGGGAATTCATGTCATGAATTGTCATGGAGAAGGAGTTAGAGATGGCGAAGCATAAACATTCCAAACTGTGGTAATATTGTAAGAATAACTAGTTACTAGCAAGGTCTTTGTAATTTGGATTCAGTGGGGTTTTAATTTAATTATTACAATTTTGTTATGAGGCAAGATCCTGGCAACATTAAAAATGCACAGGGTAGCCCTTACTGGTGTGACTCAGTGGGTTGGGCATCCTCCCACAAACCAAAAGTTCGGTCCCTGGTCAGGGCACATGCCTGGGTTGTGGGCCAGGTCCCTGGTTGGGGGCATGCAAGAGCCAGCTGATAGATATTTCTCTCACACATTGGTGTTTCTCTCCTTCTTTTCTCCCTTCCTTCTCATTTCTCTAAAAATAAATAAATTAAATAAAATAAAAGAGAAAAGAATGCACAGGGTAATTTAGTCTCAATAGACAAAGGCTCCTGTGAATGGGAGTCAGGAAACCTATTTTCAGCCTTCAAATCCTTTGCTTCTTAGTATCTTCATCAGTCAAATGAGGATATTATTTTCTCCTCTCCTTTCCTTTAAGAGAATTTAGTAATGATTGATATTACCTTATTTTCAAGTCTCCAAGGAGAGTTGCTTGATCTTTCTAAGGCCCCTACCCCTCATTTATTTAATTGGGTGGCTTTTGGGTGATTTGTGCATTGGAAATAATATATACACGTCTAGGCACAGTGCTACTAACTCATGGGTACTCGAAAGATGGATTTGACCGTTACAGTTACAACTGTTACTCCTGCTACTCCCTTGTTCCCGTTACTAGTAGTACTATTACTTCCTATTTGCCAGTATTTGATCAATACTAGTTTTTTTTTATGATTAAAATAAGAATCATGATAAAGTAGAGATTCATTTCTACTACTTCTTGTATGGGAAATTTGTTTCACTTTTTTTTTAAAGAAAAGAGAAGATAGCATTTTAAATACCCCTAAATATAATTTGAAGTAGGGTTTCAGAATTTTTATTTCAGTAAGGCATATTTATTTTCTTAGAGATATTTGCCCTCCTTTCAACCCTCAACAATAGAATCAGTAAGAACTGGATGGAGTCTTTGGGACTCTTAGGTATGTAAATTTTTCCAATTGACCCCAACTCATTAAAGATACTGAGTATGGTTAGTAAGATGTTATTACAATATTAATTGCTTTATTGTGTCTATTGCTGTTAAATTGTACATGTGTGTACATCTATATTGTCTTTGAATAACTCAATACTTGACCACATTTCATATAAGAATATTCTTTGTACTTATGATAAATTATTAGAATATATTGACACATACACACAGAAAGTACTCGATTACTTAACAAATAATTATTGAGCACCTACTGTGTGACTAACAGTAATGTTCCATGTGGTACCATTAGAGTAGGGAGCGAATACAACAGAGTCCTTTCCCTGATAGAACTTGCATTCTAGCTAAGGAAATGGGCAGTAAACAAATAAATATATATATAAACAAGTATATAAGCGTCTATATATGAGCTTATAAACTGACCCAATTGTCTATGGCATTTGTTTTATTGATTGGTGCTCTTGCTGTACTGGCTCTCAAATAATTTGCGTGTCACTGTTGGTGATAAGCACTATGATGAAAAATAAATCTAGGTCATGGGGTCAATAGCCATGGGGTTTGGGGGAACTATCTTATACCATGTGACTAGAGCTGGACATTTCTGGAGAAATGACATTTGAGTGGGGACCTGAATGAAGAGAGGGAGTGAGCCATGAGGCCATCTAGGTAGAGAGTGTCCTAGGCAGAGGCATCAGGAAGTTTTAAATCTGTGGGCAGCTTAAAGCCACTGCTGGGGTGTGCAAGTCAGGCAGTGGGGGCGTGAGATCAGAGAGGGGGATGAGGCGGGTTGGGGACAGAGTCTGAGGTCTCATGGGCTCTGATAGTATTGGTGGTGGTAGTAACCATCATCATTATTATTGTTTGGTATTTTGATCTTAGTATATCTTAAAGTTATGTCAAGCATTGAAAAAAATATGGTATTATTAGTTGGATGAATGTAAATTTTTTTTAAAGATTTTATTTATTTATTTTTAGAGAGGGAAGGGAGGGAGATAGAGAGACAGAGAGAAACATCAGTGTATGGTTGCTGGGGGTCATGGCCTGCAACCCAGGCATGTACCCTGGCTGGGAATCAAACCTGCGACACTTTGGTTCGCAGCCCGCGCTCAATCCACTGAGCTACACCAGCAAGGAATGAATGTAAAATTTTTAAGAACTCTTTGAAGCAGCATTTCACTGGTACTCTTACATGCTATGTTATTTGCTTATACATCTAATTCTTGGATTTTTTTTAGCTTAAACTGGCATGAAGTGTTTGTGTTTGAACACTTAAGAGTTGTGAAAAAAGAGTTTTTTTACAGGGCCTGACTGAAAGCAAATAGACTTTGGGGGTCATACTAACTCTGGTTTTAATTTTGGCTCCCTCTGTGTATCAAAAGTCAGGTCCCTGAAGAGAAATGAATTACATTGGAGACAGGTTTTTCTCATTCTATTCCAAAGGTTTTGGAGTTTTGATTTTGGCACTGTGCGTCTCCAAGAGAAATTTTTTTCCTATACACCTGCAGCAATAAAACATAATAAGATAGTGATCTTGAGTTCTCTTTTTATTCATTATCTCATTATGTTTATGCTAGAGAAAATTATGTCCAAATCTTATATGCAATTGGTTGTATTTAGACAGTAAACTTTGTAAAAAGGTAATGCTTTTTACACCAAACCTATGATATGATTCTAGTATAATCGTCATTGCTAGAAAGCATTTATGTGTATCATATGTGTTTTCAAACCCTTTATTTATCATTATTACAGAAGTGTTTTAGTATTTTAAAAATTGGAATAGCCACACTGATACACACAAGTTGAATCTTTTCCTTGGCCACTGTCCACCAGCACCTAGCTAAGAGTAGAGTTTTCTTCTTCAAGTCAACTATATTTATAAACAAGATAGAAAAAGTAGTATATGCTGGTTTAAAAAATTATTGATGTAATTATTGCAAATGAGTTAAGGTTCACTTATGAAGCAGGATTTGAGTGGTTCTATTGGTTTCCTTCAGGAGAACAAATGAGCCTCTGTAGCAGTTGCATAAAAATGACTACTCTAAAACTCTATGTCTAATATGAATTGTTCTCCTTTTACCTTAATGAATATTAGTCATTTGTCCATAATTCTAACCTCTACCTCTTCCAACCCAAATGTGCATATGTGTGCTACTGCTTTGCACATGCACACTCACTCACTCATCTCCTTACTATTTTATTGTGCTGTTCTCTGTTCATGTGCAGATAGCTTTGTGCTTTCTTTTGATTTAGATACTCTTTCCAGCCCATTCTGGAATTTGTTGTTGGTTCGGGAAGTGAGATGAGCCAACACTTGCTCACAAGGTTTCATCGTGGTTGTGTCAACTTGGATGTACTGAATACACCCACCTGAACGTTAATACTTCCCACATTTTGTCTTGTTTTGGCTCTTGGAAGTCCTGGTCCTTTTGAAGCTATAATATGTGGTTAACTTTACTAACTTTGGGGAAGGAAAGGAACATTTGGTTTTGAGAAGAGGAGAATGTTTTCTCAACAGTGAATTCTATTAAGTTCTGAACTTTATTTTTCCCAGCAGAAGGAACAGCAGTGCCATGCCTGAGTGACGTAGAAGTCAGCTGGAGGAAACTTAGCTTGGGAGTACACCACCCGTCCAGCATTATAAGGCAACCAAAGAAGGGAAGGAAAGTGAAGGAGTAAACTAGAAAGTAGGAAGAGTAAACTAGAAACTCATTAAGCCTAAAATTCAAACTCCTTAGTTGGCATTTTGTCCTTTCAGTATATGGTTTAAACCAGTGGGCCTCAAGCTTCTTGAACATTATAGTGGACTCCAAAGAACTTTTGTTGATGAGGACTATATTTATTGATACCAACCATCTTGGAAAATAAAACTGAGTATTTTAAGAAATCTTATTAATTGATTAAAAATAGCAATAATAAATCTACTGCATGTTAACATTAATAGATTTTTCATGAAAAATAACTTTATTTTTCAAAACAGAAACATTTTACAAGAAGAGTGGCATTATTTCGTATTTTGCAAATGCCTTTAAAATGTCTGCCTTAATAGAAGACAGCTGGATCCTTCTGTCTGCGTCTGCATTCAGTCTGTTGTCATATCGCATGTTTCATAGCTTCTGGAAAACTTCACTGCGTGCTCCTCCGAGAATGAGGGTGAAAAAAGGCAAATGATGTCTTAGTATTATTATGAAAATAATTTTGACTCTTTGCACCCCCTGAAAAGGTTCCCCAGGGTCCCTGACCACAGTTTGAGAACTGTTGACTTAAATGAATCTTCCTAGTCCTGCTCTTGCGTCGCTCCCCATGCAGCTTCTTAGTAGCAGCACTTAGGCTATTCTTGTCCCCACCCATGCCCACCCATTGTCCTGTCTTCCTGCAGTTTAGAAACCAGTCTTAAGCACTAGAATCAAGTAGAATCTGCTCAGTGCTATCATGAAAGGGTTCAACTCAACATATTCTGAAACTAAGAAGAGCTAACTGAGAACAAGGAAACCCACTTTCTGAAATTAAAACTATAGTTAAAGTCCTATTCACATTGAGGAGAGCCAGAGCATAAGTGATTAATTTTTAAAAAATGTTTATTGATTTTAGAGAGAGGAAGGGAGGGAGGGAGAGAGAAACATCTATGTGAGAGAGAAACACCTATTAGTTGTCTCTCATATGCACCCTGACTAGGGGTCAAACCCACCAACTAGGTATGTGCCCCAACTGGGAATTGAACCCCCAACATTTTGGGTGTACGGAATGAAGCTCCAACCAAGTAAGCCACACTGGCTAGAGCCTGAATGATTAATTTTAAGAGGTAGTTTAAATGAGAGAATGATTAAAGAAGATATATTTGTGAATTGACATTTTTTTTACTTACATAAAGTGCTCATATATCCATTTGTCCACCAATCCTGTGCTCTAATAGTGTCAGGTATTTTCTTTGAGTGAGGGTTTGCTGATTGGAGTTCCCCTTCCTCTTTGTTGTATGAACCACACTCAAAATGCATCATTTACTGTGTGTAATTTTGCATTTTAAAAAAATGAACTAAGATCTTAAAGTCATTTGCAAAACAACCCAAGGGTTTTATGAAGGGACTCTTCTGTCAGTTCTCTGTAATGTAGTTTCTTGGGGACGGAGGCTGTGTCTGGCCATCTTTTTTCTAGTCTTAACATGGCGTAACAAAAGTAAATGTTCCCCTAAAGCTTATTATTTGAGTACCCAGTGAGGACATGCACCCATGAATGAATGAAGCAGAGACTATATAGTGACATAATGTGCATTATAAATGGTTTCTGAACCCACTGTTAGCAATAGAAGGAGCAATAGTTAAGTAGGCATCCTCACATTCAGTGGAGAATTGATCAATAACGGGCCTGCTAATGTTTCAATCTTTTAAAACTGTTTTCTGTCTCTTGTGTTTGTTTTTTGTTTTGCTCTTCTGAGAGATACTCTTAACTTTGTCTTACAAGCTTTTTGTTGAGATTTTTTAACTTTTGATGTCATATTTTTAATTTCAAGTGTTCTTTGTGTTTGTGCGTGTGCATGTGTATACTCTGTATATTATCATTATTATTTTTTAAATAGCATTTTGTTTTTCTTTTATGGATATAGAATCTTCTTCCTGATGATTCTTCCACATTGCCTTTCTAATTTTTTTAAGTTGTTTTCTGTGTTCTATGTGTAGATATCTTTAGGTGGATAATTACTGGTTGTAGGAATCAGAGTAGATGTCTAAAAAGCTGACTGGATACACTGAACCTATGATAGGTTTTTGGATTTGAGAGGTTTACTGTGGAGATCGGGTAAGTTATTTGCTGATGAACAGTTAGAATCAGTATTAGGTCTTTTTTCCTGAGCCATAAGCATTCCCCCAAAGAGTGCCCTTCCAGTTTTTTGCATAGAATGAAGATCTGACTGCGTCTTTCAAGAGTTGGGTAGAAGAAAAGGTGCTGTCCTGGTTGATTCAGGCTGCTAGACCAAAATGCCACAGGCTGGAAAAACTTATAATCAACAGAAATTTATCTCTCATGGTTTTGGAAGCTGGGAAAATGAAGATGAGGGTGCCAGCATGGTTACTTTCTGGTGAAGGCCCTCTTCCTGCTTCATAGCCAGCAGCACCTTCTTCTGTGTCCTTACCTGGTTCAAGGGGCTGGGGGTCTCTCTGCAACACTAATCCCATTCATGAGGGCTATACCCTTATAATTTAAGCACCTTCCAAAGGTCCCGCTTCCTTATACCATTTCTTTGGAGACTAGGATTTCAACATATGAGTTGGGGTAGAGCGGGACACAAACATTTACACGAGAGCAGGTGGGTAGTGTCAGCATCCAGCTTTTGGTGTATGTTCAGTTAATTCCCTTGTCTTTGCCAGGCAATTGCTAGACTGAAACCTTTTTTTTTTTACTTCCTCTGGAGAATACCTCCTGTCTGCTGCCAGGGTAAGGGAAAGACAGTTGCCAAGCACTGTGCAATGTTGGAAGGGACTTAAGGATCCAACTATTCTCAATTTCATACCACTTGTTATTAATGTACTCCAGTTCCCTCTCAACTTCTGAGGAACCTCACACTGCCATTTCCTGAGCCTTTTGTGGACTCTGTAGTGTAAATAGGTTTGCTTATCAGCTTTTCCAGCAGTTTGCATTTGACTTTCTTGGTTCTCCAAGTCCTTTAACAGGTATGCATTGACTTTTAAGCTTCCAAAATTCTGTTGCTGTTGTTTCCTTTTTAGTTTTTTTTCTACTCGTGAGTTAATTATTAAAACACAAAAAGTTTTTTTTCTGTTTCTTTTGTTTTGGTAATTTTATTAGGGTTTGGGGAGATAGAATATTTAGATGTATGTGTTTAATCTTCTATCTTGATTTTAAACAATTTTGATCTTTCTAAAATTTAAAATGTCACTTATAAATATTCAATTACATCTCCCTGATCTCACGAGAGCAAATACAAACCACAGGGTCTCTGTGACCATACTTTCTCATTTTAAAACCATGTTCCTATTATTTGTAAATAATAATCTCAACTATATTTTCCAACAAGTACTCAAACTTTCCTAAAGTTTCAAATTTTTCATTTTGAGAATGGATTTCTCTATCACAGAGGCAGAGATGACTGACTGAATGGAATTCATTGTGTATGTGTGTGTGCTGAGATTGAGTCTACTAGAAGCTACACAGGCTATAATGTCTATTAAATTTGTGCCCTTAAAACAATTCAATTTATCAACATTTATACTTCAGTATTAAACACATAGTCAGGATTTGATCTGAACACTTGTTGCCGAAACCAGAGACTCTCTTCTTCACAGAGGAAAGCTTCCCTCAGTTATTAGCAGAGTGCGTGTCTTACCTCCTGACTTTCCAAACAGGAAGGCCTGACCATTTTTCTAGAAACTGGTTTTTGCTTTCACTGTAAGTAAAGAAAAACTGTTGTTAGCCACAGACACAGTGCTTATATTTTGCTTTCAAATCTGATTATATCAGTAACCTTTTTCATTTGTAATATACTTTGACACTTCAACATTTTCAGAGATTCATGTTCATAATACTTCTTACATCCTACAGTGAGTTTTTTTGTACAGGGTGAGTTTGGAAGTGGGTGAGTAGGAAGAAGAACAGGAGAGTCTGCTAGGTAGGACTTAAGATGGACCTCTATTATAATGATGGTAAGGTAGACTCAGTTTCTTGTATCCTAGCTTTAAGGGTTCAGGTGCAGTATAGTTACCCACCTGTAGAGAGAAATATTATCACATGATTACAAGCTGTATGAGGACTGTCAAGAAAGTATCCAGGCAAGTAATATGAAAAATGGGGGCATTTAATGAAGAAGATACAAGAAACATTGTGAATGATGCCTCAGTCCCCTTCAAAGTAGGCACCTTGGGATCTCACACAGTTCTCCCTGTTGCCATCAGCTGCCCCATCTTATTTTCCTGAATCTCATGAACAGTCTGAAATCTCTTCCCTTTCAAAGGTAATTTTAGTTTAGGAAAAAGCCAGAAGTCACAGGGCACCAAGTCTGGCTGTAGTGGGGCTGAATCACCTGGGTGATTTGATATTTCGCCTACAAACTCCACATGAGATGTGATGCATGAGTGGGTATGTTGTTGTGATGAAGCTGCCAATCACGAGTTGCCCATAGCTGTGTCTTATGAATCATCCAAGTAGTTTCCGTGGAGGAATGTTTAAGTGTAACGGAAAATTTGATGCAGATTCCTTGCTCTACTCATTTGGTCATTTTGACTTCAATGACCACATAGTATGCATGCACACTCTACAGTGTCTACTGCCCCCACTGACTAGTACAGTGAAGTCATCATTGTTCATGCATGTGCATTCCAGTCCACTTTCCTCAGCTGCCAGTCTACACTGATGTCATACAAACCATTCTCATTATATTAACAATGGCTGACTTTTTCCGGACAGGCCTCATATTTGAATTTTGGACACCAATCTCAGTCCTGTGGACTGAATTATATCCCCCCCAAATTCATATGTTGAAGTAGTCTAACCTGCCATGTGATGATATTGATATTTGGAGATGAGGCCTTTAGGAAATGACTTGTTTTGGGTGAGGTAGTGAGGGTGGAGCCCTCAGAACAGAATTAGTGAGTGCATCATAAGAATAGGCACCAGAGAGCTTGCTTTCTCTCTCTCTGCCGTGTGAGGACAAACTGAGAAGTCAGCCATCTGAAAGCCAGAAAGAGAGCCCTCACCTAAACCTAGTCGTGCTGGCACTGTGATCTTGTTCTTCCAGCCTTCAGAACTGTGAGAAAATAAATTTCTGTTGTTTAAGCAACCCAGTCTCTGGTATTTTGTTATGGTAGTGAAATCAGGAACATCGGTATTCATGCTGTCTGTCACCACCAGAACCAACACATAGAGACAAGGATTCAGTCTTTAATGGCACTTTATTGAGATGCTGACACTCTTTACGGGCACTTTATTGAGATCTGAGAAGACAGCGATCACGGACCCTCAAAATTGCCTTAACACCTCATCTCAACAGAACTTTTTATATAAGGAGAAGAAAAGGGTAGGTATGGGTTTGGAGAAAAGGTTAATCAGATAAGAGTTGCTGTCTGGTGGTGATTTTCCTAAAATGTATTTCTTTATCTGCATGTCCGCTCCCTGGAACACAGTGGCTCAGATACCGTCTCCATTGCTTGCAGACCCCCTGAGACACAAAGGTTGAATTGTTCATCAGCCTCCTGGAGTCACATAGGCCATGCATTCCAGTTCCTGAAATAACAGCTTTTCATATGCATTAATCACTTCAGCCTATCAACTATAACTAAGGCTAGAATCCTTAACTTTCATGTTCCCCTATCAGTAACCCAAGCTTAGAAATTCTGTCATTGGTCATATGAGAGATGCCTGACTTCTAGTCAGCTATACACTGGAAATATAACTAAGGATGTTTTCTCACACCAACTGTTTCTCCAGTTCTTTACATGCCATCTGGGTGTCCATTAATCCAGTTCAATTCTGACACTATCCATGTGGTGTTAGCATCAGATCCCTTAAGTCAAAGGGGCTAGTTCCGGACAACTGACCCCATTTCAGATGCCAGTTGCAAGTTTGGCAACCAGTACTTCTCACTGACTAGCCATAAGTCAGGGGTTCCTATGACCCCCTTCTCAGGGTCAGTAATTTGCTAGAATGGCTTATGGAATGCAGAAAAACGATGACCAGTTTATTATAAAGGATACAACTCAAGAACAGCCAGATGGAAGAGATGAATAGCGCAAGGGTATGAGGGCTGGCAGGACAAAGAGCTTCTGTGCCCTCTCTGGTGCAGCATTCTGCCAGCAGGTTCACGTGTTCGCCGATCTGGAACCCCCTCCCATCTCCTGTTTGAGAGTTTTTACAGAGGTCCTGTCTCCAGCCCTTCTCTTTTCCCTATAGGACTGTGGGCGGGGCAGAAAGTTTCAACCTCTAATCACTTGGCCTTTTTGGTGATTATTCTCACCTTGAGTTTACCTAGGGACCCCACCCTAAGTCACCTCATTAGCATAAACTCAGGTGTGATCATCAAATGGGCTTGTTATGAATAATGAAAGACTTGTCACTCAGGAAATTCTAAGGGGTTTAGGAGCTCTGTGTCAGGAACCTGAGACAAAGGCCAAATATATTTTATTATAGACCACAAAGCTCATACCTTGTTGCTGGGTCAGCTCCTCACTCCTGTAAGAGGGAGGAGAGGCAAGAATGTACGTATAGATTTATCGAGTTTCTCAGGATGCTTTTTGACTATAGGTGACAGAGACATGACTTAAATGATAAGGAAAATATGTGATGATTAGAAGAAAAATTCTGCCCCCTTCACTGTCACAAACGCCAGCATTTGGAGATGAAATAATGTTTGCCTTTGGAAGAACCAAATGGTTACATTGGGTTTGCTACAGAAGAACCTTGCCCCCCGCCCCCGCCACACACACACACACTACTTAAAACAACTGTGGTGGTGCTGTTTTGGCTGGTGAGAAACTGATTAGAAGATGGGGCCGTTTTTGCATACTCTTCAAGTGACTGAGAGTCTCCAGCAGATGTTTCAAGGAAATGCATACCTGGTGCTCTTCCATTAGTCAATTACTTTGTTCCAACTGCCGTGGGCTCTTTGTACAATAATTATGAAGAATTATGTCCCAACTGGCAACTCAAATATACATTGTTTAGCTCAATTTGAGGGAAATTTGGTGGTAATTACAGGTCCAGTTTTTCTGTTAAGTCTTGAAAAAGGAAACTGTCACATCCAGGAAGCATACATGGTAGGGTCTTGTACAACAAGATCGTGCTCGCGCGCGCACACACACACACATAATAAAACCCAGAAAGCACTAACTTTTAACAACTTAAGCAGAAATAGAGCAGTAGAAAAAAGTAAGGAGTAAACTTAACATAACTTGAAGTAACAAAATTTGGAATTTATACCACTCAAACATAGTTGAATAAATTCTTGCTGGCTTCCAGTGATAGCTCAACAATGTTTTTTCTTTTTCAGGATCTCTTCGTGTACATTTAAAAATGTTAGCTCATATATCTATAGGGGAATCATTTTAATATTGAGTTTTTTGGTAGAATTATTAGACTGGAAAAAAATCCTTGTTTGAATCTGTAATACCCCACTCTCTTAAAACAAGCAAACCAACAAACCTTTGACTTAAAATTAAAGACAAAGATAAGCATAAACACTTGTTAACGTTGCATGAGGCTTGATCGTTTTAAAGGCAAATAATTAGTTTTTGTTTTATTTAGTGACCTTAGGGCTTTCAAGTTTAAATAAAAGTTTCAATCACACAATATAGAATTTAGAGAAAGCCATATGGGTTACCATTATGTAGGGTAAAAAAAAAATCTCATTATGTATCTATAGGTTTTATTCTTGGAACCTGGCAAAGAATTTGCTTTTTCCTCTGCAAACTCCCAAAGCGTTGTAAGTCATTGGAAGCCAAGCATTTAGTAAAAACAGTTTCAGTTTCCATATTTCCTAGCAGGCCAGCCAAGAACCATTCTAGGCAAATGGAAAGAAAAAGTTTATTTCTGAAAATACAAATGCATTCTTGTAATTGATTTTTTACTTCATATTTTTGAAATTAACATCATTTATCCTTTGTCACCTTGACTTGTGTTTATAAACTAGCTCCGCATTTTACTTTAGACCAAGATGAAATATTCATTTTCTCTCTCTTTTTTATTATCTCCCAATGTGATATATATAGATATATATCTATATATCTATATCTATATATAAAATAAAGAACATCTGGATATTTTCGATTGGAGAAATCTTCATGCTTTTGATATATGACATTCAATAGTTCTTCCACTGCTAAGTAGCAATCAGCTTGTCTCAGGTATTTATAAAAAGCTTTTGTTTTTGTATTATTTAAGACATCTTAATATTATAAATAGGCAGTGAAAAAGCAAATTGGAGTCAGGGAAAGAAATCTAAACTTTTGTAATAAATTAGGATAATTATGCCAACACGGTGTGATCTTAATGAAGAATAATGGTCCTTTTTCCTCCTTGGGTCAACCCTTCAGTGTTTCAGGGAGAGCATGATGTTACAATACTGCCCCCTACTGTAAGGTTTTGGCCCTTTCAAAGGAACATCAAGAAAAATAAAATAGGAGAAACTAACAGATGACTGGGACGAGTGTATCTTATTACATTTGGCATTTTAAAAGCATATTCTGATGACTGGTTCAGGCCCCTGCAATGCAGAGATCTAGAATAATAGTACAATATATACTTTTGTTTCCCGGTTTGTTTTCTTTTGAATTAATGTCTCTGCTGCTCTGTTCCTTTGAGTTAAACAGAGGAGACTTTCCTCCCCTGACATACTTTGAGATGATGGATCTTACCCTGAGCTTTGTGAATGTGTTTTTGTTTTAATTAGTGTTGGTTTCAAGGAATTTTGCATCTTTGAAAAAAAACTCACGGGGTATCTTTGAGGCTGGATAAAGAATGATGCTTTTGTCTATCTTCAGTGTGGCTTTGGTATTTTTAATAACGGGAACGAGTCTTGTGGCAAAGTATATCAATTCAACCAATCATATCTTGGAGTCTATCCAGTCTTAAATCTAACTCTCTGTAAACAACTTTGGGCTCTTTTGCATCGAGTAAAACTACAAATTCATGTGAACAAGACTTTGGCATGAGTAAAATTAGACTGCCCTCTTTTTTTTTTTAAGTTGAACTCTTTTTTTTCTATTTTTATGGATATTGCTTTAACAAAATGATTTTGATGGCATTTCTTTTGCCAGTGCATATTTTCTGACATTAAAAAACAAATCAAAAGGCACTTATCGTATGAATCATTGTTAAAGTCAGCAGTAATCCACTGTGTAAAATCTCCCTGTAAAGGCGCAGAGGCTGGGGGCTTAAACCTGGAGCACATTAAATTAGTTCCAGTCTCTCGCGAATGGGCTTTGCCTGGCTTGCTTAGGCAGGCAAAACGGAAACAGGCAGTTTATAACAAGAAGTCTGCTTTAAAAACCATGGGGTTCATTGGAGAAAGATTTATATCCCCCACTTATATAAACATTACAAATGTGGACTGCAAGTAGGAGGGAAACCTTTATCAAAATTTCTTGAAGAGCTTTTTCATTGTGAGTAAAATGGACAGCTTGCACTGTTGTTTGAAGATATGCCAGCAATTCGACAATCATCTTTTTCACTGCTCTGCCTGATTAAAATGTAGCATTGTGAAGACTAACCAGACCACCTACTTTTAATTTATTTTCATGATGAGACTATGTTGGCATCTAAAGTGGAGCCAAAAACTCCGTGCCAAAGGAGAAAATTGTCATTTCAGGATTTAAAAAAAAAAGACAATTTAATTATATAAAATCTTAGGATAAGGGGAATCTGGACGTCAGTTTATATTACCTCCTGATTTAAAATGATTTTTGTATGTAAACATTATCCTGGATATCATGTTGTCTTTCGGATTATAATAGAACACAGATGAGGCTTGAAATAGTTGATCCAATAAAATGAGAAAGGCTGTGAGGAAAGACTACCATGTGAGATTACAGTAGCTATTTGTTTGCTATTTCACATATGGCGATTTTTAGGTCCATGAGCTACATTTCTTTTTTCCTCTCATTTGTTTTTATCTTATTTTTTAAAATTCTCACCCAAGGATATGTTTATTGAGTTTAGAGAGAGAGGAAGCAAGAGAGAGGAAGAAACATCAATATGAGACAGAAACATCGATTGGCTGTCTCCCATACGTGCCCTGACTGGGAATCAAACCTGCAGCCTAGGTTGTGCCCTGACAGGGAATTGGACCCGCAACCTTTTGGTGTACAGGATGACGTTCCAAGTAACTGAGCCACCTGGCCAGGGCTTATCTCATTTTTAATACCTTGAAAATTGCCATAGAAATGTACTTTCCTGCCCCAAATATGTCTAACAAGGCAGTAAGACCAAATGATCTTTTTTTTTCTGTAGGCTTGTTAACAATAGCTTCTATTTCATGGATTTTCATCACAATCCCAGTTTCTGAATCAGTCTTTCTTAGAATTTCTTAAGTCTGTCTGGAAGATAACACATCTGTTTTTAGCATTCTTAGTTGGTTCCAAATGTAAGGTTATTTGGATACACCTTAAAAATCAGGGCTGACTGTAAGAAGTGACATGGTGAAAGCATTTGAAGGACATAACATGAAACCAGGACCTGCGAGAGTGTGGGGGTTAACATCCGAGTGAGCTCAGGCCAGGAGGGATAGCTTGAGCTATTTGCTCACCAAGCCTATCAGCAGTGACTGCAATTAGGAGTAAAGGCAGATTTTTGAAAAGGAAGGACAGTCATCTGGCTTTCAGGTGTACAGAAGTGAGAGATGTGATTAAGTCCACTGTAAAAAAAAAAAAGGCACAGTCAAGGCTGTCTCGCCAATAACATCATAATAGTGATGATAATAATTTTAGTGAGTCTCGCTTGTTAAACTCTTATTATATGCCATGCAGCATACTAAATGCCTTATGTGTATCATTTTTCATCTTTCCAACAACTCGATTTCTTAAAGGAAGGGTACCGAGGCTTGGGTCATGTGCTCAGGTCCCACTACTGGAGGAGGCAGAGCTGGTCACGGAAACCAGGCACTCCAACACTAGAGCCCTGCTCTTAGCTTGCTCAAGCACTGCCTGAGACCGTTGACTTTCCTTGTTCCTAAAGACACTTGGAGCAACCATATCACATCTCTAACTTGTAATCCCACCAATGCCAAACCCTGTCCAGTTTAGATCTACGGACTTTTTATCAGCAGCTCTGTCTGTACTTACAGCCATGGCGCTCAGATGAGTGGCTCTGAGTGTGACAACAGACTGCTGTGTTGTGAGCTGGGATGGAGGCAGGAGGGACACGGAGAGCCTGGTGCTGGAGCTCGTCAGGCGGTGATGACAAGAACTGTCTGGTCAAGGGCACCTGGCACTCTCTCTAGAAGGATGAAGATGAAAGATGATCTTGTTAATCTGAACCTTGTCTGTGATGTATCCAAATGATTAAGTTAGCCTAAATCTGTAGTGTCTTCTGATAGTTAGGATTCTACAGTGGAAGGCCTCAGCTTCAACAATGAATGATCTAAAGCTGAAGGCAGTAGAATTCTCATTCACTTACAATTGGTACTTCCTTGGTTGAATTTTGTTCTTTGAGACATTTGACTGAAGTTCATCTGTAATATGAGGAACAAGATATTATGTTATTAAGATAGATTTTCATAATGAATAGCAGTCTTCAAAAGTAAGGCACAAATGCATCACTAGCAATAACATAACTATGGGCTCTAATGAGGTTGTGATAGACAATAGTGAATTTCTTCTTTACTTTATGTACTTAGAGTACATGTTGACCAACAGAGAGAAAATCCCGACGGAGTGAGCTAACATAGTGATAGCAGTGAGAGGGGGAAGAGGGGAAAGGAGGATGCCCCCCTCCTGTTAGTGTGTTTGCCTGTGAGGTAGGTGGTACAGGCAGTACAAGAGGAAACAAAGGTGTGACCATTGTCTTTATAGTATTTTCGTATGCTGGTTTCTCTTCAGAGCGAATAAGTCTTTCACCTTTTATAATATTTAAAATATTTAAAATGAAGAGAAACCAAAGCTGTGACGTAAGTAGGGGACATCTGTGTGTGCAGCTGTGCGTGTGGGCGTGTGGGGGAGGGATGGAAGCGAGCTAAGTTCTGGCCTGTGTTGTAGTAGGAAGTCAATAGATAATGAAAAAAGGGATCGATAAAAAGAAGTGGTATAATTATAACACATCATTTAGTGAGTTAATGGGGCTCCCCGGAAAAACCAAATCCCCAAATCAACCTGAAGCGATTTCCTCCAAGAGGTGGGAACGGGCTTGTGAAGGCAGGAGGCAGTAATTGAAACTGAGTCTTCTGCACCAGATTCATGTTTCATTTTGATAAGAATAAAAAAGTTTTTTAAACAACAATAATAGAAACAAAAGAAGACTCAGGGTTCTACTTTTAAAAAATTTTTGCTTCATGTACTTCATTGTATTTTTCTCCGTTGAGGAGGACCTGAAAAATTAAGTCGAATGCAGCATTTCAGTCGCCACTCCAGGTTTTGTTTAGTCTCAAGGGTTCCCTTTGTTGGTAAGGTGAAGGTTTCCAGAGAAGACATTTTTCATAATGTTTGGTTAATTAGGCCAGCTTTTTTGATGACTAAATAAACCTGACCAATGACCTGTGGGCCATTTTGATTCATTTTCATTCCCAAATTACTGAAGCCCATAGATTTAAGTGATGGATGTGGTGACACAGTGCCTCAAGGACTTCTTAGATTATCTCTGCCTCTTCGATACCGTTACCGGAATCTGCTTGGATTCGGTAGGTCTGTTTCTCTGTAACAGACAATTACAGCAACCTTGACTGTCTGGGAGCTCAAAGTGGGTTAACCACTTATGAAATTCTATTATGTTCTCTTTGGAGGTGGTAGGTAATTAGAGCTCGTTGCATACTTTTTAATATCAGCATTTGTCTTAGTTTCCTTTGCAGACCATTTTTGCTTGTTTTTTATGTCATCATTCCTAGATAGACTTTTTTGGTCATAGACTTCCTGAAAACCTCATTTGACTGAACTTATTTGACCTGAAACTTATCTTTAGTTCTCAGGAAATTTAGTCATTTCCCTGTTTAGTAATCTGACAAGTTAGATGTTATTTATGCTTAAAAGTTTTTTAAATAAGGAAATAGTTTTAAGTGTATATATATATATATATATATATATATATATATATATTGCATTTCCTGAGTATGTGGGCTTAGGCTTAATAACTTCTTTTGCACCATTAACCGTGAATACAAAATCAAGCTTTCTCAGTGTACTATGCCCAAAGATTCATATAAGGTGCTATTGTTTCATAATATTTTTTAAATGTGCTATCCTATCAAAAGACTAACGCTTACTATGTGGTCACACCCCTTCTCTGCAGAGCACTTCGACATCCGCACCCCATTTACTCATCACAGTGACCCTGTGAGGGAGGCAGGGGAGGAACTGTCATCCCCACGTCACAGACCAGG
The DNA here is from genome assembly GCF_004126475.2 of Phyllostomus discolor. Classification (NCBI taxonomy): domain Eukaryota; kingdom Metazoa; phylum Chordata; class Mammalia; order Chiroptera; family Phyllostomidae; genus Phyllostomus; species Phyllostomus discolor. The sequence continues at coordinate 31,308,526 of NC_040903.2, read as the reverse complement.
AGGAGAGAGGAGGGTGACTTGCATGCAGTCACGCGGGCAGTGGCAGAGGGACGACGAGTCAGTGCTCTCACCTTGAGTGCATGTTACTCTGCAGCAGGAGTTAAGTCTAGGGTTTATGCTTAAAGGCAATAAGCAAGCGTTGGACTACAAGAGCGGGGCTGCAAGCTCGTTGGCAGCCAGGCGGGTAACGTGGACCAGGTGGAAGACAACAGGGAGCTGCAGAGACCGCCGTGGCCCTGAGAGCAGGTGCCCAGTCTAAAGACGTTTCTTTAGGTTTTTTCTAGTCAGCAGGTTAGCTTTAACTTTCAGATTTTTATGAGAAGTTGAAAGTTTGAATTTTTTTATGAGAAATTTCCCAATTTTCAAACACTCCCTTGCTAAACAAAATATTTGCCTCTCAGGGCCTGCAGCTTGGGACCCCTGACATACTTCTTTCAGTTCCTCTGTTTAGGCTCTTAGGGACAGCCAGGGCTGAGGCCACCCCAGGGACTGAGTTCCTCTTTCCGTCCACCATCCGTCTGTCCACCAGGGGTGGTTTCAACTGGAAAGGAGATCATGGAAGGGGACTTTTGGGACATGGTGGGTTACAGGCAGTAGATGTGGGACCTCATTGCATCTGGAAAACCCCTTTCTCATTGGTGTTAACTGATTTTCATAGAGAAAAATATTTCTGGAATACGAAGCACTTCTGTTATTTTCTATGAGAGTGCCTTATTCATTTCCACTAAGAGGCCACCTAACCATGGTCACGTTTGATGTACCTAGGAAAAAAAATAATTTATGAATGTTTTCAAACTTGATTTTATGCTAGCAAATATTATTCAACTTTTGTATTTAATATTGTTCTAGATCTAAAGCAAATTAAAAAATGCAAGTATTATACTTTTTGATTATCAGTAGAGATTTTCTGTAATAGCATATTTTGGGTCTTAAATAATTTTATGTCTTAATTTCTATGATGTCGGAGACTTTTTCATAGCAACTCTGGTTTTAAACATATTTATAACAACTTCTGAAAGAGTTGAAACTGGGTGCTCTTAACCACAGAAGGGGCAATGGATGCTGGGTAGGAAAAATAGGCGTGGCCTGCTGGAGCCACCCAGTCAATAGTGTGTTGTTAAAGCAGCCCGGCTCACTAAGATAGGCAGACCAACTGCAGAGGGAGGGACAACCTTCTAACCCCCCCCACCCCCCCCACCCCCACCCCCATCCTACAGTTACTGCCTCCCTTTGGTTTCACAGGACAGAAGTCCAAATCAGATGCTGACAAATGGCTTCAGGCATGGTTGGGCCCAGCTTTTAAGAGCAGATTTTTTAGGACTGTTTCTCTCTATTTCTCCTTTCCACTCCCTTTTTTATTAGTTTCATTTTTAGGTAGGTTCCACGCGATAGGAAAGATCCCCCCAGCAGCAATAGGCTTATTGTCTCTCAGTGTGGAACTAGGGAGGAAACAATGTGCTTCTTTCCCAGGAGCTTAAAGAAAAAATTCAGGTCAGATGATTCTTACCCCAAATGGGCCTGGCTTGGGCCATGTGGCTGCTGATTATTTATCCTGTCTGGGGAATGTGTATATTGCATGACCATTCCTGGGTTACCTGTCAGTTCCTGAAGTTGGAAAATGAGGTCAATGCCACCGTAAGAGCCAGAATGTGAGAGGTAACCCCCCAAAGGGAACCTGCCTGGGTGCTCTTAACCAGAGAAGAGGCAATGCATGCTGGGATGCTGGGCAGGAAAAAACCAGGTGACCATTCTACCCAGGATAGACAAGACAATGGATAGCAAGTTGATTTATTTTACTTGATGAGAACTTAAGAATCTTCCATTGGATCTATTACTCTCATTAGTTTTAAACAGGCACAAGTCAATAGGCTGCTCTCTATGTCTACTCTTAACTCTTGGGGCTTTTGTTCAGGGATAGTCATAATAATGTATCCATGTATGATCTAGTGGCACAGTGCTGTGCCTGCCCCCTCTGTGTCCTCTGGGAAGGGTGGGGCTGAATGCGTTTGTATTCACACTGGATTCATTCTGTACTTGGGCCTTTCCTAGGTTTATTAGGAAGTTGGAAATACACACACAAACACAATGTTTTTGAAACATGAGGATTTTGTCTCCTTTTGACAATTTCCAAAGCGATCGAACTGATTTTTCCCCTTAGCTGTGACCAAACATTTGAACTGTCAGCCGAAAAGGTCCCTTTAAATTTGCAGAAAGCAGTGAGTTACAGCATAGATAAACACACACTGGAAGTGTTTCTAGAACTATAACCATAAGATCATTAAATCTTTTATAATTAATGTTTGTTTTTGTTTTTTTCTTTTTGCTGCTGAGTAAGCATGAGATTAAGGTTTTCGCTTGATCTAGTCCTACTTAGTTGTTGGTTTTTTTTCCTAATGCCATTTAACCATTAAGCGTGTGATGTGCCCTGAGTTGTTTTAGTATTTCAAAAAAAGTGTTTTTTAATCCTCATCTGTGGATATGGTTTTTTTTTATTGATTTTAGAGAGAGTGGAAGGGAAAGAGAGAAATATCAATGGGAGAGAGAAACATGTATTGGTTGCTTCCCATATGGGCTATTTTTACGCAGTCAAATCTTTTTCTTCAATGATTTGCTTTTAAACATTTATGGACGACATTGTGCCTGGCATTGTAGTAAGGACTTTAGTCATTATCTCATTCATTCTACCCCAGTGAAGAAAATGAGTCCACAAATGGTACTTGGGAATCTGTGCAGCCTGTCTTGACCATTTATTTAATTCCTCTCTCTCTTTTTATTTATCCTCATCCAAGGACATGCTTATTGACTTTAGAGAGAGGGGAAGGGAGGGAGAGAAACATCAGTTGGTTGCCTCTTATATGCACCCCGACCAGGGACCAAACCTGCAACCCAGGCACGTGCCCTGACTGGGAATTGAACCTGCAGCCTTTCGTATTACGGGATGACACTCCAACCCACTGAGCCATACCAGCCAGGGCTAATTCCTTTCTTGCTTGATATTTGTTTTTGGTGTCATGTTTAAAATGCTTCTCACCTTTCAAGGTTATGTAAACATTCATCTCTGTTTTATTTTTTAGGTATAATTATTATTTAATGTTTATGTCTTATTTAATTAAATGTTTCATCCCATAATCTCTGGATCTCTTTTGTTCTAACATCTGCAGACACAGAGAATAATTGCTTGTTGCTTTTTACTCATGACTGTTTCTTTGTTTTTAAAATTGCTGCTAAATTCCTTTTTTTTCCTCCTCTCCTATTAATGTCAGCATTCGCTCCACAAACAATTGTTGGGCATGCAATTTGTGCAGGCATCTCTGTTAGTCACTGTGGGCATACAAAATGAATCAGTCTACCTCTCCAGAAACTTTTGATGTAATAGCAAGAAAGAGAAACATAAATAAAGAACTTGAATGTGAACTATAAGTCCTATAAAAAAGAGAACAACGTAAAATGGTGGGAAATATGGAAGCAGAAATAATTTGAACTGGTAAGGGAGGCAGATGTAATTAAGAAAGAACCTGTGAGGAGGTGAAATTTAAGTCAGACCTTGAAGGATGGGAAAAACTTGGATCATCTTTGGCTGTCTCAAAGATCAAATGAATTAATACGTACGAAGTGAATGGAGCAGTGCCTGGCGTGCTGTTAAGAGCGAAGTCACTGTTAAGCATCGTTTTCAAGATCATGACTTGAGCAATATCCTGAAAAATGCTGATTGTAGAATAAGTCCTACCTTGCTTATTTTTATTTATATAGTAGGATATCCCTCCTGATTTTTTGTGTTAGTAGTTGCTAGTTTGTGTGTTTCATGATTTTCTACTTTCACAAAGCTATTCATGTTGCATTTGGACGAGGGCAAGATATTTCTGAAGAAAAATAAATTTAATTAACTTGGAGCCAGTTTTATTAACTTTTGTATATTATGCTTTCATTTTGAAAACTAATCATTTGTTACAAATTAACCTTAGACTTCTGTTTAATTAGGAGAGTCTGGCGGTCTCTCTCATAGATTATAATCACAGTTATATTTCAATATTTTTTGTTGTGTGTGTGTGTATGAGCATACACACTTTATATCACTCAATAACTAAAAAAGTACCTTAAAATACTGTATTGAATAATTCTAGTTTAATTCAGGCAATGAATAAATTTTCCAAAATCTGTGTTTGAACCTTTGCTTTTGGGTGACTTGGGTGCTTGGAGGACTCTCCCACTGGAGGTGGGCTTTTGCTTGGGAACAATAGCATTAATAGGAACAACAGCAGAGATTTGGAGGCAGGAAGCTTGAAGCCCAGAATGGAATCTTGGGAGCAGTAATGCACAGCCATCTGAAACCTGGGACCAGAACCAGGTCAAATAGATGATGACAGCTAAACCCTTCTGTATCTTAGCTTGAAAACAGAAGCCAGATCCCAGCCCTTGACGGCAGCAACAGGCAGATCAATGTAAGTGGACCAAAGGCTAGGCACACCTCTTAATGATCGTTAACATTTATGGACCTCTTGAGTGGAACACAATGAGAAACCAGACCATCTCCCTTATTCTCCTCTTCTTTCTATCCATACTCATCTGAACTGTCACTCCTCTCCCCTCAGGACCAATTGTTTTTGAGAAGGATACAACTCTACTGCTAGTCCATATGGTACCTTTATAGGAGTAAAAAAAGGCTCTCTTCCCTCAAGACATTTAAGTGTTTTTGCCAGAAAATTGTTATAATCAATATACAAATCTATATTGTCCATGACTTTGTGGCTTTTTAGATGTACAGTATACAACCATATGGCTTTACATATTGGGAGAGAAGGGACGAAAAATTATAAAAGCCATGTTGGAGACACGTTCACCCTCCAGTGTTTTTATCCCACCGCACAACCTTACCTACCCTGTCCCCCAGTAGAAATGCAGTTGGCGTTCCGAGCTGCACAGTTCTTGGTTGCGCAGGACCGCCTTGGTTGTGCAGGCACTGAAGGATATTTAGTGACCCTGGGTCCTATTTCGCCCCTCATACTAAATCCTGTACTGCTCCTCAGTTACTGTGTCATCCCAAAGCACCCATCCCATTTCCAGATGCCCCCTAGAGGGACGGTACCATTCAGGTTGAGAGCCTCTACCCTGACCTCCCTAATCCTCATTCTCAAAGGTGCCATGTGTAGAGGCTTATTCTTCATGTCAACTCCTCTGTGAGCATTTCTGTTCTTTTCTCTAGACAGAATCGATCCCTGCTCTGTGCCCCACAGAGCACCTTATGTTGACACCTGTTAGGGCAAATACCACACGGCTTTGTGGGTGAGGTTGAGGGCCTGGCTCTGTCCCCACATTAGGTGTTGAGCTATTTGAGGCTGGGGGTATCGTTGTCATCTTGATATCCACAGAGTCTAGCACAGTGCTTGCATCTTCCTGGGAAGTTTTTTCTCTCCCTTCTCTACCAGGTCAACCAAAATTTTAAAATCTCAAAAACTTATTTTAACATATGAAAGCATTTTGTGTAATGAAATAGTACTTGAAATCAAACAAATGTATAATATATCCGAATTCAAAATAATTGGGAATTGCTTCTGTAATACATGTAAAATGCTAATTTGCTATTCAGCCCAGCATTTTCAAGTTTGCTAGTGCAAAATATTATTCTGTGTCAAAATTGCCATAGCTCACCACTACTTGAGACAGTAAGATAAGATATTTTGTGGTATGGTTCCTGTATAGCACAGGTGGCAAACACAAGGCCCACACACCAAATCCAGCCCTCCAGCTTGTTTTATCTGGCCCAGCACCTTGTTTCTACCCAGCAGCAATGCTGAGCTCCTTGCCCCTAGTTAAGGAGTAGTTACATAAATATTACAGTCCTAACATTACATTCGGCCCTTTGAAGGCAACCACATGGCTGATGTGGCCCCCAGGGAAAATGAGTTTGACACCCCTGCTATATAGGTTCTTGTCCTAAACTTAATGTTGTGGAGAATGATCACTTTCCAGAGAATTTCATTACTGTCCATATTTCCCTTGGGATTGTATGTTCCACCGACTCAGCTCCTATGGCCTGAAGTAAGTGAAGGTTTTTTTCTTTTCTCCCTCTATCATGTGTGTGAGACAGTTGGCTACTGGTGACGTTCACTGGCTCCTGGTTTGGGGAGGGCATTTTTACATTTCATTTATTTTAAAAGCCTTTTTTTCCTAGCAAGAGGTGAGTCAAAATCATCACAGTAAATCTATCCACAGAGAGAATGCTTGCTCATCAGGAAAGTTAATCTCTTGTTGTGGCTGGAAGGATTGTTTAAGGGGCAGCCAGCGTATATTAGAGCAGATAAAACATTCCCACACTGCTGCGAGGACTCATGGTAACCGCAAAGGCTATTCTTTCTGCTTAGCACTGTTGCCATTTGACATGAAGCAAATAGTAAGTGTAAAGTGAAGCGTTGATAAGTGGGTTTCTGTTGCTAAATATTTGCTCAGGGGTAGTGCTCCAGCCATGTGGAAAGCCTTTGGACACACAGCAGATAATCGTTCCATTAGTTAGGATACACCTGAGGCTCTAATAAATAGACTCTCGAATGCAGTAGACATAGCATGATAGAAACCTCATTCCCTCTCATGTAAAAATCTCTGTCAGCGGTCTGGGGCTAACACGGCAACTTCTTGGCGCTGGGGCCCAGACACCGCAATGTGGTTATTATGCTGTGCACACTTCCATTTTGTGGTTCCAAAGAGTTGCTCTAACTCTTGCAAGATTTCCTTATTCCACAGATAGGAAATAGAGACAGAGAGGAAGTGGTGGTTATAACTCATTTCCTTTGAGATCATGACCCAGAAGTGGCACCTGTCACTACAACTCACCATCTTATTGGTTACATGGCCATACCTGGTACAAGAGAGGCTGAAAATGTAGTCTTTTGGAGGTGGCTGTGTGTCCTCATACAAAGGTGGTCATATTACTAAGTAAAGTAGGGAAATGGAATATTGGGGCACAAGTAACGAGCTCTGCTTAAATGACTCTCGTTATTAGTTCAGTACTGAAAGCCAGTGAGATGAGTTATAGGTTTTGCTAGGACATTTCTTTGGAGTAGATTGCTTTTCCTAGTTCATTGAATAATCTTTGGAAGGCATTTGTTACATCAGGTAATGCTGATAAACTGACTGCGTCACTGTCCTTGCTGGGATTAACTGTTCCGAGCATCACCGTCATGCAGAGACGGAGCCAAGGGCAGGCCGCCTGTTGTACTCTCAGGCCACCTGTGGATGGAGACAGGAAACTAGTACAACGTTATCTCTCAAGGTGTCATTTTATACCACCAAGTAGTCTCCGTCATCCTAATAACCAAAATGTAAGAAAGAAGATTTCATGAGAGCCCCAAAGTTTGGGCATGTTCTTATCATAATCCCATCAAATGTTCATTTTCATTTTTTTTAAATAACAAGCTTTATTAAGATATAGTTCATATACCATATAATTTACCCATTCCAAGTGTACAATTCAGTGGTTTTTAGTATACTCACGGAGTTATGCAGCCGTCACCTCCTCTGCTTTAGAATATTTCATCGCCCCAGCAAGAACCCCCGTGCCCTGTCTCACTCCAGCGGCTCCCCACCCCCACCCTCACCCAGAGCCCTAAGTCATTACTAACCTGTGTCCTGTATGTATGGATTTGCCCATTCTGGGCATTTTATATAAGTGAAAATATACATTATTTGCTCTTTTATTACTAGCTTCTTCCACTTAGCATGTTTTCAAGGTCCACCCATGTTGTAGCATCTATCAGAACTTCATTTGTTTTATCCCTGAACATATTATTGTATTGTATGAATATACGACATTTTTAAATCCATTTATTGGAAAATGGACATTTGAGTTGTTTCCATGTTTTTTGCTATTATGAATAAGGCTGCTGTGAATATTCATGTATAAGTTTTCATTTCTTAAGATTTTTTTCCTTAATTTACTTTGACTTCTAAGAAAGCATTCTTTAATCCCATTTCCCCCGTCCTAGTCCTCTCTGTCTTTTTTCCGGATTTTGCATGGTCTTCCAGGGAGTTTTACCCAATCTTCCAGTGCTGGATTGGGAGCCCCAAATGCATTCTCCTATAGACCAAACCCCCTGCAGTGTAATTCTCTGGCCATGTGTTACCACAAACCCTGAGCTATATAAGGCGTGGACCCTGTTCATTTAGCAACACATCCCTTCTAACTAACACACAGTGCCTGGACACCCGTTTGTTAAATACATGTAAGAGTGAAGGGATGGAGAGAATGAAGAAGAGGGAGGTAAAGCTAACAAAAAGGGAAGAAGAGGAGAACGTACATTGGGTTTGATTTATGTCACATGTTTGAAAACTTTCTACCTGACCATCCAGCCAGAAGCCTCATCACAGAGCGGTCAGAACAGTGATCTACAAGGTTTTGTTCTGGATGTCCGCTTGCTTAGCATTATAGTTGTTCCTTTTTACCTATTTGGGTCCCTCCTTTAAGCTAATGGTAGGGAGCAGAGGCAATATAGGGTGAGGTGGCAGTGAGAGCATTTCTCTCTTGGCTCACTGGTCTGCTGGCCAAGGTAGCAGTCCCATTTCCTCCCCCAGGTGCCTCGTCAGTTCACTCCCAGAGAGCCCTGGGAGCCTTGAGGAGTGTTTGTGTGATGGATTTTAGCTTGTATCATGCTCCACCCTTTCACAAAAGTAAATTTCCTTTGGATGTTATCTGTATTGGCAAACATTGCTAATTTTAAAATCTGGTTTTTTAGACTTGCCAAATTATATCCTGCTTATGCTTTAAGTTGCCGACTTTTTAAAGAAGAAAATTTTTTTCATAAGTAGACAGGTTTTAGTTTGGCTGTGTTATTTAATTTAAATCTCAGTATTCAATGACACATTTTTATTTTGGTGCATTCCATTAGTACTTTCAGCATTGAGAGCTTTTCCCAATTTAATGCACCTGCTCTATAAAATAAAGTGATAAAATATTTGAACAGCTAAAACTAATTGAAAGTAGGCAATTATGTGGAGGGTAGATAGACATGAAGAACTGGATGGGCAACCATCACTACGGTTATACATTCACAGCCTTGGTAATAGAGTCCTAATGAATAATTAAGTCAGGAGCTTGAAAGGTATAAGAACTCCATGCGTGTTATAGGACTGTAAAGCTAGAATCAGGAACCTGTGAAATCCTCATGGGCAGTGCTCCCATTTTGTAGATGAGGAGAGACCCTAAGTGACAGATCCAAAGTCACCAAAAGTGGCAGTTGTCTCACTTGCTAGTTACGTGCTCTTTGATTTCTAAAACAGCCATGGCCTATAGTCTGATAAAATATTTCATGGAGCCAAACTTAAAGACACCAAAGTGATCTAAATTAGCCACTGCTCTTTTTTCTCTTTAAATCTTATTTCTGGGGTGGGGGTGGGTAACAAGGCAAAAATAACAAAATAATAGCAATATATGTAGACCTGGTTCATGTTTATATTTCATTTAACTTAGGAGTTAATTTCCGTCTACAATGAGAGCTAAAGAAAATGGAAAGATTTCAGAAGAACATAGTTGTCATATAAACTCATTGAATTACTCACAGATTAAAACAATGATTTGGTCTTACTCCACATGTAATTGAAGTTTTAAATTTAGTAGGATTTTTTGTTTATATTTGAGTAATTTGGAAAATATTGCAATTTTGTCTCAAGTGAATTTGCACATCCAATATCCTAGTCTCTACACACAGGAAATTAAAACATGCAAGCCAAGCTAAAATGTAGCACATTATATGGCTTTGTTTTAAGAAATAAATTTTTTTCTGTAGTAATAATATTTGCTTTTACTTAAGTGGAAAAGTTATTAACTCTAAAAGTAATTTGAAATTTTTGCTACTTGTTAGGTGGCTTCTGAATGCCTGAATTTCAATAGAAATTCCTGCAGAACTCTATGCAGTCATTGTTAAGGAAGAAAGTTTTATCTGCTGTCAGCGGAATATGAAACCCCAAAGTAAACTGAAATTGGAGCTGAGACTTTCTCTGGTCAATATGGCGCAGTGATCTGTCACAAACATGCGGACAGTGATCTGTGCGGCACAGCGCAGGCAGCGACGTTTGCATGGAGAATATGAATCTCTGTTATAAACAAAAACATTCCGCGCCAGCTGTCCTGAATAAAAGGTTTCTCTCGACTGAGAACAAGGATGAGATGTGGGGGTGCAGGGACTCACTGTTTCATATTAGCGGATGCTTTTCACTTTGTGGTGAATTTATGGGTGCTTTTCCCTGCCCCAAGACTCTTAGCGAAATGAGGAAATAAGTCAATTTCTGATTTCATTACTGTGAGTTTCATTTTATTTTTCCTAGTAACTAATTTAATCATTTAATTAGAGTGGAGATGAGGAATAGAGTTGTTATATTCAACCTGTATTTTCTGAACACTTTAGGATGTGCTTGGCACTATGATATGATAACCACCTAAGTGTGCAAAGGTGGTTATTACTCCGGACTTGGCCGATTATCTTTATTTTGCTCTATCCAGCCTCTGTCATAGCTATTGAGACACATGCAGTCACCGTGATATCAGTTCCTTTTACTGTGATCCATCTGGCTGCTTTTCAGGTGTGTGCGTGTGTGTGTGTATGTGTGTGTCTGTTTGCATTTTTACAATTTCATTATAATGTTGCAAAGTCTAATTCTGGATTTCTTTGCATTCACCCTATTTGGTATACAGTGTATTTCCTGTTCTATATATTTATGTTTTCTTCAGGTATTGAAATTCTCATATATTCTCTCTCCTGGTATTGTGTCTCTCTGCACCCCCACGTTTTTTAAAAAAAAATCTGGGATTCCAATCAACCATGTTTTATGTTCTCTCATTCAATATTCTTTTCATACTGTTTCTCTTTTCTTTCTTTGCCATAATTTTGGTAATATCTTCAGACTTATCCTCTGTTTCACTATTTCCCTCTTTAGTATTAGAAGTCAGTATTTAAGTTTTTAATTTCAAATATTATGTTTTTCACTTTTAAAAATTCTGTTTTATTCTTTTTAAAAAATACTAAAGCGTTATTTTTGATAATATATTATTCCCATCTTATTTTTTTCTTTTTCCTTTTGATTTCTTTAAACATTTCGTATATAAGCAGTTTATGTTCTTCAGTTGAGAATTCCACTCTTGAAGTCGCTGGGTTCTGTAGCTGCCACATGCTGTGTGTGTACTGACTCTCCCATTGGTTTCCTTCCTTGTGTGCTTTGTAGTTTTAGGTTGTGAGCTCATATCCAGCAGAATAACCTTTGGTAATTCTGCAGTCCTAGATGAGGGGTGCATTCCTTCAGGGAAGATTTGGTTAGGCTCCTCCCCCAGAGGTGGGGGCCCCTAGGGACACTACCAATCTGCAACTGTCCAGTGTCCTGAATTAACAGAGGACTTGCAGGTTCCACTGTTCCACCCTGAGAGGGGCACATTCCTACCCAGAAGTCGAGGTTTCCCCAAGGCAACACTAGCTTTCTGTTGCCTTGTTTTCCAGTGCCTGGTTTCAGCTCAGTGGTTGGTTTGTGTGTGTTTATTTCTTTCCTACAAGCCAGCAATGAGTTAAAAAGTAAGTTCATTATCATTTATATGTGATTGTATTGTGTGTGTGCATTGTTCTAGCAAGAGGGCTTGTAGTATCTAGCCTAGAATTACTCCAAGATACTGTAGTTCACCTTTAATTATGGCCCTACCCCAATAATCTGTGCTGTGAAGAAAACATAGGGCATAATTAGTATTGAGAATTTTGTGTAATGAAGAGAAACATTGCAAGTCAGGGAAATTTGTCCTGTATGAGGAGAGAACTGATCCTCTCTTCTTGGTTTTGGTGGACTCTATAATCAATGTAAAATCTTAGCATTTGGCACTGTCTTTATCCTAGGTTACCGGGTATTTTTACAAAGTTTTTAAAACAAAGTTAAAATCTAAGAATAGCCTTGGTTCACTAACCAGATTACAGATATTGAATAGCTTACCAAGGAGCATCTGGAAATGCCTAGGAGCAACTGACCAGCTGCAGAGCTTGAAATGTGACTGTAGTTTAGGAATTTTTTGGCCCATTGCTTATACTTCAGTGACATCAGTATTTATGTTCAATATTTGGTGTTCCTCATCAGTCTTCAAATCCTTCTGGGTCAGTCACATGAAATCGTAACCTGCAAATAAATGAAACCTGTGTCCTGGGCATGGTAGCCAACTGGGTAAGTCATGCCAAGTAACCACAGTGTAACGGGCCAAGTCCTAGAGTGGAGGAGGGTACAAAGTGTTATGGGGAGGCATGGGAGTGAGCAACTATGCCCATGACACTGAGGATCTCACCCACTGGAAATACTTCACAGAGAAGGGGACATATACATTGGGTATTAAAGCATAAGTAAGAATTATCAGGTAGAGAAGAGGAGGAATCAGGAATTTTAAGCAAAGGAGTTGTTACTAGATGGAGCATGTTAGTGAGGTTCTCCACAGGGAGAGATGATTAATAGTATAACATACTCATCTTCTTACAGGGGGTAAAGGCCACTGGCTTAGTGTTTAATGATATCACGGCTCTTCTATTCCTCTTATTTACCCCCCATTCTCCTACCGCCCTTTCCCAGATGCTATTAAATCCTTTATCTTGTTACGTGGACCTAGATTGCAAAGAATCCAGAATGTGGAGATTCCTTCTTTGTGGACATCTTTTCATCACAGCATCCTCTGGTCCCTGATCCTCTGAATGTGGTCTCTGGTCCTTCATCTTTGATTGACAAAGGCAAGGTGACCAAGTCTTGGTTGTCACTATTTGCATTGGGAGTAGAGAAAATACATCGTTTACCTCAGGTTACCGTGATCTTTTTCATCATCATTTTCAGAAACGTTGCCTTTTTCAATCCAGAGAGTGAATTACTTTCTTTGTCTCAGACAAGTGTTTTCAAACTTCAGCATTTCTTTCCATGAGTCCCCGGCCTCCGCATCTCTCTCTGTGTACCTTCCCAGAGACGAGGCCTGTTTCACAAGCTTGAGAGAAAAATGTATCAGGCATTATCAACAGACCTAATGATCTCTATTGTAGAAGCAGCTAGTTTGTTTCACAGGTTGTTTTTTTCCTTTTGTCACTAAGGCAAAGAAGGGAGGTTGGCATATTGGCGAAGACTGAATGTCACAACCTCTACGGCCCCGTCCTTTTTTACTTTCTAGGAAAAGTGCATCGGATACACCACTATTCACAGCAGCAGTGTTGATAATAGCTGAAAGGTAGAAATGACCCAAATGTCCATCAATAGACGAATAAATTTTTTAAATGTAGTATATACCTACAATGGAATTGTTTCAGGGTAATAAAAGAAAAAATTCTGACACATACTACAACGTTGATGAACTTTGAAGATAGTATGCTAAGTGAAAAAATATGTATGATTCCACTTACGTGAGGTACACATAGTAGTTGAATTGCTAGAGACAGAAAGTGGAATGGTGCTTGTGAAGGCCCGATGGAGGAGGTAATGGGGAAGCATAGTTTAGTGATATAGAGTCTCCATTTGGGAAAGTTCAAAGGTTCCCAGATGGACGATGGTGATGGATGCATAACAGTGTGAAAGTATTTAATGCCACTGAACTGTGCACTTAAAATAGTTAATATAGTACATTTTATGTTACGTATATTTCACAGTGCAGCTGTGAAAAGATGACTTGGAAAAAGTCTTTTGAATCAGGGATTATTATTTTAAAGCCTTCATGTCCTCGGCCACCCATTTATCCAACAAAGAAGGGGTCCCAGCTATGTGTCACAGACGTTTTAGGCACCAGGCACACCGCAGTGGGCAAACACAGAACGATCCCAGACTCACTGAGCATCTAGTGAGGCGAGACGGACACTGAACAAAGTACGTAAGTAAAACACGTCATAGGTAGATAGTGAACAGTTCAGTGGAGAAATCTAGAGCAGAGAAGGGGCGTGGGGTGAGTTGGTATTAGAGGAAAACCCTTGCAATTTGTCGGGTTTGTTCCCACTGAAAGTGGCCTTTCAGTGAAGACCTGAAGCCAGCGCGGGGTCCCCCAGTGGACATCCGGGGGAGAGTGCTCCATGGGGAGGGAGCATCGAGGGTAAAGGCCCCGAGACAGACTTAGAGTAATGAACAATGGATTTCATAGCAGAAAAGCTAAGGGAAGAATTTATCTGTCATTTCTTTCTCATCTCCCTGTCTTTCTTTCCCTTTTCCTCCCTAAACTGTGGATATTTTGAATGTTACATTTATTAATTTGGTACCTTTGATGTGTACATTCACAAAGGATAAGATATTTTATTTTTCTGCCTCCAAAAGCATAACAATCAGTGTAGTTTTGAGTAATGCAAGATATAGAAACTTGCACAACTAAATTACATTAATTTTGCATTTTCAGTAAGATGGTATATTCTACTAATAACTCTGTGTTGCTGTGTGATAGCTTCCTGTGGTGGCTGTAACACATGACTGCAAGCTTGGTGGTATCATTTATTTGTTTATTCCTTTTCCTTTTATTTTTAATTTATTCAAGACTATTTTTCAAGTCTTCCTGCCTTTCATTAGACTTAACATTTATTATAAGGAGTGTTAACTGACTGTTCTTCCACGTGGTGTTCTCTGGGTCCTCTGGGTGGCCAGGGGGAAGCCGGGGCCTCCGCAGGCCTGGGGGTTGGACCTAGGCACGTTGCTGGTGTGGCCCCCACCGCAGTGGGTAGAGGGAGCCATGTTGGAGAGGTCCGCAGGGGAGCCGAAAGGCCTGGCAGAGCAGGGACGAGGCAGGGCAGCAGTGGTCCAGGCACTTCAGTGAACAAGTGGCGCAGTCTCGGGGTGGAGGGCAGTGGGCAGTGAATCCCTGGAGACACATAAATATATCTGATACACCAGGCCTCTTCTAAATAGAAGCATAGCTTTGGAGAGGTAGGTAATAAAATGGTAATAAATGTGGTAGTAAAGCAAGTGGAGACTGCTTTATAGCTTATGAAATGCTCATGTCATTTGTATTCCACGAAGTCTGAGGTGTGAGCTGAAGTCTGAGGGGAGGTATGTGGCGTTGTCCTCCTCCTTTTTACGGAGGACTCAAGGCCCAGGGATGTGGAATGCCTTGCTAGAGTTCAGTTGTAGAGTGGGACTTAAAATGCACTCCTTCATGCTGTCCTTTTAATGAAACGAGATAGTTGCCTGCGGAATCTATACTAGTGCATTTTCAAAACAGGAGGAAAGAATGTCCTTCCATTAATTTCAGCACAGTGTGATTCGAGGAGCTCCAGAAATGCTTTCTCTGACAAGTTACTGCCCAGCTACTACCGAACCAGAAATTTAACTATTAAAAAGCATCGCACTTGCTCTTGGATTCTCGCTTTCCCTCTTTTTAACTCACAGAATTCTCTTGGAAGAGTTCAGCCATCCCGCCATTTGTTTCTAAGAGTAGAGATGCTCATTTACTGGTGCCGGGAAGAAGCCAGTGAGTTCTGAGTGCTTGGTGGGACCAGGGAGGGGTAAAGTCTGAGAAAGGAAAGTGGGAACCACTAAAGTCAAGTTTGCTGCCTTCTCGATTGTGCCTTTGGGTCCCCATGACGGCACTTAAGCCTTTTCTGGAGTTTGTCCAAACATCCCCTCTGGAGCAGAGAATGTTCCTGAATTGCTTCTGAGGAAGATGCACGGGCTGGGGTGCTTCTAGGAGAGAGGTCTCCAGGGCCTTGTCACAGCTCACTGAGCTGCAGGTGTCTGTAAGCGTGTCTACGAGCGTGTCACAGGTGTGAGGAACGGTGCATTCTTACTCATGAGAATTGCCGTGTTTCTGGTACCTCTCCCAAGGGTGCCTGGGGCCTTGGAGAGTGCAGCACCCTCCTCCTTACTTCCTGTCAAGTAATGTGAAATGTGCTGAAATAGTACTTAAGATAATTGTTCTGGTTTTCACAGACAACCTGTAAGCTGTGTCTCCACTTCCTCTTTCTTCCTCCTCCGCACTCAGTAGTCTTTGCTTTTCTTTTCTTTGCTTTGCTTTGTACACCCTGGAATTCAAATTCTACACAGGCTAGGAAGTACAGTATTGCATTCTCCATTAGGGTAGCTAAGATTTATATTTTCATCTTTTCATATATTCACTAAATTGCCAAAATGTAACTCCTTTGCTGGAGTCAGCAAAACGACATCATTTCAGTTGCCTGCTAAGAGTTATGGGACTGTTGCTTAGCCAGATTAGAAAGAAAGCGAGCAGGAGGGAGAAGGGGGGAAAGATGGGTACTGAGATCCTATGTACACTCTGTGGAGAGCTGAAGCAAAGAGTGGGCACACTGAGCTGGCACTGATGGGGAGAGTGTGACTATTTCTATACAGGCTTCAGAAAGCCCAGTGCTGACCCGTTTTTATTATTTTTATTGGCTCCCTTGACAAACTGACCTAACTTGGGGCTAAAGAACCAGCAGGAAATTTAGGTCATGGATAGTTGCATTTTAAAAACTCCAGTTTTTAGCAGCTTCTTAATCATTGTAATTGATTGATGATAACATGGCAAAGAGAGCTCTTAAATCGTTAAAGTGGCCAGATAAAGACAAATGGCTGGAGATTTTGTGGGATGCAGCATTCCCAGCTCCGTTGCGGTGTCCTGTTCTGCCCTCTGAAGAAGAAGCTTGTCCCTCGTTTCATGCAACTTAAGGCCCAGCTGGCCTGCTAACAGAAGACAGCCCCTTAAACTTGGCAGTTTTGTTTGAAGCACAGCAAAACATCAATTCCTGAGAGATGAGGGAAAAAAAGTTACAAAAAAAGTTTCTATCCCCCTGAAACATATGAGTGTTTTAAGCTGAACAGCCATTACAAGTTGTTTTTTCCATCCTTCTCTGAAATCAAGGCCGTACCCTTTACTCGTAGCTGAAGTTACGTGTAGCAGAATTAGATTATTCCACAGTTCTTACAAGCTCCTTCTGTTCCCCTGCTCTTGCTTTGGGTAAATGCTAATGTGTAATAAGAACTCTAAGTAGATAGCTCTGTTCTTCCCAGGACACAGGAAATGTGGCCTGGTATAATGGCATTTTAAAGAATTTGTACTGAAGTAAAATATAACATAGAAAAATACAGCTTAGTGAATGTCTAATAAATGAACACATCTGTGTAATCAGCACCCAGATCAAGAAACAGAATATTACCAGCAACCCTGGAAGCCTCCCAGTTCCTCCTTTCTTCTGAAGGGTAGGGGCTTTAAAAACATAGATTAGTTTTCCCTGTTTTTTTATTTACATAAATGGAATTATATAATATATTCTTTTCTATGGATTCATTCATTCAACAATATATTTGTGAGGTTCATCCGTATCGTCATTCCATGAAATTATAGTTCATTCATTGCTGTGTAGTATTCTATTGCGTGACTGACTATACTGCACTTTTTCTCTAACGGCCTTTTCAGTGGGAGAAAAAGTTTGTAAGAATCTGTTTTCACTTTGACTGAAGACTTCACCATGTCTCAGAGCCAGGGAATCATTTACTCCAAGACATAGATTACCAGCTCATTCCTCAGAGGGAGATTTGAGAAACGTGTTCATACTTTGAGGGTAGCCTGTCTGGGTTCCTTTACATCTTCTCATTGCATTGTCTTCTTAATACATCCTTCCAGCTTCCTTGTCTGTGCCATATGTTACTCCCTCCAGAAGCCTTCCCTTTACTGTGGTCCCTTTCTCACTGCCCTGAGCTCAAACATTTCCCGTTCCTGAAACATTTGTATCCATCCTGTTCTTACATTTCACTCCAATTCTGCTTCTCTTTTTCTCCTTTGAACTACAGCGTCCTGCTCTGAAGCTCCATTCATGAACCTTGAAATAATTTTAGACTCTTCTCCTCTCACATTTCATATCCAATCCATCAGCAACCTGTGCTGGCTTTAGCTTCAAAACATTTCCAGATTCAACCAATTCACAGTACCTCCAAAGCATCTACCTTGGTCCAAGCCGCATCGCTTCTCACTCGGATTATTGAAATGACTTCCTACATCTGCCCTTGCCCCTACACCATCTCTTCTCTTCACCACAGCTTGAGTGATAGCTTTTTAAAACATAAATTAAATCATACCATTCCTCTCCTTAAAGCCTCGTTTATCTCAGAAAAAAAGCGAAAAGTTGTAACAATGGGCTGTGTGGTCCTGAATAGTCTGGGCTCTTCTCCACCTTGTGTCTTGCCCCTTCCCACTTCCCTTGCGAAGGGACCTGAGCCTGTCCATACAACTTCCGCACCCTTGATCTACCACCCTCTTCCTACTTCCCCTCTGGAGCCCATGCAGTACTGCCATCTACCCTCTTCAAACCAGGGGCTCCTGGAGGCCATTTCAACCCCCTTTGATGACTTCGAGGTCTGATTCCCTTTGATGCATATCTTCTCAGCACATCCCATCCTTTGTTCACATAGAGATGGGTAAACATAGAAAACTATGCTGTTTGTACAGGGTACACTGGGTTGTCCATCACACAGAATTGGAAGCCATTGGCCCAGCGGCACTGGCTATCCCAGGCCCCAGCCAGCCATCACTTGGGCTTGGGCTTGGGGATAAACATGCACGGCAACACCAGGATGGGAAATTCTGCCTTAAAATTTGTGGCTGAAACTACATGTTCCTGCACCAGAGGTTTTTAACCTTGAATAAGGTTCTGAAGTCAGTCACCTACCTCACTTGGGACTCTCAAGAGCTGTAAGCCAGTGCTCACCTCTGACGTGTTAGGTTGGCATATTGCTGCTCTTGCTGTTGTCTGCTCGTTTGTGGGGTTCCCTTGACGATTTGTGCAGTCAGAATCCTGCACCATACCCTGTCTCAAAGGTCTGGATTCCTCCTCCCCACAAACTCTGGCTCCCCTCTGGTTGGAAAGCATTGGAGAGGAAATGTGCAGTGGACCAGACGTAGGTTTTGGAGAAAGATTGGCATTGGAACCCAGCTCAGCCTTTTGCCAGCTCTTGTTCTTGACAGGTAACCTTTCTCAGCCTCAGTTTCTGAAATAATAATACCTGTGTTACAGAAAAATCAGGCGGAATACATTAGATGGTCTATAATTATATCTTTGTAAATGTTCATTTCCATGTTCCTGATGTCAGCTACTTCATTACAAAGGTGAGCATACTTTGATACTGTGTTCAAAGGACTGAGCTACATGCTAGAGATACCATTAAGATTAAGATACTATTCTTGCCATCAAGGATTTCTCAGTCTTTAAAGGGAGCTAGACATGAATAAACAATTAAATCCAGAGTGATAAGAGCCATGGTAGAGGGAAATAAAGGCTTCTCAGGGATAATAAAATAGGCACATTTAACACATATAGGGAAAGTCAGAGGAGATAACACTTGAATTGAATCGTGAGAGCAGGTGGGAAAGAGGGGAAAGAAAACATTCTGGGCAGGGAGAGAGTCATGTGCAAAAACACAGAGGCCCGGGCAAGTCGTTCAGCAGAGCTGACATACAGCCTGTAAGGAAAGGGTTCGTGATGGTTGAGGCTGAACAGTTAACTGGGACCATGAAGGTAAAATGCATATGTCATGTAAAGGCTTTATCTCGAAGGCAGTGGAAACCATGAACTAATTTTAAGGAGATCATGGTTTAGATTGAGGTAAATCATGGCTAGAGATAATGGTTGTTGCAACTTAGGTGGTAGAGGAAGGGATCGAGAAAACATGGGTATAGAAAATTGTGAGGACTTGGTGGCTTATTTGATGTGGCAGGAATAAGGGGAAGCTGCAGGAGGGTCCGAGCTTCTGTCCTGGTCAACCGGAAGAGTGATGGTACCTCACAGCAGTATAAGATATGCAGACTGAGGACCAGATTCGGGTGTGGAAGTCTTGATTTCAGTTTTAGACATGTTGAGTTAATCCACAGACTTCTTGTGAGAGTGGAGAAGTCCAGTAGGTAGCTGACCGTGTGGGGAAGGAGCAAGGAGAGAAAGTTGACTAGAAATAGAGATTTGTGAGTTAAGTTGGCATTCAGGTAAAGGTGAGATACTGAAGGAATCCACAAACACAGTGATTCAAACAGCATGGTTTATTTTCCATACACATTGCAGTCTAGAAATTGTTGGGTGGTTCAGGCCAGATGCCACTAAAAATGTGGGCCATGGACCAGCAGCACTGGGATCATTGAGAACCTGTCCGAAGTGCATAACCCATGGACTCCATCCCAAACCTGAAGAATGGGCACTGCATTTCACAAGAGCCCCAGGTAATTCACATGCACACTAAATTTTGAGAAGCTTCGATTTAACTAACTGATGTCTTTGCCTTCTCTCATGAGAGGCAGTTGAAGCTATACTACTAACACCACTGCACTTTAGCCATAAAAAGGGGAAAAGAGAGTAAAAATAATGAGCTTTCTTTTTAGGATATGACATCCTTAAATCAGTAAATATTGGTGTTTGCTGTGTTAGAAATTAAAGCTGAGAAAAGTTAAAAATAGTTATTAGTTCCTTTAAAATAATAAGCTAATATAAATGACATACTATATTTCCAAAAGACAGAAATAAGTGAGAATATCCTTGGTTTATATTCTTGCAAATCTTTTGAATGCCTCGCTGAATAGAAAATAATTGGATTCTTACATTTGCCTCCCTGTTTATATGCTGTCTTATGTTATTTCATTGAAGTATATCAAGAAAATTCAGCCTTATGCAGAAACATAATTGGAAAAGGGAGGGGTATTTTCATAGTCTTTTCAGATGTTTGCTGATAAAAGTCATAATTTCCTAAAGGTGAATTGTAATGTGAAGTTGGAAACTATATCGGTGAGCTTTTTCTATATTAAAATTCACTCATCTGTGTTGTATTTTGGATGGATCATTTGCTTATGACTGATTTTCTTACATCATACATTGGTCATTTGGAAAATACTGGCTCACTAAGTTATGCAGATCTTCCAAATGCCGATACATTTCATTATGCAGTTTAAAAAAATCACATTTTTAATGTCACCATTAATCTCAGAGAATCTGGCAGTGACAGATAAAAGTTTTCCAAAGTTTGAATTTTTGCTTAAGAGGCAGAATTTTATCATTGGCAATAAATATATCAGTTGTTTTCCTTAAAGGAACAAGCTCACTTTGTTCATTTTCGAGAATATGTTTGGCAAATACCCAAGTCTTAATTATTATAATTTCTCTATCTGAAATTCTTTCAATTAACAGTGCTATCGCATGAGAGAAACCATTAGTTCAGTTCACCACTCAGAGTATTACGTAAGTGCTTTCCCTCCAGATAACCATTGCCCTTCAGCATACAGCAGAAGTGCTTTGTGCGCAGCTCCTGTGACACGGAATATTAAAGAGACGTTTATGTAAGGGTTGACATGTGCTAAGATTAAGTTTTACTGCTTAATCAAGAGCATTCTTAAGTGAAACTGGCTTTTTAAAAAATTCCAACTGTGCGTACAGAGCATAGAGATAAAGACTGCAATGCCTGCTAGCACAGTCTGCAGCTGCTCTCCTCGATGTGCTAGGTACCAGCAATTTTACCCCCATTATTTTTGCACTGCTAGTGCAAATGTGAAAAAGGCAAAGAATGCCTTAGTATTATTGTAAAAACAGTTTGACCTTACTTCCTGAGAGGTCTCTCTGAAATCTTGGGAATGTGGACCTCACTCCAAAAACCACTGTCCTTTGTGTTTATCCTGGGCCCAAAAACTACTGGCTTATGAGATTGCAAGGTCTTAAACTAACTATTTCTAAGTAAAACTGATAGTTAGCAAATGTTAAGTTTGGTGTGTTTCCATGCCTTCCCTTGCTGTGACATCTCTAAAGGCACTCACTGGATCCCTAGTGGTACAGATGGAAGAGGTACCACCAAGGTACCTTCCTGCTTGCTCTTCTTGTTCTTTCAGTTATTTGGCAAGTATTTAGGGAGCCTTACAAGGTACCAGGTTCTCTGCCTGGGCTGTGGGCCCTGATGCAGAGCTTCGCATGCCCTGGCTCATGAAAACTACGTGTGTTAATTTCCTGTGGCTAGTATAGCAAATCACCACAAACTTAGTGACATAAAACAACATAAATTTGCTACCTTACAATTGTGTAGGTCAGAAATCTCATACCAGTTTCGCTGAACTAAAATCAAGGTATAGGCAGCACTGGATTTCTTCCCAGAGCCTCTAGGGGGGCATCTGCTCCTTTGTCTTCTCCAACTTCTACAGGCCCCTTGCATTCCTTGGCTCATGGCCCGCTTCCTCCATCTTCAAAGTCAGCAGTGTTGCTTCTTCCTGACCCTTCATCACTGCATCTCGCTCTGACCGCAGTCGGGAAAAGTCCTCTGCTTTAGGGACTTATGTGATTAGATTGGGCTCACCGAATAATGCAGGGTAGTCTCCGCATCCCAAGATCTGTAACCTAAATTGCAGCTGCAAAGTCCCATTTGTCATATAAGGTAACATATTTACGGTTCTGGAGACTAGAGTTCAGGCTTCTTTGGGGGGCCATTTTTCTGCCTAGCACACACTCTAGTAAGTGTGCCTTAAATAAGGAATGAAGGAAGTGTCCTATCCCATCACTCATTTCTCAGACCTTTGCTGCTTCCTCATATGAGATGCTGATTGTTTAAGACTCAGTTGTGGTACCACTTCTTGCAGGATTTAGGTGTTCCTTTGTTGTATTTCTGTGAATGAATTACCTCTACTAAAGCTCTTATTATTGCACCATCACACTGTTTACTCCTACCCCACTCCCCTGTAGCTCTGTAATCTTCTGCCTTCCTTTGTTCTTTGTATGCCCATACAATATCAAGGTAGCTGGCACATCGTATGTACTCAATAAAGAATGCATTAGTGCCTCGATGAGTTATCCTTACACATCCCAGTTACATGTTTCCATTTTTCCTGGGACATATAAACAAGGAGAATGGCTTGTTAAGGGAATTTAAGGCCTAGTGGCATGTCTTGGTGCAAGGATGGCAGGTGATGTTTGGGGTAGGAGGGCCATAAGCACTCCTTCAGGCACCTACTGGCAGCATACCTGGGACTGAGCGGGAGCTTGGAGGGACTGCAGAGGTGGATTCTCCAGCAGCACCCTGCAGTGGGTCAGAGTGTCCCTGAGTGTCTGCAGGCTCTGCACCACAGAAGAGAGGTGTGAGGCCATCCCAGCCTGCTCGGCAGCCACACAGAAGGTGGCCTGTTTGCTCCTCATGCCTGGAGAGGTAGCCAGCACAAGGACTGACTCTGACTTTGCAGAGGTGTTTTAATTCAGCCCAAAAGTTGGACTTTCTAAAGACAACATGCATTTTACAGAGGGCCCTTTGTATGGAGTTACTGGGGACTCATTCAAAAATAACAGGAGCCCCAGTCTACAGAATCGTTTTGTCACAAGACACAGCTCTAGTCTTCCACCTCCTACCAGTAGGCCCATTTATATCAAAATGAATAAGAAATTTAATCCCTGGTTGTTGTTTTCTTTTTTTTTGCTTTGATTGTGGTTTGCTCTGTGTGTGCTTTTCTTAAAGGCGGTGTTTAATAATGTTTACGTTGCCTTTAACCTTCGACTAACTTTGCAGTTTGTAGGCTGCTCCTCTGTCCTTTGAGACGGCTAACTTCCTATTCCTGGAAAGCATTGCATTCCCTTCCTAGTCATCTCTGTCACTTCTGCTGGGGAAGAAAGGAGACCATGGAGTGGTAGGCAATAGTGGTTGGAGTAATAGTTAATATGTATCCAAGGCTGTGTGCCAGGCACAGTGCTAAGTGATTTACTTCTATTATTAAATCTTGAAAACGACCTTATGAAACAAAAGCTATTGTTGTCGATCCTCAGATGCAAGAGAAAGTGTTTTCCCCCAAAATTAGCCCTCGGAAAAGAGGGTGGCCCCTTATGTTTGAGTCCTGACAAAGATTGCCCCGTTGTGGGGATTACTCTATTTCAGAGCACAAAGTAGTTTAAGTAATTGTCTCAGAATTATAAAGATGGGGCCTATTGTTTGGGGTTGCTTAATATTCAAGTATATGTTGGGTTTTTTTTCCATGTTAGTAGATGAGGAAACTGAGACTTGGCAAAGTTAAACAACTTGCCCAAGGTTGCGTGGCAAATAAGTAGTACAGCCGGGATTCAAACCCAGGCATGTAATCTTACTTCCATGTCCTCATTATTAGTCCTCCTCAGATTCTTTCTCTCACCTTTGAAAAGGTTTCAGTCCAGGGCATCACTGGTGTTTTTCTTCCTTCTTGTTGAGGTTTCATTGTCAGAGCAGAGAAGATCAGATGGTCAGTGCATATCCGGTCTGGAGCCATGCTTTTATGGAGAGCACTAGGAAGCTCTAGTTCACCTTCTAGTGGCATGGGATTCCCTCTGGTTCAGCCTTTCCAATCACCCTGCCTCCCTTTGCCATTGGTGGGAAGTTTATTGCTTCTGGAGTCAGTCCCTTTTCTTGGTGCTGGTTATAGGAGTTCTTCCTCATACTGAGCAGAAATTGCCTTTCCTGGAATTTTCGGGCTAACAGAAAGGAGATCAAAATAGACCTGGATTTGTCTCATCTGATCTCTCCTTCCTTCCCCTCCCCTCCTTCTTCCTTTCCCAATAAATATTTTATTTTAAAACAGTTTTAGATTTTAGAAAAGGTAAGCTATGTGCTAAGATAGTACAGAGATTTTCTGTATATCTCTCAGCTTATTATTAACATCTTACACTACTGCGGTGCATTTGTCAGAACAAAGAAACTAATATGGGTCCATTGTGATTAAGTATAAACTCTGGATTTTATTCTGATTTTACTAGTTTTCCCCTAATATCCTTTCTGTGTTCCACAATCCCAAATTACATTTAGTCGTTGTGTTTTCTAAGTCTGACGTGGTGTGTGATAGTTTTTCAGCCTTTCCTTGTTTTTCATGACCTTGGCAATTTAAAGAGTACTGGCCAGGCATTTTGTATAATATCTCTCAGTTAGGATTTATCCAATGTTTCATCATGCGGTGTTGGATTTGGGAGAAGAAATACCATGAAAGTGAGTGTCATTCTCATTAGATCATATTGGGGACATGATATCAATATGACTTACCACTAGTAATGTTAACCTTGATCTTCTGGCTAAGGTAAAGATACCCCTCCCTTCCCTGTTTTTTTTTTTTTTTTTTAAGATTTTATTTATTTATTTTTAGAGAAAGGGGAAGGGAACAAGAAAGAGAGAAACATCAATGTGTAGTTGCCTCTCACGTGGCCCCCAATGGGGACCTAGCCTGCAACCCAGGTGTGTGCCCCGACTGGGAATCAAACTGGCAACCCTTTGGTTCAAAGACCTGTGCTCAATCCACTGAGCTATGCCAGCTACAGCATTCCCACCCCTCCCTTTTTTATAAAAGATTTTTTGAGAAGCAAGTCAACATGTGCAGCCCACATTTACGAGGTGGGAGTATTAAGCTGTACCTCCTGGTGGTGGGTATCTACATAAGTTATTGGGAATATTCTTAAGGCAGACTTGTCTCTTCTGCATTTATTAATTAATGTAGTCATTTATATCATTATGGAGTGATGCACATTTATCTTATACTTGGATTATAACCCATTACAATGGAATATTTTTGTTCAAACTGTTCAGCTCGGGCTGCTGAGGGATCTTCCAATCATCTCTTCTGTCCTTTTACTTGCCACCATTCTTTTGTTTTTTTAAGGATTTCCTTACTTTCTGGCACTACAAGATCTCCCAGGTTCCTCTTGTATTTTCCCTGGCCCATCCCTACAATTAGCCATCTTCCCAAGGATCTCTGTTTCCTTTTGTTTGAGAACGATATTAGAAACTTAGTTCTGGCCACTGGGTGTGCTCATTGCTAGTGGTGTGTCACTGCGTCTAAACCCTCTTAGTGGACAGAGCTAGGAAATGTCTGTTACCAGTCCATGTGGCGCACGTGTCTACAATATTTCTGTGTCTGCATTTGTTCTCACAGTAAAGCCTTGTGTTTTTGAGCACTGTGTAGCCAACAGTGAGAAAATGCTTTGCTGCCTTCTACCACCAACTGTGATGTTTTAAAAAGGGGGAGTGGAGAAAGTGAAAATGGAGAACTGGACAAAATTGTAATCTAAGAGCTCAGCCGTCCTCTCATTGTATCCTGTCACTTTAGAGAGAAAGAGATTCTAAGACATTTACTGAGACTCTAAGAGGTTAAGGAACTAGATAGTGGACAGTCAGTATTGGAATCAGGAATTTGAAACAGAGCGTCTTTATTTCCACGTATCTCATAGTGCCTCTTGAAGACTGATCAGTATTCTTGACTTTATGTTCAACTCAATAATTAACTTTTTGGAATGCATTAAACAGGTGAGAATGAAATTTTAGAAATTGATATTCACAGCTATTATCTAGCCAACAGAAATCTGCTAGAGTGTCAATAATAAGGGGTTTTGCTCTCTAGCAACATATCTTAGATTAACAACTTGAAAATGATGGTCTGATGGCCAGATGCTAGTGAGTGAGTCTTTTCAAATGATTATGATGGTTATCCCACCATGTTTTACTTTGTATAACTATCTCTAAAAAAATCCTTTTACTCTGGGGAGAGAATCATAGGCCTTCTCTAGGATAGATACTAGATGTATACACTTGCTTTTTAGAAATGGTATATAAAGCAATGAAGGAATCTGTTTAATGTCATCCAAGGAGTTGTTTAAAAATCTGAGGTCATTCCTCTGAAGGAGTGTCAGCACTCATTTGGATATATAGGTACTAACATGTTTTATTTTTAATCATTTACTTTATAAATATATTATTTTATTTTAATGTTCTAGTATCTGAAGTACTTGTATTTTTATTTTTAAAACTAATAGATTCTGTTTAACCAAGTGTAAGATAAAATAATAGGATCTACAACTTGACTCACTGTTTTGTAAACTAGATCTTTTATAGTATTTTTAGTTTTATAAACTAAATCTATTATAAACTAGATCTTTCAAAACAAGCAACTCTAATGCCAAATTTTTTGCAGTATTATCTCCAAGACAAGAAATAAACAAATAAGAAGCATTGTAGGCAGTGAACATCACAGACTTGTCTGCGTGCTGTCTGGACTGACGTGGTGCATGAATTACATCTTTGCACAAGACTAACGTGTTGTCACATTACCGCTTTTTATTTCAGAGCATCGGGGAGTCCGCAATGTCTGGTGTGTTACATCAGCTGCTGCCCCTGATTAAGCCTTCGAGTCAGAGGACCAGTGATGACTACAGCCCCGAAGAGCTGCTGATCCTCCTAATATATATTTACTCCGTCACTGGAGAGTCCACAGAGGACAAGGCCCTGGCTGCAACTGAAGAAAAGGTGAAGAGAGCACTGGCCCAGGTCTTCTGTGAGGAGTCTAAGTTGTCACCTTTGCTGCAGAAAATCACAGGTGAGTGTCTAACAAAGATCTAGAACATAAACATCACTGATACAGAAAATGGGTTTAAAAATAAAAGCCACTTCAGAAAGAGGACGTAACCATCTTCGTTGGAATGGTCTGGAACTTCATAAGGCCTGGTGAATGCTAGCTAGCCTTTAGCATCAGAGGTTTCCTTGCAGATATTTTTTCCAGTTGTGGGAGCAAAGCAGCCTTCTAGTTGCTTATCAGAACTCATATTCCTTAGAGCCAGAGCCTTGTTAAAATAGGAAAATATTCATAGGGCGTAATATCTTAAAGGAAAATAAAATGTAGTGCATCTTACTCAAAGGGTTTCTGTTGACATACTCTCCTTGGTGTTGTCATTTCAAACTTAAAAAAAAAAACAGTCTTCTTAACATATTACACAATGATATAGGATTAAAAAGTTACCATTTTCCAGCGTAATTTCCTATTTTGACATGTCACATTTCATTTGAATCTGGATTACTTGGTGGTATCCAAAATAATACCCATACATCCCAGTAAAGTGGGCTATTTAATTTGGGAGAAGTATATAATTAAATATCATAAAATCTAACTTTTCACTTCTAGTAGGGACTGTGATATAACTCAGAGACATTCATGTGTTTTATTCTGTATCAAATTCAGTATTTTTATTTATATTCTCTGTAAAGCTTATTTCTATTAGTATGGACTGAGCCTGGATCTGTTTGAGAGGAAGATGTTATTATTAAAACACACATAAAACTTACATACTTTAAAAACATACCAAGTTTCCATTCACTAATGCATGTGTGTGTGTGTGTGTAGATGTGTGTGGACCTCTCCATTCAGAAGGCTCAGTCGAGGTAGATTGTATGTCCCCCAGCTCCTCCTCCTGGCCCCTGTCGGGCCTCCCTGGGAGAAGCTCCGGATTGCTCAGAAGCAGGCCGTGCAGCCGTTGGCCTGAGCGTCCCGGGCATGTGTGCTTTCCTTTGTGCCCACTGCTGACCTTTCCTCTGTTTGGTTGTGGAAAATGAAACCCTGATGAGATGGAAACCGAATGAAGTTTCCACAGAAATGAGACACTTTTTCTTGCTTAGTATAGAACCTGTCTGCCAACTCAAAATCTGCTTGAGGAAAACCGGTGGAATCTGTCCCCATTTCAGTTAGGTGCAGTGCGCTGTGTGACTACATGTGTTTGGCTACAAATGGGTATTGAAGCTTAAATATGGTTTATACGGTGCTAAGAACAGTGATTTGATTCAAAGTAAAATTGAATTCTAGGAGAATTTAATTGGAAGTTACTCTTGAAATGCATAATTTCAGAAACAGACAACAAAGATGGTGTGTTTTAGCCAAGGTTATTTGGATAGCTTTTCTGTAACATTAGTATGTGACTACGTTACTTGGGGAATTGAGGTCATGCCCTAAGAGTGTTCATTTAATATTTGCTCAAGGTGTTTATTGACCCAGCATTTCATTCTTTATTAGTTTCCCTATTTAGGATTGCTCAGGATATTGGATTTTCTTGCTTTGAACTGTGATTTCACTTTTTAAAACACTTCTGTACATTCATGTGTATAACAGGAAAATTTTTAAGTTTAGCAGTTGAAGATTAAAAATTAAAAATTTGTGGAAATTCAGTGTATTTAAAAATTTTAAGAGCATCTTTGTGTAATGCTGAGTATATATTTCAGTTTAAACAAGGTGGATAAAACATGCTACTTAAATTTGATGTAAGTGGACCTACCGGTGGGACCCACGGGCCTTGATAAACTTCTGTGCACACCAGAAGGACTTTATTTCTGAAGACAGACTTTGACTTGGCTGATCAGACATACCCTTATTAAGTGCATTATAAGGTCATTCGTCCTGAGAAGTAGGGTTATGTTTACAGTTAGCTGCTGAGGAGAATGTTTAATCTATATCCCCTGATAAAAAGTAATATGATAGTGTTAGGGGTGTCATTAGACAAGGATGGGATACCCCAGAATGTACTGGAAGAATCAAATTGCTTTCAAAGGTGCTTATCATGGAACTAGGTTAACCTAGCTTTTTACATTGAGTTTTACCTTGAACTTGTCCACAGTGTCGTGCTTATGTTATTCCAGTTCATAGTCTTGCCTTACTCATTACTGGTTGGCAGAATTTATTTTATGCCTTGTACACATCATGTGGTTGATAAAATTTGTTTAAAAAGTATTATCGAAAACAAGCGAGTTATCAATATAAGAATTCTACTTTTCATAAAATGCTATAATTTTACTGATCTTAACATCAATAGGATCAAGAAAGCAATACTTTTTCTGCACTAAAAACTTAAGCATGTTATTGTCACTGAACTGCTAAGTGATAGAGCCAGAATTTGAACCCTGTTGTTCCGGATCTAGAGCCCATATTTTTAAACACAAAATTTCTAAATTTGCCACAAGCTCACTTCCATTACCACTACATTTATTTTATATAATATTCTCTAACTTATGCTTGCTTACACAATTTTTTTATCCCCACCCAAGAACATGTTTATTGATTTTATAGAGAGAGGAAAGGAGGGAGAGAGGGAGAGAACATCAGTCAGTTGCCTCTAATATGCACTCCACCGGGGACTCACCCTGCAGCCTAGGCATGTGCCCTGTCTGGGAATCGAACCCATGACCTTTTGGCTTATGAGACTGAGCTCCACCAATTGAACCACACCGGCCAAGGCTACACGTACTGTTTTAAGTTATGCATGCTCAACCATTCCATCATGTTCTTATTTTCTAAACAGTGAATTAATCTTTGGTTAATGTTTTAGATATTACTTATGCTTTTTAATCTTTTTATAATAGCTACTTACAGATGTTTCCTTATATCTTCCTGTTTTTGTGCATGTACCCTCTTTGTTTCTGCTTTGCTATAAAGAAATTAAAATATCATTTCGGTCGTTGAAATCTATTGGTTGTCAAGTTTTTTCTAAAACAAGACTAGCAAACTTAATTCTTTTTATTTCAAGAATACCTTTTGACAATAATTGCCTTGTGTGTAAGATTCATATTTCCTTTTATATGTCTAATATGTAATTTAATTTCAACAACTTTATTTCTTCTTATTCTTTCCTTTTATGAAATAGACAACAATAAATTATAATTGACAAAACAAAACTTCAGCATGGTCAATGGCAGGATGCTATTTTGTTTTCAATAGATACTTTTTGGGAGAGCGGTAGGCAAAAACTCTCTTTTCTACGCATACAAAATAACAAGGGTTGACTCTATGCATGTCAGTGA
Organism: Phyllostomus discolor; assembly: GCF_004126475.2. Lineage (NCBI taxonomy): Eukaryota > Metazoa > Chordata > Mammalia > Chiroptera > Phyllostomidae > Phyllostomus > Phyllostomus discolor. The sequence continues at coordinate 31,278,019 of NC_040903.2, read as the reverse complement.
TGAGAGCTGAAGGAAGAAAATTGCTATGGCCTAAATATGTCACTTAATGTTGTTCTTTCTCAGTCTTGCTAAGTTCAAAGAGAGTATCGGTTTCTGTATACATTAGTATTGGCATGGCAGTCACAAGAGGAAACAGAGGAAAACCATCTGAACCCTCTTCAGAGAATGGAATCAAAATGCTCATTTTAAAGATCTGTGCAGACTTGGAATGTCATCGTGCAGGAAAAGCATAGGGCTCACAGGCGGAAATCCTTGATTCCAAAGTCCTGGCTCTGCCATTTCCCAGCGGTGTATATGAGTGGACAAATCACCCCCCTTGATAGTAAACACAGGTGCCCTGTGGACCACTCATAATTTTGCCAAGGATAAAGCAATGGTATGTGCATGAGCTAATTTTTGGTCCATGCACTATTGTAACTAGGTCATTTTTTCCCCATGGATGTTATTATTTTGATGGCATCTAGCCGTCCTGTAGGGTAGTGCTTCCCACCCTTATTCACATTGGGGTGCATGTAGACAGTGGAAATGTTTGCACAGTATACTGGGGTAAACAGACAGGACACTTGTGGTCAGAGGCAGCCAGCCCTGGGGGCTCAGGCCACTCCAGGCCCTACCCGGTTGACCTGTGAACTGCAGCGAAGCAGCAGCTTGGCACACCTGGAACCTATTAGGGACAAATCAGTGTGCTGAGGTGGGTAGGTCAGAAGGCTGTGGACTCAGAAAACAAAGAAAAACAAAACTTGCACAGGGTTTTTAACACCCAAAACTATTTTGAAAAAATTTCTTTTTGATAAAAAATTTTTATATTACTCAATTTATTTCCTGAATTTTTATACTATCTTTATTTTTAATTTAATATTTATTGTATTTTTTCCATTACCATTTAGTCCCTTTATACCCACCTCCCGGCAGCAGTCACCACACTGTTGTCCATGTCCATGTCCCTTTTTTCTCATTCCCTGTACCCCCTTCTTCCCCCTTCCCCAGCTAACTGACATCTTGTTCTTCATCCGTGAGTCTGTCCACATTTTCTTTGTTCCTTCTGTTTGTTCATTAGATTCCACATATGAGTGAAGTCATATGGTATTTGTCTTTCTCTACTGACTTTTTCACTTAGCATAAGGTTCCCCAGGTCCGTTCATACTGTTGCAAAGGGTAAAATTTTCTTCTTTTTTACAATTGAGCAGTATTCCATTGTGTAAATGTCCCATAGTTGTTTTATCCACTCATCTGCTGATGGACACTTGGGCTGCTTCTGTACCTTGGCCATTGTAAATAATGCTGCAATAAACATTGGGGTGCTTATGTTCTTTTATACTAGTGTTTTGAGTTCATTTGGATATAGTTCCAAAAGTGGGATCACTGGGTCAAAAGGCAGATTCATTTTTAATTTTTTGCGGTATCTCTACTACTTTCCACAGTGGCTGCACCAGTCTGTGTTCCCACCAACAGGGCAAAAGGGTTCCCCTGTCCCTGCACCCTCATCAGCACTTGTTTTTTGTTGATTTATTGATAGTAGCCATTCTGACAGATGTGAGGTGATATCTCATTATGGTTTCAATTTGCATTTCTCTGATGATTAATGACATTGAGCATCTTTTCATATGTCTATAGTCCATCTGTATGTCCTCTTTGGAGAAGTATCTATTCAGGTCCTTTGCCCATTTTTTATTTGGGTTGTTTGGGGATCTTTTGGTGTTGAGTTTTGTAAGTACTTTATAAATTTTGGATATTAACCACTTACAAGATGTATTGGCAAATATGTTCTCCCATTCTGTGGGTTGTCTTTTTATTTTGTTGATGTTTTCCTTTGCTGTGCAAAAACTTTTTAGTTTGATGTAGTCCTGCTTATTTTTTCTTTTGTTTCCCTTGTCTGGGGAGATAGATCTGATAAAAAAAAATTGCTATGAGCAATACCTGAGATCTTGGTACCTAGGCTTTCTTCTAGGATTTTTATGGGTCTAGGATTCTGGGTCTAACATTTAGGTCTTTGACCCATTTGAATTTATTCTTTTGTGTGGTGTAAGATGGGGGTCTAGTAATCAAAACAGCATGGTACTGGCATAAAAATAGACACATAGATCAATGGAACAGAATAGAGACCCCAGAAATAAACCCGCACCTTTATAGTCAATTAATATTTGACAGAGGGAGCAAGCATGTACAATGGGCTAAAGATAGTTTATTCAATAAACGGTGCTGGGAGAATAAGACAGATACGTGCAGAAAAATGAAGCTATACTATCTTTAAAGAAAAATTCAATAGGGGTTAGACCTGTTTAGTTAGGTTTAGTGTAAAGCTAGGGAATGAATGATTAATAAGTATCTAAAAAGTATGTGGTTCAATATATATATAGAGGCATGATAAAAATAGAAACTCTAATTTCCATTTGTTAGACTCTTATTCTACTTCCTCTTGATAATTTGGGATTATCAATTACTGTATCATTTGCGTTCGTAGTGCACCTGGATATATATAATGGAAAACTTACCAAATTAGCTTAACAAACAAGGATTTATTTTTCTCAACTAGAAGTTCAGATTCAGGCAGCAGAACTCTTTCTGGCTTCTCCCTCTCTCCCTCCCTCCCTCTCTCATTTGTTTATGACAACTTTTTTGAAGAGTTCAGGTAATCATAGACCATATAAAATTATTACTGAGATTTGTGGCTTCCACTTTCTTATAAAAACTTGCATCTCCATTAACACTAGGCATAGACATTTTGTTTATTATGTTCGTAGAGGTATGTCTTTTAAACAAAGCATTTTTCATAGTTGGCCAAGTGCTTCCCCCAGCCTTGTAGAAAGTTTGAGTAGTAAAACATGACGTACTTCCAGGCAGAGAACTGTGAGAGACGAGGGGCTAACACGAATCTCTCCCTGTGTGCTTCCTTCACTCTATCGCTTCTGCATTCTTTCCTCATCTCACAGCTTTGCCTCGGCAATTCATCAAATTCAGAATACACATTTTTGCAGATTTTTGCTCCTAAGGGCACTATTCTGATTGAAAAACAGTTTTCAAGATTTCACAAATCTTTCCCTTGAGAAGTTGTTTTCTAGACCTTGAGCATTCCTATTGGTTTGGCAACGACAAGGATGGTGGTGCGGTAACTGGAGCAGTGACCCTAAAAGTTCATCACCAGTCGTCGTGTTACCCACACTTGAATGAAAACTCCGGCTCATTGTAGTAAGTGACAGTGTACACAATCATGGCTGTAGAATCCACCCACTCTGCTGAAGAAGGACTTCAGGATGTAAGGGGAAATTCATTTCAAAAGGGATTCTACCTCATCTCTTGATTTTTATTTATGGCTTCTAAGTTAGCGTGGCATTCCAGTGACAGAATTTTAATTAGGAATACACCTTCATTTTGCCTTTCAGGTTTCTTGTCTCAGGGCTGCCCAAACAAAACAAAACAAAACAAAAAACAGACTCTTGTTTTCTATTATGGTTTGCAACACTGTCTGGTATAATAGGGTCTATTTTTCCTCTAGATTTCTAAGATTTCTGCTGGAAACTCTGATGAAGAACATATGTCTGCCCTAAATCACTCCCATGAGAAATGTTGCAACTGTTACATTTAGTTTTACTGTCCAACATATTAAAATAGTTAACCACAGCACATATTACAAAACAGCTATATCAAGTGAAGTTTAAAATATTTAGTTCATATTTAAAATATATCACCAGCTATGAAGAAAGATATTTAGAGCTGCCTGTTACAGTGGCTAACTAGTTAAGCAATTTTGCTAACATATTAAGGGATTGTTACAAATTACTTTCTCAGGTACTTGATTTTTCCATACCACATTATAAGAACAATCATTCTTAACTAAGATCCTGGAATGGATCTTTTTGCACTGATATTTATATGTGCACAAATACATGAGACATACTGTGTATATCACTAAATTTTCGATCTGTACATGATCTTAATAATCATAATTGCTTAAGTGACAGAGGTTAATTATTGCTGATTCTTAGCTGCATATTCGGCCTTGTATAAATATCTCGATCAGGAAAGAGAAGAAATGGAATGCATAGAATACAGGGTAGTTTTCTTGAACACAGAGCTGTAGACCAGGCAGGAGAGACGAGGTGATGGAGTTGGAAAGTGGAGAGGGAGCCTTATCTCTCCTCCTAAGTGTGTCTCTAGATGTGTAACCTTAAGTCGCTTAGCTTGCTTCAGACTCAGGATCCTCATTATAAAATAAGAGTGTCTTTAGGCGAATCTTAGGTCTCTTTTTTTCTCTTCCATTCTATGGTTCTAGTTTCATATGCTTTTTGTTTTTAACTGAATCATTATACTGCTTTCCCTACCTCTAAATCAGCTCTTCCTCAATAACCCTCTGTCTTTTCCCGGATACCACTATCCTCTCAGGTGGGAAGCGAGCTCCACTGACTCACCTTCACCCCCCGTAGCAGTTGGCCCCTTCCTGCAGCCCATCTCTGTTTTTGGGGGGAGATGCTGTATATGTCTCTTCAAAGATACTTTCTTATCCTCAGGCACACACTGGCCCATGGACTTCTCTCAAAACCTTGAATCCCTGTCTATCCACTTATTCATCCTACCTTCTGGTGGATGCCAGCCTAACATTCTTAAATTTAGTTTTATATGTTACTACCTTTACCCTAAGGTTTTTCCTCCACTATTATAGCCATAGCTTCTCACTGTAGAAAGTTTGAAAATGTAAAGAACAATGTAAAGGCCACATATGAATTGTATTTTATTGAGTACCTATGAAAAAAACATATATGCTGCTTATGGTCTTTTTCTTTTTTAGTTTATTCTTTTTAAAAAAGATTTTATTTATTTTTAGAGAGGGGGAAGGGAGGAAGAAAGAGAGAGAAACATCAGTGTGTAGTTGCCTCTCATGCGGCCCTACCAGCGGCGACCTGGCCTGCATCCCAGAAAATGTGTCCTGACTGGGAATCGAACCAGAGCCCTGTGGTTTGTAGGCTGGCACTCAATCCACTAAGCCACACCAGCCAAGGCTATTTTATTTTATTCTTTATTTTATTCTTAGTGATTTAAAATCTTAGCTCTTAGATTATTAAGGTTATTAATATCTGGTCATATATTTTGCTAGTATGTTTTTCATGTTGGTATTTGCATTTCATATTTGCTCACATGGGGCGTCCAGACACGCAGCTGTCACCGGGAAAGTTGGGGCAGGGGCTCCAGCAGTGTGATCAGGACTCTGCATCTTCTGAGCTTTTCTTCTGAGTATTACCTCATTCTTTCCTATCACAACTGCCTGTGTGTGACCCCTCATCTTTCCCAGCCATTCCTGGCTCCTGTCATTCCAGAATAGCAGCCCGGGAAAAAAATGGCTTCATTCTTCTAGGGGTTATAGATCAATCCTAGGAAAGCAAGCTGACTTGCAGGCACTGGAGCCAGGACAAAGGGGTGCCCTTTGACCAAGGTGAGTTGTGAGTGTTCACCACCCAAAGTTAAGTCTGCTTTTGTCACCACGTATTTGACCCCCTTTATGCAAACATAGAGATGATGTACACATACAGATTTGTACACTTGAAACATACATAACTTTATTAACCAATGTCAGCCCTCAAAATTTAGTAAAATTTAAAATATATAAACCATTTAACTTTTTCTTAAAGATGACTCACGAGCCCCCTAACTGTGTTGTGTAGAGGTAGGCAGGAGGGTGGCAGGGGAAGGGATTTGGAGCGATGGGCTGTGACTGACAGCCCATCACTGCCACTTAGAATAGGGGTTGGAGTGAATCCACAAAGGCAGGGATACTGACATACAGAAGTGAGATATGTACACCACAAGAACATTCACTAACCAACCAGTTTTACATCTGTACATTAAAAAAATACATCTTACCTATCCTTTCTTGAGTTTAAAATTTTACCTGTAAACAGTTGAAGATGTCATTGATACCTGAATAAGTACTTCAAGAGTAGGTATTTGTGTGCCTAAGAATGATTGTCTGGAATTTTCACGAGTGTCTTAGAAAACAGCATCAGAGCAACTGTCAATTACAGTCGTTCTTAGAACTGAAGCTGCTTTCACCATGTGAATGCCTCTCAGCACTCAAGTAGCAGTAATCGTGCCTGTCATGCATGGCTGTTTAATTATGTATAATTTTTTGAATAAAAGCTTTAGAAAGGCAGAAATTGTCATTTGGTTGAATTTTAAAGCTCTAGTTGTGTTTATATGTCTCTTAAACTATTCATAGTCAGATTTTTTCCCTGATTACAGAAATTTCACTTGTTTATTATAGAATACTTGAAAGATCTTTTGCTCTTTAACAAACACAGAAAAATAAATAAAAAATTACCTACAATCCCACCACCCAGGGAAAACTACTGTTATTGTTTTGATGTGTATTTGATGATCTACTGATAAGTAGAAACTCGGATCCCATAAATGCTTCCCACATGAGGTTTTCAGGTGGGATTTTGTTTGAAATGTGTTTTCCAGTTTATCTCTTAAGGTCATCATCATACCCAGCATAAAGAAGGCACAGGTTTATAGTCAACATAAGTTTTTTTAAACTAATATTGGAAAGGAAGTTGTTGAGAATGTTAGTCCTGAATCCGTGTTCCAAGTTCGAGGAGACATTATCCTCAAAGGTAAAATCAAAACATAAAGGAGGATCATTAGGACCTTAGGTAGGAGGAAAAACGTTTAAGTATAAGCAGTTCAACTTGAAATTCCAGCAGAAAATTAAAAAGAGACACAAAGGGCTCTAGGCTTTGACTTACATTATTTTATTATGTGAGAGTAGAAGATTAACATTTAAAAAGCCAGAAGGAGAACATATGTGTACAATGACAGTGATATTGGTGTGTATTTTAAAATTTAGTTTTAAATGTAACCACGAATGTAATTCTCATAGAAGCCTGACATTTTCTGCCTTAATGTGTTGCCTATTTGTTCTGTCCTTAGCACCTGGCCTGCATTGGTCCCGAATGGAATGTAATTTTCACCGAAGTGTTTAGAAAATGAAGTCCCTTCTTTTTTTGTTTTTCCTTTCATTTTAAACACAAGACATATGCCTGCACCTCTTCGTCAGGCTCTTGAGTTGTTGCCAACCTGACAGAGAACCATCTGGAACAGGAAACTGATATGGTGCAGTGTTCATTAGCAATTTACATTTTCCAACATGCAAAATGGTTAGGGTTTTAATTTTAAAAGCTGTGGTTTTGTCCAAACTGTACTCCAGAGTAATTGGACTCTTTCCTTATTTTTGTTGTGGCGGTCAAGAAAAACAGTTAAATCTGATCTGTTTTTGTTTTTTGTTTTTTCATGCAGTGATTTCGGATTTGGAGTTTCTATTCTGTACAAATCACCACCTTGCACAGAATTCAATCTTTGGCCAAGAAAGATTTTTTTTCCTAGTTAAAATGTGATTAGATACTTCCTAACTGGGGGAGCACACACTCTTTCTGTCAAAGTATAGGCATGATGTACCAAGTAAACTATCACACTTGATAGAGTTCACAGTATTTCAGTCATCTCTTTGGTGTACAAGAAATGAAGTACATGTTTTCATCTATTAAAAAAACCTCAGAACACTAAATGTTGTTCCTAGGAGCAGATTGCTCAGCACCAATTTCTTCTATAATTGTATTTTTATTATTATTTTTAAACTTTGATCTCTAGCTTACCATCTCCCTTCTCCCATCCCCTCTCCCCTAGTCTCACACCTCTGTGAGAAAACCCGTCCCCTTGGGGGTTCGCCACCACATGCTTGAGTGTTTCCAGTTGTTCTCCTTGAGAGCGCAGAAGCCCAGACAAAATGACATCATCTGAGATGAGTTCAGCCTTTTATTTTAGCAATGGCTATTTCATGACTGTTGACTTTAGAGTGATTCAAGCATTTCAGAGCAGCAGCCCTTCCTGACGTCAGAGTGGAAGTGTTGAAGCTATTATATGTCAGGACATCTCCACACGGAGCTTAGAATAGAACAAAACCCACCAGGGTATACTCGTTGGAACTTTTCGGTAGGGTGTGTACAAAGAAAAATCCAAATATCAAATTCCTAATTACTTCCTTATTGTTATTATCTTTATAGTTCTTTCTTGAGCCAATTAATGCCTTCGTTTATCTTAAATTCACCTTCAGTATGTGAAAAATCAGGGACAAAATTCTGAGAACATATATACATATATGGTTTTGTGATTTTTCTTCTGTTTTTAAGGGTATGACTCTTGGTTTGCATTTGGGAAGTGAAAAAAATCAATGTTTTGCTTCAAATTAGTAGAATAGCAAAAATGGACATGATCAGATTGAAAAAAAATCTGGGTCACTGCTCTCCAGGGAAGGGAGGAGCGAGAAACAGTTGCCAAGCAGTGTGCTACACCCACAGTGTCCCCTGTGTCTGGACGGGATGACACACCCTCGGCACTGGACTCTACAGAAGTATAGAATGTCATTTTTCGATGATCACTTTCTCAGTCTGGAGGCCTTCTTATTCTCTCATAGCCTTTGTCCCAGCCACGGGCTTTTCAGTTCCTTAATTACCTGATACTCCCACCAGATTTGAGGTCCTTGCACAAGAGGTTCTCTCCAGCTGAGTCCCCACCCCAGCTCAGTAACCCCCTTTGGAGCTCGGTTCAGACCACATGTGCTGGGGGTTAGCACCCTCTGACCTCCATGCTAGCTCAGCACCCTGCACCCCCATCATGTGTCTATAGTGAACGGTTTATTATATGTTTGTGTGGTGCTTTGATTAGTGTCTGCCTTTCCTCCCAGACCATAAACTCTATGAATTTTGTTTGCCGTTATATTTCAAGCACTGATCGTGCTTGGGAGCACATGGAAGGATCTTGGTAAGTATTTATTAAATGAATGAGGGAATTAGAAAGTCCTGCCTCAGCTTCAGTGTTTAGTCTGACACCCTGTAACATGGCAAATAGGTTGCAGCTTTACCAGGGGAACATTTAGTTGCCTAAAATGAATGGGAAATTGCAAAATGCTAGTGCAGGAAAACGCAGATGAGAAAGGCTTTAAATCCAGGTAAATAATATGCTTAAGAACATTTCCATTTTCCTCCCCAAGGTTTTAATTAATTAATTAATTTAAATTGAATTTATTGGAGTGACACTGGTGCACAAAACCACATGGTGTCAAGTGTACAACTCAATAAAACATCATCTTCACGCTGCATCACGTACCCATCACCCCAAGCAAAGTCTTTTTCCATCCTCACCTTTGCTCACCTCCACCTACTCCCTCTTCCCCTCTGGCTGCCACCACACTGTTGTCTGGCTCTGTATGTGGTACATGTACACAATGGAATATTACTCAGCCATAAAAAAGAAGGAAGTCCTATCTTTTGCAACAGCATGGATTGACCTGGGGGTTATTATGTTAGGTGAAATAAATCAGTCAGAGAAAGACAAAAAAATGATATGATCTCACTTATATGTGGAATTCAATGAACAAAAACCTGCTGAGCAAAATAGAAACAGAGGCGTGAATACATGGAATAGACTGACTGCTGTCAGAGGGGAGGAGTTTTAGGGAGCTGGGTGAAAGAAGGTGAAGGGATTAAGCAAAATATATATATGTGTAGCAAAATATATATATATGTACTATATGTACTATATGCATGTACTATATGTACACATATATGTACTATATGTACGTGTGTGTGTGTGTGTGTAGTATTTTCCAACTGTGTTGTATTTTAATACTGTTTCCTAAAATACATCTCCAGCTCCCCATTCTTACCTGTAGAAGTCTCACCTGGTCACTGAGATGCAACTACCTTTCTTATTCCCTCCCTAATCATCCCAGCCTGATGTGAACCCTGTGCCTCAGTACTGATTTGTGATAGTCCTGGGGCACCTCCACAGTATTTGTGTTGCCTCATGTGCTTGGTATTTGTACATGTATGTTCTTCCTACCTGGTGATCTTGGGCAAGTCAGTTAATCTCTCTTTACCTCCTCTACTCCATCTTTAAAATGGGGGACATAATGGTACCTGTCTCATGGGATCGCCCTAGGGAGCACTTAGCTGTATATAGCTACCACCGTTATCTGTTATTACCTCTTCTATTACATTAAGCTTCTCAGGGCAGCGACCATGTATTACTCTCCTTTGCATTTCTGGCTGCCATTTTTAAATTGCGGTGCTAAAGGAGGGAAGGAACAAATACCGGGTTTTGACATTTTCATGAGACTCTTCACTTTATTCCCAGGCTTGGTTCAGGTTGAATGGAGGTTGGGCTGACAGCTCACCCTTTGGGGGTCTAGCACGGGTGCTGAGATTTTTAGATGGTGGGAGAAGAATTTGATAATGATTACTATTTTCTGTAAACTCTTCTCGCTCTATAAAACTCCATTTGTTGTTTTGCAGAAAACTATTTCTTCTATTCCCGATGAGCAAAATAGTATAAATGACATATCATCATCTGGGCAGTAAATCTAAATGTTCTACCCCAATGCCACCTAGAAAATAAATCTAGGAGGTGACTCATTTTTCTTTCACACATACATTTTGGAATTGAAATTTTTTTAGCTTCATAAGAAAAGGACATTTAAGCTGCGCATAGGTGAGATGGACTTAACTTTCTTTTACTTCATTTCTCTGAGGAAAATTTTATAGGTTGGTTATCCCCTGACCCTCAGCTTTCATTGGTCCACCCAAGTGAAGCTGGGGTGTCAGACACTGGTGCATTTGCCTGTATGACTCGAACAGCACTGACAGACCTGGTCTCTCTCTTAAATGCTTGGTCCCATAGTCCTAGCACACTAACTGGCACTTATAGGATTATATGTTTATTGTACACCAAACATGTCTAAACATAGCAGGGAAACCACATTGTAGGATGGTCCAGCTCTTTGGGCTCATGGTCTCACTGACACAGTGAGATGTTGGGCCCTCTAACAGGGTGCAGCCCCACCTAGCAATGTTCTTCTCCAGTGAGCTCATCACTGGGGCCCATAGCCTTGGGTTCCCTGCTCCTCCGGAGGGAAATTTTTATTTTTTATTTTTTAACTGCATTTAAAAACTTGTCCAAAGCCATTTCAAACATAGGATTTCATTCTACTTCCCATCCACTCTACAATCCAGTTGCCAAAGGTTTTGTTTAGTACTTTAGTAACTTAACATCTTACGTTGAACTGAAATGGCTCACATTTTACTTAATTTAGTATGCAAAGAATTATTTATTTCACAAAGGATTTTAAGCCATTACTCTACATATAAATTATAAGAAGGAAATCAAGAACATATAAACATAAAAAAATACAGATCATAAAAGTCAGTTTAGATGTTCACCTCTCAGCTTCTAAGAAGCAAAAGTTGAAAAAAAGAGACAAATCATCTATACACTTTACATTTTACAAAATATCAAAAAGTATCAGGCAATATAAAAAAGCATTTTCTATTATTAAACCCTAAAAAATTCTTTACATGACTGGGCATGACATCCAATATGATTGAGTGGGACTCAGTGAAAATGGTTTTTCAGTGAATTAAAATGATACCGTCCACATGCTTAAGTTGTGAGTGCTTCAGCCTGATCCATCAGGAGGCAGGAGGGGGGGTTTTAGACTGTTGTTACCAACAGATGTGTCTGTGAACATCCATTTGGATTCTTTTCTGGAGCGGTTTCCAAGAACTAGTCTGCAAGCCAGCTGAATCAGAACCACGTGGGAGGTTTGTTTAGCCTACAGCTTTGCAGGTTCTGCCCCAGACCTACTGAATCAGAAAGTTGAGGGGTCAGGTCTGGCGACCCGTGTGGAACTGGAGCAGTGGGTTCTTTCTGGAGTCCCCTTGATCCTGCACAGGAAGGCGCTTCTCCTCGAGGCATCACCCTATTTGAGGTGTGTAGGACCTCAGCCTCTCTTCTGGAACACTTCAATGAGGTCCCGAGTCCTCGAACAGGGCAGAAGTTGTCTACTTGGAGTGGGTCTGTTGGCGGAGTCCCAGGAGTCAGTGGGCATGTCTTCTTACAGGCATGCGACCGACGACTTGCTGGCCACGTCTGTCAGTGCCGGCTGCAGCGCTGTTCAGCAAAGGAGCTAGAATTCACACTGAGGCCCCTCTGAGGCCAAAGCCAGAGCTCACCTCTGCACCGTGTTGCGTAATAGTTTTGGGCTGAGCAGTTTCAGCTACTCCTCCCCACCTATTTATTTTGTTTATTTCTCATTGTTTATTGTGACACAGCTGTTCCATTTAGTGGCTGAAGTTCTTGCCAGGACAGGGTTCGTGCGGGGACTCTTTCTTCCCTCTCACGGTGAGCGAGCTGGAGCTTGTCAGCATGTCACGCTTTAGGAGTCAGAGCCCAGGATGCTCTTCCTTTAGATTTTCTTATTTGGCACCGAAGTAACTGAGTCTTGGGAAGTTATTCCTTAGGTCATCCCATTAGGTGAGGACCTGATGTAAATGGGTTACGTGATGTGATGATATGGCAGCTGAAATATTAAAAGCCACAATATACTGCAGAAGAGAGGACAAGAAAAATGAGAGCAATCTTGGTGGCTGCTTATATTAGTAGTCTTGATTAATGTCTTCTTTTAAAAAAGTCAAATTGCTAATGCATCTCTAATCACTGTACCAGTCATAACCAATTAGTTGTGTTTATGTAATATGAAACAATATGCAGGCAGGGCCGGCTGGCATGTCATTTCCTTCCACAGAGGGAGTCAAGATTATAGGCCTTGCTGTTTCTCTCTATACCTTGTTTTTGCAGGCCCCCATTCTGACTGTGACCAGGTCACAGCGTAGCACTGGGTCAGCTCTGTTGGCAGTTCAGTCAGTTCCACTGTGGATGTGGAAGGGACCCAAAAGGGTTGCCCATGACAGCATTCTCCCAAGTTAGGCCACCTCTTTCCTACAACCGCTCAGAGGCAAACTGGATCGCAGACTCACGTCCAGCGAACCTTAGCTGTCTTGTGCCTATTTTGTTTGGCCTCCTCAGTGTTTGTGAAAACTTTCAACTGAAAGCCAAACCAGAACAATGGAGAGACTTCCCATAAATAGCTTAGTTTTTTCTAGAAAAGCATGAAGAAACAATTGGAGGTGAGTGGCAGCTACCCTGTGGGAGGGGCTGTGCTCTCCAGCCAGCCCCAGCACTTGGCCCTGGCCTCCTCCTCCCACCTTCCCCGGGGCCCAGATGCAGGCAGCCCTGGCCTCCGCTTCATGCTTCACCGTGGCTGCCAGGCTCTTCCTCCCCTCCCGTTAGTGGGATGAAAGAACAGGACAACCCAAAACAATATAATATGGTACGTCAACTATGATTTAAAAAATAAAAGTAATGAAAAGCAACAAAAAAGAAAAAAGCTCAAATATTTGCTGTCATTTAAAAAAATGGAACAAGCAGCAGTTCTGATCAATTTGGAAATGGCTCACTTATCATTGTCTCCTTGTTTTGTAAACGGGAACTTAAGATCCACGCATTTATGAGTGTCCTTCAAGGTCCAGAAATGTACTGAGCACAGGCTGTGGCAGGTAGTAGCCACTTGGCAAACATCTACTAAATGATTGAATCTGTGACTAGAAGTCCCAGGTGCTTGGGGACTCGGGGTCATTCGTTTGGCTGGAAGAAGAGACTTAATGTGGCAGTTTGGGAATATTAATGGCACTCTTTGAATACACGCAGAACTTGGATGACAGGTAGAAATTTTTTAGTTTCCATAAAACACAAGACTTTATTTTTATTTTGTGATGGGATACCTTGGCCACTTAATATCAAAGCCCTTTGGGAGACATTAAACTTCAGTGGCCTTATAAAGTTTCAATAAATTGTTTTTGTTCTCACTTAATGCGAAAAGCCCTCTTGAGTTCTGTTGAGTCTGACGGCCTCTAACCTGATCCCGACTATTTCTCCCAGGGTGCGGCTATGAAACGGGCTGATTCCATGTCTCTGTCGTCTCCAGCTCTCTGTGACCCAGAGACCTTTGGTGTTGACCACGAGCCCTCGTTTTGTTAATAACACCTGGGCTCTACCCTACCAGGCCAAAATCAAGTTGTTAATGCTCGTCACAGTGGTTAAGGACTGGGGTTCCATAGATTGCCTGGGTTGGAATCCTACCTCTGATGCCTGTTCATCGTGCGGCCCCGCAAGCTAATGTATCATTTCTGTATCTTAACATTCTCATATGAATAATGGGTGTCCTCGAAGCGCCGGCGTCGCAGCATTGTTAGCACAGTGACCGGCACGTTGTGAGTGCTCAGGAAGTGACAGCTGCTGTTTTGGTGGCGGTAGTGATCGGGCAGTAATACCTGTCTTACATTAGAAGAATATAGCTGGTAAAAAAAGAAAAAAAAAATGTAGCCATTAAGAACATTTTTGTTATTTAGTTTTGCCTTAAATGCATTTAATACTTAAGAATTACAAAGTCCTTTTTTCACCAGACTGGAGAAATATTGGCTACTTCTTCTCTTTTAGTGCATGATCAGGTTTGATTTGATGAAATGAGAGCCTTTCAGTTACACATACAAGGGGCCCATTACTTTTCTGGTTACAAAAGGCAGATGAGGCCCGTGTGAGGGGAGGTCATTACCTTCCCGTGGTAATTACTATCCTGTAAAACTCAGTGCTGTCATCCCACCGACGGGAGGAACACGAGCCTGGTGTCTGTGTGTCTGTGTGCGCGCCTCAGTGAAGGCCAGCTCTGGAATGTGGCGTGAGGTCACTGCCGACGGGGCCCTGGGGTCTGGGTTTCATCTTTGGTGTTGGAATACCTCAGCTTATCTGTTTTCCACAGGGGATCACAGCACTCTTCAGGGGGGCTGGGAAATTCTGAAACAAAAGCACCCTTGGTCAGTGAGACACACCTGTCCCAAACAGTGGCAGTCTCGCAAGGCTAACAGTGGGTGGTGACCTGAAGGAACTCTTTCCTTCATTAGCCATCAAACCACAGGATTGTTAACTGCCTTTGTTACCATCTCTCCCTCTAGTCCACACCCTTCCTTTGGACAGAACCCCAATTTCAGGGGGCAGCGTAACGTAAATGCTCGTGGTGGGCCTGTTCTTTCCAGTTACCGAAACGTTCCTTCCAGGTCTACGCCAGGAGAAGGTGAATCCCTGTTCCAGTTGATTCCCTCTGTGACTTGAACACCCTGGGATAGGATACCATTGAAACAAATCCTTTCATAAAAAAGGAAAAGCAAGTCCCTTGCAGATTACAAGAGGAAGTAAATGTAATGTGGTGGTTAGGGAAAGCAGAGGGTGGCGTGGAAGGAAGGCTTTGAGAGTCAGAAGTGTCCGACCTAATTGGAAGTGTGCTTGCCAGTTAGGCCTGCGACCTTGGCTCCTTCTTATCTGCGAGCCTCTTCCTCCGTGAAGGGGAACCCAGGTACCACCCTCACACAGGCCCGGAGGACGGAGGCGGCTCGTCCTTCCCGTGGGAAGCACTCGGTAGTCGTTGTCACTGTCACCATGAGCATGCTTTCCTCTAACAGAACCTGGAAGAAAACTCTCGTTATTTGAGTTATAAGATCTCATGTTGTCAAAGCATTCTGAAAAACTTCTTTTCTGAGAGAAATGTTTGAATTAGTTCTGTCTTTGTGATCATATCTCATTTCAAATTTCACAGATCCCCAAACCTCTTGACCTAATCAGTAACTACTCACGGATGGAGAAATGAAGTCAGCAATGTGACTCATGTTATTTCCTTTAACTCCTGGCAGACCGTGAGCCATCCGGCCTGGTCATTTCTTCGGCCATCAGTTGTTTCCTGAGCGCCTCGTGCGTCCCAGGCAGGAGTGGGTTCTGGGGAGACAGCGGCCAACAGCAGAAAGCCCCTACCCTGCAGGGGCTGGTGTTTTAGTGGCAACATTACTTTTTACTCACACTCATGGCCCATTCATACTTGCATCATACCTGGCATACAGCAGGTACTCAATAAATGTGCCGACGTTTGGTGAACTGAGTGCAAATTACTGAAACGAAAAGTCCAGTGTGCCCATTCTGGAAAGTTTGTTTAAAGAAAAAAAAATCTAAGATTTTTCCATGAAAGAGCCAGTTTGCCTTATGTTGTATTTATTAACAGTATCCATCAGGCTAGTAGGATGGGAAAATACATCTAGCTGATTACTGTCTCCTCGCTGTTTGAAGAAGCCCTTTGCTGTGATCCCATTTATATAAAATTACCTGTGGTGTTTGTATGTGTAAAGAAATGTGTACAAAGAGGTTTAACAGAAATACAAACCAAAGTTGATGGACTTGCTCTTGAATGTTACCAGACTTTGCAAAGCTTGACAAGAGCTCTTTCTCTAATGTACACAGACTCCTAGTCTGCCCGCACACCAGCAGCCTCCCCGTGTACACCTGCAAGTAAAGAAAAAAGACCGCAGAAGGAGAGGTGGGAAGGAAGTAGCAAGGGAAGGCCTATTAAGTGCTTGGCCTTGCATAGAATGCTTGACCTTTTTATTAAAACCACCTCTTACCTCTGAGGTAGATGCTACTACCCCCCACCCGTCTCCCCAAAACAGCTGAGGAACTTGAGGCTCGGAGGTTAAGAAACTCCCAAGGACACGTAGTTGGGAAGTAGCAGAGGCAGAATTTGGGCCCTGGCTTCCCTCCCCACATGTGCTGTCTGTGGCGACAAGGCCATAGCCTTCCTCTACCTGACTGATACTCTTGGGTGTGTCTCCCAGGAGTTGAGGCTCTTTCTCAAAGCTGCTCTGGGGTAGGGGAGACAGACCACAGCAAGTGCTAATTGAAGTGTGCTCTCGTGTCCCGCTCTCCTTAGGCTGGCTACATGGACTCAAGAGGGGTCAGCATGGCCTGGGATTCTCTCATGGTTCCAGGGTTTCAGTTCCAGGGTAGGTTTTAAGTTACGAAGAGTACCATTCTCCTGTAGAAACAACAACAACAAAACCACTCCTTCCTGATCTGTTTTTCAGAGCTTGTCAAGATAAGATGCAGAAATTTGGTCTAGGAGCAGTTGGAATGAATGCAGTTTGGGTTTTCTTCATCTAACAGCGTTGCCACCTGTATCCCACACAGAATCCAAAGCATCTGTAACAGGGTGGCGGTGCCTAGAGGCTCTGTGGCCACCTGAAAAACTGGTGCTGTTTCAAGAATATGTTAATATCCTTCCACCTTCTGCCATCTTCCTCAAAACCCCAAAATACTGTCTGAGTCTGTTGTTTATTGAGGAGTATGTGGCTCAGGATTCTTTCATTGTTGAATATGGAAGAAAACCTAGCTGAATTAAGCAAAAAAGGGAGTTTATGGTTTCACAGGAACTAATAGCCCAAAGCCATCCTGCTTCAGGTGTAGCTGGATCCAGAGGCTCAAACAGTGTTATCAGGATTCCATCCTTCTCCAGCACTGCCAGTGTTCTTCTCCACAAGCCTACAAACACCAGGTTTATATTCTGTATAATTGTTAGTTGTTTACCAAATGTTTTTCAGCTTTCCTTCTTCTGGGTCATGGTAGTTTTGTGCTCCTCTGCCCCCTAAAGTTAGGTGCGGCAATATAACTTGCTTTGACCAGTAAAATGTGAACCTAAGAGGCATTTGCCACCTCTGAGCAGAAGCTTTTAGGAGCCAGTGTACTATTCACTATGTCCCCGTCTCTCTACCGTGGTGGTCAATGAAGTATGTGTCAAGGTGAGGCCTCCATCAGCTAAGGTCTCTGAGCAGCTTCAGTGAGCAGAGCCCCCTGCTGATCCATGATGGGCGTGAAGTAGGAGGGAGAGCTTCTGCTGCATTAAGTCACTGAGGTTTTGGCATTTTACCATAACATAATCTAGACTACCCTGGCTAATATACATCTTCCAGGTCCCTATGCAAGGGAAAACATCTATACTGCTTCTCAAATAAGAGTTTTAGTTATCTACTCTGAATAGCTGCGGTTAAATGATGTAGCCATCTCTGAACCAATCCTCTGGCCTAGGAATGCAGTACTCTTATTGGCCAGGCCAAGGTCACACCTTTACCCTTGAGACAGAGGGGAAATCAGCCCACCCAATGCTCACGGACAGAGTGGAAGATATAGAAATATAGAAGATGGATGCTGGGTAGATTAAACTAAATATGTCTTCTGTAAGGAGTAATAAAAAATTTCTGCAGCATTTCCTTTTTATTCTGGAGCAGGAATCCCATCATCAGACTTTTTAGAAGACCAGTGTCTGCATAAAACTGCTGAACAGAATTTTAATGGATTTTTATATTCTCAAACTATAGATAGCTGTTGGCTGGAAAAATTGTAAATTAGCAAGTTCAAAGTGGAAAGAACCTGTTACTCTCACATCCAGGAGTCAGTAATAAAAGATTAAAATAATAATGTAACTTCCTTTCTTCTTCTTAAGTTTCTTCCATAGTATCCCCCATCTTCAGTATCTGTCTAGCTTTAATAAAGGTGCTGCCAATGTGAGTACATGTCTGCTCTCTCTTTGGCTTCTTCCAATGATTGATAGTCTCTCTACCTCTGATTAACATTCATGAACTCTGCTCTTTGGAAGTCAGGATGAAAGCAAATCATGCTTTCCATGTGTGTGGGAAATCCTAGCACAGACCTGGTGTATAGTAAAGAACAGGTTTGCAGTGTTGTTTTTGTTTGTTTGTTTGTTTTAATTTAAATATTCCCTGTTCCAATCTTTTGTTCTTTGGGTTAACCTTATCATGTTTTCCAGTTTTTTCTTAGCATGCTTCCAAGTCCTAAGTATATTGACTATTTTCTTCTTTTTGCGCTCCAATTTGTCTATTCATCTGTGTTCCTTTTATTTTTTAATCTATTCTACAATCTTGGTCTTTTAATTTGATGTGTTTAGACCATTTACATTTATTGTAATTATTGAAGTGTTTGCATTTAGTTCTACCATTTTATTATTTGTTTTCTGTTCCTTGTATTTTTTATTCTATTTTCACTTCTTTCTTTTAAGTGGTTTAAACCTTTTTTGTGTGTCTTAATTTTTATGGGAATTTTTTATTCAATTTTTTCAAAGATTTTTGCAAATCATTCTAATTATAGAAAGATTTTTGGTCTCTTTTTAATCCATTTTTAAAAGTCTTTTATAAATTAGGGGTATTAGGTTTTTAATCTTGCATATATTTGCAAATATTTTCTTCTAATATATGGCCTTCGAATTTGTATACAGTGTTTTTGCTGTGCAACTTTTTAGATAGTCAAATATATCAATATTTGCTATTGTATCTGATTTCTGAGTCATAGTTAGAAAACCTTCTGTATTTCAGGTTATAGAAGAAAGATACAGGAGTTCAACTCTTTAAAAAATTAATTGTATAATTTTCTTTTTTAAATACCCAATCAGTTTGGAGTTTGTGCTTATGGATAGCATGAAGAATAGATCGAAATTTGGCATTTTAAAAATGGTTATCCCTTGTTCCAACACCCTATATTCAAAAAAGTCCATTTTGGCCCCCACATTTTGAGATGCACCTATATTGTATTCAAATTTCCCCCTGGGACCAGGTCTCTTTCTGGACTTGCTGTTCTCTTTCATCGGCCCGTCTGTTTGTGCTCTGGTACTACACCACGTTAGTTATCGAGACTTTGCAGTAAGTTTTGGTGTTTCATTTGGCTGTTCCTCTCTCATAGCTCTTGCACTGTTTTCCTCAGGTAACCATGTGTGGGTTGTTTGTTTTCTTCTGAACTTTAGTATTTAGCGAGGTCTGTTTATTTCCAGAAAAAAAAAAAGGCTATTGGTATTTTTATTGGGATTTCACAAAATGTACAAAGTAGCTTAACACAGATATTTTTTGATAATGTTAAGACATTCTAACCAAGAACCAGGAATGTCTTTCCATTTGTTCAGGTCTACGATTGTGTTTTACAGGAGTATTTTAGAATGGTGCTTCTCATGTAAGTTTAAGATTTTTCTTCTTAAGTTTATTTCTAAGTATTTTATCTATTTTCATTGTTATTGTAAACAAGGTTTTTTCTCTACCATTACATCTTTTAACTTAACTGTTTTTTAAATTTCTTTTTTAAAGCACTTCAACAATTTTTTTTTCATATCAAGCAACTGTCTCAGCCCAGGCAGACTGTGCACTACGTGTCAAAGATAATTCTTCCATGAGTAACTTCCGCCGTGTCAGCAGATAAGTTTAAAACTTCACACATGTGCTGTAGACTAGCATCCACTGGCACCTTCCCCATCCAGAACTTAGAGTGCCAATTCCTATCAAAAGGAGAACATCCTTCTCAAAGCTTTGTGAGCTGCTCTTTGGGTTAGTGCAGTGGGAACGCTGTCCTATAAAGGAACAGGACCAGAGACCGGCACCAAGCCTTGTGGGAACATCAGCGTTTGGGCGTACAGCTCGTTGCTGGGTGTCTGTACAGTAGAGGGGTGACTAGGACAGCCCCATAAAGTCACTTGTCCTGAGCTTCTGCAAGCCAGTCCTTTGCAGAATGCGTGAGGGGTGTTGTGTGTTAAGTATTTTCCCACACAGAACATTTAGGTAGTTCCTTCCCATCCATAGGAGCCATAGCGCTTCAGTGTAAACTTGGTGTTTGAGCTTTTTCTGTCTCCACTGAGGCATTAGAAGTTCTGCCAGAAATGGAGACCTACCTTTTCTGTGCCTACTCTCACAGCTGTGGATTTGAGTGATTCATTCTGCAGTGCAGTTGGGGGGAGGTGATTATTTACGCCGAAGTTCTGAACATTTGCAAAATCATGAGATTTTTAATGGAAACTTACGATTTTTTACAAATTACTTCAACATTAATATTCTTTACACTCACTAGAAAAGAGAGATACTAGAAAATACTGAAAAAGAAAGCAAATTTTCAGGACCTAGAATAATGCTGAAATAAAACCAGAAGCTTAATTTCTACTATCTCTTGATCCTCGCTGGGTCTGGGCTTAGGTCGTATATGATTCTGTGGGGAACCTCATGTGTTTGCTTGTCTGTCTCCACTGATTCATCCCACATGCAAATCTGATTCTCATAGGACACTGTGTCGGAAAACATTTTAAAACATCTTTTTAAAAACAGGATTTTGAAATGTAGTCCTAAAGACTTTTCGACACCCGATTTAATGAAAACAATTGGCATTTTGCTGTGTAGCATGGATAGAAAATGGTTATTATGACTAATTAAACCATCAGAATAAAACCATTTCTCTGTTTCTGTCTTTTCACATAAATGTGTATGCATGTGCGTACACTTATGTATTTACTTATGTATTTATATATGAGGGGCACACCCCCCAAAATGGAATTTATTTATAAAAAATTGTGTGTTTATTCTTACATGTTCTAACTGTGGTCACCTTCAAAGTGCTCTCTATCTGATGCCATACATCTACTGAGATGTTTTTTCCACTGCTCAGAACAGGTTTTGAACTCATTCATTTTGATGCCTTTTAGTGCATCTGATGTTTTTTGTGTCACCTTTTCCACATTGGCAAAGTGTTTCCCTTTGAGGACTTTTTTAAAGGGGGGTGGAGAGGGATTAAGAAGTTGCTCTGCACAAGATCTGGTGAATAGGTGCAGGGTGGGGCACAGGGGTCATACTGTTTTTGGTCAAAAACTGCTGAACATTCAGTGTGGTGTGGGCAGGTGCGCTCATTAATCGCCCATCATGAAATGGGCAAATGCAGTGAGTCTTCAAAAATGTTCACTGAAGCCGAACACAGCCTCTCACAACAATGCCAGCTGGCACACTGATATGGATGGGTTCCTAGAACACTCACCTGATTGGGGGAAGCCTGTCCTACAAGGGGCCCACCCTTCAGAAGGTAATTCCATGTTTTGGGGGGGTTCCCTTTTGTATAATTTATTTAGCCTCTTACAACTGTGATATCTCTGATTCTTAGTGATGTAAGGGCCATAACCAGGAGAATATTTTTAGAATGTAAAGAATAAGAATAATAGGTAATATATATTACACACTTCTGTGCAAGGCTCTATTCCAAAAATGTATTTATTCTTCATAGGAGTCCTATTAAGTGGTTGTTATTATTATGCTGCATTAAACAAATGAGGAAGCCAAGGCAAGTTAAATAACTTGCCCAAGCTCACCCAGGTAGTAAATGTTGGTAATTTAATTCCTGGGCTCTTGACCAACACAGAAGTCACCACTTAGCAGAAATGAAGTCTAGGAGTTCTGGTCCCTGATGTGACAGCTCAGAGAGTGCTGCTGTTGTCATTCTGCCCCTTGTGCAGCTGCACTGACCCCCTTGCCGTTACTCAAATACACCGAGCATGCTCCTGACTTACCTTCTATCCTCTCTTCCTCAGATACCTACCTGGCTCCCTCCGACTTCCTTCCGAGTCGCCTTTCTGGGCACCTGTGTAGAATGAACCCTTTCCAAAATGGGCCTTCTGCTTTATTTCTTTTTCAGTCTGTTTCATTTGTTTTCTACAGCATGTACCATCATCTAATATACTGTTTTTACTTTTATCATTCTGCCTCATGTCAACCATTAATCTGTTTTCCTCCTCTATAACTTCATCTTTTCAAGAATGCTGTGTAAGTGAAATCATACAGTGAGTGACCCATGAGATTGACTTTTTCACTCAAATGGCCTCGCCATCTAAGTTGTTGCCGTCGTTCATTCCTTTTCATTGCTGAGCAGTAGTCCTTGGCTTACATGTTTCACAGCTTGTTTAACCATCACCTACTGATGGCACTATGGGTGGTTTCCAGTTTTTGACTATCATAAATAAAACTGCTATGAACATCCACGCACAAGGTTTTGTGGTAGTACAAATTTCATTTCTCCAGGACAAGCGACTGGTAGTGCAATTGCTGAATTGCAGAGGAAGTGTTTGTTTAGATTTTAAAGAAATTGCCCAAACATTTTCCAGAGTAACTGGACCATTTTGCATTTCCACTAGCACTGTAAAATCATTTCCTTTTTTAAGATGTTGAGAAAATATAAGGGCTTTCTTATTATGTACTGTATTAGGTGTTCTATCAGGAAACGGTAATGTGAATCCACCCAAGGCAGGGCCGGGGCCGTTCCGTCTCTGTGCACACGCCTGCAGCACAGGTCCTGGCATCTCAGGCTCTATGAGTGGTTGTTGAATGAAACGAAGCACAGAGATGGGCTGCAGTGGACATGCTGCATCCTGGGGTGATTTCCAATTGAACTTTGATTCACTGGGATTGCTTTGCATGTAATATTCTGACATAATTTTCATGTCTTCTTTTTTGCCATACCTCCTAAGAACCGGCAATAATGTTGATTTTGACTCTGGAAGATTTCTATTTCTTTAATTATCGAATCATTGCATCTACTGTGAGTTTCGAGAGCCCAGCTGAATATCAACTAAAAGATTTGCTTTTCAGACAAAAGCTCTAAATTATTATAATTGGGGGGAAAAGAGCATGAGCTGCTGTGTCTGTATAGTGAAGAAGTGCTATTGCTAAGAAGGACTAAACAGGACCAGACTCCGAACATCACAGTGCATCTTTCCTCGCAGAAATCTTCAGGCATGCCTGTGTTCTATCACAGGCCACCTAAGCAGTTTTTATGAAAGTGGTACCCACGGGACTCAGGAGCGACACTAGGTTTTCCAAATTTGTACTGTTGAATGTTGTACTAACCTGACATTTTATGGAACAGTAAGTCATAATTAACTCTTTTTAGCAATCAGATTTATGTAGATATCTCTGGGGGATTATGTTAGTATCAGGTATTTTCCAGAGTACTGAAAGGCCGTTAGTGATAATACATGCTCTAGTCATGTTTTTGTTTTAAATTTTCAATCACTTTAGGACATACCTACGTAGCTCAGAATTTGCCAGATTTCTTCTTTTACATCTTTTCCTCTTTTCCCAGGTTCTGAGAGTCAGTTCTTTATTTCTAATGGAAGATGGCACTCTTCTACGTTAGAAAAACACATAGCATTATTCCCTCCCATATGAACATCTCATTCAACTTTGCATCTCCCAACTCACTCATCTCTCCTCTCAACAATCATCAGAGACAGTTTCCTTTTTTGAGTTCATGGACTTAAACTTTGCAAATCTCAAGGCTTTCTCTCTCCATAAATTACTATAATGGTATAATGTAGAACAGATGGTATAACACTATTTGTGTAATTGCCATCTGACATTAAACACGACATGCAGCCATAGGACCATGGCCTTAGAGTCACACGACACATCTGCAGGGGAGTGTGTGTGCAGCCATGAAGGTTAGAGGTTCTGTGGTTAGGAAGGCCTGTGTTTGACTCCCTGATTCCTAGACGTAGGCAAGTCCCTTAACCTCAACCTCAACGGTCTCATGTGTAAATTGGGAATAATAATAGTGGCTTATTTCATAAGACTGGTGTGAAGATCAAACAAAATAACATACCTGAAGCCCAGAATACAATGCCTGGCACAGTTCAGTGCCACATACACATTAGCTTTTAATTGTAAGCTCCTGGTAGGCAGAGATTTGGTCCATTTCATTTATAGCTGTATCCCCAGCACCTAAGACAGTGCCCATGGTAGATTCTCCATGAATATTTCCTGAATAAACAAATAGTTATTCCAGACCTCACTCAAGAAAACCATGGTCTCAAGGCACACACTGTGGATAGTTTCATTCACGTGCATTTCCTTTTTATTCAGATCTTATCATTCTTTCCTACGCCCTCTCTTAACATACAAATTTAGCTAACTCTGAGATTCTAGGAATACAGAGTGAAGAAAAATTGGTCTCTACCCTCAAAGAGATTGTCTTTTTTTAAAAAATAAATAATGTATTGTGATAACATTGGTTAATAACATTGTAAGTTTCAGGTGTACAAATTTATAGTGCGTCACCTGGGTATCGTATTGTGCACTCGTCACCCAAAGTCTCGTCCTGGGAACCTCTGTCTTATAAGGAAACACAACTAAACAGACAAGTTGCTCCCTAAAGAGGTGTCCCCTCCTGCCTTCCTTTCATTCTTCATTCAGTCTCCTTCAGCGTTTTCAGTGAGTTTAGCATGTGCGTTCTCTAAAATTGTTGCCACGGATGATTTTAATCCAAGAGAAAATGTTTGTAGGAAAATGTTTGTTTTGGGTTTCTTCTTTTTTGTTTTGTTGCCAAAATAGTTTTCACTTGTTATCCCCTTTTTGACTAACTTCCAGTAGAATTTCAGATACAAAGCAACAGATGGCTGGGAAGAGGGTTTCGCAATGTCCCTTGGGCCTAGTGAAGTCCCACTTGCCACCCAGACATTGCAGTTTCTGACAGACCTCCAAAGCCTTTCCAGCTTGTTTTCCACTGCAAAACCATGCAGTGCTTAGAGGTCGGCAGAGCACATTTACTATTCCGACAGTGCAGCTCTGGCGATTGTAGCTCTCTGTAGAAGAAGCAAATGTAGCTAATACACAGTGGCACAACTGTCTTTAAAACTAGTTGTTTTAAAATGTTACAGGGGAAATATGTTTGTATAACTTCTCATCTTTAGAAATGTTGGCAAGCAAAGATGTTCTTGAGTTAATAATATTTGTATTTAGTCCAGATGTAGATTCCAGAACATTTAAAAATACAGAAATTCTACAAGCACACGGGCCACCTAGCACTATGGACCTCACTTCTGTCCATTGTCAGAAAACTGCTCAGGTTCGTTTTGGTGTCTTGTCCAATGATTTTGCCCTAACTTGTATAGAAAAACAATTCTCTTACTATGTTTTCAGAGAAGATGAATTTGGTATGTTCTGACTATGCTACTTTTAATTTGTCCAATTCATAGATATTGTCTCTTTTATAACTATAGAATTAAACAGAGAAATAAACCAGAAACCTAGTTGTTGACATATCTCCTAACTGCATATAGCAGCACAATGAACTTCATCAAAATTAAAAACTTTTTTCCAAAGGGTACTATCAAGAAAGTATAGAGAATCCACAGAATCAGAGAGTGTATTTGATAATAGTCTAGTATTCAGAATATATAAAGAACTCTTACAACTCACTGATAAAAAGACAACCCAACTGAAAATAGGTAAAGGATTTTAATAGACTTTTCTGCAAAGAAAATGACCAGTAAACATAAGAAAAAATTCTCAGCTTCATTAGTCATTAGGGGAATGCAAATCAGAACCATGAGATGCCACTTTGCACCCGTAAGGATGACTATCTTGGAAAAAAAGTACAGCAAATGTCGATGTGGATTTGGAGAAACTGGAACCTTCATACACTGCTGGTGGGAATGTAAAATGGTGCAGCCACTTTGGAAAATGCTTAGCAGTCCCTTTAGAAAGTTAAAGTCACCATATGAACCAGCAATTCTACTCCTATATCCTAGAGGTTAAAGATGTATGTTCACACAAAAACTTGTATGTGAATGTTTATAGTAATATCCCTCACAATAGCCCAAAAGTAGAAAGAACCCAAACGTCCATCAGCTGATGAATGGTTTAACAAAATGTGGTAATAGCCACACAATGGAATATTATTGAGCCATAAAAATAGATGAAGTACTGACACATGCTATAATCTAGATAAACCTTGAAAACCTTATTTCATTTCATGCTAAATGAAAGAAGGCAGACACAAAAGGACCACATATTGTACGATTCCATTTATATAAAATTTATATGAAATACCAGAGTAGGCAAATCTATAGAGACAAACAAGTAGATTAGTGGTTGCCAGAGGCTGGGGGCAGGGTGGCTGGGGCAGTGGGGAGAAGGAGGAGGAGAGAAGCAGGTAGGGCATGTCTACTGAAGGGTCTGGGTTTTTAATGGGATGATGAAAATGTACTGGTGTTAAACAGCATCGATGGTTGCACGACCTTATGACCTCCTAAAATCCACTGAACTGCATACTTTAAAATGGTGAATTTTACTGTGTGTGAATGATGTCTCAACTCTTAAAAATCTGCACAGAAAACCTATAGAAAATCAACTAGCAAATTAAGAATCAGCTTGATATGAAAATATAATAATCATCCAGAGTCATGTTCTCCTGGGGGTCTAATTAAAGCTGTGTGGATGACAACAAATATCCCTCCCAGGATGTAAAGGAGAGATTATAGGGAAATCACCTAGACTTCCTTATCCCACACACTAAGATAATTGCCTGAAATTCTGCTTCAAGTGTGGTCAAGTGTGAATTTAACCATGCGTTGCACTGATGGAGATTGGGAGGTAGACTCTAGTTTACAATAATATTTGAAAAAATGTAGTGGGTAACCACGGAAGCTGCAACTATCACATACTTTTACTGTATTTTATGTTTTTAAAAATGCACACTTTCCCCCAACTTTAACATCTTTGGGATGTATTTAACACTTGGTGGTGTCTTGGATTTTATGAAATACGGCAGTCCTGTGTTGTGTTGGCGTTCAGGACCTTTCTAGAGTGGTTAGCCATACAAGGTTAATATTACTATTCCCTAAAGGGCTATTTATATCAAAATATCATTGCCATAGCACCCCTAGCCGTTTGTTTATTTTGAGGCTTTGAAACCCAGTTGTTGACATATCTCCTAATTGCACAAAAACAGTTCTCAGAGGTTAAATGAAAGCCCCCTCCTACCGCCCGCCCCTCATCTTTGGTATTCTGAGCAACCATGAGTGATTTTCCTCCCTCATTGTTTTATGGCCTGGAGGGAGAAAGCCTTCTCAAGTCGTGCTGCCTTCTTATTCCCTCTGTACACTGAGTCATTTGAAGGACTAGGTGGATACTTGAAATAATCAGGCATTTTACAAGTTCTGTTTCTTGCATGGTATTTTGATTAGAAACTTTGAGTGTAAAGTTTTCAATGTTTTATTACAGACTGTAATTAAATAGTTTTTTGTTTGTTTTTAAATTGCTATAGCTCTGGGTGGTGTAGCTAAGTGGATTGAGCGCAGGCCTGCGAACCAAAGGGTCACCGTTCGATTCCCAGTCAGGGCACATGCCTGGGTTGTGGACCAGGTCCCCAGTGGGGGCACATGAGAGGCAACCACACATTAATGTTTCTCTTTCTCTCTTCCTCCTTCCCTTCCCCTCTCTCTAAAAATAAATAAATAAACAAATATATAAATAAATAATTTTTAAATTACTATAACATATTCTAACTATATCATAAAAACCGTATAGTAAAATAGTTAAAGTTCTACGCAGTATCTTCTGTAAGTCCTTAGGAACCAGGAGGTCTTAGATTCCTGAGTGGAGATCGGTAAAATATTGTTAATCCATAGTTTACAAAATGTCTGTTTTACCCCTAAACACAGAGTGAACTTGGTAACTACAAATGGCTGTGCTTCTTAAAAATGCAGACATGAGATGAAAACTCAGAGCGTACTTAGGCTAAAAAGCTCCGTCAAGGGGTGTAGAGCAGAAGTGGGTATTTTCATTATTAGTACACTTGGTTCTGGGTGGTGGTATCCTTCTGCAAAGGTCAAGTTTTTACTGGCATTGTCTTTAAACAAATATATCAATCCTAACTATGTGTCTATATGTTATACAACAGGAATACCTAGCTATTCCCACAGTGAGAAAAGGAATTTCTTCATGTGTATACCAAAATGACTGTTTATGCATATACAGGGTCCAGCACAAATAATGCCCCCTTTCTATTACAAAATCATAAGCATGTATTTCTGTTACATAGCAATATCACACTCAAAGATACTATGTGACATTTTAGATGAAATGCTCAAATTAAAACTATAAATTATGACACCCATATTATTACCCTACCAACCACACTCAAACAAGCCTTACTTCTGCCGGACCCTGTGCATCTTCTAGTAATCTACTTTCTGTGTCACACAGATATGTATCTCTATATGCCACATAGCCATCAGTCATCCCCTAGGGGCTTAGTACAATGGTGATTTATAATGGAAAGAGTGACTTTCTCATGCTCTTGGTTTAAGATTTGAATTGGTTAGTAAGTCTAGGTTATAAAGCACAATGTCAAGGGCAGGGAAGTATTTAGTAAGAGCCTAAACCATATAATTTGCCTGGAACCCTGTAATGGTAATTATTGAGTGCTTTCAATACTCCTTTCAGTTTGAATTCTTATTGTTGTTTTAAAAAAAGTCCTCCAGGTGTATGGATGAGCACATGCACTGGACAGCCTCACCTCTCCCACTTTTCTCAGCACCTTCAGACCCTCCTGGAGAAAGGGGAGTGGACTGTAGAGAGCAGCCGCAAGGGGTCAGTAATTCTCAGTACTGTATCCACCTATCTACCTCTGCCTAGGCATTTTGGCCGTCGACGGTGCACACGGCCTCACTGCAGGATGTCCAGGAAAAGCTCATGTCAGACCCAGGATAACACGGTACTCTTGCTTGATTTCCACTTCATTCTGTTTTCCACCTTAAATCATAAGTGTGAGTAAAAGAACTGGTTGTAGCCATTTGACGATTATTTTATTATATTAGGACAAGATTAGGCAACATTATGGACAAGACCATTGGTACTAGAATCAGATTACATGGGTTCATATTCTGATTCTACTGTTTACTAGATGTGTGACTTTGGGCAAGTTATTTAATCTCTCTGAACCTTAGGATTCTTATCTACGATGTGGGGCTAGCATATGGCATCTGCCATATAGCAACACTATCATAATTATGTGAAGTTATATGTATAAACCACTTAGAACATTATCAGCATATAGAGTCAGTGCCCTAGGAACTGTTCCTTGGTTTGTGATGGAAAGTAGGACTTCTAATTTAGACCCTACTGTTTGGAGAAACACACAATGCGGAAAATAAAAATTAAAACCTTGGGAGTATTTTTGTTTGTAAATGCAAAAAATACTAAATAACTTTTTAAAATTATCAATCGTCTCTGTCAAAGTAAAACCTTTAAAATTGGTCTTTGCTATGAATAGTTCATGGCAATTAATTACGGCCATTCTCTTTTTATTTCTATAACTAAAATAGATTTCTGACCTATGAATACGTTACCAAAAAAGGATAAATTGAGACTCAAGGCAATTTAGTATAGTAGAAAGAATATGAGCTTGGGACATATAAAGATCTGACTGTAAAATTTTATTCCACCACTTAGTGCTTTGTGACCCCAGGCAAGTATTTAACTTCTCTGAGTCTCAGTTCCTTGTTTGTAAATGAAACTAACTAGGCACTTGCGTGATCCTATAGTATAAGACAAATGATAGTTCTCCAAAAACAGCTCATATAATTAAACCAGTAACTATTAACCATGAAAAGGATTTAGAAAGTTAGCAATGTCTTTGATGGTTCTAGTGGCGATGATCTTGATCTTGTGATGTTCCTAAAACTGTTAGAGCTTAACAATGATCACCTGGCTGAACCTGACATATACAAACTGCCATGTAGAATTTTGGTTTGAAAAGGAAGACTTAAAGTATATCACAAAGAAAATGGATATATGTGGTACATTTACACAATGGAATATTATGCAGCAGAAAGAAAGAAGGAACTCCTACCCTTTCCAACAGCATGGATGGAGCTGGAGAGCATTATGCTAAGTGAAATAAGTCAGGTGGTGAGAGACAAATACCATATAATCTGACCTATAAGTGGAACCTAATCAACAAAACAAGCAAGCAAGCAAAATATAACCAGAGACATAGAAATAAGGAACAAACTGACAGTGACCAGAGGGGACGGGGGAGGGGGATAATGGAGGAAAGAAGGGGAAAGGTCAAGTCAAGGAACATGTGTAAAGGACCCATGGAAAAAAAGACAGTGAAGGTGGGGGGGGTGGGTTGAAAGTGGAAGGTGGGTGGTAGACAGGGCAGGGGAGAGTAATGGGGGGAAATGGGGACAACTGAAATTGAACAATAATAATAAAAATTTTTTAAAAGAAAATGGGTATATGTTTTAGGTGTAAAATCCAGTAAACTAATAACAGCTAATTATGTGAACCTGTGCAAGTTACTTAATTTTTCTATGCCGCATTCCGGTATGGGATGACCAGACTAGATGACTTTGATAAATAAGTGCTCACAAGTTCAAGAGAAATAAAATAAGCTTTTAACATCATAAAGGTGATTAAGCATTTGTCAAACTAGGATATAAATACTACTGGAGTTTGCCACACTTTGTTCAGAAAACTTAGGTATGAGAAAGGGAGAAGTGAAAATTAGATCTTAAAACTGAAATTTGACCTGTTAAACATACTTAATCATTTAAAGGCTCAAAGTTTTGAAAGCACTAATTGACTATTGAAGTAACTACATGGTGAAAAACTTCTTTTTATGTTGTTGTTTTTGCTGTCATACTGTGAGATCTTAAGATGAAGTGAGATCACACAGAGGCCAGTTGCCTACACAGGCACTCCCCATTGCTGTCTTCCCTCAGAAGAACAAAGGAAGGTTCTTCCTTGTAGGAAGCAAATGCAGTGTCAGCCCTGTGATGCTGCTGCTGTATGCTAGAACAACACACACATCTTACAGCTAAACTGTATTCTGAGACTTTTTCATGACAAACTTTGGGCGTTATACAAAATATTTTGTAGTGCATTTAAATTACGGCAAATGCCAAGCCTGTTGTCTCCAGGTTCTATGCTGATGCCAAATGAAGAAATAATTTGTTCTCCAGAAAAAAGCAAATAGGGAAAAGAAGCCCCGCTGGGTAAACCCCAGTGTGCCCGCAGCCCGCTCTGGGGCAGCATGGAGAAAGGCTATTGAGGAATCCTTGTCTGCCACCATTTAAAGGTCCATCGAGTCTGGTGGAGAATTATATTTAAATGCTTAGCCTTGGCAGGCCCTTTTTTCCTCACAGCCTTTTAAATTACTCCTTTCCCCACTGATTGGTGCATCCACCTCATTTTCCTCTGAATATTTCACTAGCACGTCTGGCCCTGACAGCTAGGAGGACTCAACGCCAGGCAGATATCAGCGGGCTCGCTCAGCCCAGCGGCAGCTGAGGACCGAGGCCGACCAGAGCTGGGGAGCAGAGGCGCTTCATAAATAATGCTGTGCTCTTGTCAGTGGTTTTGGCCCTCGAAGGATGGTAACATGTTTCCATGGCAGATGGGTCAGCTCTTGTCTGCCATTCTGTCTTTTGAACTTCCTGTTCAAGGGTATGGTTTTCATCAACCTTGATGCTGTAAAGAACACCTACTTTATAAGATTGGATTTTTTTTTAACCAAAAGAAAATAACTGAATGTTTTTGTGTATAAAAGGTTTCTTTGAAAAAGATTAAAAGGGGGTGGAGTAACTAGCCCAGATGTCCAAGTGAAACGTTTTAACTGTGAAAGGAGCTTTTTCTTGTGATGCATGAAAATTAAGTCTGAGGAGAACAACCCTTTCTAGAGTCCGATTTCATTAAACACTATTAAGAAATTATACCTTTTCCTATAACGCTGCTTTCCCTTATTTTTTTTTGTAAGCTATCCCTGTACGTGTATGTCATGTTGCCCCCTCATGCCTACAAATCTTTTGGCAGGAAAAATTATGTCTTCTACCTTTTTTTTTCCCCAGCATCTTGATTTCATTTTCAGAGGGACAGTCCTAATGCAGTGGTCACAGGGCGAGCAGGGTTTGGAATGCTTGGCACGCCAGCCTCGTTCCAGCAGTGCCTACTGCTGGGGGCTAACCAGCGCTCAGGTGAATTATGGGGACCCGATCAACCTTATTGGACCCATAAAATTAGCTTTATCCAAGCAATAGAAAGTGAACAAGTTTCAAAGCTTTGTGTATTTCCAGGGGGAAAAATATTTCTGTCATGTCTGTAGTAAAAAACACAAGTGTGTCCTACTTTAAGGAAACACTTTTTTCTGCTTATTGTATCTCTGTGAGGTGATGGATGCCCAACTTACTGTGGCAATCATTTCACAGCGTATGTAAATCAGACCATCATGTTGTACACCTTAAATGTATATAGTGATGATGTCAATTGCTTCTCGATAAAACTGAGGAGAAATTGATGACCAAGAGAAAAATGAAAGTTTTGCTGTTAGTAAGATTGCTACTAAAAATTAATAGAATGGGAAATCCTTGAGAACTAGGAATTTTGTCTCTTTTGTTCCCTGCTTTATTCTTGGCACCTAAAAAATATGACACATAATAGACTCTCAACATATATTTGTTGAATGGGTGAAAAAGAAATCAATGAATGAATTTTCATCAAGGCACAGTGGAATGATTAGGAGCACTAATAATAAACCTGTAGGCTTAAGTAGACTGTATAATGCTAGAAAGATACCATAGAACATGTGTGTGTGTGTATGTGTGTGTGTGTGTGTGTGTGTACAGTGAGTGAGGGGGCTCTAAAATTATGGGTTAAAAAATATCAGTGTTCTCAACACCGAAAGAAGTTCACAGAATCGTGGCATGTTGATAGGGAGATGGCCCCCAGAGAACCCTTTGCCTGAAAAGAAGATGGCTCAACATTTTCGTGGCAAAAGTTTTGAGAAGGCTAAGGTTGTCAGAAGTAGCACCACTAAATTCCCATCTCTGATTCTCAACATTAAAATTGTTCTTTTGTTAGTCAGTTTGTGCTCGTTTTGTCTTTGAAACTATTTATCTTTATAAGGTCAGGCACTATGTCTGTTTGGCTTACCACAGTATTCCCCGCTCCTAGCCCAGGATATAGTGGGTGCCTAATAAATGTTGATTGAGTGCAGGAATGAATGAAAGCTTCGGAATTTAATTTACATTATTATGTTTAATGTTTATATTGGTCAGTATTCTTTAGGTGGCAGCTCTCAGAAACCTAACTCAGACCAGCTTCACAAGAAGGTGGCTTCATTAGGGGGAGATTAAGTCTCATCAAAGACTATAGAAGCCAGGGCAGCCCAGAAAGGTGAGGGACCGAACCAGGGTTTGGGTTGCTGGCAGGACCCTCTCTTCCTCTCCATCTCTATCTCTTGTCTCCTCCTCTTCTTATGTGTAGATTATGATCTTCTACTGCACAGGAGGTTTTCCTTCAGAACCTGAATTCCTACACTCAAGTCCTAATAAGTCACCCACAAGAGAAGAAATGTGGTCCCATTTCTTTATAAAGAAAGTTTAGAAATGGCCCCGTTGGGTCCATTTATAAAGTTATTGTGGGAGCAAGTGGACTGGCCTGCGTGGATTACACACCACTGA
This sequence comes from Phyllostomus discolor, assembly GCF_004126475.2. Taxonomy (NCBI): domain Eukaryota; kingdom Metazoa; phylum Chordata; class Mammalia; order Chiroptera; family Phyllostomidae; genus Phyllostomus; species Phyllostomus discolor. The sequence goes on along the minus strand of NC_040903.2, from coordinate 31,244,157 downwards.
GGAAAGGTCTGTCACCAGAAGAGAGGGAGACTGTGGTGTTACTGAAATATTACATGTGAAAATGTGGGTTTTTTTGCTTCTTATATTTTAAATAATCATATGCAATTTCATTACTAATTTGTGCTTTATGTAATTAAGAACTTTATAATGTCTAAAACTTTTAGTTATGTGGGAATAAAACTTTTAGAACATAACTCTTACTCTTTAAGTCGTGTGTGTATTTACTCCTTATATGTTCTTAAGAATGATTTTTTACAAGAGTTGGGGATGCCCAGATGAGTATTATAGTCATTAGAACAATGATGAAGGCATGCATGGGGTTTGAAGTCATTCCCCTCGGTAATAGTCTTCACTCTGTTATTAACTTTGAGCAAGAAGTAGACCCTGAGCCTTTTGTGTTTGTGTGTTTTTGCTTTTGAATTAGTTTTGTGGGTTTTATGGCTTTTTAAAAATCTATAAACTGTTGGGGTTAAAACAGTATATACTTCACAGGGTGATTGTGAATATTAAGAAAGATAATAGGAATAAAAATTGTTAATTGTAAAGTATAAACATTAAATGGTTATCATTGTATACTATACAGATGCACCTCAGCTTACAATGGGGTTACATCTGGGTGAACCTACTGTAAGTAGAAAATGCCATAAGTTGAAAATACATTCGATAGTACATTGCCAAGTACCGGTTGTTTGCCCTTGTGTTGCCTGGCTGAGCGGGAGCTCTGGCTTCCTGCCGCACTGTTCAGTGTCATGAGAGACTCTGGTATCAAACATTGCTGGCCCAGAAAAAAGTGAAAATTCAAAATTCAAAGTATGATTCTGCTGAATGCATATGGCCTTGGAACCACCGTAAAGTTGAAAAATTGTACATTGAGCCATCGTAAGCCAGGGACCATTTGCAGATATTTGTAAAATGGTATTCTTAATTTGGGGTCCATGGATTACCACCCCGCAAATCACAGTCAAACTTATATGTGTTTGTATGTGTATCAGCTGATAATAGGTTCAGCCATGACAGAATACCAAGAAACTATGGCTTACCAAAACAAGTTTATTTACCTCTAAAACTATCTGAACTCCAGAGATAAGCTATCCAGGAGAAGTATGGCAGTTCCATAATCATCGGTGGCCCAGTCTTTCCCCTCTTGTTGTCTTGCTTTGCTAAGCTTCTTGTTTTCTCATCTTAGTCCAAATGACAGCTTAAGCACTCAGGCCAGCAATGTAGATGAAAGGGGGAAGTAGAAGGCAGTGATCCCTACCTGTAAGAACACTTCCTGGAAGTGAACCTGATACTTGTACTTCCATCTCACTGACTAGAGCTTAGTTACATAGCCACACCTAGCTAAAAGAGCTACTAAGAAAGGTCTTTATTTGGAGGTTCCATTACAAAGCAAGAAGGGAGAGGGCCTAATGGGAGGATCTGATATATCTGCAATAATATGGATATATATTTCAATAGGGAGAGAACCTATAGCTTTCATTAGAATCTTAAAGAGACTTATTGTAGTTTGAAAACATAAAAACAAAACAAAACAAAACACTGTTCCATAGTGGAATCTTCCATTTCATCATGTAAATCTATAGAGTAAGTGTGTCTTTCTAGATCACCTTCTATATGTGCTGTGAGCAGGAGAGGAGGAAATAACCACGCAATCCATAGATTTAGATCTGGTGCTGTTGTGTGGGTCTGATAATGACAGCTTATTATTTAATTTGCCCCCTTAAATCAGTCACTTTCCGTACTATAAGTCAGGGGCTTCTTTTTCATGCCTTTTGCTTATGATGTATTACTTAAAATGTTCTTAAGCAATTTAAAATTTTATCTAGACCCTTTTCTTCTTTCATCATTTTGGATACTAATCAAGATTCTTTTTGAGAATTAATTGACTTTTGCTTTATATAATTAATGTAATTTCAAATTAACAAAGCCTAGTGAATATCTTTCTTAGATAAATTGAATTTTTGCTTTTAATGCATTTTCTTTGTACAAATCATCTGATCTTTTTGTTTTTACTCTATTTTAAGTAAAACATGTTCAGCAACACATAAAATGTCAAAAATTCTATTTAATTAATTTCAACATAAACAGCTTTTAAAACTAACTCTAATAAACAGTTTTTAGACATTTTAATGGTTTTATTTTGTTTTTATTGTGCATAGTACTTGCGTATGCAGAAATTTGTAGCTATAAATGGTTAGGTTATTTATTTTAATTAATGTCCACTAAAAAGTTTCTCTCTTTAGAGACAAGTCAGATGTCAACCTGAAATGCATGACCCGAAAAACAGCCCTACTAATTTAATTGTCAAAGGAAAAACATGTCAAGATTTTTTTTAAAGTATTAAAACTAGTTAATTATACAGCCATGTAAAAGAGAAATCAATTCTGACTGACACAGAAAGATGTATATTTATTTATATTAAAGTGGAAAGGAAGGTTTCAAACCAAGTGTGTCTGTTATTAAAAATATTTAAATGTGAGAGAAAACAGTTTCTAACCATATACACCAGCTATCCAACCATTTTATAGCATCTATATTTGAATGATGAGATTAAAGATGATTTTTACTTTCTGGAATATTTTTTCTATATTGTATAGATTTTTATAGTATTATGTTCCATTACTTTCATTACCAGGGAAGAAATAACCAACTAGCAAGCTTTTTCCATTTTGGAGAAAAGTTGCTTGTAATAAAGTGGATAAACCAGGGTAGTATTTTTTTACCGCAGAGTTCTATCTTTAAAAATAAAAGTGTCACTTAGAAGGTAAAATTATATGCCCAGGACTGACTACTGTGATTTTGAAGCATAGCATTTGGGAGATTTCACAGGAAATTTGATATATTGCTGTTTTTGTTGAAAAAGCTTCTTTGCTTTGCCTGTGTTGGGCTGATAGCTACACAGAATTACAATGAGATATGAAAATACAGTAACTCAGTGTGAATTAGAAATTCAGTCTCCTTAATATCCTTCCCTTTAGAGTCACTGACTTAATGAGGATGTGTGTATGTTACTTATCACAAGGTGTAAGATTAGCAGGTGACTGCTGGGGAAATCAGTAAAGCTTTTGTGCACTGTGAAAGCAAGAATAAGCCGGCTATTTTAACCAAAGCCCAGGCTTTCCCTTCTTTGGATTCCCTAGCGGATCCTTCAGCTGAATCTGAGCGTTAAAAATAAAGCCACTTTCTGTGCCTCTCTGTGCACACTGAGAATCTTGCCAAAGCCTTCTATGAGATATCTGTGAATTTACCCTGGGAGAACACCACACAGCGTCCTTGGCTTCCTGTTCTGAACGACCCACTCCAATGACACACTGTAATACTACTCAAGGTAGGGAGAATGAGCTGCCAAAACCTATTTATCACTTTGCTGGCCTTGAACTGGGCACATCCATTTAAAGTTAAAAGGGTCATAGGAAGAGCTTTTCTTCTCTCCTGCCTCGCCAACACTAGTATATTGTATAAAGATGAAAATAAATTGTCTAGTGTTCCACTGCCCTGGTTTTCCCATCCTACAAACTGCCATTCCCTAAAGATGTATAAAAGAATGAATTTGGGAAAATAAACACTTGCAGTTTCACAAATAAGTATTGAATGTCCAAAGCTAGAGGAACTGGTTAAATAGATATTGGTTATCCATAAAATGGAATATTATGCTACCACTAAAAATGATGTTGGAAAATATTTAATGAAGTGCAGAGATGGCCAGGGTATTCCACTGTATAGATAACGACCATCTGTTTAAATAATGCATAGAACAGTATCCCAGTTTTGTTTTATAAAATTAAAAATACATATGTAGGAAAAAGTACCAAAAGATGCTCCAATATACCTTTTGTAGTTACCGTTGAGTGAAAGGATTATGTTTGAATTTTCTTCTCTTTCCCTCCCTCCTCCCATTCCCCTTCTTTCTTCCTTTCCCCTTCCTTCCTTCCTCCCTCCCTTCCTTCCTTCCTTCCCTTTCTTATCAGTATTTATTTACTTTCATACTTCTGAAATAAACTAAAAATGCAGTTATTTAAAATAAGTTAATTAGGCCTGGCTGGTGTGGCTCAGTAGACTGAGCGCTTACTGAGCGCCGGCCTGTGCATGAAAGGGTCACTGGTTCAGTTCCCAGTCAGGGCACATGCCTGTGTTGCAAGCCAGGTCCCCGGGGGGCGGGGGGGTGCAAGAAACAACCACACTTTGATACTTCTCTCCTTCTCCTTCCCTTCCTCTCTCTGAAAATAAATAAGTAAAATCTTTTAAAAAATAAAATAAGTTAATTAATGTTGATTCTTATCTAAATACAAAATTTGCCATATAACATGAAACAAAGGGGACAGATTTAGGGCCTTTTTATTTTCTGGCAGTTACATTTATATTTTTAAAAAGACACTTCAGAAATTGTGGGGAAGGGGGCATGATATAGGAACTGTACTTTCCACTTGTTTTTCATCTAAACCTAAAACTTCTCTAAAAATAAAATCCAATTAAAATTGTAAAAGCCCTTTGACCCTCATATTCCTGGGCCACCTTTTATTTTCCTGCCCTCACAGGTCATGCCAGTCAGTGAGTGTTACATCACCACCTGAGCTTCAGTAAGCCATAGGACAGTGCTTGTGAGCAAGGCGGTTCTGGCTGTAGCCTGGAAAGCAGTAAGGGCTCGCCGAGTATTCTGAAGACTTCTAGGGCCTGATATGGCGATTTCTCCCTCTGGCTGACTCCTCCTGGCCTCTTGAATCTCAAACTCTATCATCCCCCTCCCCCTCCAAATACACCAAAGCAGAATATTAACCCCTGGGCTCCCAGACAAGTTGGTGATGACTCCTGTCTCAGTGGCTTTAGGGGAAGTCAGTTGGGTGCACACGCTGGCGCTGAAAGGTGGCCACCGTGCCAGGACAGCCACTCTCTCACTTAAAACACCGCCTCCAGAGTGTCCTGGGCTTGGTTTGGGGTGTAGTTCTAGTTATTGTTTTCGCCTAAGCAACCAGTAGTAATGACCTTACCAACAACTACAGTTACTTCTTCCCTTGCCTTTTATCATCCCATAAACACTCATGGGTGTCTTCCCCATGCCCTGCTCTGCGCTAGGTCCTGGGGCTATCGCGGTGACAGCGAGCATCCCTGACCCCTTCTCTTCATGAGGCTGACAGTCTAATGGCAGAGAACTGCTCAAACAACCACACGTAAAGATGTAAAGCTGCAAAAAAAAAAAAAAGGAAAAAGGACTCATGGACATGGACAACAGTGTGGTGCTTGCTGGGGTGAGGGGAATATAAGGGGACTAAATGGTAATGGGAAAAATACAATAAAGATTTTAAAAAAGTGAAGTAGCAGCTGTGACAATAGCTATGGAGAAATACACATTATATTTTTATTAAATATTATGATTATGTCACACACATTATTATATTATTATATTATGTGTCATATTATTATAGTGAGGTTGAATCTGGGAAGTTAGGCAAGACATCTGCAACGAAGCAACACTCCGTAGAGATCTGAAGGCTGTGCCGAGTGAACCGGGAAGGAGGAGCTGGTGGCGGGGGTGCGCTCCCCAGACAGAAGGAGCAGCCCTCGCTAAAGCTCTCTCCGGTGCTGCCCTTTGGCAGGGGGCCGAGAGCGCACTGAGGGAAGCCCCCAGTGCCGTGTTCTGATTTGCAGACACCCTACAGGACTCTTCCAGGTGCAAGTCAGTATTCTTCTGAGCCCCTGCTGTTCCGTTTCTGGTGTGTTTTGCTTCAGCTATAGAATTTGTTTTCACAGCTGCGCTTTCTGGTACAGAATTTGAATATGTATCATAAAACAATCACAAGGAAAGAGCCCACGTATTGATTGTTCTGCGTTTGATTGCCAAGTGGCCGCTGTCACCCGGCAGCTCTTTCATCACCTTGATAACTGTAAAATAAGCACGAGAGGTCAGGCTCTCAAATTTAGGTTGTCTTACTAACATGATTCTCATACATTTTAATGTTGCTTAACACCGCAGCTTTGATTTTACATACAAACCAAATTAGATTGAGCTTTGCCCGCAAGTTGTTTTCTTTGTAATTTTTTGATAAGGTAAAGAGTTTTGTCAAGCGCTGTTTTTAATGCACAAGTTTAGAGAACTTCAAAGATAATTAGTCCTGGTCAGAACATTCATCTGTGATTATTTTCATGGTGAAATGGTAGTATTAAATCTCCTGATGTTAAGGGAATGATTTTACTTCAAAGCATAGTTCCAGAATATTCTGTCTGGTCTTGCCACAAGTTCATGTATCTTAAGGTTTTATTCTTGTAAGAGCTATTCAGTGAATACAGTAGCAAGTAAATGGATAAAAAACAGATGGTGTCCTTGTTCAAAGGCTCAGTTGATTATTTTTTTCTCTTTATTGAATTTATTGGGGTGACACTGGTTAATAAAATTATATAGTTTTCAGGTATACAATTCTATAACACATCATCTGTGTATTGTGTGTCTACTGCCCCAAGTCAAGTCTCCTCCCATTGTCCTTCATCCATCTCCCCTGTATACCCTCTTCCACCTGCCCCCACCCCCTTTCCCTCTGCAGATTGCCAGATGGTCATTTTCTGTTTTAAACCTTCAGTCAGCAGCCTTACTCATGTCTCCAGTGTGTAGGGACGCACTGTGCATTTGTTGGAACTGTTGAGAAATGGCAGGACACACATAATAGTGTGGTAGTGGAGTGGCAACAATGGGCGTTGTGGACTTGATTTTTTTTTAAGTTAGAAAGAAACCAAACTCTATTTTAATAAGATATGGTAACAGAAACTAAATAGGAAGAAAGAAAATTATAAAAAATTTAAGACAAAAATTTTGGAATAGAATGATAATGTTTTCAAATAATGTTGACCTAAAAGATACTATGACATACTTTGAAGTGTGATGTTATTAATATAAAAACAGAATAGCTGTTAATGTCTTTAGATGTGACTAAATATAGAATCAAATCTATTAGATGAGCCAGAGTACTATCGATGGAGTGCTGGGGTAGCTTCTCAGCAGGTTGCAGAGGTTTTCCATGTTTTCTCCTAGTCTGACATCTGACTTACTATTTGTACTTTAAATATTCTCACAGTAGAGTGTTCATTTTCTTTCCAGATTTCCCATTCACATGTGGACCAAAGTTTACTGCTGTTATACTTTTCCCAGGTTACTTTCCTGGTCTATATCCTTAAATTAATTTACATTGAATATTAATATTCTTAACTCAGAAGAGCCATATTGAATTTATTGTGCTGACTGGCATAAGCCATCTACGGCCATTGGTAGTTACATGCCTGCCGTTTGTGTAATAATCCACATGCTGAGATGACCTTCAGTGCCAGTTTCCTGGCCATTCTCAAGGTACCTGCTGCCATGACTGGAGTTCTCTCCCCTTCCTTTCTCTATACTGTCCTGATTGCTTTCCGCCCTGTTTTGCTTTCTGTAACTATTGGAAAAACTAATTGTCTGTTTTCTAAACAGACACATGTTCACATAAGTAAGCTTCCAGGAGCATTTATTCTAGTAAAAAATTATAGATGGCCCCTGAAAACATTAATAATATTTTAAATTATAAATCAGAATTTTTGAGCACTTTCCATGTGCCAGACACTAAAGTAACTACAGTATATGGATTATCTCATTAAACCTTATAAAATCAGTGACTTATACCTATTTTTTAATTGAGGAAATTGAGCTTAATTAAGAAACTTGCCCAACTTCTCATAAATAGTAAGTGGTGGGGTTAAAATTCAAACTTCAGAAGGGGTTATTTTAAGACTATGTTTTCCCCCATATAAATAATGTCACACTTTATTGCATTAAGGTATCTTCTGAAAGTGAGTAATAACCCTCAGTTATTACACTCTAATGTCTCATGTCTGCTTTCACAGAGCTTCAAGTGATCTAGGACTTTCTCCTGAATCGTCCTCAGAGTTTCCTGAAACTGGTGTAGAAAATAATGTTGCTTGTAGTTTTGAAAAGGAGGCATAAAGTGGACTCTGTTATCTTCAGGGCATATGCTCAAGTAATAAATCCCTCCCTCCATTTACAGTTTCCACAAGTTCATTCTCATTGCCAAGATATTGTTAGAAATTTCTTTAATAGTAGCTTTGACATTGCATTCAAGTGTTTGATCCAAAAATGGATGTGTTGGGAGCTACTGCCAAAAGAAGGAAGGTGAACTTGAGATAACGCTGTTTGAAAGAACAGACTTCTTCAGGAAGGAGGGAGAAGGGAGTGTGAGGCCGCAGTTTGTCTCCAAGTGTGCCGCAGATCAGAAAAGTCCGAAGCAGACAGCTGAGCCCTGGAGCTGAGCTAGAATCAAGTTCTGATAAGCAGAGAATTTGCCACAGGAGCCCTTTGGCAAGAGCTGATTATGTTCATCTGGGGTGGTCCTAGAGGGTTAGTTAAATCAAGTAAATCTAATTTAGTGATTAAGGAAGTTATTTGAGATGAAGAGACCTTGAATAAATTCTGGGCACCTTAATCAAATAGCAGTGAACTTATTCAAGTTATGTAAGTCTTTTACTTTTCTCACGTGTTGAGAGATAAGCAGTGCTGTCCTAGAGATTTGGGTTGGAAGCCTAACTCCCTGCTTGTCTGTCAGGTTTGAGACTTTGGGCAAGGACAATAATGTCACCCCTCGGAGCTTCACTCTCCTTCTCTGGTAAAGGGGATACCAGTATTTGCTCTTTAGGATCATTAGTTTAATTTATAAAATCAAAATCAGAGTCTTCTTCCTTCCCTTTTATCTTTTTTTAAAATGGGAATAATTTTGGTGTATTGTATGATACCTTTTCTCTAAGGAACTATGCCTCTCTTATTAGCTCTGGAGAATTGTTACATCACAAGATAAATTATGGAATAATTCTTCTGTTTTTTTATTAAGACTTATAAAGATTGATTATACAGTTTTATATGTTTAAAGTTGAAAGTCACAAATTCAGTATGCACAAATAAATTATGAATAGAGTGTAGCAAAAACACTATTCCAAATACTATGTTCAATTATGAAGATGAAATTGCTAAATTAATCTTCACCATGTTATTAATAAGCAGACAAGTTTCTGTATAGGACTTTGCCTTATATATTTTAAGTATGAACATGTATTTTTATAAATGAAGTTTCCATTTTGTCATCTCGGTGTGAACAGAAGTCAGGAAATTACTAGATGAATGGTTCTTTTTGTGGTAAGCCAAGATAATTTCACATCTGTAGTGTGTTTTTATATCACTGCCCACCTGTTAAGTCAAACGTGCTCCACATACTGATACCAGCTGTTCAGAGACCAAGTCCCCGGAGGGTGCTCAGAGGCAAATTTTCTTACGTCTAATCACGTGTGATATTGTATCTCCTCTCACGTGACCTGAGAATACTTCTTTTTCTGTGTGTCACCTTTGAGGTATAATTTTAACCTGTTATTACACTTACATCATGGTGAGATAAGAGTTGGGATGTTTGAGTAACATTTTTAAGAACACAGGTAGTAACAGCTCCTGATTACCATTCTCTTACCTTAGTTCCCCAACTGACTAGAAAAAATATTTTTGCTTCTAGGTATATATGTTATGATACTTAAGGAAAAATACCTGGAGTTCTTTGCTTGGTTCTCTGATAACTAGAATTTGAATTTGAGCAAGAATGCAGAGGGAAATCCCAAATCAGTGGTTGTCTGTGGAGAAATAAGGATCCTAACGGACACAATGAAAACTTGTGAGAGATGACTACTACCAATACTAGTAGTTATTAATAAATGTCATTGTCATGTGTTACATACTGTATTTTAGAATTGCAGTAGTAATAATGTGTATTTTTAAATCACCGAATAGCATATTGCTGCCTCCCTGGACTGAAGGCTTGTGCCACATTGGGATGTGATAACAGTGGGCCAGCTGGCCCTCTCTCCCTCTGTCCACTGTGGGTTTGGGGACAGTGACTTACTGTTTCTCCTGTATCAGCCTGTCTAGTAGTAGTGTCAGGTTTTCTTTGAATGTATGGAAGAAAGCCTAAGGCAATCAGATTTGCATAATGAAAATCGAGGGATATACTGCCTTTATGAGGATTTCCTGTGACACGCCTCCCCAGGGAAAAAGCTCTTTAAAACTACCATCTGATCTCACAGCCCTGAGGGGCTTCAGGCACAGGGGGTTATTTTCCATATGAATAAGTAACACAACTCAGTACACAGAGCTCTGCCCTAAAGGAACCCACCATGTAAGGGCAGCAGAAGGCAGAACCAGGGACTTGCATCCATATCCCGTCATTCTCTTAAAAGCCTATCTGTTTGCTGTTTCCCATTGCTTCACTTGTGCCTGGCAAGAAGGAGAGGCAGGTTGCTCAGACAGGAGTGGACTGGGCCTGTCGTAGTGGTCCCCTTTAGCGGTTTGGAGCAGGGGTTCTAGAGACAGGAACAGGGTCTGAATCCCGGCTCTTCCACTTTGGACAAACCATCCTCTAGTATCATGAGGCCGAGAGAACAAGTGGAAAACACTTAGAAATGGGCCTGGCACAGAGTAACAGCTCAAAAAATATAGCATATTGGTCATGCCAAAATGTACGTGTTCAGTTTCACATGTTCTTCTGTAAAGGATGTTGGGAACTCAAGAAAGTCCTAATGTTTTTAAGTTCTTAGCACATTAAAATAGAGAATGTCAAAACACTGCTGGGAAAGAATCCCAAAACACCAATTTAAAAGAACTTATGCACCCCTAGGTTCATAATAGCACTATTTATAATAGCCAAGAGTTAGAAACTGCCTAAGTGCCTTCCAGTAAATGAGGGGATTAAAAACCATAGTATAGTCACACAATGGAATACTATACAGCAGAAAAAAAGAATTTCTACCTTTTGCAACAGCATGGATAGAACTGGAGACTATTATGCTGAGTGAAATCAGCCAGTTGGTGAAAGACAAATACTGTATGATCTCACTTATAAGAGGAATCTAATGAACAAAATAAACAACAAGCAAAATAGAACAAGAGGCATAAGATCACGGAGCAGACTGACAGCTGTAAGAGGGGAGGAAGAAGGTGGGGACTGTTTGAAACAAGGGGAAGGGATTAGTCAAAAGAACAGATATGAAGCACCCATGGACAATGGTGTGGGGATTGACTGTGGAAGTGGGGGGCAGGCTGGGCAGAGGGGGGCTAAGGAGGGAGAAATTGGGACAACTGTAACAGCATAAACAATAATAAAAAATAAAATAGGCTTATAAAATTATGGCACATTTTAAATATTTACATTTTTCTAAATGATATTTTATTATATAAAAACATTTACATAAAGGCACTTGGTGAATCTTTTAATCAAAAATATAATGCAATTTATTTTTGCTACTCTGAAAATAATTGCAAGATAAATTCAGAATTTGTACTTCACTTTGGGTGTTGTGGCCCAGTGAAGCAGCAGTCTTTTGACCTTTACGGGCTTCGGGACCTTTGTTACACTCACGAGGAACTGCAAAGTTACAAAGTGCTTTGTTCATAGGTTTATCTCTTGGAAATTAAACCTAATAATAATAACTCCATTACATGTTGACATGGGAACATATCTTTACAAAAAACAACCATATTTTCAACAACAAAAAGTACACATGTAGTGAGTGATATTGCTTTAAGTTCTTGTGTATTTCTTTAATGTCTCACTCAATAGATGACAAGTGGATTCTCTCATTTTCTTTTGCATCACATGCCAGGTAGCCACTGTTTACTCAGAGAGAATGGGAATGAAAAGGACAAGTAATGTGTCACACCACATATCCACATCGTGAGGCCCTTGGTGGATCGGAGGCTGGGCCCAATGGCCCTCCCCAGGAGCCCTGAGGTGACTTTGAAATTATGCAGAGCACACTGTCTTTTCCATAGATGGAGTGGGACCCACAGGACCCCTATTTCCTCAGCACTCTGACCTGATTCTACACCTCATAATTCTCTTTAAAATCGCTATCTATTCTTCATTAATTCTACATCCAATGAGAAGGGTGTATTGTCTTGGTCTAACTAATAGGGAAGAAACTTTGTTGGCTCATTTGAAGGAATAACTTTTCTATATCTCACTGTCTCCATTTGTAAACAGATGATAAAATTGGACCAAATGTGCCTAAGACCACTTCTGTGTAAAATTCTATTCTTCTCACTTAAATTGAAAGGATTATCATTAAAAAGGAAGGAAGAATTTATGTATCTAGTTACCATAGTACCAGGGATTTCTTATTGCATAAAAGTTTAGATTGCAAAGAAGACTTAAGTTTGTTCAAAGAACTCCTAAGTCATCTCAGTCAGTCTCCTGCCACATCAAGTGGTCAAGTAGTCTTTTTTTAAAAATATATTTTATTGATTATGCTATTACAGTTGTCCCATTTTTCTCCCCTTTATTCCCCTCTAGCCTGCACCCTTCTCCCACTTGCATTCCCACCTCCCTTAGTTCATGTCTATGGGTTGTACATATAAGCACTTGGGCTTCTCCATTTCTTATACTGTACTTACCCTCCCCCTGTCTATTTTGTGCCTACCATATATACTTCTTATTCCCTGTATCTTTTCCCCCATTTTCTCCACCCTCCCCTCGCTAATAACCCTCCATGTGATCTCCATTTCTGTAATTCTGTTTCTGTTCTAGTTGTTTGCTTAGTTTGTTTTTGTTTTTGTTTCAGTTGTTGATAGTTGTGTTTATTGTCATTTTACCTTCCATAGTTTTGATCTTCTTTTTCTTTTTTTTAAAGATTTTATTTATTTATTTTTAGAGAGGGAAGGGAGGGAGAAAGAGAGAGAGAGAAACATCAATGTGCAGTTGCTGGGGGTCATGGCCTACAACCCAGGCATGTACCCTGACGGAAAATCAAACCTGTGACACTTTGTTTCGCAGCCCGCGCTCAACCTACTGAGCTACGCCAGCCAGGGCCTGATCTTCTTTTTCTTAGATAAGTCCCTTTAACATTTCATACAATGAGGGCTTGGTGATGATGAACTCCTTGTTTGTCAGACTTCCATACAGGGCGATTTTCTGGCAGTTCTGGTTGTTTTTTGTTTCTAAATTTGTTTTTGTCCTTCTTTTGTTTGTGTGAGTAGGCAAAGTGTATCTACCTACACCTCTATCTTGGCGGGAAGTCAAATAATCTTGAATTGACTTACATTGCACTGAATTAGGTTTTGAATCTGTCTACATGGAAGAAGGAGTCTGCAGATTACCCCTTCCCAGCCACAGTCAGGAAAAAGGAAACAAGATTTTGGCAAAAAGCCATTTGCAAAATGGAGGTTAGTAAACTGGGCTCTGCTTGGTTTTTAAGTTAGTGTTTAAGTGATCGGGCAGGTTCTGTAGTCACACACAACCAGGATCCACACCCCGGTGCTGCCCCTTGGTACTTACCGGGCCATACATAGTGCATGTCTCGGAGCCTCAGTTTCCGCATCTCTAAAATGTCCACTTCGTGTGGTTGCTTTGAAGACTGAACGGGACAAGATGTTGTCATGCCAGGCCCATGGTAGTTCCACCTGGTGCTCTGGCCTTTGGTAGGTTCTTCATCTGTAAAATGGAACTAATGACACCTTTCTTTCACAGCTGTGGAAGGATTTAACCAGTATGAGGGCTGGCATGTAATGAGTTCAACTGATAACACTACTACTCCTACTTATTGCTATTATTACTATTATTATTATTACTCAGATTACATAAGTATTCTGAAACATCTACTGTATTATACCATTGTGTTCCATGTAGAAAATATTTTATTTGTAGCCCTTTTTGTTTGTCTGTTTTGGGAGGCAAACCCCAAAACTCCCAAAGCTGGCCAGTCTCCTCCCTTTGCCTGTCACTGCCCCACTGCATTTCCCTACAGTGAGATGAGGCTGCTCATGCATCGACTGTTTGGCTTCCTCAAGGGAAAGAACGTTTTTATTCTCCTTTGCGCCCACCCACTTTCATGCCTGCTGCTGTCTGCTAGACACTGTCTGCCCTGAACGTCTCCATGCCCCTCTCTCCTGCCTCTCGAAGTCCCCCACGTTTTCATTTCCTCTCATCTGTTCAGCAAGGGAATGCTGGACAGGGTAACCTAGGAGTTCTTTCTTTTAAGGGAATGGTTTGTTGTTACTGTAGTGCTCACGTAATTCTTTCTTTCCCTTTTAATTGTATTTATTGGCACGACACTGGTTAACAAAATTACACAGGATTCAGGTGCACGGTTCCACAACACATCATCTGAACACTGTATTGTACGTTCACCACCCCAAGTAGGAATTCTTTATTGGTGGTAAGTATTTTACAGTTCTTACTACTTGAATAATTTATTCAATAGTAGGTGAATGACATCTACAGACATTGTGACTTTAGACATTGTTTCTTAAGGAATTGATAGAGGATGCGCACTCAAAGACCAAGCCAAATGACTCAGTTAAGGGGCAGCGTGTTGCTTTCCTTTTGGATAACAGTTTTGAACTTTGACTCCAAATGAGGATCACTTGAGTTTTAAAACTGTTGGTGCCTGATCCTACCTCCAGGGATTCTGATGTCATTGGCCGAGGGTAGGGACTAGGAATAACAGTTCTTAAAGTTTTGCAATGGAAGTGACTATTGTACAGCCAGTCCACTGGCATATGGACTTGGTCCTGAAATTCTGCATGTATTTAAAATAGCCATTTTCCCTTGGACATTATGTATATTTTCACTGAAGACACAGGCAACTAACAGGGGTGTCCAGCCTGTGGCATTTGGCCCAGGATGGCTGTGAACACAGCCCAGCACAAAATCATAAATTTACTTAAAACCTTTTTTTTTTTTGCTCCTCAGTTTTCCTTCGTGTTTGTGTATTTAATGTGTGGCCCGAGACAACTCTTCTTCTACTGTGGCCCAGAGACGCCAAAAGTTTGGACACTCCTGAATGTGGTTTTCTGACCGACTTGTATATTGAAAATGTGTATCATTTCTATTTTAGTAAATATAACATTATTCAGATTTTTTTAAATAAATGAATTTCCTGCTCTGCCCCTGGCATAGCTACAGAGAAATATGCCAGTAAAGTATTATTTATTAGTGAAGTTGGACTTACTATTTAAATAATCTATTTAATAGCATGGAATAGTCAAATTATTATCCCTGTCTTAGCATTGTTATTTAAAGTAGATTGTTAATCATACTTGTAATTAGATTTGTAATTCATGAAATTGGTAATAAATTCAACTGCCTCTTAGGTTGTGGGATATTCTGAAGCTGATCAGTTGCATCTTAATGGTCAGATTTCATCTGATAGCATCAGGTACACTGGGAAATCAAGTGTTGAGGATGCTGGGGAGATTCCCTCGTTTGAATGGCTTGGACAGAGCTGAGTACTTTTCTACCCTCCAAGCAGCCTTTACTCTGTAAGCTGGGGTCAAGTTTCTGTTAGTCTCTGCATTGCCATTTAGTTGCTCAATGTTAGTGTTAATAGCCTTACTTCTGGTCTGCTGAAACAGCACAAAGTATATGTGACTTTATTTTTCTGCCCAATCACATTGCAAAACAAAGGAGAGGTCTCTAGGCACCCTCTCTCCTAGTCTTGAACGGCTATACCTTCTCCCTGCTTTAAGGAGCAAGCTCCCAGTCCCTGGTAGTTTTGTCGTTATCAGCTGTGCCTGACTTTCCCCCTTTTCCCAGAATCCCCTTTCCTGTCCGCATTACTTCTCTTCCTTCTGCATCCTTTAGTCTCCCCACCTAGTGCCCCTGCGCTTCTTCCCCTCTGTCACTGCGTTCGTTACAGAACGTGCACGAATCTAAAACCCAAAGAGGTAAAGGAAAATATGAAAACATCAATGATTAGTGGCTGAAAGTGGTTCTTTACTAGAGAAGCTGAACAATTAGAAAGAAGTACACAACATATTATGGAAAATCCTATCTTTAGGAGGGAGTCACGACAGTTCATGCTACTTGTTATTGTTCAAACTGCACTTCACATTTGATTCTGCAGTTTAATTGAATAACATTTAGAAAAATCATTAGCTGTAAGTCCCTTTGTTGTGGGTAAAACAGAATCAGCACTTTCCTATAAAATTGACTATTTTTCCCTAAGCCCAGGAGCTGTCATTTCTTTGAGAGCCAAAACATACATCTCACAGTGACATTTTAGAGATGTTGATGGAGCTAAACTGTGGCAGAGGCTGAATGGTTGGGATTTGCTGTAAGAATGGACATCCCCTGGGTCATCACCTGAGGTCATTAAATTGATTTACTCTAGGTCCACTGGCTGTATTTTAATGCAGCTTAGCTGTAAAAATACAAGGCCCCATTGTGTAATACAGGCAGTGCATTGTTATTTTTTCTAGGCCTGTCAATGTAAAAAAATGTGTCTGTTTGCCTTCCCCTATGACCTGAAAAAAAATTTTTAAGCTATATTATAGAGTAGCAGAACACCCTGGAAATGTTGGTTTTGGAAGGTACCTTGAGGAATAACATATTAAAAAATCTGGCAATGTAATTTGGTAAAGGTGCCAGGGATACACATGTTCATTTGGGGGCACTTTTATTACTCTTCCTTTTCAGTTGAGTACCAGGACTAGGAGTGAACCACATTAAGAGTCTCTAAGAGGCTGGTGGTTCTTCTGATGGCGGCCTGCTGTGGCCAGGGAGGTCATTTTCACTGCAGCCAGTTGGGAGAGAGGCCAAGCAAATGGGCATATGCTCCAATACGCAGAACCCTAGGAAGCCACACGAAAAATACTGTGTCTGAGATTTGCCCAAAATAAACCAGATGGCATTCAGCTTGCCAGGCTATTTAGTATAGTGTTTGTTGTGGGTTGTTGCAGGCCCCATGTGTCCATCATAAGATTATGGGGAGTCCTGGTATTCTCTCTGTCTCCCTTTTTTTTCTTTTTGGCATGTGACCATCAGTAGCCATTTCTTCAGATCTGTCTTGTGGGTTCCTCTAGGGTGGTTCTATTTTATCCTAGTAGGTACTGAGATGAATACCTTATAGGAAATCGCCATGCAGCTTCATATGTGGTTTTATAATGGGCCTATTTTTAGGCACTTTCCATACCTCTGGGACTCCCAGGCATCCTTTCCCAAGGGTAAGTCCCAGCTGTGGATGTTTAATGCTACAAGGAGACACAGGGGAGAGAGGCTGGGTCACTTTCTGCCTATCACCCTACCACGTGGGCTGTTGACCCTCATGGTCTGGAGCCCCCAAGGCCTGGGTCGGAATGTGAACCCTGCTGCATCCTGTCTGAGTGACCCGCAGCAAGCTGCTCACCCTCTTGGGGCATCAGCTTCCCACTACCGAAAATGGAGACTAATAGCAGGCCTTCCCGGGGTTGCTTTGAAGGTTGAATCAGATAATGAATGTAAATTGCCTAGTAGATAGTAAGCATTCAATAAATGTTAGATACTGCAATTAGCTATTATTACTGCCGTTACTCTGAATATCCTGACCTAACTCATGGCCTGCAACCCACAAACACAAACCCCCAAATTATTGTCATTGCCCCTTTTCTCCCCTTAATCTGTTAAGTTTAATTTATTAAAGTTGAGATTTTAAAAAAGAACAACTTTATTTCCTTTGCCCTGCCAGTGTTTCAGTTGGTTAGAGTATCTTCTTGTCCCAAAAGGTTGCATGTTCAATTCCCATCAGGGCACATACCTAGGCTGCAGGTTGGATCTCTGGTCGGGGTACTTACGGGAGGCAACTGATCGATGTTTCTGTCTCACTCTGATGTTTCTTTCATTCTCTCTCTCTCTCTCTCTCTCCCCCCCCCCTTCTCTAAAATCAGCAAGCATATCCTCAGGTGAGGATTTAAAAAAACCCTTATTTTTATGACTGAACTATTCATTTTGATTCTTCATCTATATTTGGTTTCTTATACTCTGAAAGGTTTTAGTTTCTTTAAACTAAAAATTGTTTAAAATATCCTCTTGTTCTTTGTTGCCTGTTATATGTTCTACTGTTTATTTTTTTACTTCAAGGCTTACAAATATTTATCAGGCACCGTCTGTGTGATAGGCACCGTGCTAGGAGCTGAGGACACAGAGCTGATTAATACATGGCTCTTGCTCTCAAGGGGCCTTAAGTTTAGTGGGGGGAGCAGACATGTAGAAAGGCAACTAAAATACAGAATAATAATTGTCATAAATTATAGGAAGGAGGAAAACTACACAGGGACCAAGGAGAAGATGCTTCTGACTCAGCCCCAGGGAAGCTGGGTGTGTTCACCCAGGGGGCAGAGTGGAGGTGTTCCCTGAGGAAGAGGGGGTGCCAGCAGACAGCAGGCCTGCTCCCCTCTGGGCAGAGGGCACAGCAGATGCATGAGCATGGAGGTGAACAATGGAATGACGCGTCTAGGGCATGTCACAAGGCACCACCGGCCTGGAACCTCTTGCGCAAGTGTGGAGCGCTGGGAGTTGAGAGAAGAGCGTCTGGAGGGGCTGGATTCTGAAAAGCTTCGCGGGCCTTCTTGAGGAATTTTAACTTAACCCTATGGACTGGGAGAGAGCCAGTGCAGGGTTTTCAGCAGTGGAGTCCCTGTTTTCTTTTTTATTAAAGTACCTCTTACATATAGTAAAGCAAACAAATAAGTCTACACCCTAATGAACTTTTCAGTTGTATGCACCTCTGTGTATATGCAACATTTGTAGCAGCTTCCTGCTCCATCCTCCCGTCAGTCTCCCGGAGGCAACCACCGTTCCGACCTGTATCACCATACATGAGTTTTGCCAGTGTTGAGCTGTGTGTGAGTGGATTCATGTGCTCTTTTGGGTCTGGCTTCTCTCATTCAGCACGTGGTCTGTGCGGTTCATCCCTGCGGTTGCAGGTGGCAGTAGCCGGTTCCGTTTTGAATGCTGTGTAGTGTTACCTCTGCAGTCACTTGTGACTACTGGTTTGTTCGTTTTTTAATTGTTGGCCTAAAGTTTCTAAAAGCTGACCGAGAAGGAAATCTTCCACTTTCATTTTTGCCTCTTTACAAAATGCTCACTGTATACGCCTCAGTTACCACCTGGGCTTTAAGTTGAGTGTCCTATTGCCCCACCTGAGAAACCAAAGATCTGTCAGTGGCTGGAACATTTAAGATCCTTAACATCTCAAGAGAAGATTGACTCAAGGGTTTTCTAGTTCATAATGTAAAACCTTTATGTTTCTATTATTCTTTATTGTCTCCCAATACCTTATACCTCATCAATTAATAAAGGATTATTGAGAACTTACTAGGTGCCAGACTTAGGGATATTTGATAAGAAGTTTCTAATGAGCAATCAGTCAAGATTCTGCCCTCATCTGGAGGGTTGGGGAAGGTTTTCTTAAAGGGGTGACACTTGATCTAGGAACTCAAGGATGAGTAGTAGTTAACCAGGAGGAATGAGGGGGAACAGCACATGCGAAGGCCCGTGGTGGGAGGAAACTCCTCAAGTTCCAGGAACTAAAAGAACGTTGGCGCATCCGGAAGGAAGCGGGAAGGAGGGAGAGTGGCAGAGTTGGAGCTGGAGGTAGAGACAGTGACCCAGTCAGGTGAGAGCTGTGCTCCGTTATGAATCTCCGATTTTATTTTTCTTACAAAGCGATGTAAACCTTTTTAAAGGTATTAAGAAAGGGAGTGATGTGATCTGTTTTTGCATGTTTTAGATAATTAGGTTTTCTGCTGTACTTTTATGGAAAGGAAGGGGCCTGCTGCCAAATATCCCACCTGTAGGTCTGGGAACATTAGCTCTACTAACAACTGGTCATTTGCTGGCTGCATCTCATTTTTAGTTTGGTCAGGTCTTTCCTGAATGTTTTTTCCTCCTTGCATCCCAGACTTCAGGACTTCCTTCCCTTTGACTAAGATAAGAGGGAAAGTACTTGGCAGAGCTAATTTTAAAACTCTTTTATTTTTAACTGAAGTCTAATGCAGCTAAATCTGAGGGTTGTAACTTCGGAAGAGCTAGCATTCTGATGCGTCACTAGGCTACTTCAGTGTCGCTATCTTTACTCTGTATCCAGACTGAGTTACGGTTTAGTGACATAAGTAATTATATTAATCAGAGTAATAACTCTAGCCACTGTAATAATTTTTAAAAAAATCAAAGCAGCTTAACTTAATAAACTTTTATGTTCTCACGCAAGCCGAGACCAGTACAGTTGGCGTGGCCTTTTCCATGCGGTAACTCAGGGACCTGGCTCTTCCCCTTGGTGCTCCCGTTGTCCCAGCGTCTTCACTTTCCAGCCATACTGCTGGGACACACAGCCATCCAGAAGACTGCGCATGATGTGGTGTTGCCAGTCCTGGGAGGGGCGGACATCGCATCACTTCTGCACACATCCTATTGGCCATGGCGCAGTCACGTGTCTCCAGAACCCAAGTGGAAGGAAGACAGATCAATAAATGTCTGAGTGCTAGGAAGAAAAGACTTAAGGAGTCAGCATCTAGCCAGTCTGTCGCAGTGCTATAAAATGTGCTAAAACCTGTGTTGCTTTTTGTAAATTACATTTATTTATCCTTTTAGTCACCAAGTGTCCTAAGTATTTGCACTAGGGATACAGTGGGGAGCAAAATCGATAGAAACGGTCTCTGCATCAAGGAGCTTGCGGTTTGGTCAAGAGATGGTCAGAAATAAAACAATCACACAAATGCATATTTAATTGTAACATCATAGTAGGGCTGTGACGGGAACAATGTGCTGCTATGGGAGAGCACCTACCAGGAGACCTGAGCTAGTCAACAGTCTTCAGGGAGGGACTCTCTAAGGAAGAATCCACCTGACGGAAGTCCGGAAGTAGAGAGACAGAAGTAGGCAGCTTTTGGAGGGAGCAAGAAGGAGCACAAGGAGTTTTAGGATCTGAAGGAAGCATGGCTGAAGTCCACAGAGAATGGGGGGACAGGAGTCAGATGATTCAGGGGCTGGTTGGCCACGAAAGGAAAACATTTGGGAAAATAAAGTGGAGGGAAGCCATTGGAGGATTTTCAGCCTAGCAGTAACAAGAGCATATCTGTTGTATAAAACATTGGCCTCAGTGTGGACGATGGATTGGAGTGAGGCTAGAGGTGGTGTCGGCATTATCTGTGTGGCTTTTCCCTGGTTCCTGTTCTTCCTTCGTAGCCTCCCACCACTGTATTAAGTAGAACCATTGGGCTCCAGGGGAAGGGCTGTGATTTTCAGTTCCAGACGTGGAGATGTTATCTGTATTATTGAAGTACAATAATCTAATCCAATTCTGAGCTCTTTGTCATTTTGAAATATTCCTCATGGCCTATACCGCCTTTCTAGTTTCCATCAATCACATTGGCTATTTAACCAGACTGTTGCTGGCAAGATTTGCCGCCACTTAATCTGGGACTGGTAGGAAGCAGTGCCCATGACTGCCCTGTCTGCCACTTTGAAAAGGTCTAAGCAGCACTCCATGTGTCCAGCATTATTGGCAGATAAGCTATCCCCCGTAAGTTCTTGTTTCTCTTTAGTACTCAGAGGTGTTCAAAGACTTTTTTACTCTCTGATTTCAAAAGTGGGCATAGAAACAATATTAAAGATAGAGTTTTAATGGAAAAAATTCCTTACCTCTACTGTGTAATGATTTTTACTTTTGCATATCATTTAGAATGCTTGTGAACTTCCTTACATATATCAAGATATCTTCTATTGTTTTTTCTTTTTTCTTTTTCACCTTAATATGATGTCTGGCCTATAGCAAAAGCAAATACATATTTGTTGGCTGAATCAATTAACATATAAATGAATACATGTTACTTGAAGAAATTTTAAAATGCTGAAAACCCCAAAGAAGAAAATTAGAAATGACCTAAAGTAAAACTTAACAACCAAAAAAAAAAAAAGATCCATATCTTTGCACTGAAAGAAAAACTGCCTGTTTTTTTTATGTAGTTTTAATAGACCATTTTGTATACTGCTTTTCTAAACAAACATTTTTATGGCCTTTTCCCTAAAATGTTTTATATAATTTTCTAACTTGAGGTAGTCAGAGCAGATACCATTATCAGCAATTTTATGAGACTCAGATTCGATGGCTGGGTGCAAGGCGGGCCTGGCACAGCCCCACAGTTCCAACGGACACGTTCTTCCCACTCCCTGTGCCTGCTGCCTCTCTGCTCACTCTTACATGTCAGTGGGGATGGAAAGGAGGAGGGGTGGTGAATGGCCGTGACACACAGTGGTTTAGAGTACCAGGAAGCCAGACTGCCTGGATTTGAATCCCACTTCCTCTGTGTGAGCTTGCATGAATCACTTAACCTCTGTAAACCTACCACTTTGGGCTACCATGAGGATTCAATAAGTTAACACAGGATATGAAAAGTACACAGCACATGTGTGGCACATGGCATGTGCTATGCAAGGATTTGTTGTTATTGCTGTCGTTACTACCAATAACCTACAGCTGGGTCACTGTACCTTCCTCATCCTCATCCACCTACATTAAGACTGTGAGTGTGTCAGACCCAGTTCCATGGCACAAGATTTCTAATGTCAATGCTGGGCAGGTGTCCTTGACCTCATAGATGGGCTTTGCCCTCACTGGTAAATTCGCAGATGCACAAAGGTTGGAATTTGTTTCCAGCAATGATCCCTTTTCACACGGAGATAAACATGTGAAGTCTCTTTGGTTATGTAAACTGAACAAGATTAAAGGCGGGAACTCCATTGGTTTCCTTCTTTGGAGCAAATTCTCTAATTCTCACTCAGCTGCTCACCTGGCCCACTCCGCAGACTAAAAATGGTCCTCAAGGTGATGTTATGATGTTTTCTTTTTATTTTTTCAGGTCAAGACAATACCACAAAGGTTAAAGTAAAGCCAATAAGTTTTAACGAAAATATTTAATTAGAGTAATTTCAAGCTACCTTGCCCCACAAGTCACTGGGTCTTGGGCATGGGGTAAAAATGCCTGGGGCGCATTCAGGAGTCACCAGCCAGCACATACACTTCCTTGAATGTGGCCCTTTCAGATGGGGACCACATTTAAGGGGTTTGACTTGAGTTCGGGTTTAACAGGAGAAGGCAGTGACAGGGATAGGGGTACTTGCAGGAAAAGCTAAAATACTGGGTGAAGAGGCCTGAGCTGGAGAGGGAAGGAAGCAACATTCTAAAAATTACACAAAATTTAAAGGAGAGAGAGAAATAAATCATATTCCACTTGTTTTCAAGATTGAACATTTTTATTTACTTGTTTCTAAAGTCTCAAATATCCTTAAAGATCTTAATTATTAATTTATACAATTCAGAAAATATTTATTGAGCACATATTACGTGCCAGACACTTTCATAGTCTCTGGAGAGATTGTGCTAAGCACATTATTGAATTATACAGTTGGAAGGGACCTTAGAAATAACCTAGTCTAAAAAGCTCCACATTTTATAAATCACAAAACCAAGCCCCAGGAGAGCAAAGTGACTTGCCCAGTGACACAGCCAGTTAGTGGCAAAGCTGGAATTTGTAACTGGGTTTCCAGGCTCAAAATCAGTGCTCGATCCTCAGCAGCATATTGTCCTCATGTCTTGGAATCAAGCCTTTTAAAGATATAAATTTGTTATTTTATGATGGAAATTGCTGGAAAGTGATATTTTCTATATAGAGACTTTTATTCAGCTTGCTTTTCAGGAACTTACACAAAATAAAGTGTGGTGCACGAGTACACTAGAAGTGCGAGACAGGCACTGAATATATTAGTTAAGGATTATGGTTGTAAGTAATAGACACCCACCTGAGCTAGCATGCACAACATAGAGGGGAAGCCGGGGAGAATTTGTTATAGATCACAGTAGTGATCCGTGTAGTTTGGGCCATGTGTCTGCTCCCTAAACAGCCAAAAATGTCAGGGCAAAGTACTTTGGTAAAAAATACACGGCTTGGCAAGGGATTACAGGGTAGGGATGGAGAGAAGAGTTCTCAGAGAGAAAGAAGAATTCTTGTAAAGTGTGGAAATCCCCCAAAGATGTCAGTGTCGGTTGGGTCCTCCAAGAAGCCGGTGCTGATGCTGATGCTGATGCTGATACAGAGTTAGAAGTGCAAAAGCTTTTTTTAAAAAAAAAATATTTATTTATTTTTAGAGAGGTAAGGGAGGGAGATAGAGAGAGAAACATCAATGTGCGGTTGCTGGGAGCTGTGGCCTGCAACCCAGGCATGTGCCCTGACTGGGAATCGAACCTACGATGCTTTGGTTCGCAGCCCGCACTCAATCCACTGAGCTACGCCAGCCAGGGCGCAAAAGCTTTATGGGGTAGAGATAACGACTTCAAAGGGTAAAGGAAGGGAGAAAGCAGGACCAAGGAGGGAAGCCTTTGTCTACTATGTGATTTTGGCAACTGAAAGGAAAGGAGGCGGAAGCAGGAGGAAGGAGGGAAAAGCTCAGACGAGGATGCAGGTCTGACAAAGGTGAGACCAACCCCCGGGGGAATTCAGGAGCTGAGGCTGTCAGTCGGAAGAGATTCCTCCGAGGAAATGGCCAGGCCCAGTGATTGCTCCTTTACCGCCCTCAGTCATTGGCTGGTGCTGCCCTGGAGGAGCGTGGCCTTGGCCGCGGAGGATGCCACGGGGTAACAGCTAACAGCTGTCCACTGATTGCAGCTCCAAGGCAGGTTTCTCTGGAAGGGAGATCACAGTGAGCTGCCCTAGTGTGAAGCGGTAACTGAATGTTTTACTTACGAAAGGCAGGAAGCTTCTGAGCGTCAAAAAATGAGGGATTCCATATTTTGGAAATATATTTTGATGAATTTATTGTTTTTTGAAGTTCTTATTTTAAAGGGATATTTTTAATTTTTTTAAAATTTAAATAATACAGAGGTGCACAAATGTTCCCTTAGTTACCACTTCAAAAATCTGACCTAGGTCCTAACAAAGCTTTTTTTATGCCATGTATATTTATATATTTTGCATATGCAAAAGTAGAACGGTATTAAACGTAATACTATTTTGTAAATTGCTTTTTTTATTCAACAAGATAATACCTTGAATATCTTTCCCGCACCTTAACCCCCATGTTTTGTTAAAGTTATCTAGACATTTTTTCACATAATTCTTTTTTCACTTTAGATTTCTTCGATTTAATTAATCATTATTTACAAATGCACAAAATTCCACAGCAACATGATCAACAATTATTTAGAGTTGAACATGGCTGGTTTCTGTTCTCAACCCTGTTTCTTATGTGTCAAGTCTCCCTAATTCATTTATATTTGTTAGTTGACAGCCACCTAAGACCTCCAGCTTAATCAGATGCTTTAATTTTGCTGCCATCTGTTTCCAGCCTCTTTCTTTGGCTCGAAGCCATCACTCTTACCTCGCTCTTCACTGATGTGGGCTCCGTCTGATCCCCCCTGTGCTGTCCCGGCTCCGGCTGATCAGTGGCTGCCTTCAGTGTTTTCAGGCAGAGCTTTACAGAAGTGTTTCCCTAGCCTCCTCCTCTCTCCTCCCTGATTTCTTTAATAGGAAGTCAATTAGCTTATAATAAAATTGTTCTTTTTATTGATAACTAAGCCCACTGCTATGATCAAGAATGGTGAAGTAGTATTTATTTTTAGAAATAGTACCTGTGCAGGTGCTTTCTGGTTTCTCTGTCTCACGAGACAGAATAGGTCCTAATACCTTGAGTTGTGAACATCCAACTCAGCCCTGCCCCAAGACAAACCAGAAGTGGCATTTGGATGGTAACCGCATAGTCCAGGGAAGAGACGGCAGGAGGCTGCTCCAAGAAAGGCAGTCTGCTCGGAGTGGCTCTGGGGCTGTGTCTGCATAAATGGGGGAAAGGAAGATGAGATGATAATGTTCAGCTGAAAACAAACTGGGTGGGGAGAAATGTCGAGGAAACTAGTTTAGTACATGTTCCCCCCCTACCCTCCCAGAGAGTGTTTTGTCTTATATTAGAACCTTTCTGTATACTTTTTCCCAGACATGTTATTTTATTTATTTATTGCGATATTTAGATCCTGCCTTAAAGTTCCAATTTCTAGGAAGTCCAGTACATACGTCCTTCTCTTCTATTGGATTGGGTAAGGTGAAGTACATGAGGCGTTAAAGACAGCTGAAAGGTTTGTTTTAATTGGATATCAGTATATAACAAAATGATTAACAAACTTACTATGTCAACAAGATGTTAGTGCTTCCTTTTGATGACTGCATATTTTCCAGTGGAAAGTCCATTCTTTGAGGCGAGCCTGTCCCTTCATGAAAATTCTCTACGTTTTTCTCAAAATACAACATTTTTCAAAAAGCATGATTAAGGTGAACATCAGTTGGGGAAAAAAATTCCCTCCCAACTGATAAACACAGTTTCAATAGGTGTCTGCTTTACATGTTTAATTTTGGATGGAGTTTTCCTCCCAGAGGAGGTCCGTGCGGTAGCCAGCCTTCAGGACGGTGCCCTGTAGTTCTCACTCCCGGTGTTCACACCACTCTGTGTCCTGCCCACACAGGAAAGAGCAGACCAGTGTAACTAACAGGGCCGGATGCTGCAGAAATGACAGTGCACCTTCTGAGGCTAGGCTACAGAAGATACTGAGGCTTCCACCTTGCTGTCTCTTGAGTCACCCCCTCTTGAGGCAGCCAGACATCACATCACGAGGGCACTAAGTCCTGAGAGGAGTCCACGTGGGGAGGAACTGAGGCCTCTGCCACACTCAGCACCAGCTCGCCAGCAGGTGTGGATGTGCTGTCTTGGAAGCAGACCCTGCAGAGCCACGATCCCCCAGCTGAGCCACTCTTGAATTCCCACAGGAACTGTGAAATAATAAGTGCGTCTTATTGTTTAAGCCTCTAGGCTACTTATAAACTATCTCTAGGTTTTGAAGTAGTTTATTACTCAGAAATATATAACTAATACAGATAATATCACAGTTCTAACAGTGGAGCTGAGACTTGGAAATGTGGCCACATGTTTTAGCCCCAAGCATTACTGTGAGTTCCATTATTCATAGCCTCATATTCCTTTTCTGAAAGCAGAATAAGAAAGACCAGTATTCATCCATTCTTTTAGGATTTCCCACAGCTCCCAGTAATTCTTCCTACTTGTTACCCCTAGTGGAACGTGGAATCAATGAAATAGCATGAATCCCATATATGTGGTCTCTACTTCTTTGTCGCTTCGAGGCAATAGTTTTGTTTTTGTTGCAGGGAAGGAAGTGCTGAACTTATTGTTATTGAATCTCATTATTATAGAATGTTCATTATTATGGAAATTTTGATATCATTTAGTCTAGTGATTTTCCAGCCCTTTCAGAATGGAACCCTTTTTATTCCACATAAATATTTCATGGAGCCCTAATGTCTGAAACAGAATATATTAGTGTTTAATTGGTATAAATATATTTTATAAGTTAAAATATTTATATTATCAAAATCAGTAAGAACAATGAGGTTCTTAAGAACTTCTAATATAAGCTTAATATGATATTTGTAATGAATGAGGGCATTGTGATAGATACAAAAATTTGAAATTGGGGATCACAGATGACAGTTGCAATTTTATATCAGCTTTAGCATCCAATTGATTTGCTATCTTGTGTTGGTTAATATTAAAAGTTCAGTTACACTGTGGTGGCAAATAAACCCAAAAGTTGCAGCAGTCTAAAGGAACCACAGGTGAGAACTTGGTTCTTCTGTCAGTCTCAGTGCCTTCCCCCTGCTCTGCCCCCGTCACCCCGCAAATACACTTACGCATTCAGTGGCACCCTGACATTTGCCATGTATGTATCTTAGTAAAAGCGAGGTTTGGTTTGATTTAAACAAATGTGGAAAGCATAAGAGTATTAAAGGCCTTGTGCACTGTGTATTACTCTAAATTCTATAGAGAGTGCAAACTCAGATGCTTGCAGGGACCATCTACGCAATAGAACTGTGACAAGGGGACCTGAGCCATGCCATAGGGACCAGACACACTTGCTCAACTCTAGCTGATTACGGCTGTGTGGAAATGAGAACCCAGTGAGTTCAGATGTTGGCTATTTATTTTTTGGAGATGCCTTATACTGTCTCCATGGAAATAAATGTCTGTAATAGCAGGTTGTTGAAACTGGAGCAGTGATTTTATACATTTCCAGATTTAAGCTGGGGAGCCAAGGGCAATTCCACCTACATGGAGTACAGAAAATGAGAGAAAAATCATGTAGCAGCCCCAGCCGAGGCCAGCTTTGTGAACTGTGGCGGGCTCATCAGTCACCAAAGGGCCCAGAAGTCACTGGAAGCACCGCCTAGCTCTGTCTTCATTAGACCCGTAAGACCAGGTCTTGGCTCTAAGTATATTCAAGAATGTTTTATCTTTTTGATGTAGCCTATTTGTCCCTCAACTTAACAAAGTGGAGTGTCTAATGCTCCATGCTGTTACATTGAAAAAAGGACAAATACAGAAATGAGGAAACTCCTAAGGGCAGCATATGATAGAAATGAAGAACTGGGCAAGGCCTGGGAGGTAGAGCTGGGCTACAAAGCTCTTGTACTTGACAGTATAATACTCAAGTACTTTGGCAGTTCCAAGTAATTTTATTACCATTGAATAGTGAAACACAGTTTCTGAAGCAAAAATGTGTGCATTTCTAAGTGCCTATCAGTAAGTGAGTGGATAAAAAAGCTGTGGTACGTTTACACAATGGAATACTACACAGCAATAAAAAAGAAGAAATGCTTACTTTTTGTGACAGCAAGGATGGACCTGGAGAATGTTATGACAAGTGCCACATGATCTCACTTATTGTGGAATCTAACGAACATAATAAATTAACAAACAAAATAAAAGCATAAGTACATAGAACATACTGACAGTGTCCAGAGCGGGGAGGGGCCTGGATGAAAGATGGAGAAAAGTTAACCAAAGAGCATTTATGCACAACCCATGGACATGGACAAGGACATGGGGATTGACTCAGGGAGGGGAGGGGGTGGAGTTGGGGAAGGGGAGAAACAGCAGGAACAACTATAGTTGTATAAACAATTTTAAAAAATGTGTATGTCTTAAGAGCTATACCAAACCAACCTTAAATCACATGTACAAAGTGACTTTTCCATTTTCAAAGCCAGAGACAATGTGGCTCATTCTCTTTGTTCCTCTTACCTTCACCCAACACTTAATCTTACAAAACCAAATTCTTACATTTCTCCAAGTGCTGAGCTGGGGTCTATATTTATTCACTTAGTTACTCTCACTGGATGTCTCATCTGATTCAAATGCCGTTTTACTGTGCACAAGTATTGTGAATATGTAGATGTAATGTGATGTCAGTACACTCTGCATAGTATTGTCATTACAGCAACTTGACTTTGTAGAAATGCTTTGAGTCTACCAAGTTATGTGTAATGATTGTAAATCCCTGTTCAGCACAAAACTTACCTTTTGAATCCACCATGTTTCTCAACATCTTTGTTCCT
This sequence comes from Phyllostomus discolor, assembly GCF_004126475.2. Lineage (NCBI taxonomy): Eukaryota > Metazoa > Chordata > Mammalia > Chiroptera > Phyllostomidae > Phyllostomus > Phyllostomus discolor. Next base: position 31,214,891 of record NC_040903.2, on the reverse strand, counting down.
ATCATCATCAATGACTGTGTCTCAGGCATCCATAAAACTATAATATTAGAGACAACATAAGATGCAGCAGCATGGAGGGTTCTAGAAAGAAGCCTCTGCCATTGGGGATCCCACAGATGGTTGCACACATCCTTTTAATTAGCATATTATTGACCCAATAATAGCTTCTTCAGAGAGATGTGTTTTATATTCCAGTCTACCCAGCTGGCATGGATATGCTGCTTAAGGACTGCATAATAAAAGTCTTTATGAAAATGCACACAGCATATGTCTGGAAGCAGATTTATAGATTGAATAGTCCCTGCGGTTGTCCCTTTTTTCCTCTACCAAATAAAGGAAATGAATACACATCTAAAACCTAGCAATTATTTAAGTTTAGCAAGGGTTTTTTCTCATTCACAAAAGATTTTTTTATCAACAAGTTTAAAATCTTTTAACCTCTCTTATAAAAATTAGTTATCATTTTCCCTCTTGGAAAAGATGCTTTACAAAATTCAGCAGGAAGACATGAGCCTTTAAACAAGCACAGTGCTTTTTGGTAATGCTGAAAGTTCTAGAATGAACGTGCTACTAGGAGGCAATGAATAAGAAGTATGCTTTATGTACTGTAGCTGTGGTTTGCAGAAAAGATAGGAAGCCCAAAGGACAGCAATATTTGTCATTGTACTGTTTAGATCTTTTTTTTTCAACTATAGTTGGCATTCGGTATTATATCAATTTCATGTGTACAACATAGTGATTAGAAATTTATACAATTTACGAAGTGATCACACTAATAATTCTAGTACCCATCTGACATCATACACAGTCACTATAATATCATTGACTGTACTCCCTGTGCTGTACCTTCCATCCCGGTGACTTCTTATATCTGGCAATTTGTACATCTTAATCCCTTCCTCTATCCCTGCCCAATTGGCTTACCATCTGGCAACCATCAATTTGTTCTCTGTTTTTTTCTTTTGTTCATTTATTTTGTTTTTTAGATTCCAATATAAGTGAAATCATATGGCATTTGTCTTTCTCTGTCTGACTTATTTCACTTGGCATTAATACCCTCTAGGTCCATCCATGTTGTTGCAAATGGCAAGATTTCGTTATTTTTATGATTGAATAATATTCTATTGTATAGAGTATTTTAAAGAATTCATCGGCCAAAGTGACTGGAACAAAATGTCTATGTTAAACACAGATATATGCTTTCTATTTTTCACACTATCCATCTTCCATAATGAAACATTATAGAATCTCAAATTATTTCATTTTTATTGCATTGTAGGAAATTAAATTAATTAAATTTTTATTTGAATAAACCCATCTTATGAAGTATGGTAATGTAAAAATTCAACATGTATTGTTTACAAATAAAGATTCTTCTTCAGATAATTAGCTCCATTCATTCAATATTTTATTAATTCTGGACAATTAATATTGGAGTCAAGCTCACCTCCCTCTTCATATCCTTTGTGAGCCACAGTCTCTGTTTGTTTTATGGGATAAATGTAAAGGTATATTATTTGATTTGATAGCATTAACTCAGCATAGAGTAACGGTGCTATTAACAGACATAGGAGGCCAGTGGGAAAATCCAGGTCAAAAGGAAGATAAATGTAGGAATCAGGCCACACTCCCCCACTGAATCCTTGCTGTGTCCCTACCAGCGTGCCCGTAGATGCTGATGGCGGTGGTGTGTTAGTAAGCACGAAGTCACTGCCCTCTAACCACCACAGTGGGGTGATAAGCGCAAGTGAACCATGTAATGAGCTGTTCGAGACTGAATGAGATTAAGTGCCACATAAGTGATGTCAAAGATAGATCTGGTCAAGGTTCAGAGCAGAAGCAATAGAGCAGCGGCTCTAGGGTCAGACTCGAGGGTCAGATAGTCGTCGGAGAGACTCTTGATTTCACCATTTTAGAACAGTGTGGTCTTAAGTGACTTAATGTCACTAAGCTCCAATTTCCTTATCTGTAAAGTGGGATCAAAACACCCTCTTTACAAGTTGTTATGACGATGGAATGAGATCATGTATGGGAAGTACATGATGGGTAGGAGCCACCAGTTGCAGCTATTACTATGGCTGTTCTGAGCTAACAGGGGCGATAAGGCAGCCAGTCCTCATGCAAAAGATATGCTTGAACTTGAGGACAGTGAAGGATTTGTTTAGGGTTTGCTATTTAAACACAGAAATCAGGGAGAAGACTGGCCCACTAGAAATCATAGTCTTAAAAATGCGCTAGAGAATTTCAAAGTATGTTAGTGTCAGATTACAGATGGCCTTGAATGTCAGTAAGAGAAGCTCTGACCATTCATTCTATGGGCAGTTGGGAGCCATTTGGGAAATTTTGAGAGAGGAAATTACCTGATGAAATTGGTGTTTTAAGGCTCTTTTTTCTGATATGATAATTGGATATGCAACCTGGAAATGAGAGTCAAGATAAAAGGGGGAGAAAGAGTGAGCATTTATTAAACAGCTATGGTATGTGGTTTATACTATGGCCTAAAAGCCAATCTCTCATTCCAAGGAAGAGAGCTTCCCGTGTTGCTCTCTTCTTTAGCAACACGGGAAGCGAAAGTACAAAAGAGCTCTCCAGAGTTCTGCAGGGGCTGGACTAGAGCAACCAAACGGCCTGCCGTGGTGGAATGAAGACCCTTTATGGTGCTGGTAGAAGGAAACTGCAGAATGCAAATTCTGTTTGAAGGAGCATCCTGGTGTTTTCTGTGTTCTTCCCCCCTATCCTTTTGTACTTAGAGTAAAGCTCCTGGTAGAAAAGACTCAGACTTCAGACATAGACATGATTGCTACATAAAACTCTTCATTCAGACCCATTTTCATTAAAACCAGACTGGTTTAAAATGAAAGCTATTTGAAGCATGCTCTTCTGTAAACATGGGAACATCTGTAAGGAAATATACAGGAGCCGAATTATCAATTTGAAGAGTTGTATCTAAAAATATCCAGTTTCCTTTACAGTCGAGGATGGGCCAAGGAAAGGTGACTTCATTTTGGCAGAATCCCTGGCCTGTGGAAGCCTCGTCAGACTCGTGAAGAGATTTGCCAACCCCAGGGCCTGCGAGCGGAGCAGCCGCAACTACATCCACAACGTGCTCTTTATTGTCTCTCAGCGAGTGCCAGTAAACAGTTCCGTAAATCAGAAAACAGGAATCTTTTTAGACTTGCATTTATCTTCCTTTTCAGAAGTATCTGTTCAACATGCTGTTCTTATTAAGGAAAATTCTGGGAACCATGTGGCTCTCAAAGAGTCAATTAGTGTTTCCAATTAATTTTCAAAAAATGTTCTTAAAGCCTAACATAGGCCAACACTTTAAAAAATCCATAGCACTGGATGCAATCTTAATGAAAACTTTCATGTTCTGGCTTACGTGGAAGTGGAATGTTCCGAGAAGATATCCAAGATCCGTGTTTTCCTGGATCAGGTTGAACTGTGACATTAAGTTCATTGTTGGATTGGTGTCGTGTTTATCACAGATTTTTTTTTTCCTTTGCTTTGCCAGGATGAGTTCTCTGGCTTCTAACCAATATAATGTGGTTGTAAAGCAATTAGACATTTTTCTGTGAAAAGACAACTTCAGATCTGAGAGAATGAAAGTGTTTAAAAAAACAAGATTTGGAAGCTGTAAAAAACTTTGCTTTTATATGCACCTATGCTTATAGGATGTATCTGTTATTGGTTTGCCTTTCCCATTGGCTGCATAAAGTGTTCCTTTATTTTTTTTAATGTGTCTTAAGTGATGACATCTTTTTTTTTAAGGTTTTATTTATTTATTTTTAGAGAAGGAAGCGAGGGAGAAAGAGAGAGAGGGAGAAAGAGAGAGAGAGAGAGAGAGAGAGAGAGAGAAACATCAATGTGCGGTTGCTGGGGGCCATGGCCTGCAACCCAGGCGTGTGCCCTGACTGGGAATTGAACCTGGGATGCCTGGTTCGCAGACCGCACTCAATCCACTGAGCTACACCAGCCAAGGCTAAAGTGTTCCTTTAAACATGGCAGGCACTGTGATCGGCAACACAAGCGTTGGCTCAAGGGGAGACTGCCGATCTTACCTTCACATCTCACTCTACACTCAGAACCGAGCTTCCATTTCAAATTTTATTACTAAATCCTCTTTATAAGTACCTGGAAGAAAAATCACTTAAATTCTGTATTTTTATGGGAAAATACATACATAGCTTCACCTCAAGACATAAGATTTATATCTTCATGATTTTGTATTATGAAAAAATCAATTTGTTTAAAAACTCCGTATGTTATTATACTATGAATATCATAGAAAACGAGTCCTTTACCCTCCAACTTTTCAGGATATCTCTCTTACTGTTTTGGGGAATATTTCTTTATAGTTTTTTTTTCTATAGAGTTACCAACATATACGGGCATATATATTCATTAAAATGAGATCACCATGTGCCTACACTTCTACAACTTGCCTTCTCTCCTCGATGCCTCTTCTTGCTTAGATGCCTTTCTTGTGCATAGTTAGGCTATGTGCAAGCCCAGTTTATTCTCTTTTGACAGAAATATTTTATTCCTTTGTGAAGTGACCCATAATTTATTTGGACAGCCCTCTGTTATGGACATTAACATGATACTGTTTATTCATTTTTTAATTTACATACTGAAAAATTCACTATTTTTTGTTGGAAGTTCTATGTTTTGATGGACAAATAGTCATGCAACCACCACATTAAGATACAGAACTGTCCCATCACTTGAGAAGTTTCTCCACACTGTCCCTTTGTAGTCAATCTCTTTTTTCCACCTTGGCAATCACTGATTTATTTTCTATTTCTATAATCTTGCCATTTCCAGAATATCATAAAAGTTGAATCATGGAGGATGTACCCTTACAAATATGGCCTCTTTCATTTATCATATGTGTCTGAGATCCACTGATGTTGTTGTATCAGTAGTTCATTCATATTTTGTTGAATAGTCTACTATTATGTGGAGGTGCCAGTTTATCCACTTATCAGTTGAAAGACATCTGGGCTATTTCCAGGTTTTGAAGTGATGAGTACAGCTACTTAAATATTCAAGTATAGGTTTTTGTGTTAATGTAAGCTTTCATTTTATCTGGGCGAATACCCAAAAGTGAGATTACCGGGTCAAATAGAATATGTTTAACTTAATAAGGAACTACCAGATTGTTTCCAAAGTGCCTATGCAATTTTGCATCCCCACCAGCAAAGTGTGAGGGTTCATTTTAACTATTCTAACCAGCATTTGGTATGGTCAGATTTTTGTTTGTTTTCTTTTGTTTGAACCATTCTGATAGGTATGTGTTGGTATTTCATTGTGGCTTTACTTTGCATTTCCCTAGTGACTAATAAGTTTGGTATCGGTTTATGTGCCTATTTGCCATTTATATACCTTCTTAGGTAAAGCGCCTGTTCAAATGTTCCCCATTTTTGTATTGAATTGTTTTCTTATTATTGAGTTTTGAGAATTCTTTGTATTTTCTGGATGCAAGCTTTTTTAGCACATGTTGTTTTGCAAATATTTTTCCCAGATCACGTTTGTGTTTTCAGACTGTCTTTTACAGATCAGAAGCTTTATATTTTGATGACAGCCAATTCATTATTTTTAAATGGATGATGATTTTGGTATCATCAAAATCTTTGCCTAACCTAAGACCTCAACAATTTTTTCCTATGTTTTCTTCTAGAAGTTTTATTTTTAATTATATTTTATTGATTATGCTATTACAGTTGTCCTGATTTCCCCCCTTTGCTGCCCTCCACCCAGCACCCCCCACTCCCTCAAGCAATGCCCCCACCATTGTTCATGTCCATGGGTCACGTGTTTAAGTTCTTTGGCTTCTCCATTTCCTGTACTGTACTTTACATCCCCATGGCTATTCTAAAATTACCTATTTGTACTTTTTAATCCCTTCACCTCTTCACCCATTCCCCCACAGGCCCCTCCAATCTGGCAACCATCAGAACGCTCTCTGTATCCATGATTCTGTCTGTGTTTTTCTTGTTTGATTAGTTTGGTTTTTAGATTCGTTGTTGATAGATATGTATTTTTTACCATTCTATTTTTCATAGTTTTGATTTTCTTATGTAAGTCCCTTTCACATTGATTTTATAAATAATAGTTTGGTGATGATGAAGTCCTTTCGTTTTTTTCTTGCCTGGGAAGCACTAGAATCTGCCCTTCGATTCTAGATGATAGCTTTGCTAGGTAGAGCAATCTTGGTTTAAGCCCCCACGTTTCATGGCTTTGAATACTTCTTGCCAGTCCCTTCTAGCCTGCAAAGTTTCTTTGGAGAAATTAGCTGACAGTCTTATGGGCACTCCACTGTATGTAACTAACTGCTTTTCTCTTATTGCTTTTAAGATTCTCTCTTTATCTTTAACTTTTGGTATTTTAATTATGATGTGTCTTGGAGTGGGCCTCTTTGCATCCGCCTTGTTTGGGACACTCTGTGCTTCCTGAACTTGCATGTCTATTTCTTTCACCAAATTAGTGAAGTTTTGTTCCATTATTTTTCAAATAGATTTCCAATTTCTTGCTTTTTTTCTACTTCTCCTGGCACCCCTATGATGCAAGTGTTGAACCTCTTGAAGTTGTCCCAGAGACTACTTATACTACCTTCATTTTTCTTCTTGTTGTTCTGATTGGTTGTTTTTTGTTTCCTTATGTTCCAAATCATTGATCTTATTATAGGCTTCATTCACTCTACTGTTGTTTCCCTGTAAATTGTTCTTTATTTCAGTTAGTGTATCCTTCATTTCTGACTGGATCTTTTTGCTGGATCTTTCTGCTGTTGAGGTGCTCACTAGGTTCCTTGAGCACCCTTATAACTAGTGTTTGGAACTCTACATCTGGTAGATTGCTTATCTTCATTTCATTTAGTTCTTTTTCTGGAGTTTTGATCTATTCTTTCATTTGGCCCATGTTTCTTTTTCTCCTCGTTTTGGTAGCCTCCCTTTTTGTTTCTATGTATTCAGTAGAGCTTCTTTGACTCCGTGTCTTGTAGCATGACTTGATGTAGTAAGTGTCCTATAGGGTCCAGTGGCACAGCTTCCACTAGCACCCAAGCTAGATATTTGAGGTGCACCCTTCATGTGGGCTCAGTACACCCTCCTCTTATAGTTGAGCCTTGGCTGCTGTTGGCAGATCAGTGGGAGGGATTTACCCAGGCCAGTCACTTGCAAGATTAGTTCTGAACAATTACCACAACCTCCTCCCTCCATGGAGGATCAGCTGTGCAGGGGCAGGGTGGTGATACTCTGACATAGTCTGTAGCTGCCCACTGAGTGTGCTGGCCCTGGGGTTTCCCGGGTGGTGGAGGCCATGGTCGGCCCCCAACTGTGTTTTGCCCAGTACCACCCTGCCTGAGTTATAAACCCATCTGAGATGGTTGCCACTTGTGCTGGGAGTGGAGATCCCCAGGCAAAGCCTAGCTGTGAATCTAGGCTGGCTGCTGCTAGTGCCCAGCCTGGGGCTCACTGAGGTCAGATGTTGCTTGTTTGATAGGATTTAGGAAGATGTGAAGCATGAGCCAAAGTCAGCCATTCATATGGAAAGGCAGCTTGGGTGGGCCAGTAAGTTGGGTGACCCATCTGTACCCTTCCTATCAGTCTGGATAGAAATGGTTTTTTAAATTCAGTGGTTGTCAGACTTCCAATCACTTGATTTCTGATGGTTCTGAGTGAACGTTGTTGTATATTTTAGTTGTAATTTTGATGTGATTCTGCTAAGAGGGGAGCCATGTCTGCCTGAGTTTGTTTTCATTCTAGGTGAGGTGTATTCATTGAGGTTCATATTTTTGCTTATGAATGTCCAATAGTTTCGGTAGCTTTCAATGAGAAGATTTCCTTTGTTCATTGAACTGCCTTTGCATATTTAGCAAAATGAATCATATTTGTGTGTATATATTTCTAGACTCTCTATTCTATTCCAGGATTATGAATTTTCAAAGTCTACTATACTGCTGCTAAATTTATCCCAAGAAATGAAGGTACCAAATTTCATTTAGACCATGCAATTTTTTTTATAGCTTATTGAAGTCAAAATGAATGCACGTGATAGTTTAAGCTGGCTCATAAAACTTGTACCATTTAAGGCAGAGTTGAGCAGGGGGGAATATAGAGTTAATGCAAACCAGTGTGTGCACCCTTTCTTTGGTTTGAATATTTTGGGTAGGATTTTTCCATAGACGAATACTGGTGTTAAACTTTTCCAGATTCTTTGTAATAGGGAAAGTGTGAACTTACAGAATAATTACCCCTTACACTCGGACACACACACACATGCACGTGTGTACCACACATCATGTGCATACATGCACATACACACCACACATCCAAAGAGACATTTTATAGCTCAGAAACATTTCATATTTGTTTAAGCCTAAAATAGAATCTTTTTATTACTAAAAGCTTGATTTGCTTCTTATGTTAGAACAAAGTATTAGAAACTGCCTTTTTTGTTTGTTTCAACCAACAGGATCCCAAAGCAAGGTAACAGATAAAATATGTGTAACATGCATTTCTCAATGAAATGGTTTAGAAAATACCACCCCTCCCCACACTGCCTGTCTTTCATCTCTGTTTTGTGGCTTCCTATGTACTGGCTCACCTGACCCCCGAAAGCCCTGAGGACTTTTCATCAGTGAGTGAATAGACTCCGGTAGAGGAATTCAGAAAAAAATTACCTCAGCAAACTTGAGGAGAGCCGGGCAGGCGCTCCTCCTTCATGTGTGTTTAACCCATAAAATGCTTGACCAGGGAAAACTTAGAGCCCTGGAGAAGAGCTTCCTTCCTCCGACTTCTTTTGTTTTATTCCTCTCTCTCTCCCCTTTTCCCTTTCATCCATATCTAATAGGTATCAATGAGCCACGTTATAAAGAAATATGACATAGTCCCTCCTTGATAATTTAGTTGAAAAAGAATACATATATGCAGAACATGTAAGTAATACCGTAGTGTGATTCACAAAGAATTCTACAAAACCAAGTTTCACTAAGGTGCACTGATATATATGTACAGTTTTATTTTATTGTATATAAACACAATATATAGTATATATAGTATATATTGTAAATATGTAATACTATATATTACTATTATATATGTCAATTTTATTTTATTGTCAATAAAATAAAATAGTGGCAGTCTTTTGTCTGATTTGCCCAAAAAAGTTAATGCGTCAAATTTTAAACTTTTTTTTCCTCGTGTGTTTTTCTTAAAACTTTCATACTTGCTACCACTAGTCAATTCTAGAAATTAAAAAAAAGAATCTGAATTAGCATAAACATTTACTTTTTATTAGATAATAAGTATATCAATTGTTCACACTCTTCCACACATCACACCCCGATGTCCAGGTGAAGAATTTAAAGAACTGCCAAAGTGACAGCTGCAAAGCATTCAGGGAATTGTAAACCTCAGGGGCCGAGAGGGACCTCTCTACTCACCTTATCCAAGCCTGTTGGGAATCCATCACTGGGCAGGTTAGCTCATTTCACCAAAGCCACTGCCTGGGACACTTCAGAGCCATGCTAGTTCCTTCCTGTGCATAGCTGCTTAAAGAGTACCTCGGGTAGTCTCACAGGGGAGAAGTGTGTGGGCCTGGCTGACTGAACAGGCCTCACGAAGGAGACACTCAGCCTGAGAGGATGGAGAGAACTGGGTAGACTGAGGGGCCGTGTTTGCAGAGCTGTCGAGTTTGGAATGCTCCAGGAGAGCAAGCGCATGGGTCTGAGTGAGGCCGGCTCAGTCAGAGACAGGCGGTCTCACTGCTAGCAAAGTCAGTCAGCAACTTAAGGGGCTCTGTCATGTTGGTGCATGTTAACTCCGTCAGGTCATGAGGGTGACCATGAATACATTGCTGTTTCAAAAGAGTCAAGTGTGCATGTCTTATTCAGTCATAGAAGTTATTCTATAACTTCACACTTTTACTACTAGGGAAAATCTGGAAGAGTTTAGTAACCATTTTCAACTCGGAATTTGTCATTCTTCATTCCTTGCTTTTTCCTTTTTTGAAAAAAAATGGTTTAAGTTTGAAAGCTGGCATTTCATTAAGTTCTTCCAGTGCCCAGGACCACACCCTATTCCAGTGACCTTGAAGTAGCAATTGCTCTTACTCTGGTTGCCTGAAAGTCACGGAGTGGGGCAGACATCCAGAAGGCTCCTAAAGTGATGGCCTAAACACAAGAGGGGAGGAAGTAACAACACGGTGGCAAGGCAGTACAGCTTTGTAGGGTTCTCACCGCGCCTTCATCCCGGTATCCGCAATGGGCGAGAGATTAATTCAGCCCTGCAGCTGCCCATCTCCCAGCCTGGGCCCTGCCAGCGTTGTTTCCCACTCAGGGCCTCAGGGCAACACTGGTCTTGTGGCTTGGCCGCAGTGCTGCAGAAGGCCTGGACTGGGGACTCAGAGGCGGCACTTTCACCTCCTAACTGTTAAGTCATCTGTTTACCCCGTAGACACCTTTCAAATGCCTACGGTGTACCAGGCGTTGCGCTCCACATGCGAAGCAGGGTTTCTGCCCTCATGGAGCTTCAGTCATGTGTCCAACTAGCAGGGGCTCTGGGCAAGTTTTCTTTCTCTGTAAATGAAGGACCTGGGCTGGATGTTCTTGAAAGGTCCTTTACAATTGGAATATTCTGCTCCTGAGCAGAGAGTTCCTGGTATCTCTGAGGGGAACTGAGGGGCAACTTAAGCAGTATGGGTGGGGGCATGCCAATGAAACAACAACGTAACACAAAGAATTTTGTAGGTTTGTTTTGTTTCACGTTTTTTGGTGATGACAGCTTTCCCTTTTTGGGGGGACATTTTGTGAAATTTTCTTGAGAAGGAGAAAGAAGAAATTGAAAACCTTTAGTCGTTTATACCATCCATGTTAACTCAGGTACGTTTTAAGAACATAATTCAGTCTACATAAAAAAGATTCTTTTGAAACTTTTAGTATATGAATTTATCCTTGCAAATCAAATTAGTTTTACAAATATATTTAACAAAAGTTAGATTTTGGGCAAGATTTGTTTAAACATTAAATCCGTAAACTCAGTAACATTACACCCATTAATAAAAGTTTTGTGTCTGCTGTGGAGCACAGCAGCGGGCCAGTGGGCTGTCAGCGGTGAAGAAGCATGGTCCTCGTCTCCAAAGGGCCCACAGTGTGGCAGCTTCCGCTCCTGCATGAACGGAGCAGCTTTTTAAAGACATTATTTTTTGTAAATTCTTGTCTTTAGCATTTATAATGGATATAGAATAACCATGGTAACTGGGGAGTGTCAGGCGGGAGGCGTGCTATCACAGTAGAATATGCTAAGAAAACTCTGGAAATGGAAACTTGAGTTTTGACTAAGATGCTGGAGACTGGGGAGGAGCTGTCTTCCTCCAGCACAGGTGACCTCCACATTGTTCTTACGGGACATTGTCCATTAGCAGCACAAAGAATATTTGGTTTTCTTTGACATATTTCTTGGTTTGGAAGTATGAATGCTATTTGACATCAGTTAAACTAAAAAAAAAATTTGTGGATTAACAGAAATGTTTGCCTTGGTGTTGATTTTCTAATTTTGTTGTAAATGGATCTCCATCTGCACTTCATCCACAACAACTGGGAAATAAAGATATTTTAAGTGTATAAATATGATTTGAGAATTTGAAAAACCTAGCCTGGAATTTATATGAGCAAGTATAGATTTCTATTTAAGATGTGGCCACCCAGAAGAGCTAAACCACCTTCTACTCCATTCCAACCTCCTTCTTTTTTCCATTCCATTTTTGTAAAGATTCTTAACTATGACAATAGAAGCTTGCAACAGAGCACCACAGCAGGGCTGTGGAAATGTTCACAGGTTGGATCGATCACATGTGCCCTGTTCAGCCATGAATAGATAAGGTGCAGTATCACCAGTGGGAAAAATGTACCAGGTACTCAGAGTCTAAGCTGATGTTCTGGGGGGAGAGGGAGGGGGATTTAGAAGCTGTGTTAGTGCCTCTGAGTTACCAAGCGCTGTCTCCTTCAGACTGGGTGCGGCTGAGATATTCCGGGCCTGGGTGTGATTGCTGCGGTGGTGACGGACAAGAGTCACGGGGGCATTGGGGCCCTTCTGCAGGAACATCATCTCAGGGGTCAGCTACAAACCTTACTTGGAGTGGCTGAAGACAGAAGAAATGGCTGTAGGCATTAAAAATAACCATTTGATAGAAAAACTATCAGTGATTGCTGGAAAGAAAATGAAAATTTTCTTTTTCTTTTTAAAAATTTTGGCAGAAAGTAATGGCCCCAATTTGGTATTGGATAGCCAGCCAGTCTTCAAAAGGGGCCAAACTAAAAGCTTTTAAAGAAATGAGTTTCTTAGCCTACCATTTATTCATTCAATCGTTTAGTCATCAAATACTTATAAATTGGCTACTTTATGTCACCTTTTCTCAACCTGCCTCCTCCCCCTTAGCTCCTCATTTTCTTCTAAGTCAGTCATACTATTATTTTTTTTTAAGTAGGGTTTTAAATCCTATGGGTTAACCTGTTACCTGGAACATACTGGATGAAATACCTTTGGTTTTCAGGGTTTGGTAGCCTGTTTGAGTTGAAGAAGGGAAAAAAATCCTCTTTAGAGGAGTTTTCTGGAGCCCAGCATTAGCACAGCTCCTTGGTGTCCTTGATATTGGGGAGAATCTTCCAGTCTTGGGGTTTCCTCGTGATGGCTAGGACTTATTGTTAGGGTTTCAGAAGCATAGCCGTAGGTATTTAATGAAAGCAGACATCTTGAAAACAGCCAGTTTCCATAGGGGTTGGATGTTTTCCAGACTCCAAGAACAAGGCTGCCGCCAACTGTGGAGTTTCTTTTCCACGCCACCCTCACGCTCATTTGAATGTCAGTGTCCCTAGAACTCTGACTTATTATTAGCAGGGCTTCCCCCTCCACCCGCAGTCTCCACCCACCGCCCCCCCAAACAGAGGTATTCTCAGTGTTGGGGAGGAAGCTTTCCCTTGCATGACCGACTCCTCGTGGTAAGCTGGTGGTGACAGAGCTCACACTCGAAGGGCTAGCTCCTCACCTTCACAGTCCACGCTGGAAACCTCCCAGACTGGCACCTGCAGTTGCATGTATATTATACCAAAAGAGATCCAACATTGTTTTCAGGGAACAATAAAGACAGTAAAAATGCCAGGGCAAAAGAAAATAAGAGTAGAAAATAAAATGAAGGTAAGGGAAGAAAATTATGGATGTCATTGTAAAACATCAAAGTGAAAGAAGGTCCTGTGTAGTTAAGATGGGTCTTGATACAGAGCTCTCCAGCAGCTAAAGAAAAAGAGAGCTAAGATTAGTTAGAATTTGGGAGAGGTTTGGGAGAGGAGACTGATGATACAGCATCCTGCCCACCCAGTCCTTACCTCCTGAGTAGGGCTACGTTCCCTGGGTTCCTGAGAATTCCTGCTGCCATTTTCAGGACCAGGTTCACACGGCCCACGATTCCTTTTCCCAGGGTGTGGCTTGGGAAGCAGGGGTCCCGATTTTCCCCAGGGCAGTGTCAGAGGATTCATTGAATTGGAGTCACAGATTTCAACTTCTCATCTCAGCAATACTCATCTTTTGGGGAGCAGTTTCATCTCAGAAGGATGGAAGGAGACGTGGGGAAGTGAACCGGGAGTTCAGAATCAGATGTGGTGTCACAGGGAAGGATTTCTCCTCCCTGCAGCCTACGTCTACATTTAGACCCACGTGCCCATGAATCTCAGCGTTTATTGGCTTCTCGATGCACAGAGGCCCCAAGAAAATACAACTACCCATGTGTTCCATAAATGATATCAGTTGCCTGTGATGTACTAACGGGGTTTAATGGGTCTTTCTTCAGCCTTTTGGATAGTATTCAAAAAGCCTGCAGAAGCACTGCATAACCCATAGATTCACCTGGTCCCATTCACTTGGCTGTGCAATAAATAACTCTCGCACTCCAGTTTTTTGCCAGGCACTGGGGATAAAGCAGTGAATAAAAATGTCAAAATCTCTACACACGTACAGTTTATAATTATTATTTTGCTGTTGTTCCTTAATGTTAAGAAGAAAAACTTAACTCTTTTTGCATTTTTTTTCTAGCTGACCAATCAGCCTCTGAAGATATCTAATTTCTATCTTGATCTCTAAATTACCCTGTGAGGAAGTTTGCCAGAAATCAGTCCCCTCTTTAGAGATCAGGAAAAAGTTTAAACCTGCAAGGTCAGAGAGCCGGGATTCAAACCAGTTCTCTGACTCTTAGGCCTAACCATTCCCTACCATACCGTTCTCCCGATGAGGGATTTTTACTTCATTTTCTGATCTCGGCTTTGGTAGACAGAAAGCAATAAGCAGCTCATTGAAACGCTGTAGATGCAGACATACAGATTTGTCAGAAAACCAAGCAGACAGAGATGGGTAACCAAAATGCAGGTGTTTTGGACCTACTGCCTAATATAATGTCTCCGGTGGGCTCTAGGGCCCTGGCCATGTTTCAGGCATGATTTCAGGGCCACCTCAAGGGCAGAGAAAACAGAAAAGTACTATGTTTTTATCGCTTGTCTCTGGCAATTTAAATGATTCTGGCCCCCAGTAAGAGAAAATAACATTTTTCAGTGTTTGTTCCTTTTTACATGCATTTCTCATACCTAACTTTCATTTCATGTCCTTTTGCTGTTCCACCTCCTTTCCCAACCCACCGGATATAAGGTTTTCCCTACCCCCAAAATCTAAAGAACGAGGAGCGACAGTAGAAGCATTTCCAGCAGCACCACAAACCCCTTGACAACGTCCCCAGTGGCATTGGCCATCCCGCTCTGTGACACAGGGACCTGTGGCCCCTCCTCGTGGTTCACACGGGGATGCTGGCATCCAGTCATCAGAGCGGAACTGGCCCCGTAATGTTTTCCATCTGCCGGCTTGGCACCAGCCGTCGCAGAGTGTCACCTGGGTTCTGTCTTAACAGTCTCTGGGGCCAAGGCTAGAGGCACAGCAGGGGAACAACTACCTTATTCATCTGTCAGCACTGTTTACTTTACGTGAACAAAACAAGATTTTGCTGAAGTATATGAAAGAATTTTACTGGAAAAGAAAACCTAGTCAAAAAGGCCCAAAATGCTTTTACCCGCCATCTCTCTTCCTTTCCTGTCCCCCCGCATCTTCACATTTTGACAGCTCTCAACTGTCACCTTCACTAAGGAGCTTTTCCCGACACCCTCACCCCTCCGTGTGCCCTGGAGAGCTTAGCTCGATCTGCATTGTATCACCATTATTTATTTGTGTTTCTCTCTCTCCCACTGAACTGTAAACTCTTCCAAGGGAGGCAGGCACTGTATCTTTTAAAGTTCATACCATACGGTACATTTCTGCTCAATGAATTGCAAATTTAAGAAAAAACAGTAACCTCTTTTAAACTAAATCTGCAGGAATAAAGTATGTTGAAGGTCGCCATTATAAAAAATGAAAATTAGTTAAAACCTTTTTACCTTTTATAAAAAGTTTGAAGTAGGAAGTTCATTATTGGAGCTTTAAAATATTTTTTACAGACCGTTTTTTAAAACAACTGAAAATTTTTATTGTTGAAAATCAACAGGGTATTTGATTGAATCTATTAAATACCATTTGAAATTGACCTCCTACGTTGCAGCTCCATCATCAATCAAATGGTTTAATAGGTTCATGCTTGTGGTTCTAAAATAGGTTTCTGCTTTAACTGAGAATTTCACATTATAGTATTTCATCTTCTAAATGATATATATGCCAGTCATGGTTGAAATGATTCCTAAAAGAATATAACTTTTCTAAATGTATCACATTGATTCTGGCTTGCGCAGTTGAGGAAGAGATGATGGGGTGGCTATAGCAGCAATTCTGGAAGGAGCAACATCTGGGACAAAGTTTTACAAACAAAAGCCCAACCATCCATCCTTGCATTCAGACACTCCACACCGACTTTTCCTCCAAGGGCAGAGGCAGGTGTGCGATCGGCTGCTGTCTGAGCAGTAACCTTCACGCCCAGGCTCCATCTTCTTCAGTGCGTGTTTACCAGGACCACGTCTGGGAGGTGTTTATGGACCAGGCATGGCAGCAGTCCACCTCACTTGTGCCCACAGTCAGTCATGTGGCCATTCCCACCTACAGGGGAGGCTGGGACCCACAGGCCAGCTGTGTGCCCAGGCAGAAGATGAGAGCACTCTGAACACAGCTGTCTGCTCTCTGAGATCCAAACTCATTTCTTAGGAAACCTGGTTGCAGGCATAGTGTAGAGGGAGTAGACTGGAAGAGGCAAACACCAGAGCTATCTGGATGGGAGTTCGCAGCATTTAGAGACAGGCTGGGTGGGGAAGCAGAAAAACAAGAATAGCGCTGACAGTTTCCTAACCTCTCCCTGTGTCTGTCCTTTTTAGGCTCTGTGAAAATTACTTCTATAAAGCAACTGGATAAGGCTCTGAATAGTTTATCTGTTGCAAAGTTGTTCTGCAACAGTGACCCATTAACTCACAAGATGCATGTAAGCCGGCTTTTCACATCCACTCTAGACCATTTATATTTTCACAGGGACCACAGTCTGATTTGAAGGAGAGTATCATTAATTAATATTAATTAGCATAGCAAGTACAGTACAATTACAAATACATTAAAGGCCTTTACAGCAAAGAAAAGTCGTGAAATGGCATGCTAATTTAGTGTGTGGGCACCAGAACTATTATCTATGCAAAAATAGTTAGGAAAGAATCAACCAAGACGATTAGGTCGCTAATGGTTTTGGCGTGGGAGGAAAAACTGCACTGCCATTCTTGGCTCTGAGGTGGGGTCAGGAAGGTCAGTAGCCCAGCGTTGACCTTTGTGTTTGGAATCTTTCATACTGACTCACCAGACTGTTGTAATTTGGTGAGCCCAACAGCAGAAATGTAGACAGCAGTCTCTGCGCCTGAACTTTAAAC
This sequence comes from Phyllostomus discolor, assembly GCF_004126475.2. NCBI lineage: Eukaryota > Metazoa > Chordata > Mammalia > Chiroptera > Phyllostomidae > Phyllostomus > Phyllostomus discolor. The sequence continues at coordinate 31,197,967 of NC_040903.2, read as the reverse complement.
CTCCTGTGAGTCGTTCGTCCTTTGTGATAATAATTAGCACTGCTCGGGATCCAAAGCAGAGTAGCCACCTAAGACCTACCATATTAATCTAAATTAAATCGATGAGCGGCCATGAGAAAACCCGCTGGGAAGGTGGGGGTGGGTGGCTGAGCAGCACAGCTGTATACCTTTGTGTATGGTTTACCTAGAAGTCCATTCAGAGGTGATTTTTTTTTTCCAAGAGTGATGTATCCGATAGAATGAGAGAATTTCAGCCACAAGAATGTGGTCACGTGCTTCTCAGGGGCCAAGGTTCTCCAGTCCCTTTAAATCCAAGTAGTCTTTTTTTTACTCTTTGTTTCTTCTCCTGATGATGAAGTAATAAATGTCATTTTCAAATCAGGGCCAATGGTATTTTTCAAAATTAAGCAATATCTGTTTGATGGTAGAAAACTATGAAGCTAAAAATTTTAGATCAACTGAAACCCATCACCGAGAGATAGTGACTGCAGGTGTTTATTCACAGCAGACGTGTGTGTGTGGGGGGGGGGGGGGGTTAAATACAAATTAACCTTTATATCAAGAGTACTTCCCAAGTTACTTTCAAAAATTTGCCTTTAATAGTTGCATTATATCCTAAGATCTATTATTTGTTTAAGCAGTTCCTATTTTTGGACATTTCAGTTGTTTCCAGATTTTGAACATCCTTGTGCATAAATCCTTGTCCTTATCTCTGATTACTTCCTTAGGCTAAAACATAGAAGTGGAATTACTAGGTCAAAGGCTACAATCCTTTTTAAGGCTCCGGGTGACTCTGAGTCACCTTGCACCCCAGGAAATCTGCTGAAGTTTATTCCCATCATCTGAGTGTGAGAGAGCCTCTCTGGCCAGCATCATTTCAGCATTGAGTGTTACTCTTTCCTTTTTCATCAAGTGAGGGTTGGAACATTCACTCTCGGCTGTCCCTTCTCGAGCGTTCGGGGCTGCTCTGCTGCATAACTGGCCACCTCGAGACGCGTTGTGTGGGATTATGACTGCCCTTTGTCTGAAGGCTGACGAGGGTGGGCACAGACCATCTCAGATGTGTCCAGGGGGAGTGCATGCATGACCCAGTTCTTAATGAGCAGAGTCCGGCTGCTGTGAGGTTTGTTCAATGTATATGTCCTGAGCACCCTTCGGGAGGGCTGTCTCTGGCCTGCAGAGCTGATATGCTGGGTCTCTTGCCCTCAAGTGTCTGTCTAGCGACAAGGGATACCCCAGGCGTGAAAGCTGCACATCATAGGCCCAGCAGAGTTTTCCTGCTGACGGAGAATTGATTGACTGAATGGCGATCACTCTGACTTGAGTGATTCTGTCCACTCAGGATGAACTGGGGAGAAATCACCAGAAGGAAATTGGCCTCTGAAGTGTGAGAACATCGGATTATTGCCGTCAGGAGCAATGCTCATCAGGGACATTGCATTTTCGACTTATTTCGGATCTCATGTTGTTTGGAGCAACATCTGAGTGCGATAGGATTTAGATTTATCTTCCTCTGCAAGTACATGTTCTACTGATTTACTTTTGCATTTTAGTAGTGACAAATAATAGATTTATAATAGTTTATAATGATTGGTTTATTTTGTAACATATCAAAATTTCACCAACTTTTTCCTAAATGCTTAACAATGCCACAGAAATCAATCAATTCATTCAATCAATATGTGTGTGGTCCTAGCACAAACCCTGGGGTCAGAACAGTGAGTAAGTCCGACAGGTTTCTGCCGTCCTGGAGCCTGTGTGTTGATGGGAGCGTAGTAAACAAATATGTACTATGTCACATTCTGATGATAACTTCAGAGAGAAATAGAGCAGGGCGTGGGGAGGGCACAGAATGGAGTGGCCCTATTTTATACAGGATGGTCAGGAGAGGCCTCCCTGAATAAGAGACATGTATGAGCAGATCTGAAGGGAACAAGGCAGTGCACCTTTTGGATTTGGGGGGAATGAGGTAACCAGTAGAGGGGACAGCAAATGCAAAGGCCCTGACGTGGGGGCTGGCTTGGTCTGTGCCAGGAGGGTAGACTGAGCAAGCAGGGGTGGGACGAGAGGTGGCGGGGCCCAGGGCAGATAAGCCCTGGTTGGCCTTCGCAGAGGCTGTGGCTTTAGATCTGTGTGGAGGATCACAGAGGGTTTAGAGCAGAGAAGTGGCACAATTGGACCGCAGTTTTTGTTGGTAGCAGAGGTGGTTTATCCACCAGAACAGGAGGAAAGTGAGAGTACTTGGGCACAGGTGCAGAGCTGCATAGATGGCAGGTGGGAACACGGAAGGCCTCATCTGCTGGCCTCTGCCGTTGGGTGAAGGGGGAAGTGGGGGGGGGGCAGGGCACCAGCAGCAGTGAGGTTGGGAGAGGGGAGGGAGTGAGGTAATGGTCTGGGAGGGGGTGGCTTGAGCGAAGAAATGAGGATTCATATGGCCATGAATGCCATCATTATCAATCACTTGAGTAAAGGACCAATAGTATAAAATTTACTTTTGAAATTGTTTGCAAATTTCCCTTTAGCCAGCTACCTCTTCAGCCTTCAACCTACAGCCCTTGGCCGATATTCTTTGCCAATCTTGACACGTTACAAATCTAGGAGTTTTGTAACAGGGGACGAGGAGGGCAAAAGTAGGTTTACAGTTCTTCATGTGGAAAGTAATACAGTTATTAGTAAATAATAATTCAAGAATAAACTCTGTGTTTCATGTACTCACAACTGTAAACCTACTTTCCCCCCACCCTCTGTAAGGACTAAAATCCTGGCTAATACAGCTGGAAAGGGCCTTAGAGATCCCGTGGTCCGATCCCTTTATTTTACAGATCCGAGATGAGAACCCCCCAGTGAGGCAGAGCAGCCTGCCCCGGGCACAGAGCTCTCAGGGCGGAAAGCTGACCTCCAGTCCTGTCCCTGATTCCCAGCCCGGGGCTCTGTGTATGAAAACAAATTGCTCTTTATTTCTTCCCAAAAGTTAACTTTAAAAAAAGTTAATAGAGTGAATGTTGAATATTTTTAAGTTCCTTTTCTGATGGAATCTAACTGGTTTAGCTTTAAAAGTTACCTGAAAATTGGGGCAAATACTTTTAAAAATGGTATTGAGGCTCATAAAATCCATTTAGCACCTACCATTTCATCTTTCATGTCACATATAGATATAAAACAACATCATCATTGCCATTAGAAATTTGGGCTAGTTACTTCACTATTTCACAAAGCATGTTTTTATTTAACTAGTTATTATTCATCCCCTCACTCCTTGTTTTTTTTCAATATACGATTGAAATGTTTTCCACGTTTATTTTTAGTGGGTGAAGTGTGGTCCATGTGGTCGCGTTGCATAACCACCCTTACCCCTGGATAATTGCCCTTTTTATTTTTAGGGAACAGAAAATAGCCTATTGTGTTATAGTCAGTGGGGCCCACCCAAACATGAGCATTATGTAAGAATTTTTGCTTCTTTCTCTTAGGGAAGGGAATGAGGATGGAAGCAAGAGGGAGGAAAAGATTTTGATTTTTTTTTTTTTATCCAGACCCAAGGACATGCTTACCAATTTCAGAGAGTGAGGGAGGGAGGGAGAAAGAGGAAGAAAACATTGAGATGAGAGAGAAACATCAATCGGTTGCCTCTTGCACACACTCCGACCTGAGACCAAACCTGCAACCCAGACATGTGCCCTGACCGGGAATCAAACCTGCACCCTTTTGGATTATGGGACAACGCTCCAACCAACAGAGCCACATCGGCCAGGGCAAGATTTTGATCAGTTTTCAATGTTCTGAAATACCATCTTCAGAAACATTCATGGTTTTTCAGGTTCCCTAAGAAACATATACAAAAACAAACATACAAGCCCAAATTAAAACTAAATGTTCCAGAAAGTGACAGGTATGTGTTGTCTTTCACCTATCGTCTAATTAGGACCTCTGACTTATGTCTAACAGGACTCATTCATTTTTATGTGGTGTAGAGAAGACTCAGAAAACTCATGGCTGAAGAGCTCAGGAGTTTTAGCTAGATAAAAATTTTGCACAGCAAAGCACCGGAGCTTTGAAAATCTACGTAAAGATTTTGTAGGCTTTTTAAAGATTCATATTCTAACAGTATATACACTTCATTCATTATTTCATAATAGGCTTGACCCCTAAAAAATGAAAATGTTAGTGTAGGACAGATAGGATATTCTTGCTTTCTGCTCCTGTGTTGTCCAGGATGCTAACCAAACAGCTAAATTTGTGACATCAGATTTATTTCCATGGCAACGAACTGTAACGTTACAAACATTGGATTACTGACTGGTTCAGGATGAAGGTTAAAGACGATTCTTTTTTGAACAGGATCATCCAAAACCAACACCAAGGGGAATACTATCGGAGCTGCTTCCAGCAGCGTGTCCTTTTCAAAAACTGCTCTCATCACGCTGAGAACTGTTTTATTTTGTGAGGGTTTTTATTGTTTTTTGTTCTGATTGTTTAATGTTTTAATTTTGTTTGGTTGGTTTATTTATTTACCCTTTCCCCCGTGTCCCCCGGAGGTGATTATTTTTAGTATAGAAGCCCCCTCTGTTGAGAAGCTGTCTCCGCCTTCACTTAATTTTTCCAGCATACATAACAGTTATTTTGGAACTTTAGTCAGAAACATCTGTACTCTGTGCTGGACGAACATCTGCCTTCCTACCAGAGCTGCCGGCCCTCCCCACGTTAGATAAAGCCTCTCTGCTCTCTGAAAGGCCCTGGAGAGCAGTGTAGAAAGAGAAGTCCACTGATTCGTTAACCCAGAGTGCCTCCCTGTGGTCTGAATAAGTTACTACAGAAAGGAGATGAAAGGACCTCAACTGTTTACCAGTTTACTCTCCTTTCCCCCACTTTCCAAACTCATGAAGTTTAAAGGCGAAGTCTATTTTCATGAATATATTATTCGATGACATAATATGAATACAGAACTTCTGAAAGCACACAGAGCTTCTTCGTTACCATCTTGGGAGATAAGCCAGTGTTTGCGCACACTGCATTGGAGGTATTTTTCTAATAGTGCTGAAGACATGTGCTGATCGGTTTTTATAGTCTTATCTGAACCGCCCGATATTAACAACATGCATTTGAGAGATTTCACTTCTCTTGGGAAGCCTGCCCTGCCTCTGCTTACCCCAGAGGTTGGATTAGTTATAATTTTTTTTTTTTTAGTTTTCTGTATTCCTTACTAGGTTATAAATTCCTTCAAGGAAAAGCTGTTTTGTTCTTCAGCTCTCTATTCACAATGGACAGCACAGTGCCTGACACATAGTGGGTCCTCATTAAGTGCTGGATGAATAACGTGTTTAAGGACCCACTGTGGTGGATCAGAGGTATAAAATCTATAATCTTGGCCTGTGTCCTGACCATGCAAGTATATAGTTAGTCTTTATTACTGTGTTTTTCTGTACTTACTATTTGGAAATTACCTTAAATATAGTGAGCTTTGCTTAATGAGAAACTGAGGTAGCAAATAATAGACCCCATAATAAAGCTGGACATTTTGACATAGTTCCTCTCCTCCCTCCTGATTTTGTTGGCTTTTGGTTTGTTTTGCTAAATCATTAGCTTGTAATGTCTACTTTTTATTCAAAACATCTGCCACCCAGTACTACACTAGTAAAATTTTCTAATGAAAAGAGCAAAAATGTGCTGTGTACCCTAACAGTGAGGAATGCTGAGTTACACTAGTCTGCAGAGCACAGGGACCCCCTAGCCATTTGTTGATTGTACACGTACCATCTGCATTGAAACATGCAATGTAGAAGGAAATACTTTTTTAAGTGTTAACTGCGTTTAACTGTGCTTTGAGAATTGAGCTGAATTCCACCTATTCAACGAACATTTGTTCATCTCCTACTGTGTATGTGGCATGGTGCTGGGACCACAGAGGTGGATAGGGCCGGCCTCCCTGGACCGCGCCAGGAGGCCGAGGGAGCCCAGTGTGGCGCGACGTGTGTGCGACTGAGGTCTGTGCGCACAGAGGCCACGCGGCGGGGGAGAGGTGCTTATGAGTCTCGTAAACAGGGGGTGGATTGAACTCAAGGCCTTTTCTGTGTAAGTGGGAATGCTCTCATGAGTTGTGAAGCCAGACTGAGAACAGTGTCTTGGATTACAGGAAAAAAATAGGCAAATAATGTCATATACCACACTTGAAAAACACTTACCATTATTTGGACAAGGCAAGAAAAGGAATGCTTGAAGGTTAAGTGTAGCCAGCAAAAATCAGAGACCCTGACTTTCTTACCTCCCCTTTCCCCAGTGTGGGCCACTGAGAGGCTTTCCAAAAACTGAAATTTCCCTCTCCAGGCTCTTACAGAAGCTGTCCTTTCTGCCTAGAATAGTCAGTGCCTCTGTCCCCAGTCCAACCCCTCCCCTCGTCCTGGAGGAGCCGCCTCTCTTAGCGTTCTGTGCCTCCCCGTCACAGCACCTACCACGCATGACGGGCGCAGCGCACCTGCTCACCGGCCCATCTCCCGACAGGACTGGGAGCTACCCAGAAGGGCGTGTGCTAGCTAAGGCAGCACCTAGCGCTTGCTTGACACTTTAAGTCTTAAAGAAGATGTGTTGATTAAATGAGGTGATTCATTCATTCCCAATGGCTTTCTAGTGGTGTCTCTTTATGTGACTTCAGAAGACCAGATATTTCTCAGTTGGGAAGAAGAAACAAGTGCTTGTCATATAGGCGGGGGGACTGTAAACCCCTCTCTGCCTAGAATAGAAGCGATGTCCTCTCCTTCGGTGACAAACATGGGAAGTTTCTTAGAGTAGAGGAAAGTCTGTCGTTTTAAAGAAGAAGAAAGATACACCGTCTAGGATCTGCCCTAGAGCCTGTTTCCCCGCCTGTGAATAAGGAGGTGGGCTAATGATCTCACAGGGCCTTCCAGCAAGTTGTTCTGGGAAGCCGCACTGTAAATACTGTAAAACCATCTCGTTACTGCCAAAATTCCACATGATGTTTATTAAGATTTTGTGGAGTACTTATGAATAGTTTAGAAGAAAAAAAGAAGCTATCTTTCCAATAGCCTCTAGTACGCAAGACTTGGGTGATTTTTTGTTGATTAAATGATTGAGAAAAACCTAATAATTAAATGGGAAATAAACTCACTGTGGATGGGATTTTCAAGAAGGAGAGGGAGCATTGTCTGCAAGGGCACAAGTGGGCATTTATTGTGAGAACGTGTTATTTACACAGTCCCGTTACTTTTTTACATGGAAATGGCTCCTGACTCTACGGTGGAAAGCCCTTACAACAGGAGAATTAGGCCATGAAACCAGCATAGCTGTACTTACAGGCCAGTGCTTGATAAATGTCGTAGTCTGGGGAAGTGTCTTTTTGAAACTTAGTAACAGAGTTTCAGGACATTACTGGAAGGTGTGACGAAAGAACAGCCCGTTCGAAGTTCGCCTGGCGATCGGGCGGCTGCTTTCCGGGGCTCTAACGGTTTTCCGAGGCAGAGCTGCAAATGTGTCTGTTGTCAGCGCGGCCGCCATTTGGAATTGGCGCAGCGGCTCTGCAGCTCCTTTCTGTGTCGCAGGCGAAGTGTGGTGGAGTACAGCCTCGCTGGGCCCCTTCCTGTCATAAATAAGATTACTTTCATTTCACTTGTGGAGTGTGCTATTCCGCAGAGTAATGAATTTCCTCTGTGCCTTTGAGCACATAAACATGGTTTTCATTAGCTTTCTCTCTCTCTCTCTCAAAAAAAAAAAAAAAGAAAAGAAAAAAACCAAGGGACAGGGAGGTGGAAGGAGGAAAGAGAATCTGAGCAAAATTAATAGATGTCAATTAACTCCATAAATGCAGGTGGACTTTTTGCCAACTGGCTGGAACATGCTTGCGAGCAGCAGCAAAAAGGCACTATCGGTCCCCTCTGAGAAGCTACGCCAGTGCAGTGGATACAGAGTTCTAGAGGGATACGGAGTTCATCCTACACGAACAAAGAAACAAAGACAGAGAGAGAGCGTTTAAGAGAATGTTGTTTTTTGAATCTTGTTTTAAGGACTAGATCAACAAGTCCACCAGAGCAGCTTCCAGACCATACAAATAATCCTGTTTCTTCTGGAATTTTGGAGGACGACATATGTGTCTCTTCGTGCAATCTCTGCACCCACCTCCTTTGCTTTCGCTGTGTGTCTGTGTATGTGTGTGTGTGTGTGATTTTATGCTAATAAGACATCCCAGCCTTTCCCAATTTCAAACGGACCCCCCTTGAGATTTGTAAGTCGCGCAGTTCACGCTGCTCAGTATGCAGTTGTTCAATTCTGTGGTTTGAACCTCTCGTCAAAGGGCAACTCATTACAGCACGGCCGGACTTTCTTGTTGACAGTGCGTCCTTGGGCCTGAAAGCCATTTAGGGTCCACTGACCCTTTGACTCCTGACAGGATCTTTTTTTTTTTTTTTTTTGCTATTGTTTTTTGGAAATTTAGAGGCAGAGAATGGAGTCATGGGGTCTACTAAAATCACCCCAGAGAAGGAATTAAACAATTAATGAAAAAAAATAAAGTCTAAAACTGGTTTTTCAAAATTATTTCTGATGAAAGAGCCCCACATCTGTCTTTCCAGAATCTTTTTCTGTCCTCCAACATCAATGTCTGTTCCAGCCGCCGATTCATAGTCTGTCACGTGCTTTTTTATACCTCCAGAGAGGAAAAACCAATAATGCTCTGAAAGCATCAAGAAATTGAATTCTGGGCCACAGGCTGTAACTGACAAGTCACTGATGACAAACTTGAACCCCAATAAAGACGCTCGATGCATTTCGCGGCGAGGTGTCTCCCAGCCCAGTGCTGACCTCCTGGTTCCGCGCTCTCGTTACAGTTTAGCAGTGCAGCTGGTTTCCATTTGAAATGAGAAGGACGGAGTCGTTTAAGGAGCCGGTGCCTCTCGTGGGTGAAGGCCGCTGGGCTGAAATGTGTACAACACACAGCAAGAAACCTTGAAAACAGGCTTCCATTTCACTTAGCTGGAGCACAGGAAATTATTTCTGGCTTGTTTTTGTTGCGACAGAACATTGCGTATTAAAAATTCCCTGTAGTTGTCTAATATTTGCTTGGTAGCGCGCTAGTCCCTAATCAAGTCCTTCTCTTCGGTAAATCATGTCAACTCTGTCACTGTTTTGATTGGAAGCATGAAGAGGAACGCTGAAAATCTCCCAGGACAGTGAAACTCTGCAGCTGTGGAAGGCTGGGGCTATTTACTGCTATTATTAAAGGAACCTGTGTGACTTCTTGCTGGGGGGTAGGGGGCCTAACCGGAATGAAATTCATGAAGCGCACAGAGATTTAGAACGAAGGTTCTATGATGAGCACAGCCCCACAACAACGTCCTCATACACACGGGTCCAGCAGAGTAAGAATTGGCCCACCAGTTGGCATTCTGCGGTCCTGTGCCCTATTTTAGAGGGAGCAGTAGAGTCCAAATGGAAAATATGAAATTAGACATATTTTGTGCTTTAGAGCAGTGCTTGAGTGGAATGCCCTTTCAAATACTGTGTAGAAACAAATGGCACCTTTGTTTCTTAAAGGCATTTTGAAGAGTTTACCATTAATGTTTTAAGGCTTTAATTCTCCTCAAAACAAAAGAAGTCGGGAAATTTTACATTTTCATTGTATAAAGATGTGGTGACCAGACTGCCTTCTGCTGTTGGGGCTATAAGGAACGTCCTGAGGGCACCAAGGGTGTGCCCGCGGGGCTGCACCCCAAGGCACAGGATAAGGAACCCAGGGAAGCGAAAACTGTTGCTTGGGAGCTGAGACAAGTACCTTACCTAAGTCGGTTCTTCTCCAGAACGTTTCTTTGTTCACTTGTTCATTCCTTTATTCAGTCATTTAGTCCTTTAAGAAATGTGTACTGAGCATCTACTCTGAGTCCAGAACTACGCGGGGTGCTGGGAGGTCTAATGTAAAGGCAACTTGCCCTCAAGGGCAGGGCTCTCCGCCGAGAATACTCTGTCCCCCCTGCTGCAGTGTAACGAGCAGCTGGACTCCCCGGCTCAGCCTTGACACCCTGCACAACTCAACGGGTCTGAATCCAACAGCACAACCCTGCTTGCTCAGCTGTTGTTCTGTCCATCACCAGCATCTTTGCTGTCGTGTGAAAGCCGTCACTGGTTTTAAAGGGAACCTTCCGATTGGATATAAATCACTGTCATATCTAGAAGAAACAGTATAAGGCCCTAAGAAACAGCTTATACAAAATATTTTTAAGCCATTTAAAGAAAGTATCTGTAAATTTGCCATAATTCTAAAGTTAATTATTGGGGATAAAAGTCAAGAACCTGCAGAAATATAGTAAATCTGCATTCTTTGGGGCCAGAGGGGGATAATAATTAGGGAAGAAACTTTTAAAATATCAACTCAGCAAAGCAAAGCATATTTGGGGCTCAGTAATTATGGGGAGGCTGGTCATTGTGAGAGACGAGAGGTAGAATACGGGGTCTCTAACCTAATCTCGGGCAGGAAGAGGAACATAAGCTCTTGACTTGGAAGATGTGCTCCAAGCTCTCAGGGCAGCCCCAGAAACCGCAGTGAGCCCTGAGCTCCCCGAGGCCAGAGGGCCAGTGAAATGCTGGGTCCTTGGGAGAGCTGTGGAAACCAGACCGAAAACATGTGCAGAGCCGCCCCACGCTCCTACCAGGAGTGGGTGTGCTGGTCCCCGCCGTGCTCCTCCAGGAACACAGTTTAGAATCAGGCAAGGGTTTAAGAACCGCAGCTAAAATGATAAAGGGGAGCAACAGTGAGAGAGGACACACGCCCTGTTAGGAAAAAACAAAAAAGTTGGGGTTCTTCAGTATGTAGATCTGGAGGTTGAGGCAGCGGTGTCTGTAAAGAAGGGTGCGTGTAAGGTCAACACTAAGTCTCGGTATTACTAGGAGCAGGGCAGAGCCATTACCTGCTGGGAAGCCCTGAGCAAGACATTTTCCCTCCTTCCGGGCCCGGTTTCTTCTTTTGTCGCCCACATTCTCGGGTGTGTTCGGCAGCGTGTCTGTCCTGCCAGGTGTTGCAAACAGGTAGCCTTCAGCCAAGCACAGTTGAAAGTCTCCGCATACCAGGTGAACCCAGGAGATTCACCATTTGCATTAGTATTAAAAGTTCTCAGTTCATCTTCAAGAAATATCTGTTTAACTTTTGTGGATTTCAACCGGTGTTTCCCGAAGTTGTTTGATCACAGAATCCTTTGCTCACTTCGTAGTGCCTATGAGTCCTTTTGAAAATGCTTTTGGGAAGAACTGGACTCCAAGATCGATAAGGTCCCTGGAAGGAGGTTAGTCTTAGAAAGAGAAAGTGCTCCCTGGCCGTGTGAACCTGCTATTTCTCGAGCTGATAGAAGAAAACCACTGTTTGCCAACAGGAGGAGTTGAGAGCCACTTGTGGACAGTGGCAGATGTACTGAAAGTAGTTGGGAGTGAGGCTCACAAGCCAAAGGAGAGCATCATCGTCTCCGCAGCGCCTTCGGGAGCTGCCGTCGAGCCCCAGGCCTCTACATTGGGGCTTAGGTGGTTCTCTCAGGATGCTACGTGCACCGTCACAAGAGAAGGTACATGGAGGCAGTTCATTTATGTGTTGGCTGAATCAAGCAGATAGCTCTGCATGGTAATAAAATTATAGACAATGGAAACCACTTCTCTTGGACTTTTTGGTCAGTCACATTCTAGTGTTTAAAGTTTGAGTTCATATCCATTAAGACAGTATCAGCTGCTTCCTATAGTTTGTGTGTGAACGCATGGCTAAGCATTTAACAGTTTTGTAGACATGTGCATGCATGCTCGCGCACACAGGCTTTATTGAGAAACCTTTCTCTGCTTTGGAAGTGTTTTAGCCCTGGCTGGTGTGGCTCAGTGGATTGAGCACCAGCCTGTGAACCTAAGGGTCGCTAGTTCAATTCCCAATCAGGGCACATGCCTGGGTTATGGGCCAGGTCCCCAATTGGGGGAGTGCGAGAGGCAACCACACATTGATGTTTCTCTCCCTCTCTTTCTCCTTCCCATCCCCTTTCTCTACAAATAAATAAAATCTTTAAAAACAACTCAGATTTCACTTCAAAGTCTGCATTTCTAGTGACTTGAGAAGAATGGACTATCTGGCCATTGAGACCCATGGCCATAGGCCACAGCCAGACATAAGGAGGCGCCGCCCTGTCCAGGCAGGACTGTGCGCTTCAGCTTGTGAGGGCCTCTGCCCAGCCTGTGCCTGCTTCCTGCTCCTTCCCAACTTCTGGAGCCTTGAGTCTCAGACCCTTGCATGAGAGTGATTTTTATGTGTGGCCTTTCGGAAACCATTCACATGCCCTTAGTCATTTCCTGCATGAACTTCTATTTCCCTAGTTAGATGAGGTCTGAAGAAGGTAGAGTCTATATTTTAAACTCTCAACACCTAGCACAGAGTAGGTTATACTTCATTAAAAAACAACCACAACTGTGGCTTTGAAGAAAACAACTTGCTCGAGTTCACCAATCTAACTAAATGAGGCAACTCAGGCAACTCAGTAAGGACATGGGAGGCACCCTTCCATGCAGAGTGGGTTTAATTCCCTAAGACAGTTTGCCTATAAGGCCTGACGAGTAAAACCTGTGCGTATTGCTGAGGCCTAGCTGCTGCTGGCGATATGCCGCAGCTGCTGACTACGGGAGAGTGCCCGACACTTCAGCCCCGGGCCGGTGGTGTGGACTTTGTGGGAGCGAAGAGAGCCACTGCTGGAGAAAGAGGGCTGGGGGAGAGGGCAGAGCCTGCTGGTGGGTGGAGCAAGCAGGTGAAGGGAAGTTTCGAAGAAGTTGGGAATGCAGAGGGTCTTGCTGCTGGTGGACATGAGTTCTCGAAGGCAGAGAGATTTGGAAGCCGAGCAGGGGAAATGGAGGCAGAATAGAGCTGTGCGGTCGTGTTGGGGGCAGGGGTGGTGAGGAATGACCCGGAGCCATGGGTGACAGATGTAAAAAACAGTGCGAGACGCATTGGGGTTAGTCCTGACGGTCTCCAAGGCAGGTTGTGGTGGTGAGACTGTGAGTGTTAAAGGAGAGGCAGGGATGGGTGAACGGGAGGGTTTTCCGGGAGCATACAGAGCTTTGGGGCCCCTTTTCCTTCCTGTTTTCTCCTGGAGTGAGAGAGGTGAAGTCCAAGACATGGTATAGTACTTATTCAAAGGCAAGTGTCCCCATGGAGTATGCAGCCCTGTTAGGAATGATGCCTTTTACATGGGTGAATGCCCACAAAGTTTGGAAGCTTCCAGTAGAATTTGGATGTGACTATGGTAACACAGCTAAGAAGCTTGCTTCAGTCATGTTAAGACTATATGTCCTGTTTTTTCAATGTGATACTCTGGGCATCTTTGATTGCAAGTTTTATTATTCCATCTTGTCATAGTTTGACCCATCTTTGTAGGACCGAAGGACTTCATAAAATAGATGCCACGTTAAGGAAATAACTCATCTTCCCTAAAACAGGGTCTGCTGCACTTGTAATGGTGCAACCAGCATACCTACCAGTATAGGAATACGAAGAGCTTACAGTGCTTGCAGCTGTCTCTTTGGTTTCATGCACAAGGACAGGGAGACCTCCCAAAATGCTTCCTCATGTGTAGGAAAAACTACGGCTTGTTGGGGTGCAGAGGTGGCCAAGACTTGCTTGCAGCTCTTGATTCTTGCCGAACAGGGTCAGATGCCTGACCTCCAGCAGGCAAGCCAGGGACTTTTCCCTCAGCAGAGCTCAGCTGTGCTGGACCACTCTCGTTCACTCCCCTGAGACTTCTTGGAAAAGTACAGAATCTGCAGATCCCGTCAACTGGTATTACGTTGGCCTCCACGGATTTGGGGAGTGGGGTCACCACCAATGTTATGCTGAAATCCCCTTCGCTTCCCCAGAGCAGTGAGGAGGGGAAGAGACCTGAAAGTACTCCCCCAGTGGTGGACCGTTCCCCGGCCTCCCTGCTGTCCTCATGCCCAGTGGTGCCCCACCTGTCCTCAGGGGATGGGGCAGGGGAATCCCCCCGGAAAATTTCTTCATCTGTCAAAAAGAATCACAGGAGGGGGGACCCCAAAAAAACTGGAACTTATTTATAAAAAATTGTGTATTTATTCTTACTTGTTTAAACTGCAGTCTCCTTCAAAGTACTCTCCATTTGATGTGCTACATCTATCAAGATGTTTTTTCCACTGCTCAAAACAGTTTTTGAACTCATCAATTTTGATGTCTTTCAGTGCTTCTGCTATTTTTTGTTTCACCTCTTCCATATCAGTAAAACATTTCCTTTGAGGACTTTTTTCATCTAGTGAAATTAAAACAAAAATGTCACTTGGGGAGAGGTTATGTGAATAGGGAGGGTGGGGCATGGGAGTCATACCATTTTTTCTCCCCCCCCCCAAAAAAAACTGCTAAACACTCAGTGCAATGTGGGCAGGTGAACTCGTAAATAACCCATCATGAAATAGGCAAATGTGTTGAAAGAGTCTTCAAAATAATTCACTGAAGCTACATAAACACAGCCTCTCACAACGATGCCAGCTGGTACACTGATACGGATGAGTTCCTAGAGCACTCACCTGGTGGGGGGAAGCCTGTGCTACAGAAGATAATTCTGGGTTTCTTTGGGTCCCCCCTTGTAATGGTACCCATCTTGTAGGGTTGTTGTAGGAATTAAGTGAATTCAATAATGTCTGGCATGTAGTAAGGACTATCTAAGGATTGGTTGTAAGCTTATTTTTTATTAAATGTATTGTTATGACATTGGTTCACAGGATCATACAGGTTCCGAGTGTACATTTCTGCGACACGTGATCTGTGTGTTGCGTCTGGCCAGACACCAGGTTTGTCTTTGTGCTTCCCTGGCCAGCAGAGGCTGGTAATTGAAGTCCTGCCGATCTGGTCCCCACCCAGCTCTTGTTTATGGTTCCTTTCCTTGCTCTGCAATCTCGGGTTCTCGCGTAGCTGAGATGCCCACTGGATTGGATGGACAGCTCTAGACCAGGGCGATTCCACCACTGACCACACGCCGTGTGTGTGTTGTTGTTCAGTTTCCCTTTGTGGCTAAGGAGTGGACACCTAAGTACTGCTTCTTTTTATAGAAGGCTCTAGCTAGCACATTTGCTGATTAAAAGGGAGGCCTTGCAGAGCCTGCATTTTGAAGTGCACAGCAATACTTAGGAAGCAGGACTATTTCAGGCTGAAATAGGGAGGGCATGCCTCTGTTTACTTCCTCCTAATGAGAATTCCTCAGGAGTCTGAAAGCTGTTATTGCGCCCTATTCCTCTTCCCCCACATTTCAGCCTGCGGGTCCGAGAAGCTGCTGACCGGTGCTGCAGCTGAAGTTGCCTTTGTTGACCAAATGGTATTGAATCTTTGCATATATTTCAAATCCCGTCACTGCACCTCTCTCCTCTGGGAGGTAGTCCTAGGCCCCCATCCTATCACGTGAAGTATTTCCTTCTCTGTGCTGTTTCTGTACCGGGACATACCATTGTTGTCATACTTGTCACAATACTTTAGCATCTGATGATTATTTAATAGTGCCTACTCTTTGCCAGGCACGCATACACTCCAGCAATCTAAGCACAAACGAGACTCCCGAGCAGTGCTATCTGGTAGGACTTTTTGTGATGACAGAGATGTTCCATACCTCCTGGTAGCCCCCCTCCACTCATGGCCATGAGCTCCTGAAATGTGGCTAGGGCACCTGAGGAACTAACTGTGTGATTTTATTCACCTAAATTTACACTGTTGTTACATGTGGCTGTGGAGCAGCATAGCTCTAGAGCACGTGCTCCGTAAGGACAGAGCTCTTTCTCTTGACTGTTGCTGTACTGTCGGCACCAAGAACAGTGCTCAGTACTTGGCATGAAGGAGAGAAGAAAAGGACGCAGGAAGAGAGGCAGGAGGGAGGGAGAGAGACAAGGTCTCTGTCCTTGTAGAGCTTAGGATAGAGTAGGGACCTACTGTTCATATATTTGTTTACAGGTCTTTGAGCCTGGAGGCAGGGAATTTCCTTTGCCCTTATTCTTAGACCCATTATCTAGAACCATATCAAGGCCCTAGGAGTTGGTGAGAAATGTGAGTTGAATAGAATCAGATGCTGAATAAATACAGGATCTGCGACAGTGGTGGGAGTGGCCATAGCAGGGTTTGATGCTGTTAGCAGAGGACAGCCCCCTGCCCCAGGCTCTGTGGGGCAGGCAGGGCTGGCGCTACGGGGGGCGGGCGCATCCCCTCCAGGCAGTCTGCCTTCTCTGACTTGTCCTCACCTCGAGCTGGGCTCCCTGCTTGACTTGGAAATCAAGCAACCTACCACCTTCACCCTTTGTGCAGGGAAAGGGGGAGAGTGATGATTCCGTTACTGCCACCCTCCAGGTCCTTGCCCATCTTCCCCTCAGCCATGGATTTCCCACAGACGGCCCTTCTCGGTGCTTCCTTCATTGTCCAGCATCATCCTGGCCCTCCCCTTCTTCCCCTGCCCCTCAATCATGGACGGCCATGACTGAGCTGTCAGCTTATACCATGGTCTCATGACAATTTAACGGTATACAGCAGAAAGAGCATTGGCTTCAGGGCTGGACCCCTTAGATCTAAATCTTAGCTTTACAGCTTACTGTTGACATGAATTTGGGCCAATTATAAAACGCTTAGGACTTCAGTTTTCTCATCTGTAAAATGACATTTCTCTGAAATTTAAGATTAAGTGAGGCATTGAATATAAAGCGTCTAGTACAGTGGTTGGTGCTCAGGGAATGTAGCTCTCCTCCTTCTGTGAATACGCCTCGTCCTAAACATATAAATCCGTATGAATTTAAAATAGATTTGGGGTGTTCAGGTTTTAATTACACTTCACTTCTATGTACTCTCCTATTGTATTGTTCTATTAAAAGATTAAATTACTAAAAAAAAAAATAACTAATTTTCCCTTCACCTGAAAAACTCATTTGTTTTAATTAGTGTAATTAAGATAAGCAACTTCTTAGTGCGGCACAGAGGAAACCTCTTTTACAAGTAAATAAAAGTCAAATTTTCATCTGTTTTTTCCATTGAAAATCAAGCAAACTGCCTAATTAAGTCAAATAAACAGAGAAAGAGCAATGAAATCGTGGAAAAAAAACAATTTAGTGAAAGAGGAAATTAGGATGCTCGTAATGTAAACTCATCAGGGTAATTAGGGTTGTTTCTAATTCCTCAGCATGCTCTTTTGCCTGACCTGGTAGAAAGGACAACAGTTTACACACATCGCGGATCACTGTGGCGCAGCCCTTCTCCGGGAAATCTGTGGTTCTCCGCGGCTACATGTGCTCCCTCCCCCGAGAAAGATCACGAACCCTGAACAACCTTCAGCAAACTTCCTTCTTAAGAAGGAAGGTACACTGCATTACACAATTGCAGTCAGCTTTGATTACTGTTTTTCCAGATAATGTTTGAGGAGTATCAGAAATGCCAGTGTCATCCTGACGGGTGTGACTCCATTGTTTGGGCGTCATCCTGCAAAGTGAAAGGTCGAGAGTTCAATTCCTGGTCAGGGCGCGTGCCTGTTGTGGGTTCGGTCCCCTATTGGGCCACATAAAAGAGGCAATGGATCAATGTTTCTCTCTCACATCAATGTTCCTCTGCCTTTCTTTCTGCCTCCCTTCCTCTCTCTCTAAAAATAAATAAACAAAATCATTTTTTACATGTGTTTTTTTAAAATAAAGAAAGCAGCCCATGTCTTGGCATTTACTATAACACTAAATGCATTGTTCTTCATTAAAGATGGCAATGCTAGGAGAATTCTAGATCCTTCTAGATCAGTTCCTTCTAGGCTTGATTCTAGCCTCAGTTCTGCTGTCAACTAGCTGTGTGGCCCTGGGCAAGTTCTTGAGGCTTCAGTTTCCTCATCTCTCAGCCGAGGAGGCAGGGGGTGTGGTGTTCTGCTGCAGCTAATCTCTCGTTGTACCCACGTCAGTGGTCATTGTAGTTACTACATATGTGAACGTTTGCAATGATGTTTGTTCAGTGTGTGGGGAAACTAGTATAAATCACCCGAAGGCCCTTACGTGATTTTTAACTGATACAATGTTGGTTATTGGGCACCTTCAGTCTTGGGGTTAAAATGCAGTTTAGGAGCTATAGTCAATTCACAGGCATAGATAATAAAAGGATAGAGAATTATTTACGTTTTTCCCTTTTCTATTGTTCTTAGAACCTTAATGACTTCAGTCATTAAGTTTATTCATACAATAAATATGTATCAAATTCTCACTATGAGCTACGCAGGGTTCCAAACCCTGTGAGTCCAAGGAGATGAGAGCACAGCCCGGCCCAGGGCCCTGGGGGAACCAGTGCCGCCTGCCCGTGCTGTGCAGTCAGCGACAGTCTCCCGTAGGAGTGCGCTTTGATGACTGAGTGCCATTTGCCAGGTGGACAGAGTGTGGTGGTGCTGGAGGACATGGCGCATTCAGGGCACTGCAAGTTGCCGAGCGGGGGTGTGCTCAGAGCATGTGTGTGCAGAGCATGTGTGTTCAGGTGTGTGCATGCACGTGCTCACGCCTGTGTGTGGAGAGAGAGAGAACAGTGTATGTGGGAGCAGTTAGCACAAACTTTATAGTCTTTTCAAATAGGTTCAGCTGTGTTCACAACTTACTAAGACCTATGCCCTGGCTGGTGTGGCTCAGTGGATTGAGTGCCACCTGCAAACCAAAGCGTCGTTGGTTCGGTTCCCAGTCAGGGCACATGCCTGGGTTGTGGGCCAGGTCCCCAGTACGGGGCATGGGAGAGGCAACCACACACTAATGTTTCTCTACCTCTCTTTCTCCCTCCCTTCCCCTCTCTCTAAAAATAAATAAATAAAACTTAACAAAAAAGCTTACTAAGACTTAGGGTCCATGAAAGGCTTCCTGGGAGACATCTAAACTGAACTCAGTGATTAAGTAGGAATTAGCCAGATGAAGAGGAGAGAGAAAAGAATGTTCTGGGTAGTCGCAATAGCATATGCAAAGACCGTCTGAGGGGAGAAAGTCCAGAACTGGCCTCCGCTTGAATGCCAGTTAGAGAGTAGTGGGAGGCAGAGCCACGTGGGTAAGCGAACAGCACATCATGATGATCATCACGCAGGGCTTCAGTGAGCCATCCCGAGGCTTCCCTGAGGCCGCCCACCTTCCCTTCGAGCAGGTGCAGGGCACCGGGTTGCCGTGAGCGGTAAAGGCTGACGGGGGAGACCGCCTCTTCCACGTGATAGCGTGACGTTCCCCCAGCTTCTGGGGGCCAGGAAGAGAAACGTCTTGTGACTGCCAGGCACGTGTCTATACATGATGTCAGTGGTGTTCAATACAGGGTGTAAGTCTTTGTTTTGTTTCTTTTGACAAATGTCTCCTCAAGGTAGAAACCAAAGCAAAGAAAACTAAAGGCCCCACCTCATAAACAGACCTCCCACAATTCCTTCAGCTTGGTGTCGCCACCCCCCGCCCCAGGAGCCTTTTTATTCATGCCCTGCTTCTGGGCGGGAGGAACAGAGCATCCTGCAGTCTGATGAGTATTATTAAATGGAGTACAAATGAATTGATTTGTGGTCTATTAATTTTGGAATTGTGGGGATTCATACTAGTGATGGACTGAATTTTCCTTTGTTCTCTGAAATAAGGGATTCAAAACAAAAGTGTAAATAGCTTTTAGGGTGCCTGTGATTGAGATGCTAATTAGATGCAGTCCTCCTCAATTCATTAAAGCAGGTCTCCAAGGACTTCACTTGCCCACGCTCTTGTCAGCTTTGAAGGGTCATCTTATTTCTTGAAAGTAATAATCACTCAGTTCCTTAAAAACTGATGGCATGATCATCTCTTCATTGCTAATTCATGCTGCCCACAAATTAAATTTCCGAGGGAGACTGTACAAAGCATATATGTGGTCGAATTTACAGAAGAGGATAGGTGATTTTTGCCCCGGGAGAGGCTGTGTCTTCATGACACCTCTCGCTCTTGCCTGTGACTCAGGGACCGTTGGAGTGGGTCGTAATGCCAGAAAGTGTTTAGGCTAAACGGTGTTGATAGCATCCCATGTTAGTGTTAGTGTTAGTGTTAGTGTTAGTGTTAGTATTAGTACTGGTACTACCCAAAGACATTTCAGAGAGTATTTTGAAATATCACTCTAGGTGTTCATTCGTTGTATAATCAAAGACAACTTCATAGTACGTTTGTGACTCTGCAGCTCCGCATCAGCAGTGACCCAGCGTCTGTGCCCCGTCTGCGGGCCCAGCCAGAAAGGAGCCCCCAACTGGGGAGAATGGTGGCCCCACACCCAGCGTTGCTTCTCTGGCGGAAGATGGGGGCCAGGCAGTAGGAAAGCTGAGAGAGCTCTTTGGAAATTAACAGCCCCTTTCATTTCATGAATATGGGGATATGCATTTGAACATGAACAAGAGGGATGTCACCTCTTATTGAGAGGCCAAGAGTTGAGTGTTTTGGTTTGTTTGTTTGTTTGTTTGTTTGTTGGCTATTCTACAACTTTTTCGTGATGTAGAGGGCTCAGAGGGCCACCCTGCAGAAAAAATTTATTCTTTTTTGAAATAAAACTAGACTCGCTTCCAGTTTCCCTTTATTTGGTAACATGGCAATGCCTCCTGTCTCCTGCGAGGGTAACGGCCACGCCTGCCTTCCTCCGCACTGCCGCCACACAGTGCCCGGCACACACGAGGCCTGCACTCAACGTCGGGTGGACGATCGCTGAGATCTGGCCTCTCCAGCGTGAAGCGGTTTTTCATGACCCCTGCACCTTACAAGAACTGTAACTTTCTTTGTGCATGCATCCCAGTTTTACTACTAACTAGTAGTAAACTACTAGTACTAACTAGCAGTGGGAACTGACTAGATAAAAAATACCTGTGAATTCTAATTTATTCATCTGTAAAATGAAGGGATGGGGTTTCATCAACTCAGAAGTCCCTCGGAGTTACACCACTATTCTACCAGGTACTGAAAGGATTAGATCACCCACTAAGGAAGGCTGGAAGGAGAGCAGTGTTATTACTACTCTTGGTTAACGATCAAGACCCATACACTGTCTTAACCTGGAATGGTGTGCCTTTCGAAAAGAGACTTGACCAACATCCCAAATCCCAGAATCCAGGCCCTGTCAGGGATTCAGGCACCGAGGACCTCAGGGTGAAGGCACTTTCTTCCTCAAATAGCTGAGTTTTGGCCATAACTCCTTACCTGATTGTCTACACTGGTGAGCGCGTTCCAACACACAGGAAGCCCTGGGTCTCTTTTTACTTAACTCCTATCTCCCGGGGAGGCGAAGGGCCTCTTTTCCCCAGGCCCAAACCTGGGGTGGTCTCGTTATCATTTGTGGGGTGGGAGGGTAGGGTGTGAAAAAGTGGTTGCAGAAAGCCCGTCTCTGAAGGCTAGAGCGGCACTTGTCCGCGTTGTCCAGTCCAGACCCCCTTCCCTGGTCCCGCTCCAAGGGGGCCCCCGCCTGAGCAAGTGCCATGTCTCTCTCTGCGCCCGCTCCTGGGAAGGACCGGAGAACACACCACAGAAATCTTTCTGCCTTCATTCCTGCCATGGAGAGTCCCAATTGCCCCGACCACCAGGGCCCACCTGTGTCTTACCAAACCTCTTTTATCCCTTGATCCTATCCCAGAGGGCCCCTCTTTTAGGGGTCGATTGGGAGGGAGGGAGCTGGAGCTCCCTTCAAAAGCTCCATGGGAAGCCAACAATAACAGCCCGAGGTACACAGGCCAGGACCCGCGGGAGAAGCTCCGGGTGGGCTCGGAGGGGTGCAGCCCCAAGTGTCTCCAGCACTGCATCTTGGAGAGGTCCTTGGCTTGGGGGAAGAAGGTCGTGGTCTCCTGAGCCAAACCTGCTTCATAGCTGGCCTGAAGTCATGCGTGCCCCCAAAGCAAGCCAAAAGTTAAACACGGGAAATGTGCCCGATGGCACTGTTATTCTCAGTTTTTTAGACACACACACGCAACCAAGTGCTTGTTCTGGGTTCTGAAAAGGGATTTGCTTCTGCTTCCAACAAATAACTTTTGCAATAGAAGCGCTGGAATGCAGCCCTACCTCCTCCTCTCGGAGCGGTCCTTCGTCCTGGCCGCTGACCTTCTCCTTCGTCACACGAGGAGGTTAGTTTGATGGGGAAGAGTAACACATGCAGACGTCTTAATTCGTTCTTGGCAAGCACCGCAATTTGTGTTGCTGTGGGGGTCAGGAGGACCATAAATAATTCATAGGGTTCTGGTGTTCAGGGATGACACAGGCCAAATTAGAATTTCATTTTGTCCTCCCTTCTCTCACCCCAAACCCCAGGACGCCCTGTAGCCGCTGTAGCCCCTGAGCCAGCGCCTTCCCTTTTATTCCTTAGGTGGGGAAGGGAGGGAGGGCCCTCCCCAGACGACCGTGAAGCACATTGACTTGGTATGTGAAGACGCTGTGATGCCGAAGCTAAGACATCTTGAAAGCTGAAACATAAAACAACATTTTTAAAAGGGAAAATAACTCCAATGTGTTTCCAATATGGGCCGCACAGGAAACGGGGTGGAGGCTCCAGCGACATCCAGGGGAGTCCGCTCCAGCTGGAAGGCTTTCATCGTCGCTCTGTTGTTGTCTGCGCATCAGGTCCCCAACATCTCTCTGCCCCAGCTCGGGAGACAGCAGGTCCCAGCGCCCAGAGCGGTTAGAATGTCGGCTCGATCTTGTGGGCCCCACTGTCTCTTGCAGCATTTAAAAATTGAAATAATAAGCCTGGTCCCCGCCTGCCTCGGAGTTGTGAGTGTGTGGATGAGCACTTCTGCAGTCTGAGCGACCTTTTGTTTGGGTCATCCAGAGACTGGGGAGGAAAGTGGCTCGAAGGGCAGTACCAAGACGTCAGCCCTCTGTGTAATGTTGCGTGGGCACAGAGCGGTGGCTAAAGGGGACCGGTGTGCCACTCTAGCTAGACCGGGCATGAAGTAAGGCCTCATCTCAGTCTCTCTACACCGTCAGCAGGACCAGTCTTTCTCTCTGCCGCCAACAGGGCCTGCTGGCTAGGTCCCGACTCTCCTGCCTCGCTGGGTTCTAGCGCGACGGGACAGGTGTCCTCCGGTTGCACATGCGAGACAACATGGCAGTGAACACACAGGGAACGAATGCGAGGTGATCCTCCCTCCCCTGGGCTGGCGGTCTGTCCAGCCCCTTCTCTCCCTCCTTTCCCCTCTGGCACATTCTCTTTGCTCTCTCCTTGGAGATGGAGTCAAGAGAGGTGTTACTTCCTCAAGGCAGACAAGTACTTAGCAGTTTTCAATGAAGTTTTATTGGAAAAGCTGTGACAGGAGATCAAAGGGTTTTGGACTATCTGTGACCTTTATTTCTCTTTCTGTTTTACTGGAACCAGGCAAAATGCTAAGTTCTGCTCAGACAGAAATGACTCAGTTCTTGCTCTTAAGAAACTAAACCCAGAAGGAGAAATACAGATAAACGCAATAGTTACTTGAGAGTATATTTGATTTTTTTTTTTACTTACAGTACATACTACTTAGAGGTAACTAAACTTCTTCTCCAGAAACAGATGTTGGTGGATCGTTAGCACCGTAGGTATTTTATAATGTTGATAATGATGGTGATAAATATGCTTTATGATATGATGCAGATACTCTTATTTTTTCTTGGTGTTAATAAGCGAGCTTCTTTGCATTGTCAGCTGTGCAGGCAGAAATGACGTCAGTCTGCATCACCCTGTGGAATCTCGCAGGTAGATGGGCTTTACTCGGAGACAGGGAGACAGTGCATTTACGTGGAGAATGAGGGGAGGCTGCGAGAGCTCTGGAGTCAGAGTGCAGGCACCCTGACGCCCCCGTGGGCCCTGTGCCTGTCTGGCTTCAGCTTACTCTTCTCTCAGGGGAGGTCCCTGTGTTGAATGGGCGGGAGGAGCTCTGCGTTACTCCATTACTTACTCGCTGAGCCTGGGCCTTACAGTCCATTCTCTCCCTTTGACAGATAAGGATGCTGATGCCAGAGAGTTTAATTAACTCACCCAGGGTCAGTACTAGCAGAGCCACAAGTAGAATCCAGTTCTCCCTGTTCTTTCCACTTCCCCTCTCATCATTTCAGGGTGGTCAGAGGCCGTGTAAGATGTTAGTGAAATGTTAGGGCTTTCCAGAAAAGAGAAGCAACAAGGCACTGCAGAGAAAAATAGGAATCCTCTGACTTTGTTCGGAGTCCATCTGAAATGTGTCCAGGCTGCCTGGGCTCCCTCGGGCACACCCGCCTGTGACCCGTAGCCCTCGGGGTGCCTCGTCATCCCTGGCCCCAAGCATCCCGGGAGCCAGCGGTCTGCAGGTGTCCGTGTGGACTGGACTGGCCCCCAGTGCTGCTCGCTCCAAACCCACGGGCCAGGACAGGGAGGCTGGCGGAGGGCCAGGCAAGGCACAGGGGCGCCCGAGGTCCTCTCGCCATGGCCCCACCAGCAGAAAGGCCCACTTCCCCCCAACAGGCCCTCTGTCTCCGGCTCCTCTCCTGAAGGCGCTTGTTGTCAAGCACAAAGCAGTCTACGAATAATTTCCATGGCAAAAGGGAAAAGTTAAAACAATGCACTTTTAAAGTTAAAATGAGTTTTGTGCCGTGTTTATCACCACAGGGGGACACTGGGGGTGGAAATCCGACGATCTCACTGACCCTCCCTGGGTCAGCCCGGCATTCTGTTTTGTCCAGACCACCCGCATGCGCCCGCCCCTGCCACCGTCCCCGCTTCTTCGGTTCCCTCGAAGCGGTCGTTCTGAGGACAGAAACAGCATGTGCAGAAAATTACATGGAGCCTTGAAACATACTCGTGGCCAAAACCTAGAGCCGCTTTTAGACGCGCATCCTGGTGAGCCACCGAAAGTCCTGGGATGATTTAGTTGCAGCCCATAAATAAAAGATCCAATTAGAGAAAAGAAACATAAGAAAAACACACATGTACTTTTTAAGGCTGCTTGGGGAAATGTATCCACTGTGCAGACTTGCACATTTTTTGTTTATGCCCTTCCTCATTCCAAAAGTTTTCAAGATAGCATCAGGGCGAATATTGGCAGATGAAACAAACTGAACTCAACAGTTTAATGCCAGAAAGACTCCCTGCCTGCCCAGGACTCCCATCCCCACAGCCCTACCCACCCCAAGTTCTAGAGCCAGAAAGAATTAAACGCACTTCCATCGCAGGGCAACTGGGTGCAGCAATGCCAAGTCACCTTGAGGCTGGCTCTGCTCTGACGTGGAAACATTGAGAACCAGGCTCTTAATCTGTGTCTGGTGATCCACTCCTCTCTCCTGACCTCGGCCAAAGTTTTGTCTGTGGGCATCAGGCATGTTCCCCAAGGCTGAGTCCGTGCTCAAAAGCCTGTGCGATTTTTCCTGATCTTCCAGGTGCAGGAGCCTTCCTTTCTCTCCCAAGTCCTCTGGTGGTAGGAGTTCCTCTTGAGACAGTGTCTCCTTGAACCCTAATCTTGTCTCCTAAGGAAGAATGGCAAGAATGTGAACTTTGAAATCAGCAGATCTGGGAATGAATCCAGGGTCTGCCTTTTACTGTCCTTAAAACCTTGACAGCTTAGCTTCAGTTTTCTTATCTTGAAATAGAAGGAGCATTAGTACCGATCCCAGAGGTTTTGGTGAGGACAAAATGAGATAACACCTACAATACACAGGGTCTGACACACAAGTATTTAACGCATGGCTGCAATGGTATTAAACGGACCTCTCCCCAAGTATGCTGGGCACTAGCTATCTATCTCCTGAATCTCTCTGTCTTACCTGCAAAAAGGCTTTCCTGCAGGCCAGGTCTGCTCAGCCCTTCAGGTGCGCACCCCCCTTGCTACACGCCCCTCCCCCCGCACACTTTCTTGTCCTCATCAGCGTGCTGCCCCGGTTTGGCACACCAGGGCCTGCCTGGAACCCTTTTCCTATAGCCCAGTCTGCTCCAAATTCAGGCCCTCCCTCCCTCTCCCCCACCACCTCCATCCTGTTCTGGTGGGAGTGAGGATGCAACTAGTGCTTAAGTTTAGAATAGCGGGCATTGTCTCCAAGATCACTGTATGTCTATTTTGCTGGGAAAATCAACCCTCCTGGTGTTTCATGACTTCTACCCTTTATTTTTTCAATTATTTTAAAAACAATAGCTGCAAGGGTGAACAAGGTAGACACGTGCTCGCCCTCTACTTGCTTACAGTTCGGTGAGGGAATGGAACACAGGGCACAGTGAATAAGATGCCCCGTCTTCACTTTGTCGTTTACATGGTCCTTCCACCTGGTCCTTCCACTTGGTTCTTGCACTTGGGCAAGTTAACTCATATGCGCCTCAGTTTCTCTGTGTGGAAAATGGGATAAGGATAGCCTGTACCTGTGGTCGGACAAGCAGCCTCAGCTCTGCCCTCTCAGCAGCACCCAAACCACCCAACTGTGTGAGGAGCCCCGAGTTACGTGACTCTAAATAGTCAAAACAGGGCCTGCGTACTGTAAACACACAGTGAGACGTGGTCACCGGCCGTAATGGCAAAACGAGACTCATGAAGCACATCAGGCCTGCAGGGATCGCTGCCACTCAGAGCCTCGTGTAGCTTGGCCGCAGCTTTGTCTCTAGAAACATATGTTCAGTCATCCCCAGACTTAGGAAGACAGCCTCCTGATTAACTCTCGCCAGCTCCGCCTTCAGGAGCCGAGGAGTCGGGGAAGAGGTCTCTTGCAGTCCTGACCCGGGCTCAGCACTCCTTCTAAGAGGATAATGAGTGAGCGTGGCCAGTGCTCCTACTGCAGTTAACTGTTGCCTGTGAGATGTGTCAGCAGATATCTGCAAGTGTTTGGATGAAGGAGAGATTATTTGGAGGCTATTTATAAGTGCAGCAATAATGAGGAAAGGTTGGGGGAGGCATGAAGGTTGAGAGGGATGGACGCAGGGGGGAGGACGCTGGAGTGTTAACAGTGAAGACAGAGGAGGAGAGTCGGAGAAGGAAAACACAAGGGGCGGCAGCAGCCGGCCTAGGAACATGCAAGCAAGAGGGTGGAGGGGGTGTCAAGAGGGTGAGGGGAAAGGAGGACACAGGGAAGAAGTCATTAGCCAACCAACAGAATGGCTGGAGTTTAAGCAAATGACACGCATCAGGCAGATCGGAAGAAAGTGGAATAGGAGAAATGGACAAGAAACTCAGGATGAATATAATTCAGTGCAGAAATGGAAAACATACAGTAGATGCTGTATTCTTTTATGTAAACAAAGGAGCAAAAGTTTGCCTGATACAAATTCCTGAGCTCCTCAGAAGTCACTGCTGAAAGGATTCCATGGCATTTTCATTCTGTCTTTGCATTTTATTTGAAGTGGACACACTGGGTAAACTTATAGAGTGTTTTTATCATAAGCTGAACTCCTAAGTTATAGCACTTCAAATACTGAAGTAATAGAATAGAATAGAATAGAATAGAATGCTATGAAGGAAATTACAGTATGGATACAGACAAAACTGAAGTGAGACTGTTAGTGACTGTTTCCGTCACTCCCCTAAGTGTGCTTCACCAGTAGTAGCATATCTGTTACAAGACACAGTGAAGTCTCATAGCATCGCTTTGAGATAAATAGATGGATATAGCATGGTTTTTATTTCACCAGAAGAGATTAAAGGACTAGCCAGATAATCTGAAAGTTATTCACAGAACTAGAAACACCACCGAAGCTTTCTGTTCCATTCTTTAAATGATTTTCCATTCCATTGACCCTTAAGAAACAACGTACCTGGGAATTGGACGCTTAGGTGAGAATCCAAACTCCCTGTGTGTTACCTTTATAAACTGGAACACCTTATTTGGCCTCCCTGAGGTTCCATTTCCCCATGATTATTGTAACTGTTAGTGACAAGATATATACATAAAGCATTGGAAACAATAGACAGTCATTAACTGTAGCTGTTATCTTCATGTAACAGGAAATAGTAACAATCATCTTCATAGTCAAGGAAACATAGCATTGCATTAGCGATAATGTGGGGCTGCAAGGAAGAAAAGGAAACTAATCACATGAAAAAACATGCTGGAGTCAATTTATTACACAGCAAAGGGAAATGTGTTCCGTTACTGCCTTTGGGTCAGTACATCTAAATGGAAACAAGTACAGAAATTCAGCTATAAACTCCGTGAAATGCTACTGAAGTAAGGTTTAGCATCCCTCAGAAGATGTCTCAGTCTGTACCTTATGTTTAAGGCGGTGATATAAGTGGAAACCAAACTGCTGGCATGCACTGAATAACAACGCTTGGGTCAACAATGGACCACCTAGATGATGGCGGTCCCAGAATATGTCATGAAGCTGAGAAAATTCTATGACTCAGTGGTGTCATAGCCATCATACCATCATAGCGCAACATATCACCCATTGTTTGTGGCTACGCTGGTGTAAACAAACAGCGACCTGCACTGCCAGTTGCCTAGGAGTGTAGTGCATATAATGATGCACAGGACACGATGCTCGATAGTGACAACCAACAACTGTGTTACTCGTTCATATGTTCACTGCATCATACCTTTATCATTACTTTAGAGTGCAGTCTTTCCACTTGCAAAAGAAGTTGGCCGTAAAGCAGGGCACTGTGTTGTGCCGGCAGCAACCTCATACATCTCCGGTTTACTGCATCTCTTGATTGTTTCACTTTCTCTTGGGCTTGATTCACTCTCACGTTGTTTCATGCGTACAGATGTGTAGCCTGGGAGCAGTAGGCCGTAGCAGGCAGCCTAGGTGTGTGGCGGGCCGGACCATCTAGGTTTGTTTCAGCACATTCCATCATTGACGCAGTTGCCGAACTGCGCATTTCTCAGAATGTATCCCAGTTGTTGAGTGGCATAAGACTATACAAAACAAGTGTTACCTGGGTTGAAGCCTGATTTTGAGACTTTGAAAAGCCAGAGCAGCAGCAACAGCCAGTCCCTCCTGGACTCGATCATCTGAATTTGAACCCTTTTTAGAGCCCTGGGCGGCACAGACCTTCGAAGCCATGGAACCAGTATGCCGGGCAGGCCTGGCTCCTGAAGCCACATCATAAATGAGCCTCATTTTGTTTCTCTCGGTTACTCCGAATTATTCATTAAGGTGTAGTCCTTCCGCTACCCCTGGATGCATATTTTGGCAAGTCCCTAACTTTTCTGGTCCCTCTTAGGAGTACAGTCTCAGCTTGGTCATTGGTATGTCCAACCCCGTGTAATAGTTGTCCTTCGAGCTTAACGTAAAGTTGAGGCATTTCTCTGTCCCAGCGCTGCCTGCTGCAGTTGAAGGAGGAAGGTGTGACTTCTCTCTTCCCTCCTGTAAGGTGTCTCCTCCTCCTCCCCCAGCTGGTCAGTTCAGTTCCCCGCTCCCAGAAGTTCCGAGTTCGGGAGAGGAGTGGGGGAACTTCTTACCTTTCTGACACTCTAATGAGCTGGCGTCACTCTTTTTGGTCTTGGCACTCTAGTGCGGTCTTCTGAGACACTCATGTCACTGGTGACTTCTCTCCTGCCTTCCCTTGTAGTGAAATGCGGATCCAGCTCTGCCAGTTGGTTGGTTTAACGAGAGGGGATTGCACTGTGCTGTGTGTTCTTTAAAAGTTTTTTACAAAGGACAGGTAGTTATATGTGCCCTCACCTTCTCTACTGATAGTGTAAAAAGCACAAAGAATAATTCAAATAAGTGAAAAGATGGAGATAAGTGAATCCAAATAGAGATACCTCTGCTTGGCGTTAGTTTGGTGAAGAATTTACCAGTTACTCTGATTTGCAAGAGTCTGGTGATGACGCAGGCAGCCCATCCCCGGCTTCGGAGGCTCCCCTCTGCAGACGACATGCCTCTCCCTCCTGGGAAGTGAGTATCAAGGGCAACTAGAGAGACCATACTCTGGGGATGTCAAGAGAAAGGAGGGCACCATCTGGAAAAGTGTTGGCTTGAAGAGGAAGGTTTGTGATGAGTTTGTTTGTATTTTAGAAAAACAGATCACAATGCAATGAAAGGGGAAAGGGAATGATACACAATCATTTCTTTCAAAATCTTTTCAAACTGTTGTGAGTTTACAACTGTTCAAAACATTAGTATCAGGCTCTAAATTCTCACCAAGTATTAGGTGGATCCTTATGAAATTCTGAGTTTTATAAATTACAAAATGTTCAAATGTTGGCCTTTTCGTATTGCTTAAAATCTGTCATCACTAATACTGAATTCTGCGGCTGTCGTTTAGAAATTTATAGTTTAAATTAGCTACTTTTATCACCCCATGACTAGGTCCTCAGCTTAATGAGATGGGGACTGGTGACTTCGCATTCCCTGCAGGACCCAGCACACAACAGCTGCTGGGAGGATATTTATCAACTCAGCACACACTCAGACTCACACTGAAACTGGAATCATCATTTGCCACAGAAGTTGCAGAATTTGTTCAAACTCATTGAGCTTTTCCTTGAAACGCACAGTGGAATGTAGAAGAAGTTTAAGAAAACTTTCTAACTCTCCTCCCCACCCCCAACACTAAATTGCCCGGGGAAGGTGGGGGAAGAGAGAAAGGCGGCATCTCCTCCAGCACACAGCAGGCCAGGTGTGGCGGGAAGAGACAGACGGGATTCAGCCCCCAGCCTCAGACACTTCCAGGTCCAGGGCCGCAGCCACCACAGGGCAGCTGGCCTGCGCTTCTCCCCCGATGGCAGGCAGAGACAAGGGCAAAAGCAGCACATGGAAAGGAATTGTGCACCACTTCTAGTGAGAAATGATTTCTTGGCGCTCTCTTCGGCATTTTTTAAAATCCCAGCCCCAGCCCTCCCCCTCTGGAGTTTTTCTGATCTGATTGGAAATTCCCGAGTGTGTGTTGGGCTTTGTTTGAGAATGGGTGAGCATAGCTGGAAGTGCGGAGTGTCATCTGTTACACATTTGGAGGAACTTTTTCAAATCTAACTCGACACTAACCTGCTCACTCTGACCCAGAATTCCATGGAGATACTTCGGTCTTCTAAAACCATAAACATTTAATATTTGTGTTCCTGAATTATTTTTTAAATGCAAAAGTATTTGCATCTGGCATTTTGAAACCTTCCAAAGGAAATTTTCCAGACCCCTTTGCGAGTGTGATTTCTTAATAGAATAAAACTGCCATGGTTTTGTAAAATACTGCTCCGGGGCACTAGGCCTCGCTCCAGAACACCCCCAGATTTATCAGCACCAACTCCCCGTCAGGAAGATGACATTAGCATGCCAGTATAGATGCGTTTGGGATCTCCAGTAACTTGAAGGTCTTCTATGTTAGTGTTTAGGATGAAACATACAGCTAATTAATAAAATATGGACCTAAGCACCATGCCAAATGAAACAAATATTTATTGGAAATAATGAAAATGACTTTGCTGCAGTAGAAAGGTCCTGAAACTTACTCTGAGGGGTGCTATGTTCCTACGTCCTTGCAAAAACACACGTAGGAGGTTGTGCCCAGGTCTCCGGAACTGAGTGGGAGCGGGGCAAGCGTGGCGCCTCATACCAGGGAGCAGTCCCAGAGTCAGACAATACTGAATAAGTATTTTGTGAATAGCTTTGAAATCCCAAGAGAAACTGTAAAACTTAAATTATCTGAAGCTTAGTTGTATGGCTCCCAATTAAATGAGGTGTGTTTTTAACTACTTGTATCCTGCTGAAAAGTCCCCATAGCTTTATTTAAAAGCTGTAAAATGTGTTACTGGCGACAGAATTTGGCTTAATATGTTTCAGAAGGTCTTGATGGTTTATTCACACTTCAGCTTATAAAAGGTGTAGGCAAGTACACAAAATCATTTTTCCTATCTTCTACATGATTGGGAAGGCATAGAATCCAGCTGCATTTCATTAAAGCAATTTTGGAAAGTCCAAGACAGCCCACGAGGAGAAGGGGACTCAAACCCCCAACACTTGGACCCTGCGGCTGGACGCGGCTCCTGGCTCCATGTGCGCCTGCCGCTCCGTGTCAGGATGACGGACAGCTTCAGGCCTCTGCTGACCTAAGGGTTTGTCATTGATGGTTCAACCAGAACTACTTAGACCTGCTTAGGATTCACAGTTTATAAGCAGTTTCTCATTCATTCTGTCACATAGTGGTCACTCGTTGTCCTATGTGCACCCAAAAGACCCTAGTACCAGAGTAAGTGAGACCTCTGTAAGCTCTTTTATGAGTCTGCTCCCATGGGGAAACATTTGATTCCGTGTCAGTCACCTTGTGGATCCTTTGTTTCCCTGAAAAAAGTGAAAAGGGGTTGTTGGATCCTCCTCACAGGGCCTGCGGGGCCTCCGTGATGACGGTGGCTGTGTGCCCCAGTGCCGGGGTCATCATTTTGTATAGCAGCATGAAAAGGTGCTCTTAGGCATGAGCCAGCACTCAGTTCTTCAACCCCTTATGTCAGTGATTTTAATAATTTATATACTCCCCCCTTTTCTTTCAATGTGAATGTACCCAATACAGCCTCTGTCCCTCCCAAAGTTTGAGTTTTACGAAAGTGCTTTTGGCATAATTCACCAGCTGGGGTCATGCTGACAACCTGGTCCACTGACTTCCTGTTTTGGAGCCTGGCAGAGGCGACAGTGAGTGGGCCCGAGACACGCATTGGGAGAGGTCTGAGATTCGCCCACACCCTCCTTCCCGCACACGAGTGCCTCCAGCCGCTCTGCAGAGAAGTGGTGAACTGGCAACCCTATCGACTCCGTCAGAAATCTGTGTGGAGTCAGTATTTGGAGTGAGGCTTTCCCTTAGGGACACAGATGTCCAACAAAACCTCCTAAATTCTCCAGAACTGATGAGCTCAGAAGGAGCTTGAGTCCTATCGAGCGCTGTTTACCGGCAGGCCAGGATACTATGAGGTCTGTCCAGAAAAAGCCCGGCCACTGTAAATGTATAAGAACAGTTTGCACAACATCCATGTAACCCAGCAGCCAAGGAGAGTGGACTGGAATGCGCATGTGTAAACAATGACGTCTTCACTGTACTGGTCAGTGGGGGTGGCAGGCGCCATTGAGTGAGCATGTGTACTGTGTGGCCATCACATTCAAAGAACGATTAGAGCAATGAAACTACATTAAATTTTACATTTAGCTTGAACATTTCTCCACTGAAACTATCGATTCAGAAGGCTGCAGCTATGGGCAACTGATGATTGGCAGATGATGACAATGTGTCATGACTTGTGCAGTTTTTTGACAAAACATCAAATCACCCAGGTGACTCAGCCTCCCTACAGCCCAGATTTGGCGCTCTGCAACTTCAGGCTTTTCCCAAAACTAAAATCCCCTTTGAAAGGGGAGAAATTTCAGACCATAGATGAGATTCAGGAAAATATGACAGGGCAGCTGATGGCACTGGAAGAACTGTGTGAGGTCCCACGGTGCCCACTTTGAAGGGGACTGAGGCATCATTGTCCTCTGTACAGTGTTTCGTGTATCTTGCATCTTCAATAAATGTCTCTATTTTTCATATTACGTGGCTGGATACCTTCTGGACGGACCTTGGAGGTTTACTCCTGAAGCAAATATGAATGTTTCTTTTTCCATGTTCCAGGTAATGGAGCCAAACCAGGGAAAAAAAAAAGAGAGAGAGAGAGGTTTGTGACTCAAGTGCCTCTTAGTGTTTCCCAGCAGAGATCACCATTTCCATAATTTGATCAGTTCGACAAATTGAAAGAACATTGGAAACTGAGTCCTCTGATTCTGGGACTGAAAACAGACCCTCTGTTT
Source organism: Phyllostomus discolor (assembly GCF_004126475.2). Classification (NCBI taxonomy): domain Eukaryota; kingdom Metazoa; phylum Chordata; class Mammalia; order Chiroptera; family Phyllostomidae; genus Phyllostomus; species Phyllostomus discolor. The sequence continues at coordinate 31,164,324 of NC_040903.2, read as the reverse complement.
TATTTTTATTTTATTCTGTGACTAACAAAAAGCAGCAATTGTCCAGAAAGTGCAGGTTGTTCAAGCAGATTAGATCAGATCTCCGTGTCTGCGATGTCTTTGTGAAGCTGAAGCAGACACGCCCCCTCTGAGCATTTGTGCGTGTGCAAACACAGACATACAACTACGGTTATAAAATTACTTTGGCTGCTTTAAAATGTAGCTTTTTCCTTCTCTGGAGCCTTTAATGAAAAAGTAGAGTCATAAATATTATTTATTGCAAATCTCTGCTGTGTTGTGGTTTTAGTTGTATTAACAATGACAAATGCATATTTTTAACATTTGAATTTAGTTTGATAGGATCTGGTGCCCCTCAGTGTCTAGGCAGAGCTACCCTGCCCTTTGTTCCTTTACTTACAAACTTCTGAAGAGTCTTGTCTGGCAAGAATTCAGGTCTTATGTCAAAGGCATCAAAACAATGCCTTGTGTAGGTTGAACCATAACATCATCAAAAGCCTTTATTATAAAGCAGGGATCCAGTGGTTTGCACTGGAACTCAATAAAAATGCCTTCTTTAGAGAGAGTAAGGAATCGTGATCATAAATAGAGCCCAATGGAAATCCTTAAAAATGGATTTTCTAAAAAATATGTGTTGCTCCACACGGATCATTATTTTGAATCTTTCTGTCATGTAAGTCTTCCTGAAATAAACTGGGATGAAGTAGAGAGCACATAAAGGTTGCTGCTGCTTTCCCAGCTGAGTGTGCCCTGTGTGCGGACCAGCTGGCTGTGGAATCACTCTGAACAGTAGGGGGCAGCAGAGGAGTGTCGGAGCGCTTCATCGCTGGCCCGCTCAGGATGCTGGGGAACAAAATCCAGGCATGCTCTTTCCTAAAGTGATGATGTTTGGTTTCTCCTGACAGTGAAAGACACTTTTAAACTGTGCTGTGAATGTATCCATTTTCAGAAAAATTGATAAATAACATCCAAACAAAAAAGCTCTCACGGGAATTTATTTATACTGATAAACTGTTTATTATAAGGTAAAGCCATTCACTTTGGAGTAGCGGAAAATTCAGAAACAAACTCTGTACGAGCTTCGCCATCACTGAGAGCTAAAATCCAAAGCAGGCCTCAGGGCAGTCACATAGGAGAGTCATCAAAGCCAATGTCACTTCTGTGAATGTCAGTTTATACTGAATGTTCTAGACATTTGCATCAGTTTACCATTAAATGTGTTTGTCACTCGTGTGCTCAGACTGCATCGTAATTCTGACCTAGTTCCCTTTGGCCTTAGTAACCTGCCTGGGGTGCTGGTGGAAGTGGCAGTTACCAACAACACTGTGACCACCTGCTGCCACACACGGTGCAGTTCACGTCTGGCACTGTTTCCATTTCAGGCCCCACTTTACCACAACTCCAAAACTGAGTATTCGGTTGCTTGTCCTTAATTCTTCTCATCTCATAAAAGTACCCCCCATCCACCCAACCAAGAAACACAAGAGTCGTCCTGGACCCCTCCCTCTTTCTTACTTCCCACAGCAAGTCACTTTGATTCCAGTTCTAAAAGAAATCTCAAACCCATTTGCTTCTTTCCAACCCCACTGTCCATCCTCAGCTTGGTCCCCATCACCTCATACCTGCACCACGACAGGAGCCTGCCGCTGGTGTTTCCCGCCCAGCAGCAGTGTGGTCTCTCTCCTTGAAAACATGGATCAGACGCTAGCATTACTCTGCCTGAAACCCTTCCACTGCTGCCCATGGAACCTGGAATGCAGTCCAGACCCCTATGGCAGCCCACTAAGCCCTGCCTGTCCCTCACCCTGCGCCCTCTCCAAGTTCTTTCTGATGCAGCACCTTCCCACGTGGTGTTTTGCCTCTGCTGTGTGATTTGGGGGAAGCCACTTACCCTTCCAGGCCTTGGTTTTCTCCTCTGTAGAAGAGGAGGCTCAGTTCTTTTCCAGCAGTGACCTTTCTGCTCTCTTTGAAAAGACAGAAGTTCCCTTGAATTTGTCTTTAATAACCCTCCACTGAGCACCGACCCTGAAATAATATGAGAGGTTAGCCACATGTCCATTGGAAAGTATTTTCCAAGCCTAGTTCAGGAATACAAAATGCTTTGAAACTGAGATGTGTATGTTAACCAGCAATGTTTTCAATTAATGGAAGGATGTTTATACCACTGGAGACACCTTAAAGCCTAAAATTACAGCAGGGCAGGAGGCTTAATCCTTAGAAAGTAAATTTAGTGCTCTCTCATGAGCTTCTATCTGAATGTTACTTGTGGGGATGGATCTACATTGGCATCCCAACTCTCCTTTATTAAAGGTGCATTTCCAAGGTTTGTACTGTTCTCAGCAGCAGCACAGCATCGCCAGGTTTCCAATTTCAGATGGCCAGACACCCAACCAGAATTCTGGGCCAGGTTTTCTTTCTTCTGTTGCCTATGGCAGATAATAAATAACATGTTCCTAGACCAGCGTGCCACAGAAAAGGAAGGTGAATTCTTGAAATATGTTCATTTATAAACTGAAGCAATGCCACATCAATTCGGCCCCTTTCTGCAAACTCTGTTGAGTATCTACTAGATGCTGGGCGCCCACCAAGCACCCGGCTACAGTAAGTAGATCCTGGGCCCAGCTCTCAAAGGGCCCCTGGCCCAGCAGGCAGACCTGCATGCAAACAAAGCATGTCTGAGATCTGGCAAAATAGCAGAGGAAGGTGCTGTGGGCTCTGGCACAATAAATGCTTGTCTCAGCATGGAAGAATCGGGCAAAGTGGAATAGTAATTATATGTCAAAAAAGAAAACAGCATCCCAGGAAAGGAAGTCGGGCATGCAGACAAACAGGAAGTGCATCAGCAGTGTCCTTAAGGGGAACAGCCGGGATCCGAGAGGGTCTGTGGCCAGAGACAATGCTGGAAAGTAGCAAGTGCCGTGGAGTGAAGGGCCTGCTTTGACCCGCATGCTCTCCAGGAGGTGTGGACTGTACCCTGAAATACTAATAATAACAACAGTGTTATAATAACAATAATAGTGATGTTAGCTAACGTACTGCGAAGTCACTAAATGCCACTTGACATGAAATAGCCCATGGAAGTCTGCACAGCTGAAATTGCAGCCCAGGGCTGCTGTCTCTTTGGCCTTGTTATGAAGCACTGTGTTATTCTACCTCCGAGAGAAAAGGAGACAACACCCTGTGTGACCCTGGGCAAGTCACTCAGTACCTCGGAGTCTCATTTCATCATCTGCAAAATGGAATAATCTGTAAAATGGGAGCAATTGAATTGTGAGAACTAAACAAGCAAAAACAGGTCTAGTTAGCACTGTGCCTTGCTCATGGCATGTTCCTGCTGGTATTGCCATCCTCGACATTATAATTAATTCTTAAGATGTTAAGAAATGGAACAACAGCTGTATTTGCGTTTTAAAAGGTGTGTAAGAGGGCAGGGTGGAGGAAGCCTGGGGACAGGGCTGCCATATTGCTACCTCTAGGGGGCGCCATTCACTTTGTAGTCAATACACATGTGCCCCTTGTACCAGTGCTGTGCAACAGAAACAGGTGGTATTCCGAAGGGGTTGAGAACCTGAATGGGAGAAGTGGAGAAGGGGCTGGGACAGATATTTAGAAGCTAGCGATTGAGTGGGTAAGGACGGCAAGAGAGTGGGAGCGGGCTTGATCATCGGCCGGGGCGGCCTGAGTGGGTGTGCCGAGGGGCAGTGTGGAGTGGGGAAACCCGATTGGATAATTATATGTTTCTGTGCTTCTAACTTCTTTCCGAAGGGAAGATAAACATGATTTCAGATTAGCAGGTTTTTCCTAAGTGTGTCTCTTCCTCTTGTGAGTATAAATAATCAAGGTTGACTACATTCTTAATAACATACCCCCGTGAGTTCCCGTGCCAGGACAAATGTCAGAATCCTGTGTTGCTTTTCTGGTGTCCGGCGAGCCTGACCGTGTTATCTCTGAATTAAGGGTTTCAATCACCCGAGGCATCTTTTAAGTGGAATGTGGTCCTTGCAAATGACGTCTCCCAGTAGTTGTGGGCAAGTCCTTCCTTTTGTCGGTGCATGTTTCGAGTACCTCATCCCACAGCGTGTGGACGTAAAGTTTTAATGACACAGAATATTTTAAAAAATCTGCCGTGTATCCTTTTGTAAAGACAACCTTGGAACATCCTGAAAACAGAGGAAACAGAAGAGAGCGTGGGTGTGTGCTCGCCTTGGCCCCTGGCACGCCTGTGCTCCTGGTCACTCGCACCCATCAGACGGGGGAGTCTTTGGGCCGAGGAGCCACAGGCAGAGGGTGGCGGGCGACGGCCTCAGCCCCTGTATGTCCCAGCATAACGTTTACCTTCTGCCTTACCGTTAACTCTCCTAAAGAAAACCAGAGCCAGTTTAATAGCCCAAACTGGCTGAAACGCATTAGGGGGTGAGTATGTTTGCCCCTGCTTTATCTAACTGTGACGCTTACTAAACATGCCACGTTTTAAGTGTAGCTTCACCCCTACAGGACCGGGATGCCTGGCTGTAGTCCCGGGCCTGGTGTGTAGAGCACACATGTGCCCTGAGGGCGACGTCACACTGCTCCAGCCTTTAGCCACTGCAGCGTTTCTCCTCGTTTGTTACAAAGCAGAATATGCCCCTTTATTTTCCAAATCAACTAATCATAATGAACATCCAACAATTAGGAAAAAATATAAAAATAAGCAGTAAAATAACAAACCATCTGTATAATATGATATTTTTACTGTAATAATAATAATAGCCAGTACCATTTGCTGAGTCCTGGTCTTAATGTAAGTGCTGTGCTACGTATTTTATATGTGTTTTGTGTTTAATCCTCGCAGCCACTGTGAAAGATATATTACGTCTATGTACACGTAAGAAGGTTGGGCTCAGATACACCTGAGTCAAGGCTTCCTCCCAGACAGACGCTGATTAGACCGTTTGTTAGACATGCCTGCAGGCCGTCTGAGACTTGGAGCAAACGCCAGGGAAGGCGGCGGCCAGGCATCCAGTAAAATCCTGTCTGGGCCCACAAGGACACTCTTGCTGTAGGCTAACTTTCCGTGTCATCTCAGCCACATTTGACTGTCGAAACTTCTGGAACAAACTCTTGTGGACCTGTTGACCTTCCAGGTGTAATTCAGTTCCTCCTCTGTGGTGCTGTCCATTCGCTTCACCAGCTGCCCTGTCTCCGCAATGCACTTGCATTCCTCCATTCTCCTCTCTCAAAGTGTGGAGCACTTCCGTGTGCCAAGCGCTGTCCCAAGGACTGACATACAGCCATCAACAAAACTGACCATTTTGCATCAGTCCCTGTTCTGTGGAGCTTAATTTTACTGGATGCAGACAGAACATAAACAAGTAATCACCCTGAATCCTACTTTGAAATCAAACTCCTTTCAACTGCACACATGACTCCAGGCTTCTGACCAGCCACCCATCAGAAAGCCTTGCGGGAACTTTTCCTCACCTGCCTCATGCAGTCCGCTTCCCTTTCTCAGCTGTCGGGCTTCACTGAAGGGGTAGATAGCCCTGGCCTCGGGGTCCCTTACTCACAAGCCTGACTGATGAGCAAGGCTGTGCAGGTCTATCAACTTTTCTTCTGTATCCGTTTTCCTCTTTATTGCGTGTACAGCTTCCCTGTAGCTACAAAGTAAGAGAAACTAGCCAGTCCCGCAGTCTTTATTCCAGAACAAAGTATCTGCCTCACATCATTTCCATCTTCAACTGGATGGAATAATCTAGAAGACCTCCTCAACCTCCTCAACCTTGTGAAGGGGATGAAGGCATGGCTTCCACCTGACCCTCTCTGCCATCAAGGGGCATATCATAGACCCATCGTCTCTTTAGGAGCTAGTTCCAAGCCCCGAGCCAATGTCCCCATTCACAAGTGATGCCATGATAGCACACATTTCCCCCATAAAGTGCAGCCAAGTGCAAGTGGCCCCCTCAGAATCTTAATAATGCTATACATGTTGTACAAAAATACGTGAATTTCTTCTAAGAATAGTCAGTTATCCACAACTCCCGCTTGTTTCCACTTCGAGCTGCAGCACAGGAGTTAATGCTCCTGGGGGCAGTTGTTGGAAGGGAAAGCTGCCGACTCGAGGGAGCCACAGTGACTTCGGTAAGAGAAATCACAGCAACGAGGAGGTAGTAACCGACCCGTGCTCACTTGTGGGAGGGTCTATGCTAATAGCTTTACTTATATGTATCTTTTCATCCTCCAGCAGCCTTTGAGATGGATGCTATTGTTTTTATCCATTTTTTCAGATGAGAAAATTAAAGCACAGAAAGGTTAAGTAACTCACCCAAGACTTCCCAGCTAGTAAGTGGCGGAATGAGAATTTGGTTCGAGGCTGTGTGTCCAGAGTCTCAGCTCTGAAATCTCTGTCCATATGAGCAACCAGTGAAGCCATGGTGAGCTGCAGATGCTGGGTGGTTCGTTGGGCTCACCCACTGGGAGTGGAGCCCCCACACCAGCCATCAGCCAAGGCATTCAAACCCGCGCCATGAGAAAGTGGCCCATTGTCATACGTCATAGGTGTTTGGGTCCCTAGGAATGTGAGCTCCTCGGTGCCGGGCGTGTGGTGGCAGTCAGACCTCACTGAGCCCGCCTTGCTCCGTAGTTCAGCACACGTCGTGTCTCTCGTTTGCACAGAAGCACCCCTTCCCCGCCAGCAGGCTTCTCAGTGTTCCCGGAGGAGGTGAAGCCCTGGGAGAGAAATATCTGAGTGTGGAGGTGATGCTCTTCTTAAAGAGAACACGGGGGGTGGGGGAGGGAAGCAACAATTTCCTGCGACTTTGAAAGAGGAAATAATTTTCTACTTGACTCTGGAGGACCAGGGAAATGCCTCCCCTAACAAATTCCACTTATTAAAGCTACTAGGTACCAGTTACTGAATTTAAATACAGCGGCATACTTCGGGAGAATAACTGGAGTTTATTCCCTGTGCTTTCTGTTATACAGCCTTCAGCTAGAATTCCAAATTTGTGTGAGAACAGAATCTTATAACCTTTCTCTTTCATATTCTTTGAGCTTTCTATCCTCTTAAAAAAACATTTTACAGTGAAAAAAAAAGTAGGCTCAGACTATTATGTTTTCTGTAATGTCCTTGCAGCTCTTATTAGTCAGTAGAGTAACTCCAGTAGCGCAAGCCCCAAACCTCAGGGGCTTCACACAACTCAGATCCACCTCCTGCCCACTCTGCGTCTCCAGCTCAGGGCAGTGGAGGGCTGGGCTTACCCTAGAGACTCAGGTGCAGACCTCGGCAATGGGTCCCGCTGTGACACGCACTTGCAGGGGAAGGAGAAACACCAGCTTACAGTCAGGCTCTTAAAACTCTGCCTGGAAATAACACCCATTGCCTCACCTCTCCACAGCCAAGCCAGTTTCAGGGGGGATGGAGTTGTCCCTCTGCCGTGTGCCTAGAGGCACAAGAGCTGGAATATTTGAAAACAGAGTTTACCTGTTTTATAAATGTATTATATTCTCCCATGGCCCATAATTCACTATGCTGATTTCTTACTGTTGAGTACTTAGGCCAGAAACAATGAGTTGAGATAAGCAGATTTTAGGACATGTTTTGTGGCAAGTTCCCCAAGTACAGTAACGCTGCACCTGTGCGAACTCCCATGTGCGCACGCACACAGTCTGCCACCACTACCCACACCAGCAGCTGCCAGCTCTGTCTTGCAGTAATCAAGTATAAATCAGAGATCTTGTCACACCCACTTTTCTGTGGCTATGGTTCTGATCACCTCTTGCAGTAAAGAATTTATCATAGCGTCTATCTCCCATGCCTGCCAGGTGCAGTCTGCACAAATGCTGATCTCCCCCTCTCTCACACACACACACACACACACACACACACACACCCCTGATCACCTGTTTTCCCCGAGGCCAGATTGGAAGATTAGATACTGACAAAGCCCAGCTCAGCAATACAACCAAATGTGCCTGCACGTTCTGATTTGCTCCCATTTCAACTCAGCTCGTTGTCTTAAGTACCTCGTTTCTCCTTTGCTGCAGCCTCTGACGTTGTGCTTTTATTCTAAGAATGCCTGTGGTGCCTGGCGCCGAATGGTTTCTGCACAGCTGTGTGACAGCACCGGCGCACTCAGGGCTAGTGCGGGGCCTGGCGCTCAGTCACCACGTCCACGTGAGAATGGAGACGGCTTAGCAGTGAAGTGAGGATGCAGTGAAAGTTTGCTACCCTTGTGAAGGCACTGGCATTTCCCAGTTATAAAAATTACATTTAACTAAAAAAGTAATTCCTGAGAGGATCTGGCTAAAGCTGTACTGGAACGAGAAGGAGCTTAACACTGATGGGAGTGAGATAAGGAAGGGGAAGTGTCGGAATCGCATGGAGCAGTCGGAGCCCAGGCAGTGCACAGAGCAGGGGCCAGAGGGCCTCGGGCTCAGGTGGGGCTCAGGAGCACGCAAGTGCCACGAGGACTCAGCAGCCCCTATTCTTTGACAAGGAAATGTGTCCATTTGTGGACATACGAAAAGTGCAGAGAGCTGAACCAGTGCCCTATGGAAGGAAAGGCAGGACTGGCTGGGACGAAGAGACAGTGCAGGATGTCTGGAACGGCCTGGGTTCCAGTTCTGGGACTGCTATCCAGTTCTGGGGTGAAGAGAGCATCTAGAACTGGGGTTCCAGTTCTTAGATGGCCATGCATTACCTGTGTTCCTCTGGCAAGTATTACTTAGCCCCCCTGAGCTTAAGTTTCCTAGTCTGTAATATTGGATTAATAATAGTATCTACCTCACGAGGATGTTGTAAAGATTAAACAAGATAGTATGTATAGCATATTATATATGTATGTCATATGCATATAATAGTATGTATTATATAATATGTGTATATTGCTTATAACAAAGGCTGCTGTGTAGTAAGTACTTTAAAAATGTTAGTTTGAGGTGTGGTTCTTGGGTCCCAGATGCAAGCTGAGATTTAGAAGAAGCTGGAATTCACTGTAGAATAAGGCCAACCCCATAGTGGAGAGTCAGAAAGTAGAACGAAGCCATGGTAGAAGGACCTAGAATAAAGAGGATCGTGCCTTTTTGAAGCTGGTTGAAGAGGCAGAAGATGAACAAGATGGGTGAACCTTGAAGACAGTACACTAAGTGAAACAAACCAGTCACAAAAGGACAAATACCATAGGGTTACACTCATAAGACATGCCTAGCACGGTCATATTCATAGAGGCAACAAGCAGGATGCTATTTGCCAGGGGCTGGATGGAAGGGAGGGCGGTGATGTGCTGCTGCGTGAGCACGGAGTTTCAGTTTCGCGAGAGGAAAGGAGTTCTGGGGCGGACAGTGCTGTGGCTGCACAACAGTGCAAACGCTGCTAAACTGTAGACTTCAAAAAGGTCAGAGTGGTCACTTTTGTGTTATGTATATCTACCACAATGTTTAAGAACTAAGGAGCTCTTATAAAGTATGGACTTTGTATAAATTTTGATTCCTTAATGGTAACAAATGCACCATACTAATATAAAACGCCAATAATAGAGGAAACTAAGTCAGGGGTATATGAAAAAAAATCTCAGTATTAGCTTCACAGTGTCTTTGTAAATCTAAAACTGTTTCACAAAATAAAGTTTATTTTTTTTAAATCGCTGTAGAAGATGGGAAGAAGCAGGTAAAGAACGCGTTCGGGACTTCTGGCAAGATGGAGGAATAGGTGGATGCACCGTACCTCCTCGTACAACCAAGATTAGAAAACCAATAATTTACAACAATAATTTACTATCAGAATAACACCCAGATCCGGCAGAGGATTTATCTGAACGGAAGTCGGGCAGCCAAGAAGTTGAAGTAGACGCGTTCATCCAGACTGGTAGGAGAAGACGAGCCGGGCGGGCGCGGGGCTGGCTCGGGTTGGCGGCGCACGGGGGTTGGGGGAAGGTTTGGCATGAACTCGGAGCAAAAGCCATCCGGGGGTGCAAGAAGGCAGCGGTGATCCCTGAGTACGCAAGCTGCGGCTGGCAGACCCAAAGGGGTAGCGATTGTGGACCAGGGCAGAACTCGCGGCCCAGAAGCCCAGACAAGGGTCTGAGTCCAGGGGAATGGAACTACCGCCATTGTTTGCTCCCGCCCCGCTCCCGCCCCGCCCTCACCCCCACATATAACGTCACAATCTAGCTACGGGGTTGCCCAGCCCCGGTGAGCACCTAAGGCTCCGCCCCCCACCGAAACAAGAGCAACCAGACCGGAAAAAAAAAAAAGGAGGGACGGGGGGGAAAAAAAATATGTTTTCAACAGAGCAGATCAGTCCCCCAGGACTCATCCTTTTGAGCGACCAAGAATTAGCCAATCTATCAGATGCGCAGTTCAAAACACTGGTGATCAGAAAGCTCACGGAACTGGTTGATTTTGGACGAAATTTAGATGAAAGAATGCAGAATACCATAAAACAGATGCAGGAAGACACGCGGAGGAGAGCCAATAGTGAAAGGAAGGAATATGAGTCTCAAAACAATACAGTGGACCAGAAGGAAGATAGAATCAACCAAGCAGGAAAGCATGATGAAATAAGAATTCAAAAAATTGAGGAAAAGATTAAGAGCATCCAAGACACCTTTAAACGTTCCAATATCCGAATTATAGGGGTACCAGAATCGGAAGGGGAAAAGCAACAGATTGAGCATGTATTTGAACAAATAATAAAGGAGAACTTCCCCAAACTGGCAAAGGGAACAGTCTTCCAAGAAATCCAAGAAGCTCAGAGAGCCCCAAAGAAGTTGGACCCAAGAAGAAACACACCAAGGCACATCATCATTACATTAGCCAAGGTAAAAACGAAGGAGAGAATCCTAGAAGCAGCAAGAGGTAAGGGGACAGTAACCTACAAAGGAGTTCCCATCAGACTGTCAGCTGATTTCTCCAAAGAGACCTTACAGGCAAGAAGGGGCTGGAAAGAAATATTCCAAGTCATGAAAGACAAGGACCTACATCCCAGATTGCTCTATCCAGCAAAGCTCTCATTTAGAATGGAAGGGCAGATAAAGTGCTTCTCAGATAAGGTCAAGTTAAAGGAGTTCATCATCACCAAGCCCTTATTTTATGAAATGCTAAAGGGACTTATCTAAGAAAAGAAGATAAAGAAAAGACATGTATAGTAAAAGGACAGCAAACTCACAAATATTAACAACCACACCTAAAGCAAAACCAAAAGAAACTAAGTAAACAATTAGAACAGGAACAGAACCACAGAAATGGAGGGCACATGGAGGGTTAGCAGCAGGGGAGTGGGAGGAGGAGAGAGGGGGAAAAGGTATAGAGAATAAGTAGCATAGAATGTAGGTTGAAAATAGATAGGGGGAGGGCAAGAATAGTACGGGAAATGTAGAAGCTAAAGAACTCATAAGTATGACACATGGACATGAACTAAAGGGAGAAATGTGGGTGGGAGGGGGGTACAGGGTGGAGGGGAGAGAAGGGGGAAATGGGACAACTGTAATAGCATAATCAATAAAATATATTAAAAAAAAAAAAAAAAAACTCGTTCGGCCAGAGTAAGGGACAGGTGTGACTGCTGGCGAAACCGAAGGGAGGGGGTGAGAAGGGATGGGACTTAAGAAATGAGGAGACTGGCACAGCGGTAGGTGGGCAGATGACCCCTGGCACCAGCTGTGGAGGGATTCGGTCCTCACACCAGGAGGACCCGTGCTCCCGCTGCTCCCGGTTTGCACACGTGTGGGAGGAGGTCGTATCAGAGAGATGACTAGACCTGAACCTTGGAAGTTCCCTTGAAGTAAAACAAAAAGACAGTTCGGAATGGACTGAGTCATACAGAACAGGACGGGAGGCATTGGCCTCAGAGTCCCGCTGGTCTGGTGGTGGAAGGAGGTTTGGGCGCCTCAGCATGTCAGGCATGAACTATATATACGCTTATGTCAGATGTCAGTTTTTATAAGGTTGTACCATTTTAAATTCTTGTCCCTAAAGTCCCTAGGAAGTCTTCATGAATCAAATGCAAATCCAACACACTTTTAGCACCCATGAAGTTCTGTATTTCCCATGTTGTTTAATTCTCATAATAACTAGTAGTATTACCACCATAAAGCATTATATGAAGAAAGTAGAATCAAATCATTTGAGTAATAAGTGGCAGAGGAAGGAATCAAACTATGATCTTCTAGCTGTAACTATGAAAGAGTGAATTGTGAGTTTCTAAGCTCCCGTGATAACTGTTAAGCCAAGTGAAGCCAAATCATATACAGTGGCGAGGTGTTCGCCTCAAGGCCAGCTCCATCCAGACATCCTGGCTGTAGAAGGGGGCACTGAAGAGAGGGTGTGGGCACAGGACAGCACCGCGGAGTGCCCTGCTACACCCCTGCAGGTGCCACAGCATCGGCAGTGCTGGCACCGTGTGGGGAACCTGCACCCTGCGGTAGGGGTTCAGCACGTGCGGGTCTAGCCCAGCAATGTGGGAAGAGGGTGAGGAAGCCGTGGTGGGGGTGTAGGAACACATGCCACAGTGCGGGCAGAATGACAGGGACCCCATGTGGACTTAGTGTGAGGGGGACAGAAGGAAGTAGGCATTGGGGTGGGGCTGCCAGGGAGACCGAGGGACCTGGGCTGAGGCAGAAAATCAGTCAACGGTCCATGCCATTTGTGAAGAAATCTTTAAAAATCAGCACTATGCTATAAACATGCCAATATTAGACCCATCATGTTTTTTAGCTTTCCTAGGTGGCTCCCGAAAAAGGAAAGACATGTACGAGGATGCCAAAATGGTGTGAAAAGATTAGCATAAAACCTTCTAATACACTCCAGCTCAGCCTCCACAGCCTTGATGCTTATAGCACAGAGTAGGTGTACAACGAATGCTTTGTGAATGAATGGTTGCAATATGGAACAGATGGCACTTGACACTTGTGTGCGCCTGTGCATGGGAATGTCTTTGGGCAGTTTTGGTTTCTAGGTGAGGTGTTTTTTTTTTTAAATTAACTCTATTTACCAATATATATTCTGCCTTTGAGGTCAGAAATCATGTAATTAATGTCATCTTTATAGCCGTATATAACTAAACAGTTAGAGGCTTTTTTTCATTTAGATGGAATCAAAACTGATACAGTTTTCTAAGTTACAGACTAGGTCAACATGACGTTATTTTATTTCACATGCTTACCTTAGACCAGCCTGCTTCATGCTGGACCTGCTTCATCATTAGAACCACTCGAGTGAAGAAGCAAAGGCTGGGCACCAACGACATGGCACGGGAGTTCGGGTTAAAAGATTCAAGGATCTCTTCTGACTCTGAGCCCATTTCTCTTTGCCGCCTGAGGTGGGCTGCAGTTCTTGAGTGTAGTGTCTTCGCCGTGCAAACCACTGATTCCGAAAAACGGCAGCTCAGGCCGCTCAGCCTGCAGCCCTCACAGAACATGCCCGGGAACCTGGTGGAGGGGACCCGAGTGCCACACGGGCCACTAAAAGGACATTGGTTTCAGGAAAGTGTGAGGATGCTCTTGACATGTTAAAATGTCTCTCTTGGGTATTTTGAAAAATCTGGACCGTTGGCTGAAGCAATTAGAAGTCACTGCTGACGACGTAACACTGGGCAGGATCTGACCCAGCGACCTCTACATCTCCTCCCTCCCGCTCACATCTTGGGCTTCAACCAGTTCAGAACTTAAGCAACTGACAAGAGGCATAAAAATTCAAGACCTAGTTTTTGAATCTTTACAAGATGCATAGGCAAAAAGTAGTTTCTCCGCACTAATTAACTGACAAGTCTTGGGGCATAACAATTTAGATGCTTTCCGTTTCTAAAATGGGTGCCCAGAACATTGCTAAGTGGTTTGCTATTGGGAAAGATGCATTGGTTTTAATTACTCCATTGTTGAGCTTTTCAGTGGAAATAAATAAATAGAATCTTTGCACTACTCTTTCTCCTAATTAATCAAAAGAGAATAACATAATTCAGGAGAACAGATGTATGACTAATCCTTCGCATTCATGTCTACTTTTTCTTCTTCATCTCTTGACTACCATGTATTTGATTAACCATTCAGATAACGACACAGCGTGGAACTATAAAGGTCCGTAATTATTGCTTCGTATCTTGTCCAACGTGTGAACTCAGAAAGCACATTTTTCTTCTCCCATCACGTCCGTCCTTATCAGTATGGTGTCTTGTGGAGGCAGGACTGAGGCCAAGAGAGAGGAACATGAGCCGCCAACCACTGAGTTTACAGAAGAGACACCTGTCTCGGGCAGCCCGTTCCCCTCTTCCTGAGAAACCCAAGCCAATAATCGTCTGAGTTCATCTGGTGGAGAAACTTTTAAACACCATTAAGTTTGTAAATATACCTTCAATACTTATATCTAAAGTAGTTCAATTTAGAATAGAGACTGCGGGGGTGGTCACAGAAACCAAATGTCAGGTCAAGGTCATGGGTCCTCTCAGGAAGATAGAGTGTCTTTGAGAACCTGGCTTCGGCAAATGGGGAAGAGAAGGCTGTTCAAGCACCTTATAGCAAATTCTCAATGCAAAGAATTCAGCCTCTGTGAACATGTTGAAACCCTAGGGTGTGTGATCCCAACTATTCCTGCTGCTCTTCATATGGCATTAGACGAAAACAACAGCAAAAATAATGACAGTAGAGAGAAATGTTTTCTTTTTTCAGCCAGAAAGCAGATGAACCCAAATGATCCCAACAGTAACTTTTTTGTTGTTGTTGTTGTGATGAGGGCATTTCGATAATAAGTTGCAAATGTAGGAAAATACATTTTTTAATAGAGGGTAATTAAAGTGCTTTAGTAGCCAATGGAGTACTCTTGGAAACTTAAACTTGGTCAAACCGGTGTTTATTTAGTAACTTCTGGACTTAAACAAAGCGGGTATTTGTGTGTGTTGTGCAGGGGGAGGAGAAAGAAGGGAACCGATGAGCTTGTATGTAAACACATCACTTTTATGCAACTCTGAAGCCTCAGCCCTCCTTTCTGTTCTCTCTGTTTTGGGGACCTCATCCACGCTCAGGGCTTCAGTGATGTCATCCATGGAGATGATTCCTTTGGAAAAGAAAGATTTACAAAGACCGTGATGGGAAAATATTGGATAGGCTCTTCTGGGCGCACGGATGCAGACTTCATTTCAGAGACAGCCAAATCCCATCATGTGGGGAGCCATCTGGGGGTGAGACTAGTTTCCTTCCACTGATTAAAGGAAAGGGAGGCGGTGGCAAGAATATACAGCTTCTGACTTCTGCCACCCCGCTGTCTAGCTCGGCTGTGCTCTTCCTAACTGTGTCCCCTTCAGTCTGTGAATGGAATGTACAGGGAAGACCACTTCAGCCCCCTGAAAAAAATCATGGTAAACACTTAACCTGTTAGGTTACAATTTGATGTTTTATGTTACAATCTAGCATTTTATGTTAAACAAGGTTGGTGGCCTCCAGAGTGTATTGGGTGCCACGAGTAAGGTTGTTGGGGTTCAATGGCCATCTGTAGGAGTGTCTGGACAGGAGATTTCTGCATTGGGTTGGAGGCTGTGCAGAGGGCCCTCTGAGCTCACCAAGACCCGTGAGCACTGCGCTTGCCAGCGTGAGCTCCCTCCTGGAATCAGGGAGCTGTAGAACCGGCCTTGACCTCAGAGGCCATTTCACTCAACCCTGTACAGAGACGTAAAGGAAGTACCGTGTCGCCCTTTGGGCTCCAGACCCACTCCTTCAAATGCTGCCCTGTTAAGCCTTACGGGGAGAATTCATCCCCCCTTCTCAAGCATCTCCACTTCTACTTGACATTAGTGAAACCACCATCCTCCCAAATCAGAGGTGCAGACCCTCAGTATCACCTGCCTTCTCTTTCCTTTGCTCATTCCCCCCATCACCACTGCAGCATGGCCTCCAGCCTGTCCCAGACTGCCTCCCTGATCCCAGTCACCCCCTCTCTAAGCCATGCTGCAGACTATCACCAGCTACCACGATCTACACACAATCTCGAGGTTGGAGAAACCAGAGAACTCATCTGGTTCTCCCTCCCGTCTCATGCATGACTTACTGAAACATTTCCTCTCTCATCGGCAGTCCCTTTCTCAGAAGTCAGCAGTGGATTCTCGGGCCTATAAGACACAATGCTCTTATTCTCGAGGTTTGCGATCATGCCTCCCCTTTCATCTGCTGCCAGGTCTGACCCCAGTTTACCTTGCCAGATGGTCTTTCACCGACATCAGCCAGTGAGGCTGTTTTTTGCACTATCCCATGAATACACCTTTCTGCCTCCGAGTTACAAGTGACAGCTAATCAACCTAATTTTAAAGAACCATAACAAAACCAGCTCCTACTAAGCGAGGAAGGCCATGGATAGAGCTGCTTTCCTCACTCTTTGCCACAGGAATCTGTCTCTATCTTGCTGGTTTCACTCTCAGGTCACCCGTCTGCCCGTAGTGATAAAATGGCCGCCAGTAGCTCCAGAATTACATCTTCTGAGTGACGATCATGGAGAAAGAAGAGCTTCTCTTTGCCTTTGGTTCCTGCCAAAGCCTTAGGATCAAGTCTCACTGGACTAACCTGGATCATAGATCCAATCTGAACCCTTACGCTGACCAAATGGATGGGGCGCTTTGATTAGCAAGGTCAAGTTCATCCCCACCTGAATCACAGAACTAAGCATAAAAATTATGGAAAATCAGAGCGCCGTTAGTATCGAAAGTAGGAATGGAAACTGGGTCATTTCCTCTACCCAAAACCCTCTGCCAAATGTCCTCAGCTTCTCCAAGGCCCAGCCAGGTCCCAGCTTCCCCAGGAGATCATTTTGTAAACCGCTGACTCATTATGACCCCTGCACTCCTACCTTACTTGTTTACTGGGGCAATCGAGGTCTCCCTAACTGACCACTAAGGCTGCATCTCATGCATCTTTATGTCTTGGTGTCCTCACTCACCGAAGACTGTTGTGTGCTGCGTAACTGATATGTAACGCACTTCGTTGTTGTTGACGACTTTAGCTAGCAGTGGTGTGCACGTGTGTGTGTGTCAGAAAAAGGGACGAGGTGCATGGGAAAAGCAAATGTGGGCCCTGTGGAAAGGCAGCAGCAGGCGACCTGGGCCTGGTGGTTGCAGGATGGAAGCAAGCACTTGGCGATCTCGTAGCCAGGGCTGAGGCCTCAGCCAGAGGGACTTGTATCCTTAGCTACTGGGCAGTGGGATGATGAAACTACAGGGTGCACTGAGTGCAAGCTTTTTGTCGCATGGACCTCAATTTCAGCGGCAAGGACAGACATCAATAGAGCAAAAGGCAAATTAGAGCAAGGAACGAAGACAAAGGAGGAGGAGGGGCATTTTTTAGGGGACATAAGGAATGAATTAAGAGGAAAAAGTCAAGATCGTGGCCAGAGGGGACAAGACCTACTTGTTTTCAGTGAGAATAAGGCCTGTTTGCCCTCCTACTTTCCACTTCCAGCCTACTTTTACCTGTTTTTTTCTGTGTGTGAGATCTGAGTGTGCGTTTTGTTTAGAAAACCTCTCTTTCTCTTTCTCTCTCTCTTTCTCCAGGTACCGTCAATATTCTCTGCTCCAGCGATCCTTTTTCTCAGTAACTACTTCCATATGTTTGTTGACTTCTATTTGTAAAATAACTTTAAGAAAATTCTTGTAGCTAAGGTCATGGCATCTTGTTTTTACATTCCTTCCAAATGGGAGGAATTTGGTATGGTTTAAACGTCTTAGAGAATGCGTTGTGTGTGAAACAAGATCTTGTGTTGTATAGAGCTGATCTAAAGAATATGCTTGGGATATTTCGGGGTTAACTCTGGGTCCAGTGAGAGAGAAAGGCTTGCATTCTTGAAGACTCCCTAACAAAACCAAACCATAGGCCATTATAGTAGAGCTGGGTGAGACTGAGGAATCATATACCTGTGTTCTCAGATTTTAATATGCTTAAGTATCACCTGGGGTTCTTGTTAAACAGATTGATTCCTGGGCCTTACTCCCAGGGATTCTGATTTTGTAGGTCTGGGGCGGAGCCAGAATTTAATAAGCGTCCCAGGTGACTTATGAGAGTGGTGCATATACCACGCTCTGGGAGATACTGACTCATGCCAACCTCCTGCTTTCAGGCAGGAAGAAGCTTCAGCCAGTGGTTGTGTGAAGCGACCTGGTGGGCATCACACTGCCATTATAGACTTTACCTCTCCGAGCCTCAGTTTTCTGCTCAGTAAAGCAGGAGTAATACTAGTGTCATCTATTTCTAAGGGTTATTGGGAAAATTATACATCATCATATGTGTAAAGCAATGTGCCTAATGCCCAATGCATAATACATTCAGGTTGATACTTAACTATTATTATCAGCTCATTATTTATGGTACATTATTTCCCTGCTTGAACTGTATTTACCTGTAGAGCTTGCTGGAAGGGGCAAAGGCCGTCTGGGATGGACTGGCAAGGTATCGCTGGAGCAAGAGAGGTTCTTCCGATCTGTGCAGAGAGACACCTCCCCTCGGTTCTGGCCACGCGTTTCCACGGGCAGTCCTGACAGTGGGTGACAGACACAGGACTTGGCTGTCCCCTGGTCAAACCCGCCCAGCAGGAGCTTTTCCTTTGTCCTCTCGTGGCCGTGAGGGAAGAGGGCTACCATAAATACAGAAATATTAGATTAGATGCTAAGCAGACAAAAAGGCAGTTGTTGGGGCCTGAGGGTGAAACCCTAATGAAAGGTCAGTGATGAAAACCTTCTAGAATGTTTGTGCTGAGAGGAACCTCAGCAAACGTCCTGTCCAGCACCCTCCCCTCCTCAAGTAATACGTGAGAAAAGTGTGGGGACTGAGGCAGAGCGAGGGTGAGCGCCCAGTTAATTCCCTTCCTGCCCGAAATAAACAAACACCCAGTACCTGCCTTCGAGTATGAACAAAAGGGCCTCAGAGCCCGGCGAGAGTTTCCTATGTACGCACGAGTTCATAACCCGTAATGAAGCTGGGAGCACATGTTTACGCACGGGGGTGTTTTCTAATTGCTCTCAGAGTGTCATTGTTTCCCCCGCACCTCGGGGAGCAACACCAGCCCTGCTCAGTCTAAAGGAACAATTTTGATGCAATAAGAGAAAATGAACCTTTTTTCCTTTGTGTCTGACTTGACTTCTCGTGTACAAAGAACCTGTGTCCCCAGGAGCGCCGGAGATGGCAGTCGGACAGCTACAATCGTGTTTACTGTTCACCTACACAAGGGGGCCGTCTGTCAGGTTTAATGGTCCTCTCTTAAAAACAGCAACAACCAGCCAGTTAATAAAAAACAGCCCTCGCCCAGTCCTGCTTGAGCTGGTTAACTTAGATTTACATGAACAAATGAAAATGTAAGTGTAACCTTGGTCTGAGGTAGGCACACACCTCCACCGGGTTGGGGCTGGGTTTTCACCTACACCTGGGGCACCCAGCCTGGCACTTAGAGCCACGCACTGAAGTCTCATCTCTGTGGACAAAACCAAAGGAGGACTGAGGCAAAGAAGTCAGGCACAAGGGGGGCGCTTGGCCGAGATTTCTGTGCATACCCTCCTCTCCTTTCTTCTCCAGCTGTGGGACCTGGTGTGCGTCTGCCATCGTGAGGCTACGGAAGGGATCGGAACAAAGCCTCCCAGACGTGCCTGGCGAGCGGTGGCCACTGGGGCCGCTGGGTGTGCAGGCCTCGGCCTTTGTGTGGGGTCAGCCGGGATCCGTGAGAGCCCAGAAACCGCCACGTCAGGAAGAGCCACTGCTGTTCTCGGCAATGGAGAGCTGGCAGCTGCCAGCACTTTCTTTTTTTTTTTAACTCAGACCCCATACTGCTCCTATCCTGCTGATTCTTTCAGTGCTTCTCTCAGAGGGGCAGATGGTGACAGTTCTCCAGATGTTGCCACTTTCATGTCCATCTGATGTTTAGACAGTGTGCCAGGATTATTTGTGTCAACAGAATCACACACCCAGCGCATGCACACCCAGATGGCGTGTGTCACAGGCTGGCCATCGGGGTGGCCTCTGCCCTGCACCGGTGGAGCTGCTGAGCCCGCACTGGGCCCTTCACATTTCCCAGCCCTCTGGGCGTACTGTGGCTGCACCCCGCCCCTCTGGAAGGCTGGCATTTGCATCTGAAGCCCAAGGTGGTTTCTGGAAGGGTGGGGTATCTCGGATCTGCTTGCCCTCCTCCCTTAGGTGACTTCAGTGAGTCCCCCCAAATGCGGAAGACCTGGGTACTGAAGAAGTGTCTCATTCTGACCTCCAACCCTGTTTTGCTAGGAGGCTGGGATGTTAGTAACTCCATCCTCTTTGTCGCTTCCCCCTTTCCTCCCCTCCCCCTCCCCACTTCTGGCTGCCAGCCCCAGGGCATGTCCCAGCAGTGCTGCAGAGGCCTGAGGGCCCAGCACCACAGATCCTTTGGTGGCCTGTGGGGTTTTGCCTGCCCCACACCAGGCCTCCTTTTGAGAATCCTTCACAGGGAACTGTTCTTCCTCTTCCTCTACTTGATTTTAGTGGGAGCTCCCTATCACAGTACCTCACCTTGTTGGCCACAGAATGAGCCAGCTGGATTTCCTGTCTAGAGCTTGACTAATTGAAACCAAAGGAAGAGCCTGCCTCCTCAGTCATGAAGCTGGGCAGACAGTCTTGTGATCACTGCTGGCAGCCACACTTGCATGCTTCAGGGAAGACAGCCGGTGGCAGGAGCGCTAAGCCGAGTGTCATAGAGAAGACTGTTTGCAGTGCTATTTCAGGGAGGCTTGGAGCAGGGGCTCCGTGGTCAGTGGCCAGGCTGGACCTGCAGCTCCGTCAGCAACTGCTGGTGGCTCCTTAGGCAAATCCCCTGGCCCCTCTGCGGCTCGGCGCCCACCTGTGGAAAATGAGGGCAATAACAACACCATTTTATGGGGCCATTGTGAGGAGGAAATGTTCTAGAAGACAAGCAGAGCTCGGATAGGTTCTATCACATTAGTAATCACTAAACAAATTGTAGCAATAATAGTAATGGTTGTTTCACACGGAGCCTGTGGACCTGGTCTCTTATATTATGGTATGTCTGTGGCTTCTGGGAAATGGGACTTGGCCAGTGGGCAGAAAGACCAATGGGGTGCAGGAAGAGAAAGATGCTGAGGTGACCTCTTGCTTGCAGGCCTGGACAGAGAGCAGTAGTGGAAGATACCACCCTAAACCTCCCTCCAGTATAAGTACAGAGGGAAAATCCTGAACCCCAGCTGCCAACTGTGGAAAACCTGGACATGTGTCTGCTCTCTGCTTCCTCCTAAACAGGCCTGCCTATGTGGGAGAGAGGGGGTGAAGGTGAAGGGTGGGAGGAACGTGGCCAACAGATGGAGTGAGGAAGTCTGGCGAAGAGGATGCAGTGTGGGAGAAGGCTTGACGTCAGGAGCGGGAGGGGTAGGTGAAGAGGGTGGGCTGGGACTCTCGTTTGTGGATCAAAAGGAGCATGAAGAAAAGCAGCAGATGAAAGAGGAGTGTGAGGCCGTGCAGATGGGAGCTGGCTCCTTGGGGGAGGCGGGGGCCCTTCCGGGTCTCTTTCATGGCCCTAAAAAAAATGCCTCGTCTTCCCACTTAGTCAGACATGCACATCTACAAACCCACCAGCTCCTCGAGCTCTTGTTTGTGCTTAAAGGACGTGATTAGATCCTGGACTCGGTTTGCGCGTTTCTTTGATACCGATGCAGCTGTGTAAGCCATGGTTGTTTTATTTACATTTCCTCGGACTCTCCCTTTATGAATTTTGCTAAACTGCTTGGTTCTATTTTTTTCTTCTGTTTTTCCTTTTTTTCCCCCTGAGCCCTGGATCTTTTTGCCCATGTGTATATAAAATTTCCGACTCTCCCCCATATCTGACCAATTAGAACAGTCATTTCATGTGGCTCAACTGCGTTTTTTCAGGTTTAGGTTATAACTCTAAGTTTCCAGAGGAATGGGACCACAGCCACCTCCCCTGGGTACCTGCCACTGAGTTGTGGCCTCATGTGACAGGAAGCAGGTTCGCTGTCAAGAACGGAGGACGGACAGGAGAACAGCTCCCACCTGGGCAGCTCCTCTCCATGCCGGGTGCTGCTCCTATGTTCACGCTCGGCCTCCTCACCCTACCCCACCGCACAGACACGCAGGGTGTCCCCCTCCGGGTGAGGGGACAGAGGCAGGGGAGCCCCCCTGAGGCCACAAGGCCAGTAGGTGGCAGGACTGAGAATTGAACCCAGACAGCCTGGCTCGCACGTCAGCGGTCTCATCCGCTCCCCTCCAGTGCGTTTGACCGAACGAAGAGCAGTCAGCCGACGGTGCTCATCCGTCCGCAGCCATGGCCGTGTGGACCGCTGCTGGCGTCACTCCTCACATATGCCCGCCGGGCCCTTTCACACTGTGGGCGTCCTGGCATTGATGTGGGCCTCGCTGAAGTGGTTTTCTGGATAAATTCTAATATAAATCCATCGGTAATTACCTACTTGAGGATTTTATTTTTATTTAGTATTTCACCGCCCCTCTCCCACGCCTCTGTTCATTCCTCACACGTGTGCGCCCCCTGAGGCTTGACCAAGCCCTTCTGTAGTCTTCTCATTCATAATCCCTGTCTCCCGGACGAGGGGACTGCTGCTCTGACAGAGGAAAGGGACTTTCCCGGGACCCACGTGGGACTCTTAGCTGTAGACGAGCACGTGACTGGAGGCTGTCCCCAGAACCCTCTGGGGACGTGTTGAAGACATGTGTGACACCCCCTCCCTACTTCTTAGGGCCGTGTGACTTTGGCGAGAGGGTCTACCCTCCCTGAGCCTCTGTTCCTTTATTTTTAGGTCGGAGGCATTTATACCCGGCAGGGGTGGTGTCTACACGCTGCCCGTGACCTTCTTTGGGCAGCACACGTACCCGCGGTTTCCTCGCTTCCTTGTTTTGTTCAGCTCCAGGCTAGCCGTCCTCTGATATTCCAAGTGACAGTCATTGGCATAAGCTGTCACCAGGTCTACGGGGTGTAAAACAAAGCTAGGTGCACATTCTTTACTACATTATCCTTGTAAAGTATTGTAATGAAATGATTGCTTTTAGAGTTTTTCATTTGCCAGATGGGGACAATTATCATACTGACTCCCTCAAGGGCGCCTTATGAGGTCTGAAGGAGCTAATGGGTGGAGCTCAGAGCCTGGTGCTTTACGAGCACGCCGATAATGTAGCTGTTGTTGCAGCTCTGATTTGTTATTTGTCGCTGTGATTTGTGGCGCTGTTACTTTTCCAAGGGGCCTTTATCTTCAGCCCAGCCAGCCGAGTGGGTTGCTAGGCCTGTGGGGTGTTGTAAAGCTGTAAACACTTTGCTCCTGTTCTATGGCTACTAAAGAGATACTTTTACTGGATTTCAAGATGCCAGTTGTGGAGCTTGGGTTCCCTGCTCTTTGGTGACTCTCCCAGGGAACAGTTGGGTCTCACGAAGATCTCTGTTTTCAGCTGGGGAAAAGCGGGGGAGAACTTAAGTAGCATTTTAGGGAATGAGAGGATTATCATTTTTCTAATGAACCCAACTCTGACGTATGTCTGCTTATCACGAACAGATTGTGGAGCTGTAAAACCTTCCGATCCTGCACTAAATCACGAGTTACATATCAGCAGAGAAAAATGCCGTCGGCGACCTGTGCGGCAGCTCCCTGTGCCGGGTTCACCCAGATATTCCCCATGTGTGGTTCCTACTTACTTCAAACAATATTTTAAAATTAGCTGTTGCAATGATGGAAATATTTTAAAGTCTATGTTTAGAATTGGGATGCAGAGAACATAAACTTTATCCCCAAGTAAAAGTAAACTGACCCGGTTTAGCTTGCTTGCTCTACTTTTCTCTGTAACGGGGGTGGTTACCCTTTCAGAGATGCCAAGTCTTAAGCTCTTCGCTCGCTTGCAGTGGACACCAGGGGCCTGAGCAGCCGCATTTAGATTGTCGCCTGGAGAGACCTGTGACTGTGGGGTGTCATTGTCTGGCCCAGTGTGGAGCTGTCTGGGGTAGTGGGTGGGAGAGAGTGGGGGTAGGGAGTAGCTTTTGTCCATCACTCAGACAGACACACAGACCCACCGAGAGAAAGCAGAAGCGTGACTTTCCTGCTTTCATCCTCTCCCGCCGCTGGTTCAGGCTCCTCTTTCCCAGCCTGGTGTCTGGACCCGCATCTAAGTACTATCTCCATGCACAGACGCCATGCCTCCTACACCGGGTTAGTCACAAACGGACTCATCTGACGTGGGTTGATTTTTACCTGTGTAGTGGGCGCCAATCTCTGGATAGGTGTTTCGGTATGTAACAGATGCAACTTTAAAATGCTTTTTCTCTAACTCTCTTAATTTGTCCATTGTTTTTCTATTCCCTTGGGTGGTAGAAATGTGCTGTCTAGCAATTTCAGGTCCTGTACCCCCCATTATTGAAGTCCATGTCTAAGTTCTGGGGGCCAAGGTTATGAGGAGCTGGTACCTGTTCCTCAGGTGCTCCCTGTCTCTGTAGGGAACCCAGTGGCATCCTTCATTCCACTGGCCCTCCGCTGTCCACCCACAAGGCCCTGGTGGGTGGCTGTTTGGAAGGCCCCTTTGGGCCCAGCTCGCTCCCTCTCTCTGAGTCTCTTCGAGCTCCGTTAGTGCAAAGAGGCTTTCTGCTGCCCCTTACGCTTCCTCTGTGGCCCTGCTCCTCTGGGCCACGTGTAGTGCCGAGCCGCGGGCAACTCCTTGACCCAGTTGGACACAGGACACAGGCATTTCTGCTCTGGGTCTGCTGTTTTCCTGGGCTCCAATCAAGAGGCAAAGCATAGATGCCCTTTGTTCTATAAACCTACAAACATGTCCAATGGTTCCCTCACTCTCCCCAAGGACATCTTTGACCCAGGGACATTTCTCTGGTCTTGGGGTCACGAAGCCTAACCCTGCCTCTTTCAGTCCCCTGGGTATCCTCAGGGTCTGACTGTTAGAACTCGACAGTTCTCAGACTGAGAGGAGACAGGTTGTAGGGTCAAAAGAAATAAGATTTTATGCATGTGTTTGTAATCCCTTAATATTTTAAAATATTGTCTTGCTACACTAGTGCCACTTTCAGAGTAGTGGCACTACAGAAGTAGTCCCCAGATATAATCTCCCGGCCTCTCCATCTTGTCCCATCCCCTGCCTGCTGGTGTCTGCTGTCCTGGTGGATGTACGGTTGTATTTGTTCAGGCCTTGGGCCCCCCACTTCTGCCCAGAGCAGCCTCGTGGTCAGAGTTACACAGCACAGCGGAGATGCGTGCCACAGAGCCAGCTTCCCCTGCCCGGCATGAGACGCCCTCCCCAGAAGCCGGACTTCCCTCTGCTTTCCCAGACTCAAGGTTCAAAGACACCTGGCCCATTCTGACATTTGCGCCATACAGGGCTACCATGCTCAGGCCCTAAATCAGAGGATGAAGGTTTATACTTTCATCGTTCCCATGGAGCATGTAGGCCTGGCCCTTGCAGTTCACCCATGCATCCTTGTATCTTCCAAGAAGGGGAAAGGTCGCAACTTCAGGGTGGTCACAAAAGACTTCAGTTCCAGCAGTGGAGCCCGTGGACTAGGAGAGATTTATCTCTCTGTGCCTCTCAGTAAGCTCATGGAAAAACCGTCTGCCCGGAACCCCGAGGGAGGGCAGCCCATAAAGAAGAGTCTGAGAACACCTGTTGGCTAAGTCAGAAAGGAAAGTAATGGGCCTCAGACATCAAAAGGGAAAGTGACTGCCTTCAGAAACAGCTGAAGCCACAAATGGCAGCCGGAGGTGAAGGCAGCGCGTCCGCAAAGAGCCGCCGGCGCGAGCCCGGCCCGGGTGCCTTGGCTCTGAATGCTGACCCAGATTTTCATAATGTACAAGTTGGAAAAGATCCCACTGCTAAAATGTAAATATCTAAGTATTAAATTTAAAAATAAATGTGTGTGTATATATAGTGAGCTGATGTGCTGAGGGTATTTTCGTGTCCTGTAGGAATTTACGATGAGAACGCAGAGCCCCGAGAGGTCCCGTGGCTTAGCCCCGGGTCCCACAGAGAGTCGAAGGCTCAGCGTCATCTATCAAAGTCAGATCTCCTGGCTGTTTGTCCTGCGCTTCTCCTCCAGCAGACTTTATGCTCAGAATTTTAACTCAGCCTGAGGATGCAAGGGAGTCTTTTTAAGCCGTATCTTAAGCTGCCCACTTTTAATAAGTTGGTATTAAAAGTCCCTGGGTAGAGAGAAGAAAATAGAAGGCAGAATGTGGGAGACAGAGAATATACATTACAACCCTGGAAATAGACACATAGGAAGGATCAACCCGCCCGTTGTTTTAAATGCTGCCTGTCCACCCCCACGAAGGTTGCACACTGGCAGGAAGGAGAATGGATCCGGCGTTTTCTCCCATTGGTTCCTGGTTCTGGCAGCTGCATCCTCTGGAGCCATAACTTCCATGCACATAAGCAGGGTGAGAAAGGGTAATGCTATTTCCATGTGCGAGCCATTGATTACAGTAAAGTGGCTTGGCATGCCACCACCAGCAGTGCGACATCAGCACTGACTGACATTTGTGTTGTTCAGTAGTTTCCCAGCTCATTGGCTTCTTCAAGGTCACATTAAGGTCACTCTAGTTCTCCCTCTTTGCAGAAGAGGAAACTGAGATTCAGAGTTAAAAAATCTGCCCAAAGGCCCACAGTCAATACAAGTGTGTGTCATGGGTGTTTGAAACCAGACAAAACCAAGTTTTCTGACTCAAAATGTCTCATGTCTTCTGCAGCACTGCAGCTGCCTCAGTGGTGACCTCTCAGTCTTTTAGGAACCCCGGGCCTTGCGAGAGTGCTGGGAAAGCCACGGCTCTCTGATTAGGAACCGTGCTCCCGGGAGAAGGAAGAGGAAGAAAAAGAGAGGGAAGAAAAACACGTCTCTGAGCGCCTGCTATATCCCAGGCACCTGATCCTTTCACCTCTCCCTCCCACCGAAGGCGCCCAGCCCGTGCGCCCCTCGTCACACGGCTGGAGTTGTGTCGTTGTCACTCCCGTGACTGTGCATCAAGATGCACATTTTTCACACTTCACTTGATTTCTCCTGTGATTTGCCTCTTCATGCTATTTGTCTATTTTTCTACTTGTTTTTTTTTTGTTTTTTTCCCTGTTGATTTCCTTATTCCTTTCTTTATTATCTGTATAATCCTTTGTTGGTTTTATATGTCACAAATATTCTAGTGTTAGTCTTGTCTTTTTACTTTGTTTATGGCATAGTTCAATTTTTTAAAAAGTTTTTAAATTTTGATTTTTTATATTTAGGTCTTTAGTATCCTGGGATTTTGTGTATATAATTTATGAAGTAGGGATCAAATTTTATATCAATCATGTCCAAACACTACTTGTTGAGTAGTTTGACCTCTACCCACTGAATTTCAGGGTCATCGTGGTCATACCTTGTTTCCACATGTGTGTGGAGCTGTTAATGAGCTCTGTCTTAGTCCTCTGACTGCCCGCTCCCGGACCATACTGCCAGACCACACTGCCTGAGTTACTGTGTCTGCAAAGTGAGCCTCACTTGCTTTCAAATTTGTCTTGGTTCTCTTAACCCTTTGCTCTCCCACAGGAGTTTCAGAATTGTTAACTACATGCGCATACACCCTTCACTTCTGTGATTTTTCACTGGAAGTGTACGGAATGAATAGATTAATTTGGAGATAATTGATTTTTTGTGCTCTTAATCCCTCATGGGGCGTGAGTTTGGGAATATCTATCACAGGTGAATGAAGGCCAGAGCTCTGCCTGGCAGCTCCCCTGTGGAAGGAAAATTCTTTCCCAATGGACATCTGACTGAACTTTGGGCACATTATAATAGATATATTTCTCAATGGTGAACCAAGGTGAGAAATGATTGTTGTAGTGCAATTTGCCAAGGTTTTTTTTCTAGCTGAGTGAGCCAATATATGTAATTAGGGAGGAGAGAACATGTAAGAACAGGGCAAGGGCCAAGTCCGCCGGATTCCCGTGACAACCTGCCAGAGAGCGCTTCCACCCTCCAGGGCATAGTGTGCAGGCTTGGCGGGCTGCAAACTCTGCCAGCCAGACGAGAGACGCAGAACACAGTCACGAGGAAACAACAAGACTCTTGGAGCCTGCTGGGTGTGACATGTCCTGGCCAATCTCACTCTGGAGCTTATCACCGTTCCACTCTGACGAGTGCTTTCCTCTTCCTCTCAGCTTTCTGCCATAAATACTTAGGATTCAAGGAAAACCACTCCTGAATTCTAAAGAGTATTAATGATAATGCTTTACTCTGTAAGGCTTCAATACTGTTAGAGGATTTTTAAAGGATGAGAGCCTATTTCTTTTCATTCTTAAGATTTTCAAGAAAATAAAATAAGTGGATGTCTTATATTAAACTTCAGAGATACACATAGTATTTTTGAGTGGGGGAATGAAGACTGTAATGCGTGCTCGTGACTTTGACCATAGGCATTGTCACGGTCAACCATTTGTAGTTCCCGCGATCGTGAGAGTAGTGGTACTCCTTTCTCCTTGTTCAGATAGGAATAATGAATCAGAGGTTTCTACATCAAACATGGTTTTAAGGAGAACACCCCTTTTAGAGTTGGAATACTCTAGCCTTTGGTAATTTTTTTTATCCTCACCCAAGGATATCCTTATTGATTTTAGACAGAGGGGAAGGGAAGGAGAGGAACAGCGGTGTGAGAGAGAAACATGGATTAGTTGCCTCTTGTGTGTGCCCCAAGTGGGAACCGAACCCACGGCCTTCTGGTTTGTGGTACTGTACTCCAAGCAACTGAACCACAGGGACTGGGGCTGGCTTTTGGTAGTTTTAAAGCATGGCACCCTCTGTCCTTCTAAAATTGCTCAATTTGGTATATTGGGTTTTTAAATGGAAATTTTTAAAATATTTTGCTGAGATTTTGAGACTATCTTTGGGATCTTTCAAAGACAAACGTACGATATCCGTGGGTGATAATCACTCCTTTGAAGGTACATTTTGCACCAAGAAGGAAAACACAGCTGGCCAACCATCAGAGCCAACTGTGGCACTGAAAGTGCAGATCCCCAGGTACCACGCCAAGAGGTTCACTTTTAGCCATCCGCGACAGCCTTCTGTGCTTTTGAAGCAGGCATCTTCTCCCTTCAGCTTTTTACAAGTAACCTATTTCATTTCCCACTGTAATTAATCATTCCAAATTTACAGGCTTCCACTATAATTAATCATTCCAAATTTACAAGCATTTACTCTCTTTACTTAAGATCTAAAAGATGATTTAAAAGGATGTAGCATTTACTTTCAAAATCCAGTTAATTTCTCTGTGATGAGAACCTTTTCACAGATCTGTACTTAAATCCATGAGGATAAGAAACTCAGAGGGGAAAAAAAATCCAGTTAATTTAAGAATGAGACAAAAATACATTTAATGTACAAGTCCCTAACTTACTATTTCTTATTTTAAACAGGGAAAAGATTACAATTCTCATAAGACTTTCTGTAAGTGGAAACTTGGAGAATGAAAAGGAGACTTAAATTTTGTTTTAAGACTTAAGTCATTAAAAGAATCATTCCATTTGAAACTTGCGTTGTTTTACATTTTTTTGGAAAGTGTGCCCAGGAATGTCTGATAACTGAGGCCAGCGAGAAGGCCGACTTCCAGTGGGAGCTGTGACTTTCTGTTGGTGAGGAATTCTGTCTCCTTGGTTTGTCTGTTAGCTGGTGGTGTTTGGGGATGGAACTCTTTGCCCTGCACTCTAGCGGAAGCACAATTTATTTTCCTGTGGATTAACACTTCGAACTGATGAAAACAGAACCTTTATGAAAAGGTCAGTGTTACATCCTCATGTTTATTTCTGTGGCAAGGACATGGTCTGATTTTGCCTAAGTTCCGAATGGATGTGTTTGGGGGAAGCACATTTTAAGTGGGGGCTCAGACTATAGATATAAGGATACAACTAGATTTGGGGAGCTAGGCCTCTGGTTCACTAAAGAGATGTAAGTTCAGTGTATAACTAAACAAAATTCATCATATTATACTAATATAGTCTCACTGAACAAATACAGATAAAACAACACACATAAAAGCATGAGTTCCTCTTGACGTCTCCCATTCTAATCTCACTAGTCTTTTAATAAGTAACCCTTGTCATCAGTTTGGATATAATCTTGTGCTCTTTTTTCTAAGCGTTCACATACAAATGGATGGGCAAAGTCAGACATAGAAGCAAATGGGGTTTTTAAGAGCATGTATGATACCCCGTTCTGCGTGTTGCCCTGCTGCCTGCGGTTTTCCACTTAACTACATCTTAGAGTTCTTCCCAGGTCACTTCAAATATACTTACCTTGTTCAACTTCTAATGGCTGCATAGTATTCCATGTTGGTAACTTAATTCTTGTCTGTGGATGTGCATTTTAAATAATTGTTTCTAATTATTCTCAATTACACACCATGCATAATGACTACCCTCTATACCACATACTTCTTGGTATCCAGGTGAGATTATTGCTAGGGTAGGTTCCTCAGAGTGGAGTTGCTGAATGAAAGGGCCTGATTGTTTGTCGTTTCAGTAGACGCCACCTTACTGCCCTCTGAAATGACGTTGCTAACCTACATTTCCACCAACCCACAGTCATCACCACCAAGGCTTGATGTTATCAAGCTTTGAAATGTTTGCAAACTAATGGTGAAGGGAAAAAAAACCTATATTATATTTTGATTTAATGAGATTTAATTTTTAAAGCCTTTTCAAATAAATTCCTACACATACACAGAGGAACCCTTTGTCTGTCCATATGCTCATGTTTAGATTCACCATAAATATGCCCTGTTATAGTCACAAGTCGGAACTGCCTCCAAAGCCCAATGGGAAGACAGAATCAGTGGCTTCTATGGCAACCAGCTTTGTGCTGGATGCTGGGGGAAAAGAGGTGACTATTATGTGATGAGAAGTGAGGTGACAGTGGCTTCTGGAAAATATCCTTCCTACTAGTGTAAGTTGATGCCTGGAAATGTTCTTTAAGAAAACAAGCCCCTTTAGGTTAAGCACTGACCCTTTGCAAGAGATCCTCACTCACAGAAAGGAGCTGGTCTGCGCCGTGAGGGCGCGGGATGACCTCCACAGTCCCTTTCAGCTCGAACGTTCTGGGATTCTTTGATGAGATTAGCTCGTTGGCAGGAATCAACAGAGCCTTGAGGGCACTGGCATTCAGGAAAAGGAGGTAGCCAGGAGTGGTCTGCAGCGCCCTGGCCAGGGTGACTCAGTTGGGTGAGTGTCATCTCACACAGTGAAATGTTGCCAGTCCGATTCCCGGACAATGCACGTACCTAGGTTGCGGGTGTAGGTTTGGTCCCCGGTTGGGGCCCGTATGAGAGGCAATCAGTCGATGTTTCTCTCACACATCAGTCTCTCTCTCTTTCTCTCACTCATCAATACACCATACCTTTGGGTGAGGATTTAAAAAAAAAAAGAATAAGAATCCTCAGTCTTGATGTAAATTGACATAAAATAAGTATTGAGAGGCCTTACGTTTAATTAAATTAGTCCAGACACAGCTAAAAGAGGCAGAATGTGTTTAAAACGATGTCATCTATTACTAAATAAAGTCCACTGGGAATATTTTTAGTGCATATTATCCTCGTCAATTTCTAATGGTTATCTGCTGAATAATTGTCTGTGCCATTGACATTCTGACACCCTAGAGCTTTTATGGTAGGCTCTCATTTCATTATATTGTTTGGTAAGTAAAACGTTCTCGGTGGGCTAAAAATAAAGGTGTACCACGTGTCTGAGTTCGCCCTGCCCTTGTGGTTCTATTTCAGGCATACTGAAGGGCTGGGAAAGCACAAAGGGGCCCATGAGGTCTTAACAGAGCCATTGCAATGCGAGCTCAGGGTCTCTCTTTGCACCATCCTGTTTTATGCTAGGTTTTGGTTTACATAATGAATAAGCCCAATGCTCACCTTCAACAGGGGCTTAAAAAGAAGTTAGTGAGTGAGTGACTAACATGGTTGCTTTGCCATAGAGATGTTTAGACGTCAGCACACTGCACAAGGCACACTCTTGCTCTCCCATGCCAGAGGAGCTGGGGGCTGCAGCCTGCCTCGGGCGAGGCACACGCGCCTGAATCACTGGGCTACTCCCACACCTTTGTTTTGTTTTAAGTATTTTTACTATTTTAGCTTTTCTTTAGCAGCAGCAGGGTAATGTCAAATTCAAATCATACCGAATTCCATTCTGCTTAATTCTTTTTTTTTTGAGGGGGGCGCTTTTCCCTTTCGTGGTAGATGTATACGGGTCATATCTTTGGCTGTCTTAAGCTATGTTATACACGTAGGCAAATCTCATTTTGATGAGAAATAATCCCACACCAAAATGCTCGGGATAACTACACCATTTCCAAGGCCAAGCCACCGGCCGTGTGTTTTGAGTAGCATGTATTAGAGTTGCCCTCGGCCTTCTGTACTCACCCTGAGGTGTTGCTCAGTGAAAGTCCCACCTAATGACATTAACAATAGCCACCTTTCACTGAGTGTCAAGCTATTTCAAGCCTTTCCCTATATTAGCTCGTTACTCCCCTCAACAGCCCTCGGAAGGAGGTGTTATTGTCACCCATATCTCACTGATGCAGCCCAGAAAAGTGATGTAACTGGGCTGGACCCACACAGGTAGTGCTGGGCAGAACCAGCAGTCACACCAGTCTCCCTAGCCTGGGAGCCCACGCCCCTAACAGCCACATGATTCCATCTTTCCTAAGTCGGTATCATCAGCCAAGGTGGTCACATCTCTCCAGGTCAGCTCCCAGCCCCTCTCCATTTACATCGGCATTGAAGTCCGAACTCTGAACTTCTCCCAAACTATCACGCACTTTCCAACCTCCGCATCAGGCCCACCGCCTCCCTGTCCTTTACTGAGAAAGCTCAGAAGCCAGGCAGGCTTTTGCCAGATCTCCTGCAGCTTCTGCCCTCACTTTCCTTTTGCTTTGGCTACCACTCCTCCACCACATCGAGTCACGATTTTGACCCTTCACCTCCACTGTCTGCGCACTCTGGTCCTTCTACACATACACGCTAGAAAAATGTTTCCTCTCACAGGCCGTTTCAGTAAACTCGCCCCTGCTGAAGAACCAGCAGTAGCTTCTCTTCAGCTGATAATCTAGTTTGAACATGGCCTTCCGGCATTCGCCATCCGGTCGGTACCTGGCCCCCATGACCTAGCTGTCTGAATTTCCCTTTTCCCACTCAGGGCAGGCCTTCTGTGTAAGCAAGGCAGTCTGTCTCAGATGCAGCCGTTCATTCCACAGGCGAGCCCGTGTGCGTGTCTGACGTCCAGAAGCGCCGTGTCCGCTGATGGCAGTAGTTCAGTTGTGCACAGTGGGGTGATGCTCCAACACAGTGTTTCTGGGGTCTTTGAGATGACTGCAGGGGAGCGTCTGAGCCACTGGGCAAGAAGCCAAGAAGGGAACTGTGTAGTTTTCTAGGCTCTGTGTACAGAGGGACCCCCCATAGGAAGCTAAAAGAGGTGTCAGAAAAAGCAATCACGCTATCTGCCATGTGTCTATCCTCTTACCTGTCTATTTGTTTATTGTCTGTCCCCTCAACTAGAGAGTCCTGGAGCAGGAATGTGGTGCTTATTTATAGATGTGTCTCCTAGAAACTGTAGCTAGTGCATAGTAGGTACTTAATAAATATGTTTGATTAATTCAGTCGGCTGGAAGTGGTTTTCTAGAACTGTGCTAAGAAAGGGTATGAGGCTAATTGCTAGGCCTTGACAATGTCATTCATGGGCTTGGAGAGAGGGCAGCACCAGCAAACTGCTACCCAGGGCCTGGGAAAATCAAAGCAGGTTGCCTGGGAAAGGTATCTTTTGAGCTGGTTATCAAGGAAAAGAAGAGTTTACCAGGTATAGGATCCAGAAGGACATCTCTAACAGGGGAGGGTGGCCTGAGGGTCTTGACCGCCCCTCTCCGTGGAATGTGCTCGCTTCTGCCCCCATAGAGCGTCACGATCTCTCTCCACCGCCAGAAATGCCCTTCCCTCGCCAACTTTCTATCAGTCTGCGTCTTCTCTCCTTAGTCCTTTGTCCTTCAACAAGAAGTTTCTTACCCGAAGCCACAGGACAGATTGCAACCAGTCTGAACCCTCAGAGATCATCGTATGGCTTAGGGGTACTAAGCGCCCTTCTGAAATGTCAACTCATAGGAGTAGAGTTTTATGTTTCCTATTATTTCATCTGTGTGCCTCTTTCTAGCTGCCATTAGAATCTGCGGGTTGCAAGAGTCCTCCCAGATCACCTTCAAATCTCCTACTCGAAGTGTTCAGCCTTCTACAGTCAGGTTACTAAATTTCCCAGAGACCAAGACCGTGCCATTAGCTTCCAAAGCAGGATTTCTTTTTGTCCTTAGATCTCATGGGCCTAGGTGTGGCCCTGAAGTCTCTTCACCTAGCACAGCCATTAATTTTTGAATGTCCAAATGGGAGGGGTCTCCCTCTGAAGCTCAGAATTCAGACCCGCATTGCTGAGTATAATCAAAAGAGGCCTGAGTCATTCCGAAGTCCAATACCGGATGTCAAGGGTCTCAGACCTACTGGTGCTCAACAGTGTCCAAACTTCCCTCGATGCCTTTCTGCCGCCACTGCTTCTGTTCATTCTCCCTCAGGTGCCCAGTCAACTCCGGTTGACTGTGGCATGTCAGGCACTGTACAGGGTCTGGTGAGCATCTCAGAATGTCAGAAAAGAGTAGGGAAGACTGGCAAGCAAACTGCCCTCAGTCCTCCTGAGTTGGGGTGCCAGCCGCCGAGGGAATGTGTGCTCCCTGCTTGGGTTGGAATTCCTGAGCCAACTGGACGGGGAGCTGCTGTTACCAGCAGGGTGGGGCTGCTCTCTTGGCTTTCTCCGGTGTCTTTGATGTCATCAGCCAGTGGCAGGGTGCCACCACAGTCGTGTTTGCCAGGACGAGGCAGATGGCGTATTCCTACCAAATGTGCGTGGATCGGAGCGGGATGAGAATTACGTTCCTGGCATGTCTTTATTTGGCCATGATTCCTCATTTGCTTCCCTAGCTTTCCCTTCTCATTTTTTTTTTTCATTCTTTTTCCCCTTTCATGGCTTCTAGTATACTCCCCAACCCCCACCCTGTCCTTGCCCTAATGAAACAACCCATTGAACGGTATTGAAATTGCCACCTTACTTGTCTGTAGCCTATGCTAGACCGTCAGCCCCTCAAGGGCAGAGGCCATGCCTGTCCTGCTCACTCCGAGAGCCGTGTTGCAGTGCCTGACGCATCGTAAAGACACCTGCTGTGCATGTGTGCTGAGTGACCTGACCGGATGCCTTTCCTGACTGATGTCCCTGTGTTGGGCCCTGGGGGGAAGCTGGTTGCATATGCTTTTTGTACAAAGAACAGCATAGCTGCAGGTTTCAGACAGACTTGAATGTGAAACTCACCTTTGTCACTTACTAGCTATGTAACCTTCGCTGAGTCCCCTTCCCTCCATGTCGGTAGCTGAAGGCACTACCTACTGCCCAGCGCTGCCAAGAAGATGAGGTGCATTAACAAGAAAATGATCTAAATCGCAGGAAAGGTCAGTGTTCATTTTCATTTCCCTTCCAATTGGCTATATAGATTCTTCATTCGTTTTCCTGTTTTTCCTCTAGAAATTGGAAAGCTGGTGTTTGTATCAGTGAGGGTGGGCTAAAATCCAACACCACCAGAATCTGTGTCTTCAACAACAATGCTTGGTTTCTCCTCTGGGCTCTGTGTCCACCTTGGTCGGTGGGGGCTCGGCCAGGTGGCCTGGGGGCTCCTGTCCGTGGAGCCTTCTGTGATGACGAGGCAGGTGGAGGGGAAGTGGTGACTGCGTATCGGGTTTTCAAGGCCTCCACTTGGAAGTGGCACGTGTCGCCGACACTCATACTCCACTGCCCAGGGTGAGCCCCACGGCCCCGCCGTATTCGGGGAAGCGTGTAACCCTACCACACGGCCGGAAGGGGAGGCTTGGGGGGTGGTTGAACCCCAGCCCACGCCAGCGATACTTGAGATGAGTTGACTTTAAACGCCCATGAAATCTTGAGGTACTCGGACCTAAATTCAGAGGGAGGACTGTTGAGCAAGTGAGTAAAATCAGTAAGGTTGCGATGGTGAGTGGCAGATGGCCTTCTCTAGGGAAGGAGTTATTTTAAGGAAATTAGGTGTTAGCTGATAGCTGGGGCTCTTGAGTTGCAGGTCAAACTTACACACCCACCAGGCAGCAGGGCCCTCTGCTTGGCGGCAGGTCACCGGTCGCTGGACTAGCCCTGGTGTCGGGGCACACTTGCACGTGATGAAAACACGTTTC
The DNA here is from genome assembly GCF_004126475.2 of Phyllostomus discolor. NCBI lineage: Eukaryota > Metazoa > Chordata > Mammalia > Chiroptera > Phyllostomidae > Phyllostomus > Phyllostomus discolor. Next base: position 31,128,086 of record NC_040903.2, on the reverse strand, counting down.
TTTCCGAAACTAACCTAGAATTTAAGCTTGCCGGAATTTAAACAGAAGCTTCTTCTAGTTATTTGCTTACATTTGGGCTGTTTGACCATGTTTATGCCGTACTTCTTACTATAATTCCTTGGTTGTTTATTGATTGCCTGTTGTGGTAAAAGGTAACATTTAGGAGTCCGGGCTCTGGGTCCTGACCGCCTGGGTTCAAATTATGGTTCTGCCATTGATTGGCTGTGTGGCCTTGGGCCAGTTTCTCAACCCCTCTGTGCCTCATTCTTCTCCTCTCTGAAATGCGGATGGTGGTAGCACCTCCCTCATAGGGTAGTTCTGACGAGCGAGTGAATTAATGCGTATAAAGTGCTTAGAATAGCACTTGTCACAGGGTAAGCGCTCAGTAAATGTTAACTAGTATCATCATTTTTAGGCACAGTGGGGAAATACAAAAGGGGTTTGACACAGGAAGAAATGGGTTTTGTTTGCTATTGTATACCACACTTAGAGTGGTGCTGCGTGTCAGGGGCTCAGTACGTATTTGCTGAGTGAATCAATGAATGGACTCTCCCCTCAGGAAATTTAAAACCCAGTCTAATCCTTGATTCCTTTCTTGGAATAATAAGAGAACTCCCTTCTCTTAAAGCTGTCCTGACCAACCTTGAATTTTCTGTCTTCACGGCTATGTGTTTTCTGATGCCTGCTAAAGTAAGTAAATATTAGCCCATCAGGTCAGCTTACACAGAACTAATAAATACTTGAGTTGATTTAAAGTTAACTTACAAGGAAAGACTGAGTAAACAATGGAACAGGCAGGGCACCGAAGGGGCAGAATGGAAAGTGATAAAAGAAAGGGCTGGAGTGCGGGAAGCACAGGCCCAGCCGACACTGAGCCAGAGGAGGCGGCGGAGTGGGGAGGCTTCGCCAGCTTCCACCTCCAGACTTGGAAGAACTCGTAGGACGGAGCTGCAGGGGCCCGTGCACCGCCGCAGGCCAGGCAGCGGCGTCCCCCACGGTGTGTGGGGAGAACTGCGTGGGCACTGGCAGAGCTCCACAGAGCAAACAGATCTGACAGTGCCCAGGGGAAGAGACGCAGTATCCGAGGGTCTTATTTGAAGACCCTCGCTGACTTAGAAAGGTTGTACACGTCAGGGTGATGGCCGATCCTCTGAAAAGCAGGGGAGAAGGCACCTGACCCCACATTTAGTGGCAGAGTCGGCCTTTTTCATCAGGTTTTCTTCTCTACTGGATGCATAGACTCTGCCCTTGACCTTGTTCAGAGACACGGAAACCCTATAGACCACACTGAGGGGTGAAAACAAATTGAGTGGCTGATTTCTGCCATGGATCAGGGACACAGCAGCCAGGGGAGGCAGGTGGGGCTACGGGGGCAGTAATGCTCCTTTGGGAAGGTCAGTCCAGGTCACCAGGAATAAACGACACCACTGCCCGGGGACCAGCCTGGCTCCCCCCGCTGCCAAAGGGAGTGGCCCTTTGTGCAGCCATGAAAAAGAAAGGCATGAAATTGATGTGTATTGCTTTCCTGAACTAGAATATCTCTCCTCTTTTGCTAATTTAAAACTGAAATTTTATGCTTGTTTTTTTAAAAATCGAACAAAACAGCACTATATCAAGTAGAAAGTAGAGGTCTACCATAATCCCAGAGATAACAACTTTTGATAGGTGCTATTTCAGTCACCAGGTAATTACTGGGCACCATCTATATGGGCCAGCCACAAACACTGCTTAGGAGGTTCAAATACATCAATAATTAAAACAAAGATCTTTGTCTTCATTCAGCTTACATTCTAGAGTTGCACTGTCTAATATGGCAGACACATGTGGCTATTACATTAATTAAAACAAAATGCAATTTAAAATTGAGATTCCGTACTCACAACTAACCACATTTCAAAGTGCTCAGCAGCCATATATAGCTAGGGCCTACCATACCGGACCACAGAGTTATAGAATATATCCATCATTGCAGTTGTTCCACTGGGCAATGAAATTCTGGAAGACTGATGGTTATTAACAGTTTGTAATAGGTACATGCAATGTGTGTGTTCAGGTATGTGTGTGTATTTATCTGTGTGTGTATCTAAAAATACATATCAGTATGTATACTACCATACCTACTGTTCAGCAATCTACTTTTGTCACTTAACCATCTGGCACAGGCCTCTTCTCTTGTCAATAAACAGTGGGCCAAAGACATCAGTTTTTGCCCGCATACGAATGGGTGTGTAATTCCAGTTTTTCACTGTAGCAAACAATGGAACTGGGACCGCCCTTGGAACCTATACCCTCACACATTTCTCCCGCCCTTCCCTAACCTCTGTTCTGCAGAGTGGGCGAGACGGCACGTGCGACATGCTGAGACAAGGGCTAGTGCCTGCTGGTGTGTGTGGCTGTGTGAGACCTTACTTCAAGGAGTTGCTGCTTCAGAGACTTGCTGCCTAGAGCAGTCCCTGGGGCTTTTCTCAGCCCACCGCCAGACAGCCATAGCCTGCCTCTGGAAGCGCAAAGCCCCGCCCCACAGCCAGCAGTTCTCCGTGGAGCTCGGGGAGGGTGGGGGCTTTGTCTTCTGCTTTTTGTTTTCAGAAGAATTACCCATTTTTAATCTAGCCACCTATTAGATTTACTGACCATCTCCCAAGCACCTGGGCCTGAATGAGATGCCAAACCCCTTGCAGTTCTGAGAACTGCCCCATTTCATGAGCCCACAGTGAACCTTCGTGACCACAAGACTGTTCATTAAACCTAGTCCTGTGCTATCAGCACGGTTTTTTCCACCTGGAGGGAGGCAAGCAGTTGGTGCAGAAATGAAGGCAGATGGTGTCTGCTGTGTGAAGAGAGAATTCAAATGTTACCAACCTGGACGATCTGGGTTGATCGTTTTTTCTTCCCCTGGTGGAGGCCAGAAAGAAATTCTAACCATTCTGGAATTTTGATTTCTAGTCCCTCTTGACGCCCTTGCCCTTCCAGTGAGACAAGCAGCTCTGTCTTTGCTCGGGGGGGTGAAGTGTACATTCTGCCTTGTGATCAGAGAGCTGGCTGCAGCTAACCGGTTCTGCAACTCCTCCTTGCACCCGTCTTTCGAGGGAAAGAGTCCCAGCTCTGCGGCGTCCAGGCCTCCTCATCAGCGGGGGACAGAGAGTAACTGTGAAAACAGCTGTGGGCTTAGGAATGTTCCTGCCCAGAAGCACGTGAAAGCCTAGAAACCTTAAGACTTTGTGATAATTCGTTTCTGTTGACACTCTAAAACACCATGCAGCTACCTCCATCAAAGTTTGAAGGAGATGGGTGAAAGGCTCCAGAGGTGCTTGAGACTGGCCTGGGCCTGGGACAGGTAGGAAGGCCCTGCAGGGCTGCAGAGGCGGCTCGCTCCTGCCCTGCAGGAAGCCCGGCTCCACGCTCGGGGCTGGGGTGGCAGGGGGTCAGCTGCCTTCTCTGCCACCCCTTCCGGACCCCAGGTCCGACTTCAGTGCAGCTTGGGCCCTGAGCTGCAGGAGGTAGAGGCTCCTCTCTGTGAGCTTTCCTGGTCCTCTGCCTCCATTTGCAGGGCCCACCCCTCAAGGGTCTTCCTAGCCTCCGACAGAAGCCAGGAAGATGAGGAGAAGGGTGAAAACACACCCTTCTCCTCCATGCCACGGGCCCATCGGCAACCCGCGCTGGACTTCGTCCCATCTCTGAAGCAGGCACGGCTCACCCACACACTAATCCACGCTGCCTCCAAAAGAAAATGCAGAAAAGCGATAGATAAGAGGCCTCATTTAGCGGGAGCTTATATTTCAGGCGTAGCGATGCTGGCTCGGTTCAATGGAGATTTACAACAACAGGTGCAGTGGAACCTTAGACTGCGGCCCAGGGTGATTTTTGTGTGTGTTGGAGGTGGGGGGGGGAGGGGGAGCAGGGGTCTCATTTGATCTGTCTGCTACTAGAAGAAAAATAAACACCATTTGTTCTTCTGTTCTTTTAAGAAACAAAAGGGATGAAAGAAACTTTAGGCCAATAAGCTTCTCTTTTGTTCTTTCCTTTTTCTCAAATAGATCAGAAAATGAGTCCATATTAACAGCCTCCTAGCCTTTCCCAAAAATATAGATAAAAAGACGTTACTGTCCCTGCATGCTTATAGAGCTCAGGAAGACAAGCCCGCTGCTGCCGGGGCTCCAGGAGCATGATGGGAAGGAAGAGGCTGTTAGACTCTTTTTAAAAATTCCTGCAAATGGGAGCGAGAACAGGAGGCAGAGGAGGGCCAGGCAGTGATTTGAAAGGCTTTTAAGTGGGCCGTGATTGGGACTTCTGATTCCATTCTTTCCTACAAATGGACAATCAGTGTCGCACAGGTTTGTGTAATTGGCAGATAAGCCAGAACTTGAATGATTGATTCATTGTTACTTGGATAAGAAAGCATTTTCCAGTGACATATTACAGGCAGAAATGACGCATACTATTCCCACACTCTCAGTTTTATTGGCATTCCTCAAACCAAGTATAACCTTATCTCTTAAAAATCCTTCACGCGCCATGGACCTTTGGTACTATTTTTAAAACCTGCTATAAGACCTGGACTAAGATTCAGACCGGAGCAGAAACAGTGCACCTTGATGTGGTCTTTCACAGCTTCCTTCTTTGCTGGCACCTCCAGGAAGCCTTCCAGGTGATCTTCTTGGGGCTGGGTTGGGGAGGCGGCTCTGGGCTCCTGCTGCAGCTCACACCGCCTCTCCCCCAACACACACACATCTCCTCGCTGGGCAACTGGGAGGGCGGGGTGCGGAAAGTCAGGGGGTGCAGGGCTGGTTGCAGGTGGTAGCCCACCAGGCACACTTCCCGCAGGACAGGCGGCATCAGCATCAGCATCTAGCAGGTGTTGGACGGACTAGCCCTGGAAGGAGCATCTGGGCTTCATTCCCACCTCTCTGAAATGCCGGACTACTCGTTGGTTCTGAAACTGTGCACCAGGGGAACACCGTCCACTACTACAAGTCCTGTGATAGCAGAGTCTTTTTGCAAGTCAAAGGAAAATAGTGTAAGCAGATCAAATTTTCCCCACTCTCAGTTTGCATCCATTCCGTGTTTTCTTATCTTTGTTGCTGCTTCAGCTTTTGTAGCACCCCAAAAAGAACAAGCAAGAAGCAAGCAAACATTAATATTGAAAACTGCCAGCTGTGCTTACCTCACAGCCATGCTTGGTGATGCCCTTTCGTGCGTTCCATATAGGCTTGTTTTCCCCAGTTTTCTCAGGAAAATGAGAGCAAATGCAGTCTTTTGTCACAGTGTCCTAGGAGGTGCAGCCCGGCTCCCAGGTGCTCTGCCACCCGGCAGCTTCTGGAAACAACCAGATGCAGGTAATGGCTCAAGTCAGCTCTGAGAGCTCATCCAGCAAACCATGTCGAGCTACTCCGAACCACCAGAAATGTCAACACACTTTCAAAGGGGACGATGGTATAAATGGCACGTTTGTAATTCAATAGAATTAATGCAACAGAATGAAAACAGCCTGTTAGGAAGCACTGGAAGACAGGCTGGGTTTGGGAGTGTGCTCGTCTGTGATGACTGTCCAGGGCCCGTGTGCCGCCCTCCTCCTCGGGGACACGAACAGCAGGTTGTGGGCGTGAGCTCTGGCGTCGGTGGCTGTGTGGGCATTTCCCCCACCAGGCTTCATTCCTGGAAAGGGGGGCCCAAAGCCGAAATGATGTCATTTCCCCATAGTAATAGCCCAATAATAGGATATTATAAAACCAATCACAAATAGATGCCTTAAGCATGGTATTTCAGTTATTCTGAATACTGAACTTCAAGATCTTATCTAAGATGATTTAGACTGAGTTCATAGGATAACCTAATAATCAACACAGACAATTGTATTATTTAATGTGATACAGTGTCAATGTCACAACCGTTTTTACCAAGTCCTTGGTGCCTCCCATATTTAACCACATAAAAGGGTAAGATAAAGGGTAAGATAACTGTTTGCATAGTTAGGGTACTCAGAAAAGCTTCTTTGGAGAGAAATGTTTGGAAATATTTGGGGCTGTTTCCTAGTTTCTGCAATGATCCAGGATTGTCTTGTTTTTGGCCTCCTTGGTGCTTCCTGAAACGGTGCAGAGGTCAGGTTCAAGGGGCCGTTGGTTCCACGGCCTGCACCCTGCCTCCTGCTTCCTGGGCCTCACTGCCTCCTCGGTCTTGCACCCTGCCATTAAACATGCAAGTTCCAAAGCATTTTCCTGACAGTTTCCCTTCCTTCGGGCTTCCCCACGCGTCTGCTCACAAAGAGCCTCAGGGCTTGGGCCAGGATTCTGGGCAGTTGCATCCTCTCGTGACCTCGCACACCTCCCCACCGCCACCGCACGTCCCAAACCTGCCTAATCATAACAGGTTTCAGCTGTCCTCTCGTCCTCGTTTCAGCTGTTTTTAGAGAGCTGAATTCGCTGGAGGCTGAAGAAGTAGTGTGACCGGTTTCTGTTTCATTACATTTTTTAAGATGATAGCTGATACATTTAAAAGAGGGTATGAAATAGATGTGTTTATGCAGCATAAATATATCATAAACACCTACGAACCTACCACCCAATCCCTCAGGGTGGCTCACCCGCCCACCCCCACCCAGAGGTAACCCCGTTACTGAAGTTTGTATTTATCATTCTTCCTATTTAAAACAGTTTTATCTCATATCTATGCATACGTAAACCTTGTAGAGTTTAGTTTTGCTTGTTAAATTTAAAAAAAAAAAAACAGAATTTATGCAGCCAATTGAGGTTGCTCTTCCAAAGAAGCCTTTTTGGGAGGTGATCCACTTACGCAGGCAGGCTGCAATTGCTCAAAACCATCTGGGAGCTCTTTGTTTGAAATTTCCTGCAGAGATAGTTTATCTGCTCAAGAATCAGTGCCGTTGCTTTAGAGCCTGCTGGTCTGATTCAACCCTTTTTCCTACCACCCCTCATTTCCCCCCGTTCACTTGTTCAAGGATTAGTCAGCGGCTGCCTTCCCGGAGCCAGGCCCTGGGCTGGAGGTCAGCAGTGAACCAGGGAGAGCCTGTGTTCCCGCTGAGCGTATTGCCATCCCTCCTCTGCCCTCCTCCTTGTTGTCTGAGCAATAACTCCAGGCCACAGGCTAGAACATTCCAAGATACTGAGTAGGAGTCGGTGAACCAAGGGGTCACGCAATCAGTGTGTACTGGGAGCCTGAGGGGAGGCTGATGGAGGGACTTCAGGAAGGCATCAGCCTCTGTCTGGGGGCCGGCTCGGAGCCTTTGGCCTCACCTGGATTTCACTGGCTGATCTCCTTTGTTAGGCCACCTTCACTGACACACTCATCCAAGTCTGTGTCATTACCGCCACACCCGCCGAGGAGCCCCTGCCACATGGAAATGATCCCTGTAAGACCTGGCGTCTGACAACTGAGACTTGATTTTTTTATATGAGAGAGCCTTAAGAGTCACACTGCATAATAGTCATAGTCAATAGTCAAAAGGGAATATAGTCAGTGATGTTCCAATAGCTTTGTGTGGTGCCAGATGGGTACAGGATCTATCGGGATGACACTTAGTGAGGTACGTAATGTCTGATCACTGGGGTGTGCACCTGAAACTAGTATAATAATCTACATCAACTGTAATTGAAAAATTGAAAAAAAAACAGCTTTTTTAAAAAAGTCACACTAGGCAATTAAACAATAGAAACCTGACACAGGTACAATTGCCTGTGTTGTAAAGATGGAACCCCAAATATATGTGTATATTTATTTATATGTGCTATAATAAATGTGAGTTTTTTATATATTGTTATATATCATGTTCTCAACCAGCCTCCACAGGCCCCGCTCATTAGAATACCTGGCATTTCACAATCCCCCTGTGGAGCAGACCAGAACCGGAACTCTGAGCCCCCGCCGCTCAGAAGCAGTCTCCATGTGCGTGGGCGCGGCTGCTCCCCTTCGGGGTGAGCTGTGTGATGGCCGGGACTCCGCTGGGTTTGTTTCCAAACCTGCGTATGCCCCTTGCACTTAGGTTGCGAACCTTAATTGAATGTTCTCACGCACTGATGAAATATGGATTCCAAAGAAAATGGTTTCAGTGGAAACCAAATGGAATGCTTTTGAAAGACTCAGTAAAGCACTTTATAAATGTTTTTGAATTAGGTGTGAGAAGGTGATGGTAAAAGATTATAGGGGAAACACACGTTAAATGTAGAAGTATGCTCTCAGTTTGTGCTGCAGGTGTCTTTAGCATCTCGTTCCACTTTCAATGAAGTAAAATGGGAAATTCTACACGGTACAGACAGTTTAAAATAAAGAATGCTCATCAGCACACAGTACTCAAAAGATCTCGGCCTTTCCTCAAAAAATTAGAGAAAATAACGGGCATTTATGTTTTCATTTTAAATGACATTTTATGTATCTACCCGTGTGTGTACGACACCGATTTTCATGGTCCCTGATGTTACATGCCTGTGCTCACCTCTTGGTCCCCCAAGTGTTGGGAGAAGGGGGTTTCTGCCGCCGTCTGGCTGACGCACCGACCGCCACGGCCCTACACACAAGTGGTTTACACAGTCGGCCTCCCTGAGCATCTCAGATGTGACGACACTCGCTGAGACGCATCTGGTTTTCCACTTTGCTTGGTTTTGCTTATATTTACCGAACATTTACTGAGAAATACGAGAAAAGACTCCATCTTTAAAACAATGGTTTGAAAAGAGAGAAAAGGCGATGTCAGGCAGCTGGATGGATGAGGGAGGTCATGACCTCCGGCGCCCTGCCCTTTCTGGCCCAGGCGCACTCCCAGGCTGACCTTTTTTCTCACCGCCCCCAAGCCTGTGGAGGTGGGCCCCCTGCTGCCAGGGGCTTGCTGGGAGGCAGGTTGCAGACTGGAAAGTGGGCCTGGTGGTTTCAACCTTTGGGCCGGTACGGGGACGAGGAGGCCAGCCTCAGGTGACTGGGGTCCGGATGGGAAAGGACCTCTTGACCAGACTCAAATATTTTTTGATCCTAGTTCTTGGTGGTCAGCCGGGAGGGACCTTGAGGACTGTGAGGGGAGTACTCTCCCTTAGTAGAGACATATTTCAGATCCTATTTTAGCTATGCTCTTCAGCTTTATCCGGCCACAGAAGTGGCATGCTGTATGTTTGACCGGCTTACGTGCTTGTGTGTGTGTGTGCACGCGTGTGTTGGGAGGCCTTGGATGAGGACTACGTTAGCTCCACTCCAGACGAAGGCCTTGGACACAGCAGCCTCCTGATACAAGATGCTTTATTTTCCTTAATACCTAAGGAATAAAACCAAACTTGTGGAGCCAGACTGAGTAAGAAGCACAGCTTCATTGCAGCCATCCCAGGAGGATCATTAAGCTATTCAGCCTTCTCTCCATTTCACCTTCATTGTTGCTGAAAGTGTGGGTCCCTGCAGTGTGCAAAACCATGGAAACCACTGTTCTCGCTCCGCTGAGTGAAGGGGCTTCAGTAAGTGGAGACTGGTGGGAGGGGAGCGGGGAGAGGGTAGGCGCGGACACTGGAGCCCTGCTTCGTCCCTCTGAGGGGTAACCGGACCCCCGCCCTAGCGATGCCCAGGCCCTGCAGAGAAAGAAATTGCGGGGGCATGAGTCATCCCGTTTCAGGAGAACACAGGGGTGCCCTCGGGATTGGGGGGCCTCCCTTATTGAGAAGCAGGCAAATGAAGCACGCAGATCGTGCACGGCTGAAGGCTAGGATCACCTTGTGGTTTATTATCTATTTAACCAAGTGAGTTAAATGAGAATTGACTGGAACTGTACACTTCAGGGTTCCCTTACAAAACACTGTTATCTCATAAGCTGGTTTAATGGAGCAGGCTGTCAGGGGCTTATTAGAAGTAACTGAATCCAGCACCTCACAGGGACCCAAAGGAGAGTGCGCGGCCAAGCCCAGGAGGCCTCACGCCCTGTGTGGCCGGGAGAGACGGGCCTGGGGTCCAGCTGCAAACCGCACTGTTCGTGTCCGCTGCCAGCGGCAGGCCGGGGTCTTCCCAAGGAGAAGGCGCTCCGTTTTAAAGGCATGTCCTCGGTATTGAGAGTGAATTAAGTGTTTGGTTGATCTTTTATGTATGTAGTCATAGCACATGTGAAAGAAAGCAGTTGGTGAACAGAACTAACTCAAGTTAGGCTGCGAGGGTTTGAATCTTAGCTTTTCTCCTTACTAGTGGAGTGACTTTGTGTTATTTAACTTCTCTATGGCTCAGTTTCCCCATCTACAAAATGGGAATGACAACAGTTCCTACCTTACAGCATTGTTGTGGAGATTACATGAGCTAATAAGTATAAACTTCTTCAGATAGTGCCTAACCTAAGTGAGCGTTCAGTGATTACAGCTATCACTGTTTTCACAGAAGAGAATTCACTGCATTTCACAGCTTTTCCGCCCACCTCCTCTCTTAGCTATTAGTGGCAGCGTGAGTTTGGAATGAGCTGCGTTCACAGAGGAGATTCCGAATGAGGGGAAGCAGAGTATAGGGAGCAGCTCACGTCTGTGACCAGAGGGGTGTTTTGAACCCTGCCCTTGCTAAGGACAGTGATGCGATCTTGCACACGTCATTTGTCCTCTCCGATCCACATCTCTAAAGTGAGTCTGTGTGTCACTTTCATCGCAGGGTTTGGTAAATGAATCTAAATCCTGCTTTGCGTGAAGACTGAGATGATAATAAGAATGCCGAGAGACTGATACAGATGGCACGGTGTCCCGGAAACATGTGCACTGCAAAACTCTTGCTTTGAGGATACCAGACCCGCTGCAAGGGCTGATGGTCTGGGCGGAAGTCGCCCTTGTGCAGTTGGTAATTGGCTGTCTTTCAGGAACGTTTTCCTTTATTGGCAAATTTAGGAGTTCTTATTTTTCTTCCAACAGTTTCTTTGACAGTCTTGTTTTTCCCTTAGGTTCATTTGAGCTCCTTTACCAGTAACCTGTAAACAGTCTCGTCAAACAGCCTGCACTGCAGGTGACCTAATTCTTGACAATTACTTAGCCTTTGCTTAATTCCGATGTATAATCCACAATTGCCATGTGCAATCTATAATTTTCAGCAATTGATAATCCAGCAGATGATTCTACTCCACTAGTGGATGAACATCGTATTTACTTCCAAAAATTTGAAATAGAGCATATGAAAACCTGAAGTGGTATTTCTGTTCTCTAGAAAACTAATCACTTTAAAATTTAAAAACATAGCCTGTTGGCTGTGTTGTGCTCTAGAGGAATTGAAACACTGTGCATGGTGTCAGAACTAGCAATACTTTCATACCTTTGTTATTTGAAGGAGCAGCGCACTCAGACATGATTGATATATTATGTTAAGTGGTTTAGCCTGAGCGTTTAAGGAGAGAAGCCACACGACAGAGCAAGCAGCTGGAACCTTCCCATGTTTCTTCTGGTTGACTGTTGACTGACACACGAGCTGACGAGTCTCAGCCAGAGCTGTGCCACCAAGGGCAAGCACGGTATGTTGTCAGCAGGTGCTCTGTACTTGTGGGTCTCATTCGTCTTGGTTATGAACCTCTTTCAGAGCCAGGAGGAAGTTTTGGACGTGCTCCTGAAAAATGACACATTTTTTTTTCTTTTCACACAGCTTGGCCTAGGATTCTGGGGCGTTCACGTAAACATCCTGAATCCCCTCCATTGACGCCCCCGCCCCACCCCACTGTCGCTCCCTGAACGCAGGGAGGCTTCCTCTCCCTGGGCTCGACCAGGCTCTGATTGTCTTCAATGGCGATGAGCTGGACCTTTCTGGAAACCAGGAGAAAAAGCCTAGTCAGAGGAGTTTTATGATACAATAAAAAATACATCTCCTGGTCTTTGTCCCAGCTCCGACCACACAGCTCTTAAAGCCCTCGGAATGTCTGCAGTGAGGAGCGTGTCGTGTGTGCTAATGGCATCACTGGTGATCGGGACCCTCGACAGCTTCAGGGTGGGGGCTGCCTGGTCACCGGGAAAACCAAGACGTGTTCAGAAAATTAGATCCTCCGGGGAAAGGAGGTTGAGCTAATCACCGATGGCCAACGATGTGATCAATCGTGCCAATGTCATGAAACCTCCGTAATAACCTCTAAACAATAGGGTTCAGGGAGCTTCTGGGTTGATGAACACACTGAGGTTCTGGGAAGGTGGCGCAGCTGAAGAGGGTGTGAACACAACCCCCCACCCCCACCCCACAATTTGCCCTGTGCATCTCTTTCCTTGGGCTGTTCCTGAGTTGTAACTTTGTAATAAACCCAGGGCAGTAACAAAAGTGCTCTCCTGTGAGCTGGTTAGCAGGTTCTCAAACCCGAGGAAGGGGTCATGATCTGATGGCCGTTGTGTCCTGAGATGAGGCTTTGGGTGCAGGTACTGCATTTGGAAAGATACCCCAGGAAGCAGTCAGGAAGTAGGGAGGCGAGACAGGGAAGGAAGGAAAGAAGGCCAAAAGGGTGCCTTAGTGAGTGCGTGAAAGTCGTGGGCACCTGAGGCTCAGTCCTGCCCGGGCCCCTCAGAAGAGCTGTGGAGACCACAGTTCAAAAGCGTTCTCCTGGGGGATGAGAACGCCGGGTGGTTCGTGAGAGTGCTGCCTCCCCAGCCTGCTCCTCCAACTGGAGAAAGCCCTCAGACAGAAAAAGGGACACAGAGACAAAGAGCCAGAGAAACAGAGAGAGACACACACACAGCAGGTACTGAGGTACAAAGCAGCCAGTGGACCCAGGGTACAAAGCACCCACACCAGCGGTGACACCCAGAGTGACAGAGCAGATGCGTGGATGTGGATGGCGTCTGCTGACAGGAGTGTTCCTTAACGCCCATCCCTGAAATGCGGAAAACAACAGCTCCTCTCTCCTGAGTGATGTGAGGATCAATGAGTTAATGCAGTATTGCACAGTCAGAAATACCCATCTTGAATCTTTCTCTGTTTTTTTTTAACTTCTGACTTACCCACAATCATCTCTCTTCTGAATGAGCTTCTAACAAGAGAGAGAATAAATTCATCTATTATAAGTTTCCAAAAGAAAGAGAATCGTTGCCGAGGAGTCTTCTTACTTGCCCCCCTTTGCATTGGATCAGCTTCGAATGGCTGCCCTGTGAAATACGCCGTATGTTTAGGTCCATGTGAGAAAGTTGCCCATCCCTGCGAGCTCTGTTATTAGAGGGCTCTGTAGTCTTTCTCCCTCTTGCTGTTTTATTTTACGGAAACTGGCGGTAGAATTCAAGTGAGAGAGGTTCATCACAGCACCCCCCGTATTTCCCTGTGTCTCCTCGTATTTTCTCAGAGCTGTGTCCTGAAGACAGTGGATTCTGGGGAGCGCTCTCTCTGGGAAGCTTCCTCTCTGGGAAGCATCTGCAGTCTGGGGATCGAAGCTGGTGGCTGCGGTCCCAGGCAACTCTGAGTTCTGTTCTGTCAAAGGCATTTATACTCAATATGTTTCATTGCTCATGGATGGTTGAAACAGCCCACTTAACGAACTGCCAGGGGAAAATAGGGTTAAAAAAAAAACCCCAACTGTGTTACATCAAGCTCAAGCTGTCATGATTAAAACCTCATTTAAAGATTTGCTCACCCAAGAAAATGTCTCTGCATCGTTTCAGGCTGTGACTCTTCGGCTAACCTGACATTTCACCTCGCCAAAGTCGCCGTGGATGAGCTCTTCGCTTCACTGCGGGATGTTGCTGGCGCTCGGCATCTCCTGAAACAGTTTAAGTCTGTGTATGTTCCTGCAGACCATACCCACCAGGCAAGTACATGTGCTTTAGAAATAATCATTTCATCCGTGTTGCATTTTTAGGATTCAGAAACTACAAAAAAATATTTATTTCCATTTTAACCTCTCTAAAATGAGGGATTTGTCCTAGATGAACTCCAAGTCCCTTTCCAGTTCAGAGTTCCGGGTTCCCTGAGTCTGAAAGCCTCCGTATGGCAGGCTGGGTGTATCTGGCAGGCTGGGTGCATCTGGTGAGCGCCGGCACGGGACAGCCGCGCTTTTCACGGTGGCCCTGTCTCAGACTTAGGGCATAACCTGAGGAACGCCCCTCACTTCCTTGCCCCCCAGTTACCACAGGTGTCCCAGGAGAAGTGGCCTTAGGCGATTCCCAAGTTTCTGGATCTAAGCAGTCCCTAAACATTTTGGGCAATTAGAATAATAAAATCTCCTTATAGTACTGTGGCAATGAAAAAAAATGTTTGTCATAGCAAAAGCATTTGTTATTCAAAATGCCCCCACTGCTCTCTAAGAGGGAGCAGGTATTCGAGGAGTGAGTAGGAAGATGGTGTGAGAATCCCTGAATAAAGGAGTAATTGCTCCATGAACACTCGGCAGGGAGGGACCCTAGAGAGACCCAAAGGGAGGCCTAAGGAGTGAAGAAAGACTGGAGCCATCAGGGCTGGGCCGTCTCTGTTGGAGGCGGGAGGAAGTGCAACTCAGGTTCCTGGCGCCAAAGTGTGCTGTCAAGGAAGAGCAGGTGTTTCCGATGGAAGAGATCATTAAGTTTTGCTGTGGGGTGTGGGAAGGAACCTTCTCCTCCACCTCCCCGTGAAACCTTCAGTAAAATCCACAGTGACACAGCAAGGGGTTCAGCGGCAGGGGGCTGCCTTGTTAAGGCAGGCACGTGGGCAAGAGCGAAGGCCACCCCCCACAGCCTAGCAAAACCCAGACATGTCCTCCCGTGCAGCCATGGAGGAGCCGGTGCTTGAAGAGCTCGCCAGCATTCAGTTTTCCTTTGGTCTCTCTCATGACAAATAAGCCAGAGAGGTGTCATCATCCCAAGACCTAGGAAGGCCCAGTGACCTGCCACAGGCACGCAGATGCAAGGGCCAGGTGCCAGGCCTTTGCAGCCAGTGCGAAGTCCCCTCCCCTGCCGCACCACGGTCCTCCTGGAGGCTGAGGAGGCACTGACTGGTGGTGCCGGCGGGCATCTGAAGTCACCAACTGGGACGTGAAAGACCTCGGAAACCAGCGCTCGACTTAGAAACACAAATTCCCGTCCTTTTATTCAGTGATCTAAAAACACGCCTATCACAAATACAGATAAAGTCACTCTGATGATTAATTACATGTAGTTTTGCTATTAAAAAAATAGCAATCCTACATAGTATAGGATGGACTAGTTCTATAAGACATGAGAGAACTGGTCATATATGATGAAATTTATTCCAGAGAACGTCAAGAAGTCGCTGCTATCGTTGGCAAAGGGAAAACAAACCACTAAATTAATGAGGTCTTTTCACTGATATGATCATCACGGTGATTTGTTTGGCCGACTTCACATAGATATGTGTTAGCTGTAAATCCCGGGCATGATGAGGGCGATGATGAGTTTCTTAGACGTTGTCTGCCTGCTGCCCATGGTGTCGGTCCTCCAGACCTCAGATCCCGGCCCTGTGGCCGTGGCCTCTGGAGAAGGGGCGTCCGCCTTGCCGCATATACCCTGAGTGCCCGTGAGCGGGACGTGGGGACAAGGGGGAGGAGAGCAGTGTGCGTGCTTGTGTTTCAAGGGGATTAAATGAATAATGACATCGACACACAGTGAAATGCTGTGCAACCATCCAGATGATCGGGATAGATCTAACTGTTCTGAGCAGACACTGAATTCGAGCCCATGTCTCAGGCTTTGCTTCTTGGGGAGTTCTAACTACAACAGAGGTGCATGATCCAGTAGGTGGAAAACATGCATGGTTCTATAAAGCACTATTCTATTTTGGTTAAAAAATAATGATAAAAAGTATATCGGTATGTACATTAAATTAGTCTTAAAGTTTTGGGAAAAAATGTATAACCGTAAGCTTGTGGAGGATGGGGAGGGTCAGATGGACAGGAGGGCCCCTGGCTTCTTGTTCTCTATTCACACATACAGAGAAGAAGATTTCGCCGGAATTATGGGTAGATTTTACCTGTTCTGGTTTTTCCGTATTTTTCAGATTTAAAGAAGTTTTAATCACAGATGTAAGCCCTATAAGGACAGAGATTTGGGTGTGGTTTGCTCACTGCCACATCCTCGGTGATGAGACTAGCATCTTGCATGTAGTAGATGCTTCATAAATATTTGCTGGGTGTACCCCATATGCATTACATATATCTTTATTACGTGTTGGAGGGTTTGATGGGACATAAAGTGGGTGTAATCAGAAAAGGACACATGTCCAGACCCAAATCAGAGTCCAGTTGTGTCTAGTTTTGGCTTTAGGTCTTGGCTGGGCAGATTTCTATCCATTTCTCCTCCCAGTCCCAACCTGTGGCTCCAGGAAGAATGTGTGCTTTCTGCCTATTTCCATGCTGTTTCCACACAGAAGCTAGTTGAGCAGCTGGATCCCCGGAATGCCTGGGAAAGCGCTAGACCT
This sequence comes from Phyllostomus discolor, assembly GCF_004126475.2. NCBI lineage: Eukaryota > Metazoa > Chordata > Mammalia > Chiroptera > Phyllostomidae > Phyllostomus > Phyllostomus discolor. Next base: position 31,111,778 of record NC_040903.2, on the reverse strand, counting down.
GGTCTGGCCCCGGGTTGCTGTCCCAGCGCAGAGCAGTGCTGCAGACCTGGGCTCTCCCCCCCGGATCTCAGGGTGCGGCCCCACCCTAGCCTCCCTCCCACCACACCTCTCACCTGCTCTGATGCACACCTGCTGCCTCTCAGAGCCACTCCTCTTTCCTTTATTTGCCCTAAAGCCACTTCTTGTTGAAACTCCGTCCTTGAGCCCTTTAGGAAAATGTGTCCATCACAGCTCAGATGCAGAAAGCAGACATCACTCTTATCATTTTAAGGAGACTGTAATTTCACACAAAAGATTAAGTACATATAAAATCTCTGGAAGCGCCAGAGGGGTGTGATCTAGACTGGGCTTCCAGAAATGAGTCCAGAGCATCAACACAGGCCTTGCCCTCCAGGGGAACCAGTACCTGTGCCACAGTCAGGAGAGTGGACGGTGGGGACCCAGAGGCTGCCCCAGAAGCTCTCAACTGGAGGAACATACAACCAAAGCTGGAGACAGCATCTGAGTTTGCTCACCGTGGTATCCACAGAGCCCAGCTCAATGCTTGCCACCTTGTGGGTGGGTGGGTCGGTGGAGGGATGAATACTGGACTGTGGGTCTTATCCAGAATAGCACTTCTGTGTTCTTAATTTTTAGTGAAAGGGAGGTTAGCACAAAGGTTAACAGAACAGTCTTTAGACCCCAAGCTTTTGGGTTTATAGCCCGTCTCTGTCCCCTACTAGCTCTGTTACCTTCGGCAAGTTACTTCACCTCTCTGTGCCCAGTTCCTGCTCTGTGAGAAGGAGCTAATAATGGTAGCTTCCTTATACAGATGTTGTAAGGATTAGGTGACTTCATGCATATAAAACTCTCGCACAGGAGCTGACATTACAGCATTTGCTGTAAAGGACAAAATTGTAGTAAAGGACAAAACAGGCCTTCTCTTCATTGTCTTTTGTCACATTTTGTCCTTTCTTTTGTGAAGGAGATGGGTTACACAGAAGGGGTCCTGTCAGCGGCTGTGTGTGGTAAGGGCTGACCGCTGACACCAGTGTGTTTGAAAAGGTTGTGCTTGTTCGTAGACTCTGATGACCAGGAGAAACCTAAGCCCCAGTTTTGCCATTGCAGCAAGTCTTCTCATGCTTTCATCTCTTGTTGCAACTGTTCCAGCTTCACGGGAGCTTTAACCTCCTTCCCAAACGCCACGGTGTTTGATGTGCTGCAGCCCCTCGGTGGTGGCAGCAGCAGGATATTAGGCAGATGTCTCAGGGCCAGGAGCTTATGAGCCCTTGCAAAAAAAAAATATTGTGTAGTTCTTGCATGACTGCTCCTTGCTTTGGCAGAGGTCTGCAAGTGCTATGCTGTGCTGGAGAAAACTTTCCACAGTGCCTACTGTCTTGTGTGCCTCTGGCATGTTAAACAAGAGCACTCAGAACCAGCAGTACCCAAGGACGCTTGATTCACCTTGTGCCTGGTGAAATGTGGCTCTCTGAACTGTCTGGAGGCCCAGTCTCTGTCAGCAGTCCCCAGCCCTGGCCACCAGCTGCTCTTTTCCAAGTGCTAAACTCTGTTCTTCCTCCTGATTCCATCTACCTAACCCCAGACCTGCTGGCGCTCACTTGGAAAGGATCCGCCTGAGACAGGACTATACTGGGGTCTCAGAAACTTGGCTCTGTCCTTTGGTCTGCTTCTAAATGCCTTTGTGAACTTACGAAAATTAGGTAATAGCTTTGGGCTTTGGTTTCCTCCTATTGAAGTTGAAGGGACTACACTCCAAATTTTTAAAGTAGACTTCCAGTCAAGATGGAGGCATAGGTAGACACGTCTCACCTCATTGCACAACCATAAGAAGGAACGCAAATACCTTAAAAATGAAAAACACCCAGAACTGCCAGGAAATCACCCAGAAGAACACCCAGAACTGTATAAAAACCTGACAACCAAGGGTTTAAAGAAGCTACATTCATCCAGATGGGTAGGAGGGGCAGAAATGTGGGGTCAGGGCGGAGAGGATTCGGGGTGGCAGCTGCAAGCCAGGGTGGAGTGGCAGCGAGGCAGTGGCTGCCAGAGCAGGCAGCCCCACGTTCACGTGTGGTGGATAAATATCAGGGGGACACCCTGTGAGCAAGCGAGCCCAGCCCGGGCCAGACCGCACAGCCCAGGGCTTCAGCGTGGGGAAAATAAAGCTGCATAACCTCTGGCTGTAAATCCAGTGGGGGCTGGGGTGGCGGGAGACACTGCTGGTACGTACGCAAAGCCACCCTGGGAACCGCAACCAGGACAGCAGCTGAAGGGGTGCCAGGCACATGTGGGAGGTGGGGGAAGTGACTGGAAACAGGGTGAGGGCCAGGCAAGCCCCCAGAAGTCAGCCAGCAGTGGCATTGTCCCCTCTTTAATCCTGTCCCCACAGATGGAGCCTTGGTTGCCCTGCCCTGGTGAATACACGAGGCTCCACCCTGTACAATTTAATAGGTGCACTAAAAAGGAATCAAAGCCATTCTACCCAGTACACAGACACAGGGAGGCTGCCCAAATCAGGAGACAAAGAAACGTGGCCCAAATGAAGGAACAGGACAGAACCCCAGAAAAACAATTAAGCGATATGGAGACAGCCGACCTATCAGACACAGAATTCAAAACACTGGCGGTCAGAATGCTCAAAGATCTCATTGAACACAGCAAAAGCCTAAGGAGATTCAAATCAATGATTTGGAACATAACGAAGAAATAAACATTCAACTAGAACAAAACAAAGAAACAAAAATTCAAATAAAATGAGGAGAGTTTAAGAAGATGCTGAGACATCACCACATCCAAATCATAGGGATGCCAGAAGGAGAAGAGGAAGAGCAAGAAATTGAAAACTCATTTGAAAAAATAATTAAAAGAAAACTTCCCTAATTTGGGAAAGGAAATAGACGTACAAGACCAGGAAGCACAGAGAGTCCCAAACAAGTTGGACCCAAAAAGGTCCACACCAAGACACATCATAATTAAAAAGCAAAAGGTTAAAGATAAGGAGAGAATCTTAAAAGCAGCAAGAGAAAAGCAGAGAGTTACCTACAAAGGAGTGCCCATAAGAATACAGCAGATTTCTCAAAAGAAATTTTGCAGGCAAGAAGAGGCTGGAAAAAAAGTATTCACAGTCATGAAAGACAAGGACCTACATCCAAGATTACTCTGTCCAGCAAAGCTCTCATTTAGAATGGGAGGGCAGATAAAGTGCTTCCCAGGGAAGGTAACGCCAGAGGAGTTCATCATCTCTAAACCCTTATTATGTGAAATGTAAAAGGGACTTATTTAGGAAAAAGAAGAAGATCAAAACTATGAACATTAAAATAACAACAGACTCACAACCATCAATAACTGAATCTAAAAAAAACAAAAGCAAACTAAGAAAACAACTGGAACAGGAATAGAATGATTGATATGGAGATCACATGGAGGGTTATCAGCTGGGAGGCGGAAGGGGGAGAATGGGGGAAAGGTACAGGGATTTAGAAACATAATTGGTAGACACAAAATAGACAGGGAGAGGTTAAGAACAGTACAGACAATGGGGAAGCCAATGAACTTAAACACACAACCCATGGACATGAACTAAGCAGGGGCAGGGGAGAGGGTGGTGTCACTGGAGGGAATGGGGGAACTGGGCAGAGATGGGCAAAGGGGGAAAAATTAGGACAACTATAATAGAATAATCAATAAAATATACTTTAAAATTGTTAAGTAATCTTCTAGTGTGAAGGATAAATGGATGGATGGATAGATAGATGCATGAACAGATAGACAAATGAACCACTTTTTTAATCTGTAGAGCAAACCGTTTTCTTTCAGAAGATGAAAGGAGAAAAAATCTCTTAGTATAGCAGAAAATAAAACTAAGTAAACTGTGGAAGAGTCAAAGCCATGAGCAGTTTTGAACAGATGTTTTTCTGTGCAGTCTCAGATTGAAACAAATGAATATTCTCTCTACAAGCCTAGTTTTCTGGAGAAGATGGTTGTTCAGACTCAGTTTTGCAGAAAAGGGAGAAGCTTCTTTGGGAGCAGGACTGAGAGGATCCCTAGCTGCACCCACACCAACCAGCAAAGCCAAGGTCAGCAGCTGTGATTGACGGGACATGGCTGTGGCAACAACTCAGGTTTTCCTGGAAACCGATACCCTGGGCCATCTTTAAAGTGCACCGAATTCAAGGAGATGTTGGAGTTAAACTAGTTCCTCCAAATCATCTCTAACTTGTGTGTACTGACAGAAACTGTTGCTGTGCTCAGTACTTTTCCTCAAGAGCTAGAAGCAGGTCAATAAAAGAGTCTTCTAGACCTAGTCGCACATTATCTCCACCACGAGAGAGTAGCCAGGGACGTAGACATACGCATTTTATATGGGTATTTGTAAAAGCCCAGTTCATTCTGGAAGAGATAATGGCCACCTTAAGAAGAAAAAAGAAAGTGAGAGTCTCTGGTATAAGACCAATTCTTGAAACTGTAACAATGTCACATGTGATACCCATCGGGGGAGTCTCTGGCCTCCAGCACACCGTCAGGCAGCCGCGGGAGGCAGTCACACAGGGTCGTGCATTATGAGGATCATACATTATGATTTTCATGGCCCTGGGCAGCTTTGCCTCTGTGGTCCCCTTCCTCTGTAAAAATAAAAAATATATATTAAAAAGTTTATTATACAATTGCATTGGTGTAGAGGCAAATATATAAATACTATTATATGTCAAAACACTTTCTTTGACCCAAAAGTTAATCTCTTTTTTCTGATTTTAGAAGAAATTAATACACGTTCATGGGTCCCTAGAAGTCTCATGGGTCGTAGGCAGGCACTGTATGTTCTGTGCCTAATAAGTAAGCCGCCGCTGGGTCACAGCCCCCACCTGGCACCCGTCTGCCCGGGGCAGGAGCACACTCGGGAGGCAGCGGTCCTTGTGACCACCGGTGAAGCAGCTCACATCGCTATCCAGAAGGTATTCAGTTTGGTCCTGAGGTGACAGCTCAGGAGGGCAGGAACTAGACTCACATGGTGGGGATGGGGATGGGGGTCGGGGTCCGGTTCCTTGGCTTAAATAACTTCATATCCTATAGGAGCCAGTTTCTCTGGAATGACGCCGCAGACGCAGCTTCCAGGGTTCTCCCAGGGCACGCGCCAGTTGTGCCAGTTGTACAAGAGTCATCGTACGCAGAGAAGCCCCGAGATTGCCTTTCTCTGCAGTATTAATAGTTCCCCCAGTCTAATGCAGCTTACCAAGCAGGGGTCATTTTTATCATAAGCAATCTTGCCTGGCTGGAGTTTGACATTCTTCCCTTATCAGGTTTCCAGGGAAACAGAGTTAAAAAGTTAACCAAAGGTCAAATTCTTATGCAGAAGCGAAAAGGGGTTTAATAATACTTCACCTAAACATGCAACTTGCCAGTCGTTAAGGAAATAATTATATAAAGCCCAGACTTTATAGTGTGTCTGTGGCAGAGACAATGCTAAATGAAACCCAAACTCCATTTCTTTTTCCTCCTGGGCACAGTTAGGCCACATTTTCCAGATTCCCTTGCAGGTAAATGTAGGTTTGTGACTAACTCTGGCCAATGAATTATGGCAGAAGCGATACAGATCGCATTCAGGCTGAGCCCATAAAAGTCTTTCTGGAAACCCTCCATACTGTTTCGTCCTCTGCCGAGGAGCTGCCGTGCCTCAGTGCGGGGTCCCAGTGCCTCAGGGAAGGAGCGGTGGGCCACTCCATAGCAGGAGCCTGGTGTCTGGACCACGGTGAGAGGCACGGACCCCCCTACTGCCAACGCACACGGGGGTGATATAAGCAAGAAATAGATGACCAGCAAGGAAAGGAAAGGATCAATTTGTCTGTGTTTTCAATTCCTCTACCCCTCACCCCCCAAAAAAAGGTGAACTGGCAGAGAATGTTTAATTAGGAAAATGAAATTACTGTGGTTAGTCCTCTTAATGTTGAGGCAAACTACAAGACTGATCTCCCCTCCGGCCCTTCTGACGTGTGAGGAAAACTTGGATCAGGGCACCAGGGCAGACATCTGCCCCTATCACCGCGGTCTCTGTGGCGCCTTGCTCAGCCGTGGGTAGCTGCTGGCTGCACAGAAAATTCCATGACAGCCAGAGGCTTCTCCTCCAGAAGGCACAGCCAGAGCGGTTCATTCCAGTCAGATCGCAGTGACATGATTTGGGGCACAAAGCAACCCAAGCTAAGCGGCTGAGGAGAAGGAGCCCAAGGTTCTCCTTAAAACCCTAATTAGAAAATCTAAGAAATGTGTTTGCCGAGAAGTCACAAAACAAGTAGTGCCTTGCACCTGATCAAGTCTTTTCCAAATCGTGCTCATTAAATGCACAACGTTATTGAGTTGTTCTGAGCTTAGTTGGTTTGACAAAGAATTTTGAGGCCTTTTCTACATAATATTTAACTGGCAAAACCTATCATTGTCTTTTTAAATTAATAATACTTAGAGTATTTAGTGTGCTTTGGGGTACAAGTAAAAATAGGGAAAAATCTCAAATTGGCTTAAACAAGCAAAGTAATTTATTGGATTTTATGACTTAAAAGTCCAGGGAAGGGACAGCCTCAGGTGGTGAGGGGCCGCTGCTGGGCTGATGCTGGCAGGACAGCAAGTAAACGGGAATGAGCAGGCTTCCTCCTGTTCTTCCCGCCTTCCAGGCTCCCCCCACGGGCAGAGTCCAATGGACCCAGATTTCAAAGCACAAATGTTTGCTGAGCCTCAGCCCAGCGTCAGAGAACTGGGTACAGAAGAGCAGGTATGAAGCTGGGAGACAGTCGCTGCAAAACTATCACATCTTCCTATGGAAAATGATATTTCAAAGTGCTGTTATATGAAAAGAGAAATAGAGGGAATGCAGCCCAGAAATGTAAGAAATGTGTATTACAGAAGTATGCCAGGCAGTTAATAAAAGTATTTGTTATTTTTTCTCAATTATGTCACGTTTAGCTGTTACTTTTTTGTATTTAAATTATGGTTTCTGTCCTCATTCCGAATAAATGTTACCTACATACTGTAAAAAAAAAAAAAAAAAAAAAAGATTTACAGCCTTCCCCAATAACATGCAATGATCACAAGGTCCCAAGGATGAAGGTACTTCCACGATAGCACTTCCGAGTCTCTCCTCACTCCGCGAGGGGAACCTGACCTCAGCGGGTGTTTTCTCCTGGGTCCTTCATTCCCCAGAGCTTCCCTGAGAGCGGAGCAAGGGGGAGAGGGAGACCCCTAACCCCTCCCCGTCTTTCCCCCGTCTCCCCAGGCTGCACTGCGGCCGCTGGAGCCTGTGTCACTTCCAGTTCACGGAGCAGCCCCGCAGTGGAGCTGGTGCTGAGTGTGGTGCTGCCACTGGAGTGCAAACCCCCTTTCCTGTGTGAGCCCTTTTCAAGGTTGTTCCTCTCCCTTCCTGCAGGGGGCCTCCAACGGAGAGCAACAGCTTTTTTGTTGTTTTTATAGGGTGGAGGGCAGACTCTGTCCTCTCTTTCCTTTTTACTATATTCTATTGATTATGCTATTACAGTGCCCTGATTTTTCCCCTTTGCCCACCTCCACCCAGCCCCTCTACTCCCTCAGACAGTCCCCACACCATTGTTCACGTCCAAGGGTGATGCGTATAAGTTCTTCAGCTACTCATTTCCTATACTGCACTTTACAAACCCATAGCTATTCTGTACCTACCTATTTGCATTTTTTAATCCCTTCACCTCTTCACCCATTCCCCTACACCCCTCTCCCATCTGGCAAACATCAAAATGCTCTCTGTATCCATGACTGTGTTTCTGTTATTGTTTGCTTAGTTTGTTTTTTAGATTCAGTTGTTAATAGAATTATAATTTTTTGTCATTTTATTGTTCATAGTTTTGTTCTTCTTTTCCCTAAATAAGTCCCTTTAACATTTCATATAATAATGGTTTGGTGATGATGAACTCCTTTAGTTTTTTCTTGTCTGAGGAGCTCTTTATCTGCCCTTTGATTGTAAATGATAGCTTGGCTGGATAGAGCAATCTTGGCTGTAGGTCCCTGCTTTTCCTAACTTGAAATACTTCTTGTAAGTCCCTTCTAGTCTGCAAAGTTTCTTTGGAGAAATTAGCTGACAGTTTTATGGGAACTCCCCTGTAGGTAACTAACTGCTTTTCTCTTGCTGCTTTTAAGATTCTCTCTTTATCTTTAAACCTTTGGCATTTTAATTATGATGTGTCTTGGAGTGGGCCTCTTTGCATCCATCTTGTTTGGAACTCTCTGTGCTTCCTGAACTTGCATGTCTGTTTCCTTTGTCAAATTAAGGAAGTTTTCTTTCATTATTTTTTCAAATAGATTTCTAATTTCTTGCTCTTTCTATTCTCTTTCTGGTACCCCTATGATGCGAATGTTGGACATCTTAAAGTTGTCCCAGAGGCTATTTATACTATCCTCTTTTTTTTATTCTTTTTTCTTCTTGTTGTTCTGATTGGTTGTTTTTGTTTTCTTATGCTCCATATCATTGATTTGAATCTTGGCTTCATCTACTCTAATGTTTTTCCCTGCAAATTGTTCTTTATTTCAATCGGTGTATCCTTCACTTCAGACTGGATTTTTTTTTTATGTTGTAAAGTCCTCACTAAGTTCCTTGAGCATCATCATAACCAGTGTTTTAAACTCCGCATCTGGTAGATTGCTTATCTCCATTTCATTTTGCTCATTTTCTGGAGTTTTGATCTGTTCTTTCATTTAGGCCATGTTTCTTTGTCTCCTCATTTTGGTGGCCTCCCAGTGTTTGTTTCTGTGTATTAAGTACAGCTGCTTTGACTCAGTGTCTTGGTAGTGTGGTCTAATGTAGTAGGTATACTATGGGGTCCAGTGGCACAGCCTCCCCTATCACACAAGCAGGGTACTTGAGGTGTGCCCTTTATGTGTGCTGAATACATCTCCCTCTTGTACTTGAGCTTTGATTGCTTTTGATCAACCAATGGGAGAGATTTACCCAAGCCAGTCAGCTTTAAGGATTGGCTGTAGCCACTTACTAAAAACCTCTGCCCTTCATGGAGGATCAGCGGTTCAGGGGCAGGGTGGTGGTGCTCCAACGTGGTCTGTAGTTGTCCACTGGGTGCACTGGCCCTGGGGTTTCCTAGGCGGTGCAGGCCAAGGTCAGCCCCCACCTGTGTTTTGCCCTAGGCCACCTTTCATTCATTAGCTATGAAGCAATCTGAGATAGCTGCTACTTATCCTGGGCTTGGAGATTCCCAGACGAAACCAAGCTATGAATCTAGGCTGGCTGATGCTAGTGATGGGCTTAGGGCTCACTGAGGCCAGCTGTTGCTTGTTTGACAGGAAGATGTGAAACATGAGCCAAGATCAGCCATTTATATGGAAAAATCACTGTTAACAGCTTGGATGGGCCCCTAAGTTCGGTGAGGCAGAGTCTCTGGGGGTCTCCAGCTGAGTCAAAAGTGGTGTCCAAGTTGATGGAGTCTCAGATATGGCACCCGGTTGCTGGCTCTGTGGGGTGCGGGGAGGTTATCAAAGGGACAGTGGCCTCTGCTTACCTTGATGCCAGACACTTCATTTTCTCCCTGTATGCCCCTGGTGCCTTTCACGCTGCCACCCTGGTTCTAGAGCTCCGAGGGAGTGAATCTGAGTAGATGAGTCTGTGTGCGGGGTCTTCAAGAGGAACTGCTTGGGGCTCCAGAAGTTTCTTCCACCAACTCAATCCCCGCTGGTTTTTGTAGCCAGAAGTTTCTGCAAAACTTCTTGGGGACTTACTCCTTGGCACTGGAACCCTAGGCTGGGAGGCCTGTTGTGGGGCTGGGATTCCTTGGTCCTGAGATACCCCTCCTGAATTTGTATCCACCACATGTGAATGAGGGACCAGCCTGTTCTGCATCTGCACCCTTCCACCCAGTTTGGACGGATGTGGTTTCTTTAATTCTGTAGTTGTCAGACTTCCATTCATCTTGATTTCTGACCATTCTGAGTAATGATTGGTCTATATTTTAGTTGTAATTTTGATGTAGTTGTGCAAAGAGGCAAGCCATGTCTGCCTATGCCTCCATCTTGACCAGAAGTCTCTGTCCTCTCTTAAATGTAGCAGCCTATGTGTATTTCTCTGAGAACTCCTTGAAGTTATTCTACACAACTGGTTTCTTTTTATATAGGCTAATAAAACAAATAACTGTAAGATCCTAGGAGGAAGGAATGTCCCTTTATTTTTTTATATTCCCTTTGTGCTTTATGTCAGTTAGAATTTCATTCAGTTGCAAGTAACAGAGATCTGAAAAGTAAGGGCTGGAACATATCAGGATTTGTACTGTCATGTAAAGTAAGTCCTTATTTAGTCTGTCTGCGCTATGGTTACAGCAGCTCTGCCAGTCCTCACCAACACCCACCAAGGTTCCTCCGCACTCTCTGCATCAGCATCTCTGAAGAGCGGCCCTGCCTTTCCCCATGGCTGCTCGGGCTCCAGGCACCACTGCCATGTTCCAGGCAGCAGGACAGAGAAAGAGGAGGGAAGCTTACCATTCCCTTTTCCAAAAGGAGACCTCCGAACATCTCACTCCCCTTCTAGTTCCGTTTGATCACCCAGAACTTAGTTACATGACATACCCAGTGCAAGGGGGGCTGGAGAATAAGGTCTTTCAGCCAGCTGACTATGGGCCTGGTGAAAAAGTGGATGCTGATACCAAGGAAGAAGTCAGTGACTTTTTATGATAATGCCGATAAAGGAGAGTATTGGCCAAAGGACGCCTCCTCCTCAGGAGCGGTTTAAGGAAATTAAAGCTTAAATTGAGGAGACGAAATGTCCGGGAAGCCTAAGGTGATAGAGGGACTCTGAAGGCAGTTTGCTCTGGGAAGAGGATGTATAGAATTCAGAGGTCATCCCATGACCTTTTTTTATTTTTAAACATTTAAAGTATTTCTTGGATTATGTTATTCCAGAAGTATACTGCTAATTTTGGAAATTTTGGAAAAAGAAGAAAATAATGTCCCCCACCCCCGCAACCTAGAGATAGCCCTAATTAGCATTAGGTGTGCTCTGTTCTCTTCTCTTCCACGCATAATCAATCTGTTAATTTTTAACAAGTTACAAAATCCCCTTGCTGTTTGTAGTCGTGTTTTAGCTGCATTTTTAAAAAGTAGTGCATTGAAAAGGATTCCTTCCACCTTTGTCCCTTGTCCAGTCCCCTGCCCCATGATCACTGCTCATGGTAGCATTTTATATCATATAAGAGTTTATTTTCTGCATACTTTAACAAATGCAAATTGTCATAGTCCCCACGACACATTTTGCACAAACGCCAGCCCACCATGCACACTGTCTCTCACCTTGCTTTTGTCACTTGCCCTTTACTCTACACCTTGCTTTTTGCCAGGTCAACGCAGAGCTTCCCTCCCCACTCTCCCAGCTCTCCTCCCTGTGGAGGTGCCCCATCCCGTAACAGCTCCCTAGTGATGGGCAGGCGCTCCAGTTGTTTCCAATCTTTGGCTAGTACTAAGGAGAAGCAGCCTTTGATGTGTCTCATTTACATACATCAGCATATTTATAGGACACATTCCTGTCAGTAAAATTGTTGGGTCAAATGCATTTGCAATTTCTTTCAATAGGTATTGCTGAATTGCTCTCCACACTGATTGTAGCAGTTCACCCTCCCCTTAGCGATATGTGTGTATGAGAGTTTCTCGTTCCCCATGGCCTTATTGAAAGTGTATTTTCAAACCTCTGGACTTTTGCCTGTATGGTAAATTTTAAAAATCTATCGATATACCTTTATTATGAGGAAAGTTTAGTCATTTTGTGTATATGTGTATGTGTGTTTTAAGTTCTGTCTTATTGGTGTTCCTGCCCAGTGCTTTATCTTTCAAAAGCATTAACCTGTGAGGTCTCTGGGCATGCGGGGGTCCACTTGGCTGTGAGTGTAAGAACAGCATTCTCACCCCTCAGCTGAACAGTCGCTGCTTCCCTGCATCTCATCCCTGGCACGTGCTCCGGTTTCATTCTAGCTAAATATTTATTCATGCTTTTGATGGTTTATACCCTGCTTTATTTCTAAGATATTTTAGGTAAAAAAAAAAAAAAAGAGGAATAAAGGGAAAATAAGAGTAAAAAAATGACGTTAGGAAAAGGCAAGATTAAGCTACAGGTGAAGTCAGTGCACCAAATGTGCTCCACATTTGCTAAAGGCAGCTCAGAGAGTTGGCCACAGCGAAGAGAGAAACTGGAGTTCAAGCCGTCCCTCCAGTGCTCTGTCACAGCCTGGCTTTCCTGAGCTACAAACGGTGCGATGGAGATACACTAGGTATGGAGAGTGAACAGAGGGAAGACATTCCTTTTTCTCTTACCCTTATGCCCCATGCTCGGGTGCCCTATGCAGGTGGAGCAGCAGAGGCCGAGAGAGGACTGGGAGGAAGGTGTCCAGCTGATGGGAAGAGAAGAGAGGAAGAGCTGGGTAGTAAGGAGAACTGAGGAAAGACAAGGAGAAATATTCTCAGAAAGTGCAGCAGTTAGGGGCAGCTGCCTCCAAATATTACTTAAGTGTGTGTAGGTTATTCACATCACAGAAAAGGAAAGCATTTAGCATTGTTTATCAAAAATTCAACTATTGTACTGAAATAGTTATAGTACCATGTGGTCTGCCATCTCCTAAGCCTTGACCTTGGTCAGATTCCTTTTTGGCACCATGGCTTCTTTTTCTGGCCAAGTTGTAGTTAGAGTTCAGCTCCATAGAGGAAGGAGGGGTTGCCTCGGGGCTGGAGAGCAACAACATTGTAAGAAAACATTCGCGTTCCTAGCAGAGGGAGCTTCACTCTAACAATGTTCAGGAAAAACCGGAGAGCATCTATATGTCTGTATCACATGGCAACACTTTGCTTTCCCATGTACTTCACACATAGAATTATCACTTTATATCTTCATTGAAAAACTAGTCGCTCTATGATTATAGCTCTGGGAAGCGAGATTTGCTTGTAGGAGGGAGTATAAGAAACAACAATTAGTGCCAAAAGGTCTACATTTGTTAATTTAGTCTCTCTGCAGGGTGAGAGAAAACCCAATGTTGTTATAATTGCCTTTTCACACACAAAATCATAGACAGTGCTCAGTATCAAATAAACTTGTTTTGTTTCATTTGGTGCAGATAACGCCATTCCTTTCCGCAGACAACCCAAACAAAGCCTGTCACTTACAGCACAATGTTTTGTCTTTCCAGGCAGCCTACAAGCCGCTGCTGAAGCAGGTTGTGGAGGAAATATTTAATCCCGAAAGGCCAGATCCTGTTGATATCGAACATATGTCTTCGGGCCTCACTGATCTCCTGAAAACTGGATTTAGCATGTTCATGAAGGTAAAGTAACCCTGAAGAGGTCACCCTGGGTGAAAATGCGGACACCCCCTTAACCCATCGAGTACCGCATAAGATGCGGTCCAGTATTTTGGCTCTTCCGAAATCAGGTGCCATCTTTATTTAACTTTTGGTTAAAAGTAGCCGGACCTTCCAGCCTCATACAGCCTCTTTTGATCTAAGTGCTATGATCTTTTCTGATTAGTACGTAAAGACCCAAGCCCTCCACGATGGCACTATTGAAAACGTTTCTCTTCCTGGCCCAATTTTCGCTTAACATGAATCCGTATACTCATATGTTGTTCTTCATGAGTGATAATCTGCTGTTATTAATTCTAGAACTCATTATGTAAGATAATGACTCATTCTGCTGAGTTATATGATTAGCATCACCCCAAAACCCATTTTAAAAGGACTTTGGCTTTGACCCTGCAGACTCCCGGTTGGCAAGTGCTAGAACTTCCCTGGCTGATATTGAGGGTAGGTCAAAATTGCCGCACAGCCTTTGCAGTAGGGATGAAAGGAGGAAAAGTACGCAGATGTGATCTATTTTTAACCCACTATAAAGTTTCTGAATTTAAAAGGATGTAAACAAGATTACAGGCTGACCTCCCAGTCCATGCCAGGATTTCAGTTGTAATAACTCTTGGAAATAACAGAATGTTTTGCCAACTTCAAAGTGTCTTTGAAATCATGAATTAATCTACATAGGAGAGCTGGCCTTTCAGAGTTCAGTAAATACATATGCCCGGAAAACTGGTCCACTCCAAAGCCAAAGGACAGAAGCCAGACAACAGTCAGACTCTTAAGCAAAGCAGTTAACGGCTGGAATGGACATGCAGGTCTCCTTCCTGCTGTTCCCAGTTATCAGCTTCTGTTGCAGTGCATGGCTGGTGTGTTTTTTCGTGTATGTGTATATGTGCTTTAAATAGCGCAGATCAGCTTCTCAAAGGTGTTCGGGGGCTCCTGTGTTGAGTGTAAGCCCAGGGTTGTTCTGAGCCCTTCATGGTGGCTGGTCTATACCAGAACTTCCAGACTAGCCGTGGCCTGACCTTCTCCACTTGAGCACCCTATTCCCTTATTTGTATGCTTGGACTTCACCCTGAAGAGAGACCAGTTAGCAAATGTGGGCTTTCAGGCCCTGGTCAGTAAGGTCTGAGGATGGCCCAGGAGGCCATGTGACCTCCCCCAGTCGGGCTGCTCCGTCCCTGGTCTGGCCCAGGGCACACACAGGGCTCAAACCCGCCTGCACTTTGCTCACCGCGCGAGTTTCTCACGTGCACAGAGGCACAGGTACAGTGCGTGGGAGGAGGCCCTAACTGCACTCTTTGTCCAGTGGTGCTCCACCGAAAGAACTTGGTTCTTGGCCAAAGGATCTGTGACCAAGTATGCTTGAGAAACACTAGGTTGAACAGCAAAGGAACTCAAAATTCTTTGCTTCACAGTGCCTTTGGCGTGCAAGTGGCTTTGCAGCTCTGCGGGGCCCGTAGTGTCTGCCGTAGGAGGGCTGCCCGTCTGCGTTTTCCATCACTGTTTCATGAGCCACAAGGCATCACATTTCAAAATTACCCTTTTCAATGCTACCGAGTGTTCTCTGAGGCTCTTCCTGTGTCCAAAACTTCACTGTCCCAAGGTGGGCTTTGCTTAGGAGGCGGGTAGGAGCCATCCCGGGCCAGCACTACATGCTATGCTTCTCCCATCGAAACCTCCAGAGTCAGGGGCATAAAGAAATGCTCCTGCACCTTAAGACGGACCTCACAGGGAGGTTTCCAAGTCGTGCATGTGTGAGAAAAGGACTTGCGTTCTCCCAGCAGCTGTCAGGATCCATTCCCCATCCCCCAGCTGCCGGGCCTCTGCTCTCAGTGGCCAGGGGCATCTCATCTGTCTGCAGGGGGTGGGGAGAGACTTGGGGGGCTGGCCGAAGGGCCTTCCCATCCCAGTACTTTGAAGGAGAGTCGTTCTGTTTTGTTTCTGCACGCACCTTGGCGGCTGGCTCTTCCCACCTTTCCACAGAACTTGGCAAGGAGAGTCATCTCTGGCCCATGTGTTCAGGATTCCAACAAAATCTAAATAAACATAAAGATGAATAGCCAATAGGGCTTTGAGCAACTAACTGTGATTTTCCGAAGAGCTCCGTCTTTGAGATGGAGGTGGGGCCATCAGGAGAGGGTGTCTCTACTCACTTTAAGGCCAGTGGAGGGAAGAAGATGCAGAACACAGGTGGAGTCTCGCGTGGCCATGGCTATTTACTGTTCCCCGCCCCCCCCCCCCCGCCTGTCCTGTTCTCCATTGTTTCTCACTTACCGCCCAAAGTTGTACAGCTCCTCTGTGCTCAGCATGTATCATGGGATCAGCCATTCCCATATTTAAGCCTCACACCAATCCTAGGAGGTAGGTTCTGTTGTTATCTCTGCTTCAGCAGTGGGGAAATTGAGGCCCAGAAAGGTTAAGCGGTAGATGTGAACTTCCAGGAGGCTGGGGTCGGCTTGCACCCTTCTCTTTTCTCAGGGGTTTTCCAAAGAGCACATAGGAAATGGGACCCCAGCATTTGTCCCCAGGTCGGTCTGATTCAAAAGCTCATGCTTTTCACCACACTTTTTGGCTCCAGGATGCTTTCAAGCATTTTCTTAGCAGTTAAGTATTCATATGTCATTCATTCTTTTCTTCCTGATTACTCCTT
Organism: Phyllostomus discolor; assembly: GCF_004126475.2. Classification (NCBI taxonomy): domain Eukaryota; kingdom Metazoa; phylum Chordata; class Mammalia; order Chiroptera; family Phyllostomidae; genus Phyllostomus; species Phyllostomus discolor. Next base: position 31,095,791 of record NC_040903.2, on the reverse strand, counting down.
AACACAGATATTTTGCCTCCCCAGGGTCTGTGTAGCTCATAGATAAAGTCCCTGCCTGCCTGCTCAGCAAGGCGGCCAGTGTGATGGAGATCTCCTGGGGGCCACCTGCCGGTGCCCCATCTACTCTTCGGGGACTTGGCCCCACCACGCGTTGGCAGTGCTCACACCCCACCAGAAGATATCTGTGGGCTGGCATCGCATGGCCTCCACACATCACATCTCTGTCCCAGCAGCCACCAGTCACTGCATTCATTCTTGCCACTTGCTCCCACTCTGACTCTGGGCCCTGCTCCCCGAACCCCAAGGACTGGGTGCTGAGGCTGAAAGAAAAAAAGACAGAGCCTGATGAAATGGAGGCATCAGTGTGGGATCCTTCCTTTGCTTAGGGCACTCAGGGCTGTAGAGAGCTGGACAGGGGGCTGAGCTACTGGTGTGTCCCTCACCGACAGTGTCACAGACAATGTTAGCCCAGGCCACCCAGAGGCCGTATCTGTGGTCCGTGGAGTGGACGAGGGTGGGTTGAGGAGCTGGGCAGCGATGTGCTGGGAAGTGGGGCCCGCAGACATGCCCACAGGCCGTGCCACAGGGCGTATGCCCACAGCAGGTAGAAGAAAGAACATAGGGAAGGATTTTTCAGGCCCCTAACAAGGTCCTCCTCAGGGCTCTGTGCCTTTTGTACACACTTCTCTGGCTCCATTTATACACTGTTTTGTGATGATGCTTGTTAGGTGTCTTCTCCCAGATTAGTGTTTTCCAACTGCACAGCTTGATCCGAGGTACATTAGGGATCAAGGTATCAATTCAGTGGATTGTAATCAGTGTTTTTTTTAATGAGAAAAGAATAGAACAGACTAACAATCTGGAAAAAAAAAACAACAACAACACAGTCCATACATTCACACATATATTTTAGTGTATTCTTGCGATCGGTCACAGTCACAATAATGTGAAAGGTATGGCTGTGAGATCAAAGGGCTGATCTAGGTCTATTTTTTTTTCTGCATCCCCAGCACGCAGGGCCAAGTCCCAGACAGGCTTTACATCCAGCAGGTATGTGCTGAAGGTCGGGAGGGTGGTCCCGGTGGCCACCTTTCTGCCCTTAAGCCAACTTTCTGCCCTTAAGCCAAAAGCTCCATTTCAGCAACCTCACAGGGTGTAGCAGCTCCATCAGTCAACTCCAGTGACCCTCAGAGGAATCCCTGACCCACTTTTCCAGCTGCTGCTAAGCTAGGTGAAGCTGGTTGGGTTTTTTTTTTTTTTTTTTTTTGTCATTACGTAACCCCAGAGACACAGCGGCCACTCACTCCCACTCACCACCGTGCTCCCAGGTGCGTGGGGGAGACAGAAGCCAGACTCTACGTCTGTCAAGGAAACTGGATGGTCTTTTCTCCTTCCACGTGCAGCGGGCAGATCGCCTTTTCCCAAGGTCCTTGTCAGCAGAGCAGAAGCACCGGCGCTGATTTAGTAGTGTGAGGACTCGCAGGAGTCGAGAGGAGGAATGTCCGAACAGATGGTTCCGTGGCGGGATGAGTGTTACTGGGGACCCTAGGGGGCCTCTTCTCTGTTTGACATCTGTAATGTTTTTGTTTGGCCTTGTGAATAATAGAAGGCTGTCTAGTATATGCTGCCTGATGGCAGTGTATACTTTATTCTACACCCCGTATCTGCTTCCAGGAGGCAATAGAGAATAGCGGTCGTGTGCCTGAGTCCGTCCGACTGTCTGGTTGGACCTTGAGCTCCACCACGTGCTAGCTACTCGGTGCATCACTTAACCTCTCTGGGCCTCGGTTTCCTCATCTGTGAAGTGGGGATGATAACAGTACTTACTCTATGGTGCTGTTATGAGAATTAAACGAGTTAATACATGCAGAGCACTCAGAACAGTGCCTGGCCTACAGTGAGTGCTGCTTAAGTAGCTCCTATTCTTATTTTTCCGAGTTTGTGATCCTGGCCAGACCACGACTCTCGAAAAAAGTCCACCTTGAGTATCTCAGTACCGATGTGCACAGCGAGCACTCGGGCATTCGGTGCATACAGACCGACCGCTGGCTGACCGAGTGGTTTAGACAGCGGAGAACAGACACCCAGGAGTTTCTTGTTTCACTGTTGATTTGCTGTTGCCAGAGAGACGTGGAGTTCTAAGAGTTCTTTTTCAAGGTGCTGGTAGAAAGCCATGTTTATAAGGCTGAGATATGTTTCTCCACATCCCCCTTTTCTTCTCCACCATGTGTCTGACCTGTTGATATCCCCGGCCTCGGGACGTAACCCGCCCCTCCTTGGGCAAACTGTAGGGAGCTGCTGAAATTCTCTACACGTACCGTAAGAAGATGGTTGAAGGGAATAGAGGCCGGGGGACCAGACCCTGGCCACACAGGACACAGACCCCACTGGGAACACTCCAGAAACATGGTCTCCCTGTGCTGGGAGAGAGCTCTGCCCCACCCGTGTTCGCTGCTGCCCCTCACAGCCTCCGCCTTGCAGGGGACTGGAGGCCTCCATCCCAGACTCTTGGAAGTAGCTCACAGAAATCAATCTTATTCTTATAAATGTCTGCAGACAGCAAAAGTTTTTTTTTAAAATGCCTGTGTGTCTAAGATTCTCTGCAACAAATACGCCCTCTGTGAGAGGGAGTCAGAGCAGCCGCGTCTCGTCCTTACTAAAGTCAGAGCCCTGCCTGCACCGCACTGCAGCGTGTTACAGTCGCTCACTTTACATTGCTTTAGCATGCTTTTCTGTACACAGCAGACTGTCCAGAGAAGTCTTTCATCCCCACCTGTTCTGGTTATCTGTTACTGCATAAGAAGCCATCTCCAAACATCGGCTTAAACGAATATTGACCGCTTATTTTGTTCGTGAAGCTCTACTCCAGGCAGAGCTCAGCAGGGAAAGATCCACCTCCAAGAGGGCGCCTTCGCAAGCTGATGCTGACTGTCGGCTGCTAGCTCAGCCCAGCCTGAGAGCTAAGGGACACAGGCCCTCTGCACACAGGCCTTGCCACCTGGCTTGTGCTTCCTCCCGGCATGGCGGCCGTTTTCCAAGGACAAGCATCCTGAGAGAGAGAGAGCCAAGCGGAAGCCTCAGAAGTCACGCTGCATTTCCCCCACGGGGCTCCATGTGTCCGGACAGTCACAGGTGCCCACGCAGGGTCAAGGGGAGGGGACAGGCTCTTTTCATCTTGAAAAGGGAGCAAGAGCGTAAGGATAAAATACAACATGTGTTTCATCTAAATATATGTCTGATTGTCCAGTTCGGCAAGGACAGTGTTTAGCTAATTCTAAGAGTCTTCCCTCCAATCTAGAGGATGGAAAATTCACTTACGCTTCTGACCTGGTTTCAAAGCAAGGGAGTCCCAAAAGGCTTTGCTAATGAAAGGTCTGTCTGCTGTTTGCCCATAATCTTTTCTAATAATATAATCTCGAAAAAATGGTGAAGGAGTGATAGGAAACAGAGCTGCAGGGACTTCCTCTCCCAAGTGCGCCCCATCGAGCCCTGTAAGGCGAAGCACACAAGTTGGAGAGAAGAGCGAGAGTGCCGTGCATTTCTAAGAAAGTGTCTCCAGTCAGCCAGATGCACTCCTCAGCCAGAGGAGAGACTTGTGTGTGGTTAGCCACATGAAGCCATTGGCTTCAAAGGGCAGTGCCCTGGGCGGGGGGAGTGGGGGGTGGGGTTGGATATCAAACTGGAGAGAAACAGCTTTGGCAGAGCCTGACCTTTTTCAAACTGCCGAGTCTTCTCCCCAAATGCTTGCTCACGGAGTACCTTGATCTCCTTACAGGGAAGCTTGATAGTGATCTAATAAATAAGTCAAAGCAAACCTTCCACCTCTCACTGCAATGTTAATTTAATTTTAAACTAGCATGTCTAATAGGCAGCGCTTTTAAAATGCATTTCTGGAATTTGTGGTTTGGATTTCAGTCCCCTGAAAATAACGGACTTTGTATCTGCTCCATGTGTCGGCGCCCCGGCTTGTTTTGACTAAAGGACATGATTTGTCAAGATGTTTTCTCGGCTGGAATCGGTGTGAGGGGGTTGGTTTATATCTAAAAATTGCACAAGGCCATTTTATTTCTTTTTATCTGTAGTTTTAAGAAGTTTTGTTGTTGTTCCATTTCTTATATGGCTGTGCTGAATTGGAAAAAATAAAAGATGTGTCAAGAAGAGTCCCGGGAGACCCAGGGCTTGCCTCCAGGCCCCTCATCCGCGTTGGCATGAGAGCTCCATTGCCGTGGGAGCCACAGAAAGTGGCGCACAAGGCAAGCCCTGGAAAGCTGCTGCTGATGGTGGGGTCAGTGGCTATTAAAATGCCATTACACTAACTTAAGCAAGGAAAGGATCAGTTGTTGTAAGGACGGAAGAAGGTCTCAGGGAGCCGAAGGGCAGCGGTGCAGTGGGCCTCAGGAAGGACCAGCCAGGGAGCGGGGAGGACCTCAGGAGTCCAGACAGGCCTCTGGGGCTCGCTCTGGCCTGCAGGAGAGGCTGAGAGCAGCACCCAGCCTGCCACAGGTGCTCAGCGACTGCTAGTTGGGGAATGGCTGGAGACTCATGCCACAGCCTTTGGCTCTTCTTAAGAGCTCAGCTTTGATTCAGCTTTGTCTATCTTAGGTGAAGCTGTGGTTCCCAGAGAACGATGTAGGGTTGGCCCAGCCGGGGTCAGGGGCCCATTCTTGGACCATTATTCAACCATGGTTGAGGGGCAGGGTCACGCTGTAACTCCAGGGCTGCCAGAAGCCCACCTCATGGCCAAGGGGATTGGGCAGACTGTTCACATGCGGGTTGGAAAGACCCACAGAAGCCTCCACAGCAGGGGCAAAGTGTGCTGTGGGGTCAAAGGGCAGAAGTCAGGGGCGTCAGGTGAAATTTGACATCAGATCCTTGGACTGTGAGAGCTGGACATGCCCGCAGGTCATCTCGTCCAGTTCCTCATTGTTGACTTAAGAAAAACGGGACTCAGAGAGATGAACTGCTGGCTTAGGTCAATTACACTTAATGGTATTTCCGACAAGAGGAAAACATCTCAGCATTTGCTGTGTGTTGGCTAAGTAAGCACGCATTCTAGAATTTCTGTTTGCAACACTATTTATAACATTGTTTTTATTTTCTTCTTCTTAATTATACTCTATACTATGAGATAGAGGTTGATTTTTGTCTAACATTAGCTAAATATGATCCATAAATTCTAGTGAAATGGGCCTTGGTAGACATTGTTAGACAAAAAGAAAAACTTGGTTTGGACAGTGTGCAGACTTTGTCTGCTGGTGAGCAGTCACCAAGAGCCTCGCGTGTGTGCTCCTCCCTGTGGGGGGTGAAGAGGGTACAGAGGCCGACGAGATACCTACCTGCCGTGGACTCGGTGACTGCGGAGCTTGCAGCTTGTTAGGGCAATGGGCTGGAAGACTGAGGACTGCAGGGAGGAGAGGCAAGTGCTGTGTCAGAGGGGTTGCGGGGCACAGAGCAGGAGCAGCCCCGAGTCAGAGAAAGCTTCCCAGAGGAGGTGAGTGCGGTCTGACCAGTAGGAGTTAGGAGCAGAGTGACCAAACGCCATGGTACCTGGAAGGAGTTACAGGTAGTTCTGATATGGCTGGAGCTGAGAATGGCTGGTAGGGAGTGGAAGAATAGGAAGACAGATTCAGATAAGCAGAAGCTACATCACCAAGGGCTGGAGGACAGAAATTTAACCAAGAACAATGAGGCACCGCTAAATGTGTTTTAGGACTGGATAAGCATTTTAAAGTTTGTAGGGATTGCCCTGGCAACAGAGAGAGGGACGCACAAGGCCAGACTGGCGTCGGGCTGGAGAGGGCAGGCACAGTGAGAGTCGGCGCTCTGGGAGGGCTGAGGGCAGAGGGCAGAGATGAAGTGACGGCGGGTTCCCAGGGACGGGGCCACTGGGTGTGGGAGTCAATGAGAGGACAAGTTCCTTTCCCTCTGTACGCCTCCCTCGTCTCTGTCTGTAAAACAGACCTTCTACCTACCTCATAGAGTCTACTACGGGCGGCATCAAGAGAAGCTTGCCCCACCCCTGGGGCTGTGTTTCCCCATAGCCCCTACTACCTTCCTTTCTACCTGTTACCTGCTGTGTTTATCATTCCCCGCCCCCAACTGAAATGTGCGTTCTGCAACAGAAGGGATTCCTCTCTGTTTTTTTCCCTGCTGAATCCTGATGTCTAGAGAAGGGTCTGGCTCGTGGAATTTGCTCAGTAAATAGTTGTGGAATGGATCAGTGAGTAGGTGAAAAATCACAGCACTGAACATGAAGCGTTTGGTGGTGATGGTGGTGCTCCTACTAATTCCTGTGGGGAGAACAGCCATTACCAAAAACCGTCTTCAAGGTCAACGTGGCTGTTCTCGGGACCTACGCCCGTCACGCCCAAGCCTCTGTTGCGCTTCCCTGCCCACTCTTGTGGCATGGGGGGCCTGCCCCCTGCCTGTGCTGGAGACGAGGGAGTCACACACGAGGAGGAACTGGATGGAGGAGCATTGGCAGCAGGATTCCCAGAACCCAAGGGTGCCAGAGGAACTGGGCGTGGTGGAAGCCCTTCGCATGGAAACCAACCCGGACATCAAAGAGCACTCTGGGGCCCACAGCTGCAGAGGAGGTTTCGGCAGCCTCTGCTTCAAAGGCTGGGGTGGATGGTGGGAAGGACTGATCTTATCGGACCAGAACTGGGGTCTTCAAGTCACAGCCAGTGAAAGTTTGGGACATGAAAGAAAGAGCAGAGGGCCTGGCCCGACTGGCTTTATTAATCTGCGTTGGCAGTGGCAGTAATGATGCTTAAATCTTTCATCTCCAAAGGGCCTTATGCCAGGAGCTCACATACAAACATGACTCAGCCGTGTGTTGTGCATTATAAGACGCGTTATTTTGATGGAAAAGACTCCACTACCCAATAGCCTGCTGACTTGACATGTTCTAAAAGGAAAGTCTGGTATCAAAACATAAATCGGAACGGAAACCAAAATAGCAAACAGCAACATGCATTAATCAGGCCCGTCTATTTGTACCAAAATCCACATTCCCTCAACTCCTGGCCCCAGGGTATTGTTCTTTCTTGTTGCTGTTCCTTTCTTTTTTTCCTTTTCATCTTTCAATACATCCTTCCAAGATTCTCGCAATGTACTGTGGAGTCCAGACTCCCTTATGGAAAGCATATGCCTTCGAGAACATACCGTTCACTTGAAGTTCCGCAGCCAGTTCTGCTTCTGGCCCAGGACTAAGTGAGAAACAACAATTGTTTGTAGGGCTGGAAGCAACTTCAGGTCAGTGAGCCAGTGAGAAGCACAGATAAGGCAAAGAGAGTTTCTGAAAGACCTGTAAGAAAAGGGGCATCTCCAGTTAGCCCGTGGGTCTCATTCATTCATAACCTCTCATTCATAAACGCTCATTTATTTATGCAGCATTTGCTGAAAGTTTACCATAAAATAGGTCTATGCTCAGAGCCAAAAAGTACCAAGGTAAAAATGATCAGTCCCTACCCTCTGGTATCTTATAGTCTAGGTCCAGTTTGACAAGGTCAAGGCAGGGGTATCTGACAGATTTAGGTCTGGGGCGGGAGCGGAGAGATGGTTAGGGAGAGGATGCTTTTTAAAGAGAGTAAGAGGAAGGAGCCCTGGCTGGCATAGCTCAGTGGATTGAGCGCGGGCTGCGAACCAAAGTGTCCCAGGTTCGATTCCCAGTCAGGGTACATGCCTGGGTTGCAAGCCATGACCCCCAGCAATCGCACATTGATGTTTCTCTCTCTCTCTCTCTTTCTCCCTCCATTCCCTCTCTAAAAATAAATAAATAAATAATAAAAAATCTTTAAAAAAAGAGAGTAAGAGGAAAGAAGGCAAAGAAGAGGAGGTGAGAGTACTTTACACAGCGGAAACTATGTATGTTACATAAACAATAGGATGCAGATGAAATTCAAATTCTTTAATAACTGGAACATCGTGGCTCAGACAGAGGCCAAAACCCACCAATGGTCCCCATGAGTGCCTGTGGGCTGTAGAGCTTTCCCACCGATCTGGGAAATCTCAGAGTGCAGGAGAGTAAAACCAAGCAAGGTACAGCATTGGGTGTTCTAAGTCAAATGTTAGAGAGGGAATGACAGGTGGGGCCATCAGGGGGTCTCCGGCGTCCCAGTTCTCTGTTTCTTGATCTGGGTGCTCATCGCACAGGTTTGTATATCTCGTGAAAATAAATCGATTTGAACACTTGTGATAAATGCTCTTTCCAGTACAAATGCTTAGTAGAGTATCACATGTTTGACGAAATGTTCCAAAACAAATAAATAAGTACCATGCATTTAGGCAAGTCTCAATTTACGGGGAATGGCTCCAGCAAATTGTGTGTGTGGAGGAGATAAAAATAGAGACTTAAAGCAAAGCCACGTTAAAAGAGCCTTATGCACTGAATTAAGGAGTTTGAACGTGATCCTCAGAACTGTGAGGCCCTGTGGAAAGAATGAGCATGAGTTGGAGCTGAAGGGTGTTAGATTGCAGGCCGAAGACTCTGGCCCCTGCCCCCACAATTTAGTCACTGTGTCATTGTGAGTAAAGTTCAAGCTCTTCCTCTGCAAAATCCACTAAAGCTTTTGTTTGTCTCCTTAGGATGTTTTGAGAATTGAATAAGATAATACAAAAAATAGTTAATATAGTGGGCACTATATATAAATATTTGCAGTAAAAAAATAAAATTATTTTTTTAATCCTCACCCAAGGATATGTTTATTGATTTTAGATAAAGAGGAAGGGAGAGAGGGAAACAGAGAAACATCGATGTGAGAGAGAAACATCCATCAGTTGCTTCCTGTGCATACCCTGACCAGGATCAAAGCCGCAACCTGGGTATGCGCCCTGACTGGGGATCAAACCCACAACCTTTTTGGTGTATGGGATGATGCTCCAACTAACTGAGCCACCTGTCCAGGGCATAAATATTTGCATTTTAGCAAGCTTCCTCAAGCAGGAGTGAGGAGAGTGGGTGGGGGTGTGGCCAGACCAGGGCCAGAGAGATGAATTAGAAAGCTATGTCAGTAATCTAGTGAGGAAGGAACGAGCATGACCAGGACAGGGACAGTGTAAATCAAGGAGAGATCATTACATCTGAGGGGGCAGAATCAACAAGACTTGACCTGAGAGGTGAAAGAGACAGCGATCCTCAGGTGTCTGGCTCAGGTGACTGCTTGCGGTGGAGATGCTGTTAGAAAGTGAAGAGGAGGAACGGACAAGGGGGAAGATTGTGCATCACATGTGAACCCTGTTGAGATCGGGGGTCCTGGGAAGCATCCAGGAACCCAGCCGAGATGTCTGAGATCAAGACAGAGATTTGGGAAGTATGTAAAATACTGTTGAAGGCATATGAGTGGATGAGGTCCTTCAGGGATGGTACATCACGTGAAAAGAGCAAGGGGCCAAAGATGGAGCCCTAAGTGACATCAGCATTTAAAAGGGCAGACCCCCCTTCCCCCCCAAAAAAGGAAACCATGAAGAAATTGGAGAAGAAACAATGGGAAAGGTAGAAGGGATGACCAAGAGAGTACTATCGTGGTAGCCAAGAAGGATGTCATCGGCTGTAAATGCCACAGAAATGAAGGCCAGGTGTCTGCTGAGTCCTACCCATGATGGCCATTGGTGACTTCAGTGAGAGCAGTTCTGGGGACACGGGGGCAAAAGCAGGACTGTCCTGAGTGCATGGTCCGAGGATCAGAAGAAGGGAGTCCACAGGTGCAGTCCAGGGCAGGGGGGCTCCAGGGCAGGAAGGGTGGGCAGTAGGAGTGGCCGGCTTTCCCCAAGGTCAGAGAGCTTCCTAACCTTCTCCAGTGCTTCCTCACCAGCACCTGTCTGGAAGAGGTTTAGAGATACAGCCCTTGCAGTCTCTCCTTCCCTCCCCCTCTCTCCCCTCTTTTCCATACTTAATTTCCTCTCCAGAAGCCAAGGATTAACTTACGTAACTCAAAACTCTTAATGTATATCTTTTAAGTGTTTTTAAAATAAGATGCTGAAAAGTGGGTATATTCGGGGAAGGTAGCCAGAAGAACCCAATCGGGAAAGGAGTGGGAACAGGGGTTAGAGAAAGGAAAGGGCTTCCAGTCAGCCTGCTGCCTCCCGCCCCTGCGACTCCTAGGAACCGGCCAGTGGCCCCCATCAGGGCACATGCATTGGAGAATGCCACTTAGTGAGTGCACTCACCACCTCTGTCTGGAGTTGAACCCCGTTTCTCCCACCTCTGGCTTTAGTGGCCCTGCCGGCAGACAGCATCCTCCTCCTATAACGACCCCATGCTCCAGGTCCTGGCTGGGCCGCCAGCCTGCTGCCCCCTCTGGGGCACGCTTGCCCCCAGAACTCAGTTCAGACCCCTTCTCCTGCCGCCCCTCCTCGGGCCAACTCTGGGCTCCAGATAGGGCTGAACACTGCTGCCTTCAGGAGCCCCTCCTTGTCCCCTTTAATCAGTCACTCAGTCAGGGTGTGCTCCCTTTTGCATTTCCTGAGAGGTTTCCGTGAGTGACTCCCGTTTTTGTCTATAGCGTACTTTGCCTCACTGGTGCAACTGTAAGGGCCCAGGAGGAATTCCCCACAGCCTGCAGTGGGGCGCTCCACGGAGAATACGTCCTCAGCTGAGGCTGGTCTGCAGGACCTCGGGGTGTGAAGTCTGCACTAGACTGTAAGCTCCTCCAGAGCGGGCCGCTGGTCTCTTTCATCTTTTTACACCCTCAACCACCAGCTCCCCAGGGCGTCCACTGTTCATCAATGCACAGACATTTATTAAGCACCTACTATGGCAGGCGAGGTCCCCATCTTGCAGAGTTTATGTTCTAGTAGAGGAGACAGACAACAAGGGAACAAACAAATAAGTAAACCCAGGCTGTGGCAGGCCCTGTCCAGGAAATAAACAGCCATGTAACAAAGAAGGGGCACGTTTATGCTGAGAATGGAAGACTGAAAAGGAGGGAATAAGGTGCTCCTCAGTCGTCTTGTTTAATAGCCCCCACTCCCTGAACTTCTCTTTTAATAGAATATTTATTTGAAGGGATGTAATAAGGTGACCTGTTATGCATTTCCCTGGTCCATGGGCTCACACACCACCCACACATCTGATTGCTAACAAATCACAATCTCTCTAAGGGTCGTCCATCTCACCTGTGTTATGGGGGTAGCAGCCCCGGGGCCTCGCATATGCCTGATGTGGGGCGCGGCACCGACACCTGCATGAAGCTGGTGCTGGTTTGTTTTGCAGGTGAGCCGGCCTCATCCTGGTGACCACCCCCTCCTGATCCTCTTCGTGGTAGGCGGAGTCACAGTCTCCGAAGCCAAGATGATCAAGGACCTCGTGCCATCCCTGAAGCCAGGAACCCAGGTACAGAGTCATCAGTGATAGGAATGAGAGTCCTGGGCTGGGAGTGGGAAGGGGGGGAGGGGCCCTTCATCCGGCTTCCTGGCGTTCCCATCTCCATCCCGGCTGCTCCTCTCTGACCTGCTCCTTCCCAAGGCACGTTCTCCTCCTGCCTGCCCCAGGCCAGCCATCCTCCCTGCGGGGGCAACGGGGGGCTCTCCTTCCACAGTCCTCTCCTGCTTCTGGGCTCCCAGGGCTCACATGCTAGTGTCCCTGTTCCCAGTTCCTGCGTATGTTCTCTAGTGTCCAATCAGCACTGAATCCCACAAACATTTTCACTGCTCTCCAAGCTCCAGGTACCGGAGGATGCATCCCCGGACGACCTCCCCTCTGTGGCAGCCAGAGGACCTGGCTGGAGGAGTGGGGGAAGGTGCCTTGTCAAAACATTGACGAGTGTAGAATTTTTCTCCTCTACAGCTTCCTGTCGGGTCCCACCTTACTCCCCAAATAGGTGACCTGGTGGTTAAGAACACGGATCTCTTGATTTTACGGGGCTGTGTTCAAACCTTACCTCTGCCTTTTGCTAGCCAGGTGATCTAGGAGAGCAAGGCCCTGTTTTCTGATTTAGGAAGCGGGGCTTAGGTGGTATGAATCTTAAATAAGGTAAGTGGAGAAAAGGTGCCTGGTACGTGCCCTACCATCGGCGGTGGCTCGTCATTATCACCACCTGCGAGGGGCCACCTGCCCACCCGCTCTGCAGGAGCAGCTGAGACTCCTGGTGCGAGGCCACAGCAAGCCAAGGAGAGAGACTTCAGGAAAAGGAGAGCCCTGACTCGGGGGGGACTCTGACCTGGCCGGGGAAGCAGAGCCTGTGACTCAGTGAGACGAAAACCCTGCTTCGGCGGGTTCACCCAAACACGCCCTGAGACGGAGATGGGAGAGCAGGCGGTTTACACGGGAGGCGATCCCAGGAAGCAGAAGAGGGGATCAGAAAAGAGGAGCGGCGGAGGGAGAAAACCCAGGACGGGTGCCTCCCTGAGGCGGTGCTGCTGTGTGTCACTGAGGCCAGGTCCTTGGGGCCCCAGGAGGGGTCTCACGCACCTCGGAATCGTCCTGTTGGGCAGCCAGGAGGCTGGGATGTCTCACACACTCTCTTCTCCCACGCCACCCCCCAGTTGTGGCTGGCCTCTGGGGGCGTATGTGCAGCATTGGGCCACCTCTGCATGCGGCTGAGCAGCTTTCTATGGTTTGCAGAAAGCAAAACAGAGAGGTGTGGCTGCTGCTTCAGGCGGGCTGCTGGCTTGTGCAGGAAACTGCTCACCACTGCACAGAAACCAGGTGGGGTCCCAGCCCAGGCCTGGCTGCCGGGGCTGCCGGTGTCTTTGTCTCCCAACTCAACCTGCTACTGAAGTTTCACCAGCTATGACCACGACAGGTGATAGTAACAGCAGCCAGCCAAGTGTGCCCTCCTTCTTGCCTCCTGTGAGGTCCTGCTTCTTGTTCCAGGCCTTTTCTGCATCTCTGCTGGCATCCAAAATCCATACGGTGCAGTGCAGCACCAAGCTGCCTGTTTACTGCTTTCTGCTTGCTGCTGGCCTAGTCTCCTCAGGCAAACGTGAGCTCCGTGAGTTCAAGGGCTGCGGCTCCCCAGGCTTGAGCACATGGCAGGAGCTCCACAAGCCTGTGGTGTCTACCCTGATTGGCTGCAGGAGGCCTGCGTTGGTGCTGTTAGAGTGGGCCACCTGGTGAAGCAGAGGAGACCTGGTCCCCACTGTTCTCCAGACACCCAACTGAGAAATGGGACCCGGGTACCTAGGGAGCTACGGGAGATTCTTGAGCAGGGGAGTGACCAGTCACTGGATGTGACCCTTTCTGCCGTTATGCTCACGTGTCATGGTCATAGCTGCTAAAGCTTCTGATAACGTGGCAAATTCTGCCTCACTTGACAGCCGCCCTGTCAGCAGCATTAAGGATCTGTTTCACGAGTGATTGCCTTTTCGGCAAGACTTTTATTTTTCGATCCAAAAGCACACTTCTCACTGCCCCTAACACGGCGAGCTAAATTCTTAGCTCTTCAGAACAGTTACGCATTGTAACAGCCTGACAGACATGTTAATCCCCACTCTAAAAGGATAAAGTGCAGACGTTTTCAAAGCCGAGTGGCCTGAGTTTGGCAACAGAAACGGGAATCCGAGGTGGCTTTGCTGCAATCTGACCTGCGCTCAGTCATCTGCAGAGAGAGCTCCTCAAAGAACCCTGGGCTTAAGGAGACTCCTTGACTGCTCACTGTCCTTTGTGCAAAAAGCCCCCCGAAGAGTTAACAGGCCAGAGGGAAATGTCAAGAAGTTCTTCCGCCTCGTGCCCTCCGACCTCCAGGTTCCTGAGAGGAGGTGGATTCCCTGGGTGCCTGCTGAGGGGCCCTGTGGAGGCAGATCTCCCTTCCTCAGAGCTCCACACACTCCCGGCCGCCCGGACTCTGCGGCTCCCTCTGCCTGGACCTGGGGCAGAAGTCGGGCGTTGCTGCTCTGGCTGCACACAAGCCAGACCCGCGTGAGAGCCACCTGTGCTCAGACTCACTGCTGCTGGAGGACGTGTGTGGACTAAACCGACCTGAGCACCATGGGGCTCTCAGAGACGCCTCTGGCAACCAAGAGAGCGACTCAGACTTGGTCATCCATGGAAACAGTGACAATATACGTATCCGATACGTCAGTACTCCTTCTGTCTTGAATGCCCAGCATCCACTCGACCAGCTCCGGTGACAAGGTTGTGCCCCTCCCATGGCAGCGTCCTGGACTCTCACAGGGCTTCACTGATGTGACTGCTCTGCGCCATCTCTAGACGAGTCCCCGTCGGCCTCCCGGAACTCTCACTCGTCCACGCGGGCCCAGCATCAGGCTGCCCAGGATTTACAAGCAAATCAGGCTCATCCTCCTTCCCCAGATCCCCCACCCAGGTCGGCTCTTCTCCAAACTCAGTAGCCTCGGTCTCTACAGCCACCCCACCCCGGCTTGAGATGGGTTGGAGTGCCCTCACCACGGTGGTGGCTGTCCTCATCCGCAGGGCATCCCTCTCCACAGTCAAATGGACCTGAGAGCCATGTCCTGCTGTGCGGCAACGGGGGCGAGTCCTCACCCCCAGCACGGCCTGCAAGGCCCTGCAGGACCTCGACCCCAGCCCTACCGGCGCTCCCTCCCAGCCTCGGGCCTTTGCACTCTTCACTGTCTCGTTCCCGGCACCGCAGACAAGGCCTGGCGCTGGGTGTCTTGACTGTTCATTGGGTGTCAGATATTGGACACTGGAGCCTTTACTTGTGTGACTGCAAAGTAGATAAAAGTGACTTTTCGGGGGACTACACCGACCTGTTGATTCATACTGGGATTATGGACAACCGAAACCACCTATCTTTTGTATCAGTTGCTACTCACCCATATGTTCTCCATTTAATGCCTGCGTGAGTGTGCTTGGCCCCACGGACAGGAAGCCACAGGCATGTCTGTCAGAGTGGACTGGTGGGGCGTCCGTCTGCTCTGTGCCAGGCCCTGGCCTTCATGCCGCAGCCAGAGCAGCAACCAAGCCAGACATTGTCCTGCTTCCAGGGATCTCACACTCTGCTAGTGAGCGGCCAACACGAAACACGAAAACTGCAGCCGGAGACAAGTGCCTGGAGCACACCCGTGCTGCAGTGGGAGTAACTGGGGGGGAGGTTCCTTCAGGCGGCACGGGCATGGGGGAGAAGGCTGTGGCTGAGATGAGAAGGCCCTCAGGGATCAGCCCTTTCGGGGGAGGCTAGTAGAATCCGTTAATGACACATCCAGAAGTGAATTCTCTTTCACAAACGTGACGAGGAAGGATTGCCCGAAACAGTGGAAATCAGAGACCATATTCACACTTGCTCCTCCCATAGGACTGTGACCATGCTCTAAAATGGGAGTGTTTTCTCCACTGTCGGGTGGGCTGGTGGTGGACGCGCTGACGAGAGAATTATGGGTGGTTGGAGAAGGCCCTCTTTCTTGACTACAAATAAAAAAGGGTCAGAGAGGCAGCTTGCCCCGCCCCGCCCCACCCCACCGCACACAGCCACGGCCCGGAGGCCCTGCAGGCTCCCTCGCTCCTGTGTCTCTCTCCCTCGAAGGCCTGCGCCGGGCTCTGAGCCCAGACAGCCCCGCGGGCTGAACTCTGTAGCTGGGTGGTGGCCAGGAAGCTGGCAGAATCCTGGGGTTGTGGGAGGAAAGTAACAGGGAGGGGCCCTCCCAGAAAACAGAGGGGCTGGCCAGCTGGGGAAACAGGGAGACTGAGCGGCAGCGTGACCCAGCCGTCCACCACCGCTTTCCAGTCCAGGCACGTGCATGTTGCCCACATGTGCGTGTTGCCCACACGTGCGTGCGGCGCTCCATTCCTGGGGCTACATATTTGGTGAGAATGTAACTTTATAAACTACCCTGAAATATGCTCACACAGTTTTGCACCACTTCGGGGGCCCAAGGCCACCTAACCCCTGGCTCTGAGACCTGGCTCTGGGTTAGCCTGAAGCTGACGGGAAGCCCAAGGAGAGGAGCCAAGTGGCTTTTCTTTCTTTTTTTTATTGTACTTTTTTCCATTGCCATTTATTCCCCTTAGACCCCCCACCCCCAGCAATCATCACCCTGATGTCCATGTCCATGAGTCCTTTTTCCTCGATCCCTCCACCCCCTAACACCTCCCATGGCTGTCATCCTGCTCTTAAAAAACAAAGCAAACTAAAACAAAACCTCAGAGGGGACAAAGGTGAGGAGGAGACCTGACACCTCCCACTCCCCGAGCTAGTGGCTAGGAGAGCCCAACAAGCAGGCGCACTGACCTCTGGTGCGAAAGCAGGTCAGGCGGCCCACAGGAGGTTTCCAGGGGGCTCGGTCAGGTCCGTTGGACTAATCCATGGTCCCGCCGGTTTCACGAACACGGCTTGATGTTTAACCACAAGTGCGTGAGTGTGTGGGTGGGTGCGTGCCCGTGTGGGGGTGGATAAAGGTTTGAATATGATACGTGCTCAAAACCAGTCATCAAACAGCTTCAGATGCGTGTTGGTGCCTGTGCACGTGTGGGCTGCTCTTCCTGGGAAGAATCCGCCAGGTTTAAAAGAAAAAGGGAGAGACAAATGTTATCCCTTGCTCTCCTTTAGCTTACAGTGTTAGAAATCAGAGGGTTACAGACTCTAAGTCCCGGGCTGCCCAGCTTCCTCTGTGTCCTGCAGAAATAGGACCGGAAGGTGCTGGCACTTACAAATTACAGTGATGGCCTGCAGAAGTGGCGAGTGGCAGGACAGTGAGGGGGGTGGGGTTGTCTCCCAGGGCTGCCTGCTCCAGCCAGCGGGAGGGCAGGCTGAGAACAAAAACAGAACCGTCCCTCCTCCAGCTGAGCCAGGGCCTTCCTGGAGCCCCAGGCTGCTTGAAGGACTTGGCTCTGAGGCTTTCAGGGAACCCTGGTGCCCTCCACGCCGGTCTCGCAGAGGGGAATTTCCATCAGCGCCCTCGATTACCGGGAAAAGCCGATTCTCTAAAAGGAATCCTCCAGCATTCAGTCTGCCTAATGTCACACATTTGATGACTGTATTTATAAAACTTACATTTCCTATCTCACAGACCAGTTCCAGACTCTCAAGCTTTTTCTTTATCATTTTTGAGATTTTGGAGGGTGCTTTTCTCCCCCACTTGCCTTATTTTTTAGAATTTTAAGGAGTATTTTAGCCAAGCAATGCAGAAATGCCATTAGTTGAATAAAAAAAGAAAGAAAAAGAAACCTCTGAAAAGGCTCAAACTCAGTCTGAAAACCAAAAGATGCCTAAGAGAGGACAACGCTTAAGGACCATCAACTGTTACATTGTGAAAGAAATGTTAGCAGTGCAATCCTGCTTGTTCTTCAAAACAGGAATTTTAGACAAATAAGCTTTTTGTTGAACTGATTTGCAACAAGTTTACCCAGCGCTCTCTGAGCTGTCTTGTACTGGAGAAACGTCCTGCTGACCGCGCTCAACTCACTGCCGCCTTCATTGTCCTAGTGCTTTTGTTCCTTCACTGAAGGATCCCCTCTTGTTACATCAGGGACCTGCACTGGACCAGGCCCTGTGCTGAGGAACAATGAAAAGACTCCGTTAAGGAAACAGGGAAGACAGGGCGATGCCAACAGCCACGAAAACACAGTCAGGCCTGGGGGGCGGGGGGCAGGAGATGTCTGAGAAGGCTTCCTGGAGGCGGTGGTGCCTGAGCAGACTCAGAGGTCTTCAGGAAGAGTACGCAGGAACTCGTGTTCCATGTAAAGAAGCATCTCCAGGGTTCCAGCTGCGAAGCCGAGTACGGTTGAGCGTGGCGAGAATGGGGAACCGAGGGTGAGCGGGATGGCGGCAGGGGGCTGGGTGTGGAGTGCCCAGCGGCCCTCAGACTCTAAAATCCCGGAATGCCCTCTGGGGGACCAGGCTTCCCAAAGGGCAGGAAGGGGGCGGCAAGGGTGGCTAGGAGCCAGACAGGGAACACAGCGGAGGGTGACGGAAACAACAGCGACTACCGTTTCTCAGCCCCTCCAGAGCCTGTCGTCGTGCTAAGTATTTGATGTATCTGTTCACATCCGATCTTCATAATAACCATGAGAAGTGGGTGTCACTTTTCCCACTTTACAAAGAAATCGAGTCTCAGGGTGATTAAGCAACTTCTCCGGGGTCATCTGTGGGGACAGTGACCCAGCCGGGGTCCACCCCAGCACGGACACGCCTGAGGCCATGCTCCCCACCGCGGTCCTACCCTGCGAGAGTCCCTGGTCTCAGCACGGCTTTCCCCGCTCCTCCCAGACCTGCTAACTTACTTCACGCGCCGCCCGTCTTTTCTATCTGCTTCTCTTCACCCTCCACGGAACAGGCCCCAGACGTCCTTGGCTCAGCCCACACGCGGAGTAACTGCCTGCTTGTTTGGCGGTGAGGGGCCTGGGCTTTGGCTCCAGCTCAGTGGAGGTGACCAGACCCCAGGGTCTCTGTCAGGGTGGCTGGAAGCCCCGTGTACAACCCCAGGGGTGACGGGTGCTTTCAGCCCAGGCATCGCTGTTCCCATGGGGTCCGCATCAGCTGAGTCGGTAGCCCGTTCTCTCCAAGTCCCCCAGTCCTGCCAACAAGACTTCCCGAGAGACTCACTCCAGCCTTTACACTCGCCCTCGGCTCGGCTGGGGAAGAGTCTGCCACCTTGGCACTGGAACTAAGGGCGACGGAGGCTGGCAGTGGTGGCGGGGACGGGCAAGTCACAAGGGCAGAAGAGGGGACCTTGGCACACTAGTTACTCTGGCCTCTAGTACCTCACACGAGTCTGCTACCAAAGAGTGTGCCAAGGATTTTTGGTTTTACGTGTGTATTTTTAAAAAATATCTGAATAAGTGTTTCTGAACTTATGGTCTGTGAATCCTGGTTGTCTATGAACATCACCTGAAACCATATTCAGAATCTTCTGTGTATGAACAGATGCATATTTTTCTTCGCTTTCATAAGATTGAAAAGGACGTCTATGACCCAACCACAAAACCACAATAAAATAGCAGCTCATGACTGCTGAGCACCCCCCCGCCGACCCCTCGCCTGTGTTACACACACTTGACCTTTATGTAAGCCTTGCCGCAATGCTGTGCGCGTGGGGCTGTTGTTTTCCTTCTGGGACGGACAGGCTGAGGCTCCAAGTGGAGTGACTTTTCCCCAGGGCAGAGTGGTGGGGCTGGGCTCCATGGGGGTCCGACGGGAGAGCCACCATTCTTAGCCAGCTGTTAGGCTTGGCGTAGAAGCCCCTGAGGAGTGAGTGGAGACCCTCTCCAGAGCCACATACTCCGGTGCCGTCCACACCGTGTGGGGGCGATGGGGGCTGCGAGTATTCTCTCGCTGCTCTCAAACTCTCATCCTGCAGCTTTCAAGGAAAAATGTGAGCACACATTTTAGGTATTTTTTTTCTGCCAAAAATGTGACTGGGCTGACATTAACCATATATTTTTAAAAATAATTCTCTTTCAAGAAAAAGTGAAATAGCTGCTTCTAATTTTTGTTTTAAACAGGAGAAGTTTTAATAACTCTCTCTCTTAACAACAGCAAGAAAAATGTAAAGTGCTTCTTTCTCTCCCCTCCAACCTTGACTGCATCGCCATCTGCTTTTGCTCCACAGTGGAGTGTGGGGGCTGTTTTTGACCAGTGAGCTGGGAAGCGGGAGCTGGTTAGTTCCCTGGTTTGGTTACACCTGGGGCAATTTTGGGGTGTGGGAGGGGAGGCAGTGAAGTGTGCAGTATCAATCTGTACTCTCCCAAGGGGCACGGCTAAGCGGAGTAGCCAGGTGAAGGCGAGGCCTGATGCCGGCCTTGCAGTTGTCCTCACTCAGGTGCTGGGCTGTGGAACTCTGATTCTAGAACCTCCTTCCCCATTTCGCATAGTCGTCTTCTCATCTAGTGGCGTTCAACACCTGCCCATGCAAAACCTCTGGCTGTTAGAAAGCATAGCATGGCCCCGCCCCGCCCTGGGCAAGAAGCCCCCCTGTGCTGCACAGACAGATCTGCCCCGGAGGAGAGGCTCAGACTCAGGGAAGCAGGAAGGGTCACCTGTCACAGGGACAGGCCAGAGAGACCCAAAGGTCCGTGTAGACTGGGGTAGAAGAAGCAGCCTTGCCCGGAGCCCTTGACCACAGAGAGGTGACCAGACGGACACTTGGATGCTAACCCAGGCCAGCCTGCCTGGGTTAGAATCCTGACTTAACTATTCCCTCTGTATCTTTGGGCAAGTTTCTTAACCTTCCTGCACTTTATTTTCCTTACCTGCAAAATAAGAATAATATATTACCTGTTTCGTAGGGTTAAGAAGGTTAAATGGATATTAAAAGAGATCATCCTCAGAGCTGGCATATCAGAAGGACTGATAAATATGAGCTGATATCGTAGTTATACCATTGTAATGGGTTGAACTATGTCCCCCTCCCAAAAGATGTGGAAGTCCTAGCCCCTGGTACCTGTGAACGTTCCCTTGCTTGGAAATGGGCCTATGTCGTGGACATGGACAGCAGCGTGGGGGTCGCCTGAGGGAGTGGCTGGGTGGAGGGGGACCAAGAGGGGAAAAGTAGGACAAATGTAGTAGAAAAAGCAATAAAATATTCAAATTAAAAAACAAAGAAACGGGTCTTCATAGATGATCAGATTAAGACGAGGTCGTTAGGGAGACTATCTGACTGTGTCCTGATGAAGACGGGAAACTGGGCAGGGACAGAGGAAAGACCATGTGAAGACACAAGGATGCTAAGAGGGCGGCGTGGAACGGAGTTGCCTTCAGGGCCCTTAGAAAAAGCCAGCCATGCCAGCAACACCTTGGGCTTGTGGCCTCCTGAACTATGCAGCAGTACATTTCTGCTGTGTAATTAATGCAGTCATCATCACTATCACCCACAGCAGCATTTACCTCTTGAGTGTGCCTTGCCACGCTCCCGGAAAGAGGGAGAAACCTCTACATCAAGATCAAATTACTGGATCGCAAAGCGACAGTATGATCCAATTCAATTCAGCAGCAAGGCGGTGGCTGGGGTGGGCCATTCTCAGCGCCTGTTGGTTACAGGGTTAGTAGACGCAGCCCCACTGTCCCGCAGGTCATCCTTCCACCCAGGACACTAGTGTCCGGCGGCATCAAGCTGCCGCCTCCTGCCTTTTTTCCCATAGTACCCACTCCATGCCTATGCCCAAAGAAATGTGTTGCATTTTATTTCTCATCCCCTAATAACCTGAGATCGCTCCCCTAACTGTCTGCACTGCCTTTGCCCCTCCTGTTGTCAGGTAATTGTGCTGTCCACGCGACTCCTGAAGCCACTTAACATCCCCGAGCTGATATTTGCAACTGATCGGCTGCATCCAGATCTTGGCGCTTGAGCACCTCCTAAGAAGACAAGATCTACCAGAGATGGAAATACTGATCCTCAGATTTCAAGTTCAGGTTATGCCTCCAAATCCAGTGTCCCTGGTATGGCTGAATTTTGTCCAAAGGGTCTTGAGAACCACACAGGGAAGTGGTTGGCTGGATTCTTGATTCTTTAAAAAAAACATTATTTTCATTCCTCTAGAGGTGTCGAATGTCTGCTGGTCTAATTCATAATAATTCCCATTTATTCTTAATCTTCTATTTGTGATCTTCCTGATTTCCGCCTACAAGTTCAATAATTCTAAATAAATGCCTGTTGGGGAGTGTTCGTAGATTATAAGCCCTTTGATCTACAGTTGCTCAAAAAGAAGTTAGACATGCCTTAGAATTATAAATGTGAGGAAACTTTGGGTTTTTTCTTAAGATTACACTACTGAGGGAGGGACCATTGTAAATGGGATCTGAGGCTTTGTTTCCGTCTCGGTCTGAGCCGAGTCTGAGAAGGGGAGGCAGGCGGAGCGGGCGGGGGCTGCTCTGACTGCAAACCCGCCCCACATGACAAAGGGCTGCATTGTCCCAGCCCGTGCGTGTGCTGGCAGGGCCCCCAGCCTCCTGGGAACCACAGTGGGAGAAGGCTGGTTGGAGGGCTGTCTCAGCCTGTGAAAGGCCCCCATCCCTGCCGAAGGAAGGCCCTACAGGTATCTGGTCCCAGGGAGTCTACATTCGAACCCTAACCCCTTCAACTTTTGTGATTTAGTCCCTATTGAAATACAAAGCTCTCTTTTCTGTACATCTAAATTTTTCTTCTGGCCATAGCAGAAAAACCTAGAACCACCTAGTGAAATTATATAAGAGTTCCAGCAAAAGTTAACCCAGACATTTGTAGGTAGGTGAGTGATTGATGGGAATTTCTGGCATCCCTAAAAGGTGTTTGTAGAAGGAGATAAAGCTGAAACAGCGTCTAGTGTGGATTAAACAGGTAGAGGAAATAAAATGTAAATCGAAGCATGTGTCTTTCAGTTCTCAACAAATCACTGTCGTTTTATGGAAAAACTAGGAAGCTGGAAATCATTCTGGGTTGTAATCAAAGCAGGTTTTGTAGAACTGACTTTTTTTCCGTCCGAGTGTGTTTTCCACCTCACGCCAGTTCTTTTATGGTGCTCAGTACTGGACACCTCAGGGGCTCCTTCCATTGGGCTAATCTAGAAGTTTGAGTTTGAATGAGAAAATGGCAGCACCCAAAAAGAAATGATAATTGAAGAAAGCATCAGTATTTTCTAAAATAAAAAAAAAAGAAGTAGCCTGCTATGTGTCTTACATCTATCTGCATTCATTCATTCAGTCAGTCATTCCATTCACTCCCAAATACCGCACGAGCCCCTGGCTCCGGCCAGCCGCTCCGCTGGGTCCCCGCCCCGGCAGTGAGCTGAGCCAGACACATCCGTGACCCTGCGGCTCGCACAGACCCAGCAGCTGGTGCCTCTCCTGACGCGGGCCCTGTGTGAGTCTCCGCTCAAGGTTAAATTTTAAACCATGTGTCTCTCTGCAAAGGAAACTTTTTGGAAATACAAAAACGAAACTGCTAACAAGTGGCTACCTCTGGGAAGAAGTATAAAGTGAGAGGGCTAAGAGAAGGGAGGAGCCTTGCTCTTTTTTATATATATATTCAAATATTTATTCTTATTTAATATTTAACTACAGCCTACTCAGCAGCTCATAATCCTGTTGTTTGAGTTTTTGTTCTGATAGAATTTGTCTACTTGATTGCAGTATAAATTACACACAATGAAGGTGGTCTTGTTTGAAATGCACAGGTCAATGATTTTTTTAAAAAGATTTTCTTTATGGATTTTTAGAGAGAGGGGATGAGAAGGAGAAAGAGAGGGAGAGAACATGGGGGAGAGAAACATCAGTTGGTTGCTTCCCCCACACCCCCTTACTGGGGACCTGGCCCGAAACCCAGGCATGTGCCCTGACCAGGATCAAGCCTGCAGCCTCCCACTCCACAGGCCAGTGCTCCGTCCACTGAGCCGCACCAGCCAGGGCTCCAAGAGTTTCAGTAAACGTGTACACGGTGGGACTGTCACCACAGTCAAGAAATAGAACGTTCCCCCACCTCCAAAGGTCCCCTCGTGTCCCTTTCCAGTCTGTTTCCTCATCTGCCTCCAGCACCTAAGCAAACACTGATTTGCTTTCTGAAAGTATAAATTAGTTGGGCCTTTTTTAGAATTGCATAAAAATGGAATCAGTTTGTACTCTTGTATCTGGCTTCTTTCGCTCAGTAAAATGTTTTTAAGATTTATCCATATTGTTGTATATCAGTAATTTTCTCTCTTTTTTCTTTTTATTGATGAGTGGTGTTCTGTTGTTCAGATACATGACAGTTTGTTTACCCATTTATGTCTTGAGCAGTTGGGTTATTTCCAGGTTTGAGCTATTACGAATCGAGCTGCTGTGAACATTGCAGGTCTTGCTCTTGATGTACTTGTGTTGTTTCAATTTTTTTTTCATAGCAAACATGTATTGTATTTCCATATCAATTTTGTGGCTCTAATGTATTTTTGCACCCTAATTTATTCTTTTATTTTTTAAAATTTTATTAATTTATTTTTGGAGAAAGGGGAAGGGAAAGAAAAAGAGGGGGAGGGAAACATCAATGTGTGGTTGCCTCTCACAACCCCCGTACTGGAGACATGGCCCGAAACCCAGGCATGTGCCCTGACTGGGAATTGAATCAGCGACTCCTTGGTTTGCAGCCCAGTGCTCAATCCACTGAGCCACACCAGCCAGGGCTGAAAGTTCTTTAAAAAAGAAAAATAAAGAAGAACATTCAAAAGCTTCTATTCTGAAATGATAAAAGGTGGAAGTTCCTGATTGTAAATGTTATCACTAAGCAGTTACTCTATCCCAATGACGCTCTCAATACTGTGTTACATATGGCCACAGGCAGCCTCTGGGGGTGGAGGGAAATGTCAGAAGTTGGGTTTGTAATCATCTTTCCCATCTCTGTGGTGGTTGGTTGGAGGGACCGAGCGGGGTGGGCAACCAGGTAGCAGAAGGCTTTGGGGAAGATGTGAGACGGAAGGAGTTTCAAGTGACCGGAGTTTCATTTGAATAAGAAGGTGGGAGGCACAGGGCAAAGCATTGCTTCTTCAGTTCAAAGCAGGAACGTAATGGGAACTTGGTATAAATCCTGCTGGGAGCCTTCACCAGATGAGGAAGAAGAGGGGTCTTGGGAAACAGCGCACCGGCCTGCTGGCAGAGCCTCCCGCAGCCTTCTCCATCCGCACGGCATCCCATAGTTCACTTCTCCCGGTCTCAGCTGACTGTGAGGTGGACAGTGGTAGGACCTACCGCTCTGGGCTGTCATGAGCATTAGAAGAATTAATTAAACTTGTGAAGAACATGGCACATGGCAAGCTGGCTGAGAGCGTGTCAGAGCACCACTATTGTGGTAAACGTCTCATGCCTGCTCGAGGAGGGCCTGTGTCTCTAATAGAATGAACTTTCTCTGTCGTTAATGTCAGCCACGAAGTAAATGTGTGGGTTCTGAGACTGATACCCTGAACCGGCGTTTGAACCTCATCCAAATGCACCAATTCCAGGGATCCCCCCTCTCCCAGATGTCTGCTACCTACAGGTGGCTTCAAGGGCTGCGCCGAGTGGCAGTGCTGGTCTCTCCTCTCTGGCTGAGTCTGAGGGTTTACCTGCTAAACCCCAGCCGGCAGAGCAGAGCCAAAGCAAGCACACACACACACGCAGACCTCTGCCAAACCTACAGGCCACTCTCTAAACACAATTGTCAGAGGTGTAAATACTCTGTAGCAATTGACTTCTGCCTTTGTCAACTCTCCTGCCGGAGTCCGCTTCCCTGGCAAACAAAGTGCGCACAGAGAGGTGCTTGGACGTGCTGCGGAGCTGCGTCAGCCAAGGGTTGACCCGGGGGCCAGAGCCCATGGAGCTGCCCCGTCTACCTCAGGGCCTCCCATTGCAATGTCATCCCAGTGACAGAGCATTCTGTCAGGCCTCCCCCATGACCACTGCTGTTTGTTTCACATGGATGACCAGAAGCAGAATCTCAACAACAAATAATCCAGTGTCACAAGGGTCATCTGCCATCCCTGCTGAAGAAACGTGAAGAAACGTCATCTCTGTTTTAAAGGGAATTTTGAAAGACGAAACCAGATGATGGAGGGTATTTGAGAAGGGAGCATGAGATCTTGCCACAGCCAGTGATAAACCCAATCCTGCTGTCTTCTCACCAAGTTAGGAGAGGAACGAGAACAAGAAGGACTTTCTGGAAGCTTCTCTCTTTAGACGCTGAAGGGAGGACAGAAAACACCAGTGTTCCTGGGTTGTTTATAATGGATGAATAAACAGAGCCCAGTAGTGAGTGCCCTCTGGACGGATCCGAGAGGCCATCTTGACTCCTGGGCAGACTGTGGGGCAGCCCCCTCCTCCCCACAGGCGCAGAGGCAGGACCGGGAGTTAGTCACCCAGCTGCTCAGTTTTGAGGGAGTTGCCACAAGCTTGTTCATTTGTCCGGAAAACACACTGGTTTTCTCCCCCTTTGGAATGTAAGGTGAATGTCGAAATCCCATTTTTCACGAGAATGAAGGGCTCACTGTAAATACACCCATAGCTGGGGGCTGGCTGGGTGGGCCCTGGGCTGGGCGTGCAGCTGCCAGTGGGCAAGGGGCCAGGAGGGCCGAGAAGGGTCAGCCAGCTCCGCACTGCGCCACGCCGGACAGGCTACAAAGTGTTGGGAATGTTTTTGATTTGCAGCAGGGAGGAAACTCGAAAGCCAGACATCACGACAGACCAGGATCCGGTTCTGAGGCAGACGGGCTGTGGGCTGTGGGCTGCGCCCCACCCCTGCTTGGATGTCTTTATTACCGAGCTGGGACTGGAGGCCCGTGAGCAGCCGGCTGATGGCAACAGCAGATGTGGCTGTGGCAGCCAGGTGGGCCTCGGGCCAGGGAGGAGCCACAAGCTCCTAGTAGCCACAGAAAGACTGAGAAAAGGACGGGAACTCGGGCCAGGGCGGGGAGGGCCAGCACGTGGAAGACAGAGAGGAGAGCTCCATGGGGGATCTGCTGAGAGCAGCAGAGCTGGGTCTGTTCTGTGACGTCAGACGGACGGACAGACGGACGTGAGGGCAAGTCCTGGACCTGCCGCTCCTTCCGAGCCTCCCTTGCGTGTCTCCGTAGACGGACTGACGACGGATTGCGGGGTTGGTGTGGGGTTGGAATGCATAGAAACGGTCATTGCTGCTACCTGTGTGGCCCTAAGAAGGTAATTTAACCTTTCGGGGCCTCACTTTTCTCATCTTCACCAGGGAATCCTTCCTCACAGGCTTCTTCAGAAGATTAAAAGAGATAATTTATAATCTAGCACGTTATAAATGCTCAAAAAATTCTAATCCTTTCCGTTCTCCACTCCCCTGCTTCCACTTCTACCCCCCTCCCTGTACCCGCCTGCCCGGTACACACACACCCTTCCCTTCCCTTCCCTCCCCTTCCCCAGGTGGCAGAGCAGGGGTTCCGCCATGGAGGCTGGAGCGGGGCTTGCTCAGTGCTGTTTGGTCGTAGTTCAGGAATTTAAAAACAGTTTGAATGCTTACTGTGTGCTACGACGGGAAGGCGAGCAGAACACAGCCTTGGGGCCAAAGCTGCACCTGAACCCACACTCAGCCGTTTTCCGGCCGTGGGGTTCTCGGCCAATCCTGTGCACCGTGCATGGCCCTCAAATCGCCTTTTCCATAAAATGGGAGAAACGATGCCCACCTCATAGTCCATTTTAAGAATTACATCTGTGCCTTTGGTAAGGGACCAATTAAAAGAATCTTAAAATAAAGAAAATCATTTAAAAACAGAAACAGGGTTTAAGAGACATTGTACTAATAATGAGAGGAGCAAAGGTAATAAAACACAAAGCAAAAATTTATGAGAAAGTAGACACAGCTGGTACTCGTGTGGTTTCCAGCTCACTCCCTCTCTCTCCCTCTCTCTCCCTCTCCCTCCGTCACCTAGAATAAACCACTCTATTCCTCTGGATGGAACAGCGCTCTCAGACCCCTTCCAGCCCAGACTTCCAAGGTGAAGTATGAGAAACTGAGGTCAGCGCAGTAGGAGGTGAGGGGCAGCCATGGGCGCCAGGAGGTGCAGCTCGAAGCCCAGCCAGGGAGCAGGAGAGGGCTGCGCAGGTGTGGGACAGACGGGAAGAAGCGGGGACGGTGCCCCGTGTCAGTAATAAATGGGAGTGCAGGGACTGCCCAGCACCTTTGCAAGAGAAAGCCCACCGGAAAGTTCTCTGTCTTTAATTCCAGGACTTGGGCAGGAGACCATTGTTAAACATAGAGAGATTAACCTCTCGCTCACTGGACGTTCTAAATGCAACCACATAGAATGAACAGAAATAAAAGTGAGCAGACACTAGTCGGAGACACTTGTCACTGCCTTTGAATTGAAATGCTTTTCGTGTCGGCACCATTTCCGTCCCTGCCCCCAACACAGGTTGAGTTAGGCTTGACGCATTGGAAATCGCCCTCCCTATTAGGGCTCAGGGCATCACCAAAAACCCTGTCAAGAGCAGATGGGGTATTCACGCTGTGAGAAAACAGATTTAGAAGCCTGGCACCGTATCACAGTGGGCCCTCAGCAGCTATTCTGGCTGCCTCTCTCCATCCCGTGACTTTGTATTTGCCGTAGCATCTTCTGTATGAAATATCACAAAGGAATCAGAACACTGAATATCATAAACGATAGTGTGAATGGAGCCACTTTAAACCAGAGCTGGCGCTGCTATGCCCAAGGAACTGCCTTGCTCACCTTATACCTCAAACCTTGGAATGTTAAAGAGGGCGAAATGACCTTTGCATGGGGTCTGAGCAACCTTGTGTCCCAAAGAACTTTTATGAAGATACCGCGATGACTATGGTGCGGATGACCTCAGGGCTGAAACCTGAAAACGCCGTTTAGAGTGAACATCACTCTGCCGTTACCCGCACTGACTGAACTGCCTTCCCTCTATTGATGTCATGGTTCCTGTTCCCCTGCCCCTTCTCTCACTCACTACGTAAGTACCCATTTTCTTTGTGTCCTAACTAAAATACCGATTCCCAAATAGCTCGCCTAAACACCTGCTGGCCTTCCCATTTAAAAGGCCTTCTTATTTTTAAGTTTAGGATTTAGTCCAAAGACACTGTTCCAGGTTCTTTGTGTGAACTTGAGGACATCACCCAAAACCAGAGGCTGTTTCTCTCATCTGTAGAATAGTTTCTCCTGCACGCTTCCCGCAGGGTTCTCCCAAGGAGTGAGTGTCAGGTGTGTGCAAGCACCTCCCAAACATCGGGGTGATTATTTGCTCCTAAAGGGGGCAACTCACTTAGCCTGCACAGAAGGTCTCTCTGGCCCAGGACACCCATGAGTGGCCTGGCAGCTCTAGCACATGCTCTGGTGGCAGGCGCCATGAGGGAGGGGCTCCCAAACGACCCAGGTCAGTGGCTCCGAGTTTCCACAGTGAGAACAAAGTACTTTTTGAAAGCAGCATACCCAGAGAAGAGATTTGACATCTTCAAGGCTGAGGCAAGATGTCCTCCCAGTCTAAAACGCAGCCCTGTCCGGTTCCGCTGGAGGGTCACCAAGGACATGAACAGGAGACGTGCTCTTTAATACAAAGTGGCGAACTACAATTTACAACACTCACAGGCTGTGGCCTTTGACAAGATTTTCGACTTATTTGTAAGCCTGTTTTCTCATCTACAAAGTGGAAGTCACAGCACCATGCACCTCTTGGGTTGGGACGTTAGAGTGATAACCATTGGAAGGCGGGATGCCCACCTCAACACACCCAACGTACCGAGTAATTCTTTGAAGGGCAAAAGGTGAGCGTGTCGATAAAGACCAAGTCAGACATCTGTTCTTTTAAAATGAGATTTATTGTACATAAAATAAATTAATTACAATTTAAGCCAAAGCATGAGTGGCTTTTTAAAGTGCATCTGTGTAGGGGGTTTGTGCATCTGTTCACTCGCTGTAAGACAGTTTTTGTATCTGAGTCATGACGCAACCAGGCCTGGGAAACAGCCCAAGGTCATTGCCATGTGCCGTTTACACAAATCACACCAAATTCAATGGACACATTTTTTTTTCCTGTACCCAATGCAAGTTTTTTTTTTTTTAAATTATACAGTCTCACAACTACTCAAAGTCTGGGGCTGAAGAGTTTGAGTTCCCAACCACTGAACCTCGGCCCAACGAAGCAGCCTCTACCATGTCAGGCCATATGAACTTACAGGAGTCTGGGTACACGACATTGTGGCCCGTAAGGTCCACCCTTTTGGGGGGGATGGGGAAATATTTTCCTTTGTTCTTTAAAAAGAAATCTGGGTACCCTTCAGGTTGGAAAGGCAATCTATAAGGAATAATGTTCCAGAAATGCAAATCGTCCTTGTAAGAGAAAAGCAATTCTTCCTTTGGGGTGGGGGGTGGGGTAGGTGGGAGAAGGAAAAGAAAGAAGAAAAAAAAGGAAAGCCTTTGAGAGCAATCTGTTCTTTCATCCCCACTGTAAATCACATCAATATATTTGGTGAAACTACAGTTGATCATCATTTACAAGGTAGTTAAGGACAAAATCCAAAGCAAGAACGCCCCCTCCCCCTCCACAGGAAAAGACATGGAGTACATTTCACATATCCACAGAGTGGCTCAGTGGGCTCATTCAAGCCTCATCGGTCCTGTCCCCCTGCTCAGAACAATGCTTCCTTTTCCGCACCAGTTCCATAGGCCCTCCTGGCCTCCCTGCTCCAGCCCCTTCTGGAACCGTGAACTACTGCCAGCACTCAATGTTCCTGCACTGGAAGAACCTCAGACTCTCTTCCTGGGAAGACCAAACCCCCTTGAGGGCCTCTGCTTCAGACAGAGGTGACAGTCCTCACTTTGGCAGAAAGGGCCTGCTTGAACCTCCTCTTCAGGTCCTGCATGTTGGGCGACTTGGGCCTGGGGATGAGGGAGGTTCTTCGCTTCTCCGGCGTGCTGCTCGGTGGCTGTTTGTGGCTCACTTCTTTGCACAGGACATGGAAGGCGTTGTAGACGTCGTTGTAATTTTCACTGACGGACACTTCATAGAACGAGCAGCCCAGCATGCTAGCCAGCTGTAGTCCAAGCTGAGGATCCACCTGTTTGATGTGCAACAGGTCAGCTTTGTTGGCCACGACCACGACGGGCAGCCGAGTGCCCAGGTGTACCTGCTGGACGTGCTGGTGGAGCTGGCCAATGAGTTCATAGCTCTTGCGGTCGGTGATAGAGAAAACGATCACCACAGCATCTGCCCAGCGAATGCACCTATTCAGCTGTTCGTTGCAGCTCAAGCCGTTCTCGTGGACCTGAAAGAGGGAGGTGATGGCAAGGTGAATGGCGAGTGTAGAAAAGAGCCCTGGCTTGGCTGGACGGAGAATTCAAAAGAGCTCTTTACAGTAATGCCAGGTCGCAAGCCATAAACAAGTTATATCCCCACACACTTCAGCTTTCTTGACAATATGTTGATCCAGCTGCACAGAGCTGGAATAAATAACAGTGCAGCTCACCACACTCAAGTGGAAAATTGACCTGCAGAGAACTCCATGCAGAGAGACTTTGTAGTTGCATAAAATGGGAAATTAACTGGCTAGACAGTAAGTCTGGGGAAGTAAAGATAGGAGCTGGAAGCATTTAAACCTGGATAACTGCCCAGTTCAAGAGGGGGGAGAAAAAAAACACACATACACACACACTAGCATGGCTCTTTTGTCTGTAGAGTAACTTTCCACAGTAAAAAGAGATTCCAAGTATTTGGAGACTATACCTAGATGTTTGATTTTTTTTGAATGGCAAACACAAATGTAAAAAGCGATCTTTTTAACCACAGCAAGGAAACTTTGCCAATTCCAAGTGCGTTTGATTTGGTCTTTCCTGCTGGGTAGAATCCTCCTAAGGGAAGATTTCTGCCCCTCAGCCAACTCTCCCAAATTAAGCTAGGGTAAGGCTGACCGACAGCCAGATACGACTGAAGTGTCAAACATGTAAAAGCCTCAGCTTCACTCCCCAAACTTCCCTCCTTCTGCAGCAGGAGGTGCTTTGAGAAGCGAACAGCTCTGCAGCCATGTAGACTCCCCACTGACTTAGTCACATGTCTCACCGCTTCTTACCTGAATACCTGGAGTGTCTTGAACCTGAATAGCCAGAGTTTCACCTTCTATTTGGACTTGTCTGGTGTAGAGATTACCTACCAAGACAAAAAAAAATTATGTTCATCCTTCTTGTACAACTTTGAAAACATGGTGGGATTTTTTTAACTTAGAAAAAAATTACAACCTGAACCAATGCACAAAAATAAGCTATAATTTATGCTAGACAATGGACTTAATTCAAATTTTTGGGAAACAACTATAATTTTAACTCCCTATTAGTGGATTTATTAAAACCAAGGCAAAGTTTCCAAGTTCTTGGAAGCTGATTTGTCTAATTTTAAACAGAACTTCCATATGTAGAGTATTTCCTTAAAGCAAATTTTCTTGCTCAGCATGTGTGGGATTTCTATTTTATTTTAGTGCTTTATCACTCTTTGACATATATTTGCATTTTAGCTATTAGATACAATGGCTTGTTCAGCAAATACTGTTATAAATGCACAGCCAACATTACCAACTGCAGTAAAAATGTGACATAACCATAGCCAGCCCCACATCAAAGCAGAGGCTGCCATGCCTTATCGTGGGATGGTTTATATAGTGCATTTCAAATAATCCCCTATAGGTACTTCATGTGGCCTAAGGAATGAAACAATTTGCTAACAGAACATAGGTTGAAAGCCCTTAAGCCTCCCCAATGGCTAGTTTTAATCATAGGGATTGAAATAGTGTCCTCTATTTATTCAGGAACTCTCCTAAAAATTCTAGTCATTTTTCTTTGTTAAGAAAAGAGAACTTTAGATTTACAACTGCTCTCCTTTGGCCTTTGCTTTAAAAGGTCACCTCTGAAAGGCAGCCAGCAGAGAGGGATAGGGGTGGGGGGAGGAGTGACCATCTTTTTTTTTTTTTTTATGACTTTTGCAGGCGTGTTTTGAAGGGAGAGGCTCCTCAGAACAAAGGGTGCTTCCAACCGGGGTCCCCATAGTTAAAACATACCAAAGGGAATACTTTCAGGCACTTGATAAAATGATGAATGGGCTTGGAATGGAATGAGGCCAGATGGCAGTTACGGGGGGCGGGGAGCACGGGAGGGGGCAAGCAAAGTTGGATGTGGCAAGATCCTGATGCTGACTGTCACTCTGAAGGAACCTGTCTGGGAGACACTGAAAAATGAGAACTGGTGCAGGCTGATGGTATTTTCTTCAAATTTCTATGCTCACCTGCATTTCTTTCGTAGTCACCAATGAATCGTTTGGTGAGGAACCGCACCACCAGGGCTACAGGTCAGAAAAGAGAAAGGAAAGAGGCTTAAACCTGGCACTAAAGTTCGATTGATCCGCACCCCATCCTCGGCCTGTAAAACAATTCTCCCAGAGAAAGCCGGCCAGCCACCAAGTGAAATTCCTACCCTCTCAGCTCTACCCTTCTTCCAGACACATGGACAGAGGGCTAGAAGGTATGGTGAATTATAGCTCTGTCCAGCCGAAAGGGTCATTTGGTCCACCCCCTCCTCTGAGCCAGGCTGAGCCGCACCTAAGCCTTCCAGCAGACAAATGTCTTTCTAATCTTAAAGGCCTGAAGGAGGGATTACATTCACTAAATCCCCTTTTGGGCTAGGCACTACCAGAGGCTCAAGAACCCCAAAGTTTTAATCCCCGTTGTGTCGGTGATGCGGGGAAGGTCGCCTGGCCATTCTGGATCCCAGTTTCCCTCATCTGTTGAAGGAGGGGTTAGAAGAGATGCTGGCTAGGGTCCCTTCGAAGGGGCAGCTGCACCTCTCACAACTCCCCTACCTCGTCTGCCCGCAATTCCCAGCGGGGGCCGCCCGCGTCCAGCCCCGGAGATAACCAGGTTCTCGCCCTAGTGCGAGGACTCACCGGTCTTGCCCACGCCGCTGGCCCCCACCACAGCGATCTTGACCAGCCGGCGGCCCGCCGCCCCCAGGCAGTAATCGGCCGCGGCGGCGCTGCCCGGAGTGGGGTACTCGGCAATGGTGCACATGTTCTGAATGAGGCGCATCTCCGCTCCGGCAGGGCTGCTCCGCGCAGGACTCGAGCTGCGGGGCGGGAAGAGGTTCGCACTGCGCGGAAGCGGGCGGGAGGACTCGGCCGAGGGACTCCGGGGCCGAAAGAAAAAAAAAAAACCAACAAAAAGAGCACTGGAGAGGTGCAGACGTACAGTTCGAGCGGGCTCAGACTCCCGGCTGGGACTGCACCCGGGCTGCGCGCGCTGTTTTCTCCGGGGTCGACCCCGCCCCCCGTCTCCCGAGGCCAATCCCTGGGCGTCCTACACGAGGCCCCGCCCCCAGCGCCAAGCCTGTAGGGGCGGCGGGAGCCTGTGCGGGGCCCCGTGAGCCGCGGGTAAAATGGAGCAGTGAGCCCGAGGGAGACAACGTGTGGGCCAGAACCCACAGCTCAGCCAATGACGGGCGCCGGGGAGGGCAGCACTGGGAGCTGGCCGGGGTCCCGCTGCGCCCGCACGGGGCAAATGCTGTGGCTGAGGGGTTGGGGACGCCTCGGGTGCTGGGTAGCTGGGCTCAGCTTGGAATCGGGCATGGTCTGGGTCTCACTAGAGCGTTTCACCGGCATCTGCCCTTCCCAACAACCACCAGCCCCCCAACACACACCGGGTGTCCAGCCTGCCCGCCCACTCCCTGCAGCCAACTAACCTCTCGACCCCATCCCCGTCCACCCTCTGGGAAACCTGCGCCCGGGAGGCAAGAGCCTCGTGGGTGTGAGGGTTCAGGGTCTGGGAACCCGTCATGCAGCCCCGGCATCGGCATCGTGTGTCTCATTAAATTGGGGAGTGATTGCACTGACTTGGGTGCGTCTGGGGTGGCATCCCGTATCATAGATATGCCTACAATGGCAATCAGTAACAAAGATCCCATAACTACTCACTTAAAATAGGAGTTTTGACTTGGGACAAAATAATGCCACCCGTTTGCCCGGAGACCCACATTCTCTTGCTCTTGTCCGCAGGGCGGCGGATCACTTACCTTCTGACAAGCTCACGTGAACGCACAGACTGTCCTGCTTGTACAGCATTCCCGGAGGCAAATCAAGGAGTAATTACAGAACAAGCTTTCCAGCGCCTCGCACACAGTCACACCTCCAACAAGAGCCCTGAAATGGAAAGAAACCTACCCCGGCTGTGTCTGGTTGCCGACTACATTGGGAAGCAGAAACCAGAAAGGGTCCGCATTTCGTCTCTGGTCATAAGGAATGGTGAGGTTAGTAAAGTGACTTGCCAAGGAAGATGTGTGCTTGCACTCATAAAATCCCAAGCTCCGAGGAAAGACATCTTTAATAGTAGGCTACACTCCCCAGCTAAGCAGTATTCTGTAGCTGCATCTGACTGCAAAATGTCATCAGACAGGTAGACCCTCCCCCTCTGCTCTCCACCCTCCCCACCTTTCCAACCGCGCCCCCAGTGTTCCAGGAGCTTTATCCTGGGGACAAACACTGGAGCTTTGTATCCACAGCCATATTAAAGGTGGAAGTGTAAAAGTATAAGCCAGTTCTCTTATTACACATGCCAGGCATCTAGTTTGATTCCCTCTTCCACCCTCAACTTAATTGAACAGGTATTTGATGGAATTTATGATGCTGACCCAATTCGGGCTGAGGTGAACTTTGTTGCCTACCTCCGTTTAGGAGTTCTCAAGGAATCCAAAGTGGAGGAAAGGTAATCACAAACTGCCTTGGTAACAAGTATTCTAGGATGAACAACGTAATTGGCAAGATATACAACCTTAGCAATAAATAAAATAAAAATTTGGCTTCTATGGAGGTCCCAGGAATGAAATAAATTCAGTCATTTGAATAAGGAGGGGAAAAAGAGCATTTAGAATATGTACCATGTCTTTCTGTATGGTTTAAATCAAATTTTAATTTTGATGTGCTATAAAATCAAATGTAGCAAGACTGTAATTACAGGTAACCATGTACTTTTTAAACCCCTCCCCCCAAAGCCTGTAATTCTATCATGCTTACATGGTGAAATAATTATGTAGTCTACACTTTTTGTTTAAATGCTTTTTATACACACACACATTCGCATACAGACATGACAAAAGTTGTCAAGGAGAATTTTGCTTTGACTTTAAAATGCTTCTGGGGCTTGATTTTTATTACCATGAGCCTGCACCAAGCCTATGATTTTCCTGTCTGAAACACAAAAGCTGAATTTGGTATTCTTATTTTAGGTCTAAATGATCTGTCTGTACTTTAAAGAACACAGAAAAGAAAGCAGCGAGAGAAAGATGGAGAAAAGAAAGAGGAGCTCTTCAAATTCCAAACATCTAGCAAATAGCCCCCTCCACCTCACCCTGCTTTCAAACGATGACACTGAGAGTCGCCCCTTCTTGGAAATTCACAGCATTACTAAAAAGGAAGGGGAGGGGGAAGGAGGATCGATATATACGGAGGGCTTGTTTGAGTCCAGGCTGTGCGTTAGGGAGGTAGTATACAAAAATCTCATTTTACCTTCCTGACAACCCTGTAAGGTAAATATCATCATTTCCAGTCGTATTAGCTATTGCTGCTTAGTAAATGACCCTGAACCTTAGTGGCTCACACTTCTGTGAGCTGACTGTGCTCAGCTGGGTAGGTCTCGTTCAAGATCTCTCATGTTGTTGCAGTCAGGTAGCAGCTGGGGCTGGAGTCATCTGAAGCCTCACCTGGGTGGGGCAGCCCAGATGGCTTCTCCACTCACAGTCTGCATTTCAGCTGCAGTGCTGGGGCAGCTGGGACTAGCCAGCCTCTCTCTCTCTCTCTCTCTCTCTCTCTCTCTCTCTCTCTCTCCCCACCTTTCCATGTGGTAGCGCAGATTCCTTGATGGCATGGTGGGTAGCTTCTCTGAGAGTGAGTATTCTAAGACAGGAATTGGAAACTGCCAGACATTTCAGGCTCCTGCATGGAAGTTGGCATAGCATCACTCCTGCTGCGTACTATCGGTCAAACAGTCACAGAGCCCACCCAAATTAAAGGGTGAGTGGCAGGGACATAGGTCGCACCATCAGATAGGAACAGTGTCAAGTAATTTGTGGCCATCTGTATTTTACTTTGTTTTATAAATGAGAAAGCAAAGTCTCAGGTTAAAAATTCCTCCAAGGTCAAATACCTTATAAGGGACAGAGCCAAAATCTGAAAAGGATAAATGAAATAGAGAATTGTCACAATGTTCACAGTGAAATGGTCTCCTATGATGCAATGCTACAAAGTGGTTGGAACTGCTCTCTCTGCCCTTCTTTCTCTGTTTAAGCTGAAAAAAAAAATGGCGTTGGGGACTAAAATATGATGAACTTGGGAAAGAAAGAAATATTTTGCCAACCTCTGATTTTGCCTGAGCACTCGGAGTTTCTATCACCCCCTTTGATGTTTATAGCTGATCTTAGATCTGAGAGCTTCCAGAGATAATCCAGTTTCTGGAATTCCTTAGTACACTGGAGTGTAAATTCAATAAATGCTTATGGAATGTCAGAGCCGTGGACGTACCAGGCATTATGTTGGGTTTCGAGTCCGCACTGGCAAACAAGACAGACGTTGCCACCACTGCAGTTAACATTTAGCATGGGAGACGGAGACATGAATGAGCAATTTCAATACAGTGAGAAGAAATACTGCTCCAGAGGAAATTCAGGAGCTGGAGAATTACTTGGTAGGACTAAAAACCTGGATTGTGGAAGTTAAAGAAGAATGTGGAAAAGTCTGAGTAGTTGAACAGTTTGTGTTTTGTGGATGCATGCATGTGTGTGTGCACATGGCAGAAGTATGGCCTGCTTGAGTGTGGTTGGTGTGGCATGTGAATGTCTTGCACAAGATGGACAGCAATTTGAACATGTCACCTAAAATGTCATATGGTGTGCTTGAGTGTGATATGGTTATGTTACAGATTTACATGCTTATGATTTTGTAATAGCAGATTCCACAATTTAGAAAAGGAGCATTATTTGTACTGGACCCTGTGTGTGAGCATGAAGCAGGGCCCCCAGACGGGGAGAGGTGGGTTAGGTTGCAAAGGACATAGTGTCTGCCAGGAGACAGTAGGTATTCGGTAAATATTTGTGGACTGTAAATGAAAACAAAGGCCTCACCTGGAGAGAACGATTTCAAGGAACAAAATAATCCCCCGTGAGTGGACAGGGAAAAGAGTCTGGTGATTTCTAAGGAAGGGCACACATATCAACGAAATAAGCCCCAGAAGTTGTGTAGCTCTCCCTTCCATGAGATCGTGCCCCATGGCAGCCAAATGGGCTTCCCTTCTGCCCGTGTCAACCAGAGTTTCTCCCAAAGTGGCCCCCTCTGAGCACCCAGGCCCTGACCAAGGACCAGACTTGTTTTTTTTTTGAGACGTTTGTGAACCCTGCTTGTTTATATCTAGTAAACAGACACCTTGTTAGCTATTTTAGACAGAACATTATTTAATTACCTGCATTCAGTATGGTCAGAAGGGCTGGAGTGGCGGGCTCTAGGCTGGGTGTGCAGAAATGACTACCAGAACTGACAAACTGGCCCACGCGGGGAGCTGCTACCTCTCCCATAATCAAGAAGATGGAGAATCAGGAACTCTCCACTGCCACTGTTGCTACTGTCTTTCCAGACCCACCAAGGTGGAGACTCAACTTGGCCAAAAATGCCAGTATCTCCACAAGGGAGCCTGGCGGCAGAAAGCAAACAAGACACGGAAAGATGGCCTCCTCCCTGCTTCTGCCACGCAAACCTTATCTGAGTGCGTCTAGTTAATGAAGTTGGTTTGTGTCCATTACCCAGGTGTGAGGAAGTCTGGAAAATGTGTTTAGCTTTCTGGTCTCAGCCGTATGTGCAGACACACTAGAAATGGAAAGGAAGACTTCCAGTCAAGATAGAGGCATAGATAAATGCAGCTTGCCTCCTTGCACAACCACAGCAAAACTACAGCTAAACTACAGGACAACTGTCACTCAGAACCTTCAGAAAACCAAGCTGTATGGAAGTCCAACAACTAAGAAGTTAAAGAAACCACATTCATCCAGACAGGTAGGAGGGGCCATGGGTCAGAGATGTGGGATGGGCTGACCCCACACCCTCATGTGGTAGATATAAATTGGAGGGATATCTTGGGGGTGGTCAGCCCCACACCAGCCCAGGGTTCCAGTGCCAGGAAGATAAATCCCCATAACTTCTGATTTTAAGAACCAATGCGGGTTGGGTTGGTAGAAGAAACTGTGGGATTCTCAGGCATCTCCTCTTGGAGGGCCCCACGCATGGACTTACTCAGACTCACTCCCTGTGGGCTCCAGCACTGGGGCAGCGCCTTGAGGGGCACCAGTGGTATATGGGGAGGAGCTAAAGTGTCTGGCATGGGGGTGAGAGCCGGGGACAGCTTCCTCCAGGACAGAACTTCAGAGAGTGGCCATTTTTTTCCTGAGCCCTCCACCTCACAGTACCACAGTGCAGGGGCAACACACCTGAGACTCCATCAGCCTGGCTCACACAGTTAGCCCTGCCCTGATGTTTACCTAAGGCTCTGCACCATCCAAATTACGGGCCCACCCAAGCTGCTAACCATGGCTTTTCCATATGAGTGGCTAGGCTACATGCAGTCTTCAGATCTTCCTAAATCCACTCAAACAAGCAACAACTGAGCCCAGCCCCCTTACCTCTCACTGAGTAGCCCCAGGCCCTGCACTAGCAGCAGCCATCCATAGATTGCTTTGTAGCTTACTCCGAGTAGCCCCAGACAGAACTCAGGCAGTGGCTGACCCTGGCCTGTACCACCAGGGAAACCCCAGAGCCCGCACACCCCGCGGACAGTTACATACTGTATTGGAGCACCACCGCCCAGCCACCTCCACAAGCCATGGAGGGAGGTGGTTTTTGGCCAGTGGTCACAGCCAGTCCCACCAGCTGTCTGGCCTGGGTAAATCCCTCCCACTGACCTGCTGACAGTACTTAAGACTCAACTACAAGAGGAAGGGGTACTCAGTACACACAAAGGGCAAACCTCAAGTACCCAGCTTGAGGGGTCGGGGAAGCTCTGCCGCTAGGCCCTATAGGACTCCCCGTACATTAGGCTGTGCTACCAAGACAAGGAGTCAAAGCAGCTCTACATAGACACAATCACAGGGAGGCTGCCAAAATGAGGAGACAAAGAAACATGGCCCAAATGGAAGAACAAATCAAAGTTCCAGAAAACGAACTAAACAATATGGAGATAAGCAATCTATCAGGTACAGAGTTCAAAAAACTGGTTATTAAGATACTCAAGGAAATCACTGGGTACTTCAACAGCATAAAATGATCTAATCAGAAATGAAGGTTGAACTAAGTGAAATTAAGGAAAATTTACAGGGAATCAGCAGTGGAGTAGATGAAGCTCAGAGTCAAATCAATGATTTGGAACACAAGAAAGAAAAAGATCTAATAAGAACAGCAAGAATAAAAAAGAATTCCCCCCCCCCACAAAAAAATGAGGATAATGTAAGGAGCCTCTGGGACAACTTCAATCATTCCAACATTTGCATCATAGGGATGCCAGAAGGAGAAGAGAATGAGCAAGAAATTGGAAACCTATCTGAAAAAAATAATAAAAGAAAACTTCCCTAATTTGATGAAGGAAATAGACATACAAAGCTAGAAAGCACAGAGTCCCAATCAAGATGGATGCAAAGAGGACCATTCTAAGACACATCATAATTAAAATGCCAAAGGTTAGAGATAAAGAAAGAATCTTAAAAGCAGCAAGGGAAAAGCAGATAATTACCTACAAACAAGTTCTCATAAGACTGTCAACTGGTTTCTCAAAAGAAACTTTGCAGGCTAGAAGGGATTGGCAGGAAGTGTTCAAAGTGATGACAAGCGGACCTACAACCTAGATCACTCGCAGCAAAACCATCATTTAGAATGGAAGGGCAGATAAAGTGCTTCCCAGACAAGGTAAAGCTAAAGGAGTTCATCATCACCAAGCCATTATTATATGAAATATTTAAGGGACTTATTTAAGAAAAAGAGGATCAAAACTATGAACATTAAGATGGCAATAAATACATAACTGTCAACAATTAAATCTAAAAAACAAACTAAGCAAACAAGCAGAACAGAAACAGAATCCTAGATATGGCGAACATTGGGATGGTGGCCAGTGGGAAGGAGACTCAGGGGGAATGGGAGAAAAGGTGAAGGGATTCAGAAGTACAAATTAGTACTTACAGAACAGGCAGGGGGATGTTAAGAGCAAGTACAGGAAATGGTGTTGCCAAAGAACTTACATGCATGACCCACGGACATGAACAAAGGTGGGGGGATTGCCAGAGGCAGTGGGGGGTGCTGGATGGAGGGTGGCAAAGTATGAAAAATTGGGACAACTGTAATAGCACAGTCAAGAAAATATAATTGTAAAATGTAAAGGAAGCTGAGTGTGAACCCACCACTTCCTTCACACTTCTCTAGCGTCCCCAAAACATAAAGTCCCAGAAAAGGAGATATAAGTCCCAACCAGACATTTAATTTTTAATTACAAAAGTGTGTAATGTGATTCTTTTTTAATTTATTGCTTTGAGATGGCTATTCAAGACCACTATTATCACTGATTTCATGTAACATATATCAGCACCCATCTCTGTTTTCCTGTAGTCTGGTGCAGGGAGCATGTATGGATTTAATTGCTTAGACTCCTTTTTCATTCTTTAGGAAGAACACCGTATTTTCCTTTAGAAACTCCCCGGCCCATTCTCATTTTGCTCAAGTGGTGCTGGTGGGGTGACATCAATTCCTGATTTCAGGGGTGGGCACCAGTAAGCCACAGGTATTCTTCCAGGGCTAGCCCAGTGAAATTCAGGGTGCTCAGAGGAGAGTTTTGCAGGGAAAGGGATGGTAACACAGCTGGTGGAAGGTGAGACTGGGTCTCCAGGGTGGCCTGGGTAGCCATCTTGGATGGGGGAGTCAGCCCCTTCCCTGGGGGAGTCTGCTGCATAAGGAAGCCAGCCCCAAAGAAAGCAAACCCAAGAGGCAGAGTAAGCCCAGCCCCTGATGGCATGTTTTCAGGCCTCGCCTTCAGCCATGCCTGAAAATCCAGACTTCCCCCTGAAGTTCCAGTTACTGGCGCTGACACAGCCACTTTTTAGATAAAGCTGGTTTGAGCTAGATGTGTCACTTGTCCTGAGCAAGCCCTTACACATTCTGTTTGTGCGGAGTTGTGGCCTCTGCACGAGTCACTCTGAAACCGACCCCTCATACCAGCCATGTGCCTCATTCAGAGCTCAGCAACTGCTCCGTCACTGGAAATCACAGCTATCAGGCTGTCCCTTCCTATTTATTTCACCTTTGTCTCTGTCAGCGCTATCCAGCAATCTACAGAAAAAAACACACAATTGAAAAAAAAAATTAGTACATCCAGACAATGGAATATTAACTAGCACTAAAAAGTAATGAACCATCAGCCATGAAAAGACGTGGAGGAAGCTTAACTACATATACTAACTGGAGGAAGGCACTCTGAAAAGGCTACATGATTCCAACAACGTGATGCTCCGGAAAAGGCAAAACTAAGAATGCAGAGTAGGAAGGTCAGTGTTTGCTGGAGAGGGCATTGGGGAACAGGTGCAGCACAGAGGACTTTTAGAGCAGTAGAACTGCTCCACATGATACTGTGATGGTGGACACACATCATCATACGTTTGTCCAAACCTATACACTGCACAACATCAAAGTGAGCCCCAGCAAGACCTATGGAATTGCGTGACAGTCCTGTGTCACAGTAGGTCCATCAGTTGAAAGAAGTGTGCTTCTCCAGTGGGGGATGGTGACAGTGGAGGAAGCTCTGCATATGAGGGAAACCCTCCAAAATGGAATTTATTTATGAAAAAATGTGTACTTACATGTTTAAACATCAGTCACCTTCAAAGGACTCTCTATTTGATGCAATAGCCCTATCGAGACATGTTTTCCACTGCTCGGACCAGTTTTTCAGATCATTGATTTTGATACCTTTTAGTGCTTCGACCATTTTTTGTTTCACCTCTTCCACATCAGCAAAACGTTTCCGCTTGAGGACATTTTTTTAGCCAGGGAAACAAAAACAAAAGTCACTCAGGGTGAGGTCAGGTGAATAGGGAGGATGGGGCATGGGGGTCATGCCGTTTTTGGTCAAAAACTGCTGAACACTCAGCGCAGTGTGGGCAGGTGTGCTCGTTAATCACCATCAGGAAATGGACAAATGGGGTGAAAGAGTCTTCACAAAACTTCACTGAAGCCGCACGCAGCTTCTCATAACAACGCCATCTGGTACACTGGTACAGATGGGATACTACAATATTCATCTAGCAAGGGATGCCTGTACTATAAGGGGCCCGCCCTCCAGAAGATAATTCTGGTTTTGGGGGGTTCCCCCCATATGTGAGAGCAAGGACTGTATGAGAAATCTATACCTTCTGCTAAATTTAGCTGTGAATTTAAACTGCTGTAAAAAATCAGTCTTCTTATTTTCAAAAAGGGATGTTATAGGGCATCTAGTTCATTTCCCTCTTACAATGTCTGTACTAAGAAATTGTCCAACTTAACCTAGAATACTTCAGTAACGGGAACTCCGCCATCCACAGCAGCACACTGGCACTGAGCAGGTGTCTTTTCTCCGACAGCCCCTCCCCAGAAAGACAGACTTGGGCGCACTCCAGCTTCCACACACCCGGTCCATTGCTCCTTTGCTTTTCATGGTAGTTTGGAAGGGCCTGAAGATGCAAAGGGGAAGGGAAAGGTGGCCGCCTGTGACACGGGACTGCAAGGGAACAGCGAACACAGGAGGTGTGCTTCCTGCACTTGTGTCGAGGACTGCTTGTCATTAGCATTTTTAATATTCAATTTTAAAAATGGAAAAGAACCATGACTTGGAAACAGCTGTTGAGTTAAAGAGGGGAAGGAATTCATTCTGAGCTGCTCGTTTCCTAAGAGATCTCTGAGGACGGCAGTGGGGACAGAGATGACTTAGCACAGCGGAGGGTTCCACCCGGTGGCTCTGTGCCATGCGTATTGGGTGTCTCACAGCCCTGTGCATTCCGCTGTGGGGAGCTGCGCCCAGTTCACAGGGGTGCTCGGGGATTCTCTCTTGTTAGTCTTCCTTTAAGGAGACACTGGACTGAAAAGCAGAATCCCTGGGTTCAAAAGGCAAAGTGGTATGGAAAGCAGATTGGAATTTATTTGAATAAAAAGGATACACACACACACACACACACACACACACACACACACCCTCTGGCCATTAGAAAGATCACCGATTGACTAGAGAACAATTTAACTTTGAAAAAAAGTAAGATCTTTACGTCCCTGCAGTGGGCCTCCCCTCCCCTCTCACATACCTTGGCTGGTTTCTATGGCAGCACATGGCCCACGTTCCCCCCTCTCTACGCCCCTAGAAAAGAAGGGCTAGTGTTCTGCAACTACATTCCCTTGCTGCTCTATCAGATTTTATCTTTCTTATTCTGGAAGGCTTCCTCCACCCTCCTTATTTCAATGAACTAGATAAACTGAAGGTAAGAGAAAAGATGAAAATAATTCTCTTTTTCGTTCAGGGCAAAATCTGAGATTTTCCTACTGTTTCAATGATTTGAGGCTTAATGGCCCAAGTCATTTTTTTCCTGGGAACATAGAACACCTGTTTGATCAACAATCTGATGACAATAACTCAGAATGATTTCACGTTTTAAATGTTACTTGGGATGACTAGTGAATTTCCACTGTGTTTTCACTGGGAGCAGGAAAACGCACAGTTCCCTCCTTCCCAGAGCCTCCAGAACATCGAACAGCATTGGAACTAACGTGATGGCAGCATTAATGGAAACAGTGCTGGGAGTTCCCTTAGTTAAATGAAAGGTCTAAAAATACTGCAGCTACACCATGCCAATGTTCTCTTGGATCCTTTAGTTCTTTTCTTCTTTGCTTCAGTGGGAAGAATCCAACAGACGTGTTTACCTGCC
Source organism: Phyllostomus discolor (assembly GCF_004126475.2). NCBI lineage: Eukaryota > Metazoa > Chordata > Mammalia > Chiroptera > Phyllostomidae > Phyllostomus > Phyllostomus discolor. The sequence goes on along the minus strand of NC_040903.2, from coordinate 31,051,480 downwards.
CCTTCTCTCTCTAACCATCATTGGTACAGAAGACAAGGTGAAGAGAAGTAAGTATCGGCCCTGGTCCCTCAAGAATGAGGGTTCTTGGGATATTTGACAAGATACTGTGATCAAGAGATAAGGCCCAAGCAAGCAGAAAAGGTTCAGAAAGGTTCAGACAATTGAGTCAGTTGTTTAACAGAACCCTGGGTTGCAAATTCCTCAGTCGATTGGACACACCCACCACAGGCCTGCTAACTTCCCCTGGGGGTGCCTATAGAGTCACCTGCGGATTCTTTAGGCATCCTTATTTGTTTTTGCACAGATGGCAAAGCCTCTCCCCCAGGCTCTTATGCAGTTTCTCAGCATAAGGTGCTAAGCTAAAAAGAAACAGAAATTCATCATAAACATCCACCTAGGATACAAGGAAAAAGAGGAAAAAACAAGCTTCACTCCCCACCCCCACCACCATCCCCCAAATCACTGGGAAGATGAGGGGTTAAGGTTAGTTTGGGGCCAAGGCCACTGATTCTCATTGCTCCATCTGGATTTCAGAATTACAGTAACCATAAAATACCTCCTAAGCCCTAATTAGCACCACTGTCTCAGAGCGCTCAGTAGTGGCTAAAAGATCATGGGTCATAATGTGGATCATAGCGGCGGAGCCCCCAGTCAGCAGAGGTATGTAAGTTACTTGGTTGGTGAAAATACAAATAGCTGATGTGATCATTTGTTAAACAAGTGTGAAATTCGGTCACCACCAAAAAACATTTGCATGGTAACAGTAGCACTGAGATACCTACATCGTTGTGCATTTTCCTTCTGATTAAAAAAGAAAATGGATAGCAGAGGAGAAAAATTTGACGTGCCAGTTTTTAGGAAATGCACAGATGACTCATGGTTCCCCTTGGTGTGACAAGGGTGCGGGTTTCTATATAAAGAAACAACTTAGCTCCAAAATAGAAGCTGCACACAGCAGAACGCAGCTCCTGGAGGGTTACACATTCCGAGCATGAGGAACACGAAGGCTGGTATGCTGGGGCATCGCCTCTGGGAATGTCGGATGAAAGCATTATTAATTCATTTGGAATGTAGCTATCCACTCCAGAACCTTAAGTTTTTCAAGGTAGGAAGACTCTAGCATAATTTGAAATAGTTAACTGGCTCTAAAAACAAACTAACAAAAGTAAAACTTAATTTTTTTTGCAAAGAATATGTACTCCCATGCTAACTGGAGCATGTATTTAGCTTAATGAAATAAAAGTTATAACAGATTTTGTGCCCCATAATATGTTGAATATCCAGTGAGATTAGGCATGTATGAAAGTACCCTGTAAATTATAAAAGTTTAGTACCTTTATATATTTATTATGAGAACGAAGCATGTTGGGAAGTATCACAACTCCCTCAGATCCTCTCCCAAATTTCTCTTCACCTGGACCTAGATGAGGAGATAGGCTGGACGACCACACGGAAAAATTTATTCCGTTCATTTGCCTAAACGCACAGGAGAGCCAAAAGCCAAGGCATTCCTCTGTTCCCTCTCCATGGGCAAGAGATAGAATCATTTGTTTTGGACAAGCTACTGCACTCCATTAGCAGCCAGACCCACGGGGACTTTAGGGCAGAATGAGGCAGGCTTCTGGCTGTCGCAGCCCATGCCAGGTGCTGGAACCCAGTGGGAACAATATGCAGACTGTTGGACTGGGCAGCCTCAGAATCAAGGAGCTTCTCAACAAGCATGCAAAGCAGTAAGACCATGGCAGCCTCTCCTTCCCCATTATGAAGCAACGTCGCCCCTACGGGGCCCTTCCGAGGTGTGGCCTGCCTCCATCTGGCCCGCCAGTCTTCCTCTGCGGTTTGAAGGAGGCCCGGTGCCCCTTGGGTGTGTGCTTTTAGCTCGTATTCTTCACCATTGCACAGGCTACATTATTTGTCTGTTTGTTTATTGGCCAACTTTCCACACTAAAGCATAAGCCCCATGAAAATAGAGATATAATTTTCCCTACTCTATCTCCAGAATCTAGAAGAGTGCTTAGCACATAGTGCATATGAGCACTTAACTGGTGTTTGTTAAACAAAATGAATGAATGAATCTGTGCATTTTGTATGCATTGAGAAGGGAGATAGTAGAGAGAGCCCGGGGAAGCTAGAATGGTGCCGGGGATGCCGGGGAGGGCAGGACCGGAGGGGTTGGGGAGGGCTGGGAATGAGAATGCAGATAAAGACCAGCTTCGGAGGTGAGACAGGTGCTCTGGCCACTGGCTCGGTTTTGGCTCACTCTGTCCACTGATGCCAGTAGACAGACGAAGAGGACAACTTTGCAGTCGGAGGTGACCTCAAGGTGGAGAAGATGGAGAGAGTGCTGCTGATGGCTGACAAGGGTCTCAGGGAAGTAGAATAAAGTCAACGGCTCAGAATGGAGTGCAGGACCAGGAAATGGCGTGGCGGTGGTGGGGAAGGCTTGAGGAGCACAGAGCAGGCCAGCTACATCCACTAAAAATGCTCTGGAGAACCAAAGGACCAGCGGAAAGGAAAGAATAGGAATATGGAGTGTGCACGCATATTGTGATTTATGAAGTATTTGGTCTTCATCCACAGTTCCTGGCTCACAGCTCCCAAAATCCCTTGGAAGTTCCTAAATGTTGAGAGTGAGAAAGGTATCTTTTGGATGATGAGTCTCGGATTCGGACGAGTGGCTGATTCCAGAGTCTGAGTGGGAAGTGACTCTAGGATGTCCGTGCGGAGCCCGCCTGCAGGGAGAGCGATGGGGACTAATTCCCGAAGCTTCCCTGTGGGCGTCTCATGCTAAGGCAGTGCGTGAATGGACGTACAGGCTGGAAGGTAAGCTCACAAGGGCAAGGACTGAACGATTTTCCACCTCTGTAGTGCAGCCTGGCACACACTAGGTCCAATAGGTAGTTGCTGAATAAAACAAATGAACAGAGCAGATTAGGTGCAAGAACTGGCACTGTCTCATGTGGGTCTTATCAAGGCCTTTAGGGGACTTGCATGCCCTCCTCTACGATGAAAACTAATGCCTATTAAGCACATCCCACGTCCCAGGCACTGTTCCAGTTGCTCTGTGCATAGTGACTCGTTTGCTTGCTGTCACAAACCCACAAGACGAAGCTAATACACAGGGATGTTGTCATCCCTGTGTACCGAAGTGTGACCAAGGCCCGGGGAAGATGGGCAGTTTGCTCTGACAGAGCTAGGAAGTGGGAGAAGCAACATGGGAACCCAGACAGTCCAACTCCAGAGCCCCACCACCCACAACTCGCTGCCCACTCCTCATAAGGCCCCCCTGTCCAGCTACGCAGGGCAGAGTCCCCTTTATCCTCAGCCTTTATCTCACCTTTTCATCTTTTATGTAACTGGCAGGTGGAGGAGGTTTGTAGTTGGAATGGAATGTGTGAAATGCAAGGAGGAAGAGGGCAGCAGGCTGGAAGGAAGCTGGAGGCCCACGCTGTGCTGTGTGTGTGTGCGCGCGCGTGTGTGCTGGGGGGAGTGGACAGTGAGGGGAGTTAGGGGCAGTGGTCACTAACAGCGACTTCTCATATGACCGGCCAGGGTAAAAGCGTTTCCTGCTGCTACAGCCATGTGGGTCACTACTACAGGGCAGCGATTTGACCAGGGTGTCGCCTGTGTCGATTCAGGGTCAGAGCACAGGAAGTTTAGGACTGGCTACCCGGGAAAGCACCACCAAACCCAATACTCCCGGTTTATTCCCATCTCAGGGGGACGACAGGGTGTCACTTCTTGAAGTTAACCTGAGCCTCCGGCTCCACCGCCTCTTCATTTTGCCCAGGGGTCTCAAGGCTGGAAAACTACTGAGAATTGAGTCCGTGGAGTGGAATTTAACTCCAACCATGAGCAAGGTTCTCTGCAAGGGGCTTTAAAAAAAAGGAAAAATAGCATTCACCTATTTCTTGGTGTTTTGCTTTTTCCACCTTCTGTCCTTCTGTTACATAACACCGGCCCCATGCTGAGCGGGGACAATGCTTCACAATAGGCCCGAGCCTGGTGACCAGCAGCGCATCTGCTGAATGCTGGTGGCTGTTGACAAATGCCACAGCTCCACTTGAGCATTAATCATCCCCAGAACCTTCGATTGCTTCATATGTCCTGCCCATGTGACCATTGTGCATAGAGACGACAGGCTCCCGCGGGGGTTGGAGGGGAGGATTCTATTTCTGTCGTGGGCAGTAAGTTTGTTCTACTTCCCTGGCAAATATACTTACCTTCAATTGCCCCCGTCAACGTGATGTTGAAAAGTTTAGAAAGTTGGTACTTTTTCCAATGTTAAAACAAAAAGAAGATACTCCAGAAATACTACGTATTTAACTCTGAAACAGGGTAAGTCAAGGTTATTTGTTAGATCACCTGTGTGTGTGAGGCCAGGTTAAGGTCCCTGAAATAATCTGATGCGACCCCTCCCCCCAAGGAATATGTAGTCTAGTTAGGGGGGCAACTCTACAGAGGAAAGCTTGGATGCTACGCGATGGTGCCTAAAAATCGTATCAAATTGTGCTTCAGAAAGAGAAAGATGAATGTAGCTGGAGTGCCAGAGATAGGAGGTTCTTGGAGGAGCCAGGAGCTGAGCTGGACCATGAAGGGTGAATGAGATTGGGATGAGAGAGCAGTTGAAGGAGGAGGGACTGTGGCCTCATTGAGAGTGGTGGCAGCGGCCGCACTGACAGAGGAATTGTGTTAGGATGGGTGGGAACGCAGACTGAATGAGGAAGATGTTACCCGATTACGTAAGGACTCGTAAACTGGAAGGCACGGCATTCAGACCTGAGTGTTTGTACTTGTCAGTGCCAAGACTGAGTGGGGAACCCCAAGGTTTCAACATGTAGGAAGGGGTCTCATGGTAGCCAGTTAACCCTTCCGGAGCCCATCAGCATGACAGGTTTGAATCACTAAGAAAGAATTTCCTGAAACCTAACTGTTTGAACTACCAAATAAGAAATATGGTAAGCACGACTAACATCAGAAACGGACTGCAATCCAATGGTTGACTTGCATTCTGGTCCATTTCTGGTCTTTGTCCGAGAGACACAAAGGGACTAACACCGCTGATCCTGGTGCCTCGACGTGCAGAGGCAGGAGTCCATGTGCGTGGTCAGGCAAGAGTAAAAGGGATGGGGGAGAGGGGACAGAGGGTAGCCCGAGTCTGGAGAAAGAGGATGAAGAGGGCAAGGAACCTAAAGAACTGGCTGCTTGAACAGCACTTGTTCAGAAGTTAAAACAAGCAGTTGAGTTGCTCAAATGAAAAGCAGATAGACATGGGAACAGAATTAATCTGGAGGCTGAAACCATCCAGTCAACATTTATGGAGTGTCTACTATATGTCAGGCGTGCGTTGGGAGAAGGCAAGCTAGAGTGTCTTAGTAAAAGAAAGAACCCTGAGTGTGCGAGGAGAGAAGCCAGAGTGTGTCCAGCCAGGATTTCATTCATTTATTCATTCTTCTGTCTATGCAGCAACACAATGTATTGAGTTGCCCACTTCTAGGGGGTCCTATTCATATTGCTTTCTATATAAATAGCACCCCTGGAGCACCACATATTTTATGTAAACATAAATGGTGCATTTGGAACTGCGCCTCAGGGTGGCCTGGATTGCATGCCTATTCTGTGCCAGGCACTGTTGTAGGTGTTGGTGAATACAGGTCCAGGGACAAGTCCAAGAACAGGAACCAGCCAGCCAGCCAAGGCTGGAGGTTAGAAGAGCATAGAAAGGCAAAAGAGCAAGATCTGCACACACAAGGCCCCAGAGAAAATGCCACCAGACCCCAGGGACCAGGCCGCCAGCCCTGGTTTGTTCCCACTCATTCTGGTCCTCCCATTTGAAGCAGATGTGAAGAAGGCTGCAGGCAGAGGGGTGCTATGGAGAGAGGTGAAAATTAGAGCACATTTATAGGCAGGTGCTAGGTTTATGAAGTCTCCTCTGCGTATTCCCCAAGTGGGCTGCCTTCCCTCCATGGTGAAAGGTCAGCGTGAGAACAGGCAGGATCAGCTCTGGAGACACACCCGACACCCTAAAGGGCTTGTGTCACGAGCCTGCTCTGCGGAAGAGATAAATGGCTCTGCTCCCTCTGGAAGGCTGGTGGCGGAGGATAATTTCAAACCTGTGATGACACCCTTCTCTCCACCTTATTAGACACTTACTTGAGTGAGAAAGGTGAAGTCAGTAAAAATTTGTGGACTGCCTTGCCCTAATTTCTGCAAAACTTCAACTTTTCCTTCTCATTGGCTCCATGATTTACCGCACATGAGCTAACAGTCACAAGCTTGATACCCGAGGAGCACGGGGATACTTTGGGGAAGTCAATACTACTGTCACGTTGATGGCTTATATAGTAGTAAGCTGGCTGCAGTGTCACAGCAGATGTCTAATCGCTTAAAACTATGAAAACAGATTTCCATAGAGAAGCTCGCATCAGCAAAGCAGCAGAAAGCTCCTGCTCACAGCTGTCTCCCACTCCCACTGTGAAATCCCTCAACCCTTCCATCGTTGTTGGCTATGGGGTCAGTCACGGTGCCAACCTCTGATGCTGAAGAGCAATGCATGATGCCTTTAGCTGAGAGCGCAGGACTGGTCTCAGCTGAGGAGCAGAGGAGCAGCCAGGCTGGCTGGAGTGGCTTCTGTTTCATCTAGGGAGGACAGGGAAAGAACCTTTTTGAGTTAGGATGCATCCTGCAGAAAAAATAACAGAAACTCAATTCAAACTAGCTTAAGGATCAGGATGGAACTTCTGGGCTTATATAACTAAAAAATCCAAAGGTAGTCCTGACTGGTTGTCTCAGTGGATTGAGTGTCTGCCTGGGAACTGAAAGGTCGCCAGTTCGATTCCCAGTCAAGGCACATGCCTGGGTTGAGAGCCACGTCTGCAGTTGGGAGCACATGAGAGGCAACCTATTGATGTTTCTCTTGCATGTTGATATTTCTCTCCCTGTCTGACTCTCTTCTTTTCCCTCTCTCTAGGGATAAATAAATAAAATTTTTTTAAAAATAATCTAAAAACAGAAAATCCAAAGGTAGATTTGGTGGGTTCCCTTATGGCTGGGTTTATAGGCCCCAACAATGTCCACAGGCCCCGAGGTCTCGGGCCTGCTTCTCCTTTGCTGCCCGTCTTCCTTCCCGGGCAGGCTCTGACCAGGTGGTTGTCCCCGGAAGCTCCAGGATTATTACCATCCACGCAGCTAGCAACTCTCACACAAAAAAGAGTTCGCTTTCCCAATCCATCTGGAAAAAGTCCCAGAATTGAGTCTCCTTGGCCTGGCCTGGGTTATATGGCCAACTCAGAGTCAATTGTCCTGGCCAAGTTGATAGAAAATGCTTATTGCCAGGTCTCAATCACATGCCCATTCCTGGGGCAGAGCAGGTGAGGTCGGCCCCACTGAATTGCTTGGACCCAGAGCGAGAACAGATTGGGTATAAATGGGAAATGAATGCCAGTCAGGTAAAGAGCAGATCACCTCCCCTCCATGTGTAAGTGAACGATCTATTCTGGGTCTTGACTCACAGGTCCTGGCTCACAAAACTGACATAGAGCAGAGCCTGCCTAGGCCAGGGTGCACCACCCCGGAGCCCCTGGGAGCATTCTGCTTCTGCAGCTTGCATTTAGTGTGTCTCTCTGGAAGAGAAAACAAATGAAATTTAGGTGCCTTTCTAAAAGAACTTTATCTCCAGTGGCTGGCCAGCATGCCCTGGACGACGAAAACTCTGTGGGAGGTGGGGTCGGAGGAGACGTTTCTCTCTCTAGGCCTAAGTTCCATCTCTACCACCTGCTTCCCGTGTGACCGTAGACAGGCGAGTCTAAGGAATTACTGTGGAACATGTTGACCAAGATTAAAAGTTGGAGTTAGGAAGTCCAAAGGCCTGAAATAGCCATACTCTTCCTCTTAGCCTGGCTGAAACATGTTCCTCTGGCTAGGGTGACGGTGTCTGAGCAGACCCCACACTCTGATGATGGAGGGGGCCTCCAGGAGAACACCCTGTGTACAGGAACTCTCTTGGCCGCCGTAAACGCGTCTCGGGGAATAATCTGTGTTTGTGGCAGGCACTGCTGCCTGTCACCCACAGCTAACCCCAGACCCCTGGCTGCTTCTCTGTAGAAGCAGAAAAGGCCAGACTCTCACTCCTCGGTCTCCTGTGCAGCAAGGATGCAATGCAGTTCTGGACGATGACGTGGAGGATGTGGAAGTTTGTTGAGTTTCAGGAAACCCTGCTTTGACGCAGCGGTCGTAGCCTCTCTCTCCTAACAGGGGGAGGGCAGCACTTGGGAGCGAAGCGGGCAGGAGGGTGGAGACAGAGGGGAGCACAGGGAGTCTCTTCTGATTGCTCCGTTCTTGCAGTGAAGCGAAGAGCAAGGTTATCAACTGAGAATGAGGGCAGGGAAGGTGCTTGGGTGTTGGGGAGAGAGGAGACGGTATTGGTCAGTCTGGAGGTGGGGTGGCAGGAGGGAAATAAACTAGGGACAGGAGGATTGTTGGGCAGACTTAGGGCTGACTTGAGGTGAGTGGTCAAGATGGCAGTGCCCTGACTGGTGCGGCTGGGTTGGTTGGGCCTTGTTCTGCAAAGCAGAAGGTCGCAGGTTCAGGTCCCAGTCAGGATACATGCCTGGGTTGCGGGTTCAGTCCCCACTTGGTGCGTGTACAAGAGGCAACTGATTGATGTTTCTCACATCGATGTTTCTCTCCCTCTCCTTTGCCCTCCCTTCCCCTCTCTCTAAAATAAATAAAATCTTTTTTAAAAAGGTAAAGTGAGACAAGGCAGCATGGCCGAGTGTTTTCCTCCAGCCTTCTTCATGGACCTGCATGTAGGCACAGACTAGGATTCAAGTGGGGTTTATTTTTGCCAGGAAAGTATAATAAAAAGAGAGAAAAGGAAAGGGATTTATGGGCTTTGATAGGAAGCAGCTGTAAAGGCGGACCGTAGATGCTAAGCTGGAGAGGAGGGAACTGAGAAAAGGAGGCAGGTGAGGCAGCAAATTGCTTATGCACGAATGGAGGCTTCTACCCACGGGGGCCGAAGAATGGTTTGGGCTGAGCGCTAAGCCTAGGGCCGAGCTGTGTGCCGCAGGTGGCACACACAGGGCCTGCGGGCTGAACCCAGCCCTCCACCTGGTTGTATCCTGCCCGGCACCTTGTTTCTACCCGGCACCAGTGCCGAGCTCTCACTTAACTGTTAAGGAGTAGTTACATTTACACAGTCCTAAAATTACATTCGGCCCTTTGAAAGCCACCGTAAGGCTAACGTGGCCCCCAGTGAAAATGAGTTTGACACCCCTGTGCTAAGGAAAGGGAGCCGAGGAAGTAGGAGGCGGTGACCAGAGGTGGGCTATTTGGAACTGAGGTGAAGGAGGAGGTACAGTCTTTGGTCATGACCAGATAATGATGGCGATGCGGTGTTCAGAGTAGAAAATGCAGGTGACAGGATTACTCTCTCCCCCGTCATGAATTTAGATATCCAGACCGAAGGCCCGAAACCACAAAGGTGCTGTCCTTCCATGCCCCACCAAATGGATCCACCTGAGCCATCCGGTGGAAGCATTTCTCCCTGTAGCAGAGCTTCCAAACCTCTCCTTCCTGTCCTGACCGGTGTGTCTCGGTTAGTTGGGCGTCTTCTCGCAAAGAGAAAGTTCACCGACTCGATTCCTGGTCAGGGCACATGCCTAGGTTGTGGGTTCAATGCCCAGTCAAGGCATGTTGTTTCTCTCCCTTTCTTCCTCCCCCCTCTTTCTAAAATACATAAATAACAAAAAATAAAAACCCTCTCCTTCCCTCCCTATCCAGCTCCCAGCTTCAGGAGGAACCCCAGCACCAGACAGCAGCAGGACAGGACTGTGGGTGAGGGGACCTGCAGGGATAGGGGCTTCATGGTGGGAATGGTGGCTTAGTCTCAGCACAAGGTGAGGGCTCAGGAATTAGAAGTGGCTGCAAGATGAGGGGGAGCCAGGCTCTTGTGGGCTGAGGGGCTGAGGGGCTGAGGGGCTAAGGTGCTAAGAGTTGCTCCCCTTGCCTGGCCGGAGGGAAGTCCCCAGGGTGAGGTGGAGGTGAGAGCCGGGGAACGGGGGAAAGGCAGAGGGGAAGAGCTGGGAGCCAGGCCGGGTGCTGCGTTCATACAGTAGTCCCCTTGCCCACGGCTTCACTGTCCGCGGGTTCAGCCACCTCCAGTCAGCTGTGTTCCAAAGATATTAAGTGGAAATATCAAAAATTAACAAGCCATAAGTTTCAAACTGTGCACTGTTCCAAGTGGCGTGAGGAAACCTCACACTGTCCTCCCAAACAAGAACCGTCTCTTTTCCCAGCGTCTCCAGCCCATAGACTCTCGCCACCGGTCAGTCACTCAGCAGCCGTCTCGGTTGCCACGCGGGCTGCCTGGTAGCACAGTGCTGGTGTGCAGGTTAGCCTGTTCTACGTAAGAGTGGCCCTGAAGCGCAAGAGGAGTGATGTGGCAATTTGGGTATGCCAAAGAGAAGCCACCAAGGGCTCCCTTTTAAGTGAAAGGGTGAATTGTTCCCAACTCAAGAAGGAAAGAAAAAATTCATGTGCTGAGGTTGCTAAGATTTATGGTAAGAATAAATCTCCTATCTGTGAAACCGCCTAATTTACAAATCAAACTGTATCATAGATGTGTATCTGTGTATAGGAGAAAGCACAGCACCTGTAGGGTTCAGCACTATCTGCAGTTTCAGGCACGCAGCAGGGGTCTTGGCGTGCACCCCTGTGGATGAGGGCGGGCTACTGCTGTCCAGGCTTCAGAGCTGGAGGGGATGGTGTAGAGCACAGGCTCAGGTTAGAACCTGCTACACGTAGCAGAAGCCTCGGGTGGGCGTGTCAGGTGGCCCACAGTGATAGTCATGCCCCACAGTTGTCAGGGTCCTGGATTCTTTTTTTTTTTTTGCCCACCCCCCTTGCTATGGCTTCCGTTTTAGTGAGGTTACTTTGGGCAAGTTACTTTATCTTTCTGAGACTCGGTCTCTTCATCTGAAGAGTGGGACTAATAACAATATCTACTGCATGAGGCTAATGAGCGACTAATTAATATATGAAAAGTTCTCTGCACCAGTGCCCACACAGTCAACCTGAGCTCTTATTTGTTCTTTTCAGAACTAGTACAGCATGAGCTACATAGCTGGAGCTCAATAACTATCTGTGGAATTAAATATTACTCTCATTATTATTGTCACGGACACCTAGTACTCGCAGGCTGTGTCGAGGACCCGCGCTGCCACAGCTCCTGGGAAGGGCCTGCTTTGCCTGGCCCACCTGTGTTTCTGGATGACCAGTTGCCTGGATTGGAACTGACCTGGGGAGCAGCGGTCAAAGGGACCAGCCCCACGTCGGCCCAGCAGAGCCCGAAGACAGCGCCTCAGCCAGACCAGACGCTGCTAATGGGTTTTGTTCGCCTGCCAAGTTCCCCCTGCCTGTCCTCTGGGAAGAAAGCAGACATGACTGAGTCCTTGGGAGGCCGACTCACGCCACAGGCCGGGAGCCTGGGAAGGAACACGAGGAGACAGTCCCTGGAGGGGCCGTTCTTGGGAGCTCTGCACAGGCCTGGGAGGCGTTTCCCTGTCCTTGAACCCCTGGCAGCCTCTGCCTGTGCAACCCTCGCTTCAGATGGCCTGCACTTCCTTTCCCTTAGACCCGCGGAGGGGGGGACTGTGGCCAGAAAGCTCCCGGAAGTCCAAACAAGCCTGGTGATATGAAAACCATATGAACACTTGGCGGGGCCCCAGTTCAGCCTGATGGGCCTCCCAGACCTCACCAAGCCCAGACACTGGCCCTTTGTGGGGTCGGGGGCCCTGGCTCCCGGTCTGCAGAAACAAAATTAGAAAGGAAAGAGTAATCGGCCAGGCCGCCAGTTTCTTTCCTGTCATCTCTGTGCTTGGAAGGGCTTAGAAACAGATTGATATCGGGCTCTGTAAGTAATATTAATTGGGCGCTTCGCTTGCCGGGCTTGTTCGTCATTTTTCTCATTTCCCTCGCTTGATCCTTTTGGCGCACCTCGTTCCCACGGCCAAACCAAGGTCTCTGGGGTGGGTGGGTGCCAGGTACCCAGGGCTGCTCCGCTAGTGAGCGGTGAAGCAGCAGCTGGGGCTCCCGCGCAGGCCCGTCTGGCTGGAAACCTGGACCTTTCCCTGTTACAGAGAGGCCTCCCAGGTGACCTTGTGGGTTTCCAAACAAACTTACCAACATTCAAAGTTCCGCCTCAAAGATTACCTTTCAGAAAAAGGTGTTTCCCATTCTACAGAGAAGTTGAGGCAATTTTTCCGCCTGGTCTTACAAATCTTCGGACAGCACTCTTACCATCCCAGTTGTCGTTTGTACCTGAAGTGACCATGTTTCAAAGCCTGTTGGGGTGAGAAGGGGTCTGCTTGGCAGAGCTCATTAGCATGATGATAAAATTAAATGTTCCATTAGAACAGCTGAAAGAAAACACACAACCAAACAGAAAGCGAGGGGAGTGGCCGCGCAAGCACTCCGGTGTCCCCCTCGGTGCAGAGCACCGAGCACCGGAATGCAGGCTGGGTGGGCAGACAGGCTGCGGGCATCCTCTGTCTGCCGCCTACGATTGTTTGCCCCTCCCACATATATCTTCTTGGGGCGCAACCAATTTAAATTCATTTTAAAACTCGACAAACTTTTGCATGTCCTACAGAACCCAGGCAAGGTGTTCTGGATTTCCTTTTCTTGGACTTTAGGGCTGGCAGCCTGGAGTGGAGCCTGCTCCCCGAAGCTGCCTGGCTCACTTGCGGAGTTTACCTGAGCCCTGAGCACTTTGGGAGACCCGAGGATCTGCCGCAGCTTCCTCGTGCAAAGGCTCACGGAGGGTCCTCCCACCTCTGGGGACAGGGAAGGAACAGAGCAGCAGGTAGGAGCCAGGCAGCCGAAGCAAAGCGGGGAAACAACCCACGGGCCCTGTGGCAGGAGCCAAGTGGTGATGGAACCCTACACACCAGACGAAGGCTGGGTAGCGGTTAGGAACAAGCCATATCCATAGGGATGAATAAGTGATGATCTTTTGAATGTGTTTTGATTTACAATAAATCCTTTTTTGTACATTTTGTAAAAGTGCAAACCAGTGTATATAATTGCTCCTTTAAAAAAAGCGGGGGGGGGGGGGGGGGTAGTTATCTGTATGTATAGCATTCCCTCTCCCCACTGCGTGTATCTATTCCATACCTATATCTGCACACGAGTCTCTGCACATGAGTATCCTTTCCATATCTCTGGATTAGAAGGTAATGAACCGGCAACAGGCAACAGAGATTGTTTATAGAAAGGAAAGCCAGGAGTCTGCAGACCAGAGGTCAAAAGAACATTTACTCTTCACTATGTAACCATTTATAGTGTTTTTGAATTTTAAAATTTTTCCAGAGCTAACACTGATTTAGCGCATACCAGGTACTGTTCTAAACATTTCGCTTGCAGAAACTCATTCAATCCTCACCACACCCTAGAGAGTAGGAACTGCTATGAGGACCATTTTGCAGGTGAGGACACCAAGGTTCAGAGAACCTGTACCCCCAGGAAGCGGTAAACGCTGGCATCTGATCCCAGAAAGAGAGGCACCAAATAGCATATGCACGTGCTGCTTTTAAAGGAGAATAAAGACGCTATATTCAGAATGTCAAGGGGCATCAGTGCAGCCGTCTCTGCCCTGGAGGGAGAACCGTCCCTGCCTCCATGACAGCCAGCTCCGGGTCCCAGTGAGTGAGGGGTGGGTTGTTGGGTGGGGTGCGGAGGGGGTGGGGGTGGTGAGAACGGGCACCCAGTGCCCAGGTCCCCAGTTAGTAAAAGAAGAGCTGAGGGTTTCTTTCTCTAGCAGCCCTTGTTCCCCATGAATCTATTGCCAATTTTGAAATCTATAAATTAGATCTTGTTTGAAGCCTCCATCACGTTAGCATTCCAAGAGGGAGACATTAAAGGAGTGCCTCTCCTGGCCTGAAATGGGTGGATGGGAAATTGAACCCCTCTCCACACCGCTTCCCTCACTGCGTTAAAGAAGCACATTGTGCCGTCTAAACCGGCCTGGGCTGCAGTGCGAACGGCACTCTCTCCTGAGTCACTATAACCCTGAGCCAAGTTGGGCCCCCAGGCCATCTGGCCTCATGCAGCCCCCACAGTCCTCCCCTTGGACCCAAAGCGCTACTAATTGCCTTGTTAACCGAGCTCCTCTCAAGAGAATGAAATTTAAGCAGAGGAGTATCAGAGTGCGATTTTCGGAGAAGTGAGTGGATCCAGAAACTGATAGTATTTCCAGTAACCGAGTCTCAGAAGGCCCACGGAGCAAATAAAGAGCAGTTTAATGGTATTGTCAGGAGGATATGACTTGTCAAGGCAGATTTGCAAACAGGAAAGGGGGCAGAGACCACTCCCGTCTAGACATCTGATTAGTGGGGAACCTTAGGATTACGAGGAGCGAGGAGTTTTCTGGCTGCCATTTCTGAGGAGGTCAGGCTTTCTGCGCAAGGGGCTGGGTGAGAGGAACATTTGTGTCTAGTAGAAAATGCTGGCTGGTCCTCATCCTCCTGGGGGCTCCGATAGCCAATTCCAGACCGGGAGAATATATTAGTAGATTTAAATCTGCTGCCCTTCGGGGGGTGGACAATTAACTGGTGGGGGCTGGGGGCGGGGCTCAGAGCCAGGAGAGCTGCTGCTGGAGGGGGAGGTTCTGGGAAGTCAGCCCCTTCCCGCCCTTTCACCTTCGGACCCAGCTTGCTTTCTGATCACGCTGCTCGCTGGTCTCTTGGACTCAGGACCTGTGTTCTGCTTCAATAACAGCCCACCTTCTGCTGCATCACCCAGCCCAGGCCACCACGGAAACCACAGCACTTCCAGCGAGGGAATTACGGCTTGCGGGGTGGGCAGACACATAGTTCTTACTTGGGTAGTGCTGAGGCCAAGTGAATGGGGGTGTGTGAGGAGTGATTGCACAGGCTCGGGTAATGGATTCCGGAGGTCACCAGTAGGTTCTAAAATGAAATGGACTTAGAATCAGGAAACTCGTGGTTCCAGGACAGGTTCCTCATCTCCAAAGTGAGGACGTTACTACTGCTATCGTGTTCCTGTCCCACCTGGGGCCTTGTACTCTGGGCCGCGGTCATCGCCGCCCACAGCCTGGGCTGCACATTGTTGCTGTGACCCAGGGCAGGGTGTAGCTCAGCACCGCTTATGAGAATATCGCAGCCCCGCTCCAGGCAGGCGCTACCTCACATGCCGCAGTTGGGGTTGGAAATGCAGAGAGTAATTACAGCAGTTTGTGTCCAGCCAGGCAAAGAAAAGTCACTCCGGATTTAAAACAGGGAATGCGTTCCCAGGCATTTGTCACACATGTGATGAAAGAGGCTGGGATGGTGAGACAATCCTGAAATTGGCAACGGCGGGAAGTTGCTGCCACCAGAAAGCTAGAGAGACAAAGGGCGGAGACGGCACAAACAGAGCTCAGGCAGGAGACCCCAGGCAGGAGCCATGACCAGAGCGAGCCTGCCTGGTGGGAGGAGCAGGGAGAGAAAGGGAATGGAAATAGCTTAGATTTTCTCCCTCACCCCGCCCTCCAGCCTCCTCCTGGGACACAGCCTGCAGGGGCCAGGCCCGTGCCACCTGGCACAGAGCAGGGCAAGGGCAAGCTGGGGTCCGGTGATAGGACCAGACGTTCTGTAAAACATTTCCTAGCTTCTGTGTCCTTCACTTGGCAACAACCAGAATAAGCACAGGATGAAATATCTGTGGATTCATTCATTGAATAACTCTTTCACCTCCCCCCAGTGCCCAGCCCTACAAACTCTGAGCCCCCTGAGGGCAGGGATGGAGTGGCCTTATCCACTGTTGTATCCACAATACCCAGCACGGTAAGTGCTTCGTTGTTGATTCTTTAAAATATTTGTTCAAAATAATAGAGTGAACGAATCAATGTGTACTGGCCACCATGCAAGCATGGACGCGCTGAGTGGAGCCCGCAGGACTTCAGATCTAGGGCAGTCACACTCACCCCACGCTCCCTGAGGACTAGGAGACCACCTGGCATTGCCCCCCTCCCCACCCCCAGGGATAGACTCAACCTCCTGCAGCTTCAGCAAGATTTTAAACAGACTTTACTGTGTTACCAGGACAGGACTCTGTCCCTTGATAAGTATAGAATTACCTATTCTGTAAAACATAAAATGCTGCATGCATGTTAGAGAGTATAGGAACGATGATCACATTTTGCTTGGTAAGCACACCTTCTGCCTCTGCCGAGTGACAGGGAAACATTTGAGGGTTTCCGGCACACATAGGAATTCCAGGTGACAATACAGTCAGTTGGTCGCAGGCAGAAATAATAGAGAGAAGGTGAGAAATTACGTAGACCAGAGATTCAAAGAGAGAAAAGACAAGACAGCCTGGAGCAGCCCGCCCCTTCTCAGGACAGAGGGGGAGCGGGGGCCAGGCGACGGGGAGGCAGCGGGAGAGAGCCAGATCCCAGCTGTCTTGGGTAACGCCCCAGCAACCCAGACGGCTTGTTTGTTTGTCCAGAGGCATCTGTCAGCTCCCCTCAGGCCTGCCTTCCTCCTGCCATTTGCCCACTCCAGCCTCAGTCACTTGACTGGGTAAGTGGGAGAAATCCATTCATCTGCATCCAGGTGCAATTTGGGAACTAGGTAGATGAGGTAAGAGGAAGAAGGCATCCAGGTGAGGCTGTCCTTACTTATTGGGGAGAGTGATGGAACATGTGATAGCGATGGAAATGGCCTCAGGCAAGGGAAAAGCTCCCCACCGCCACCCCAGTTGTAACTCTGCCAAAGCAAGCTGAGGGCCACTGCCTAACTGATTCTAAAGGTTAATTCCAGCACAATCTAACCCCAGGGCATCGCCTTTGCGGTCGGACAAGGCGGCACTGTTATCAGCCAGGAGTGACTAAAGGGCTGGAGATACGGAATCAGACAACCCAGATGGGGGCAGATCTCGGACGTTTTGTGCTGGTGCCTGTTCCTCAGGGCAATTCTCCAGAGGAGCGGGACATCCAGGAGCCGTTGGTTGGCAGCCCACATCCACAGCAGCTGGGGGTGGGCGCACTGCCAGGAGGTACCTCAAGGAAGCGAGGGAACTGGTGGCGGGTAGGGAGGTGAGGGTGGGACTGGGGGCCGGGGGGGTGGTCAGAGTTTCAGAAAGAGGGAGTGTCAGTGCAAGGGCCCTGGGGTGGTGGGGATTCTGGGTGTTAAAGGCAAAGCAAGGAGGCTGAAGCCTAGCAGCGTGGGGGTGGGCGCAGAAGATGAGGTCTGCCCTGTAGTGGGGGCGGAGGGGGGCAGGTCACAGGGGCACTGGTGGATCCTAGCAAGGCCCGTGGCTTCCTTCGGAGGGTTGAGAAGCCACTGGAGTGTTTTGAGCAGAGGATTGGCATGGTCTCTCTTTTGTTTCAACACATTCATTCTGGCTGCACTGTTGAGAGTAGACAGAACAGGCCAACAGTGGCAGCTGAGAGGCTGGTTAGGAAGTCATTGCAGTAATTCAAGTGAGAGAAGAAAGTGACTTGGACCAAGGTGGCAGGGGTACGGGTGGTGAAAGTGGCCCAATTCTGGGAATTCTTTGAAAATCAAACCAACTGGATGTTCTGAGACAGAGAAGCTGTGGGTGAGGCATCTCCGAGGGGATGATCGGAAGTTCCGTTTGAACACGTTGAGCTCGTGGTGTCCGTCTGACATCCGAGTGGAAATGTCAAGTGAGTAGGCCGTTGGATGTGAGCGTGGGAGTGGCGGGTGAAAAGAAGTCGCTAAAGCTGTGATAACCCACAGGGAGCGAGTGGGGATCAAAAGGGAGTGACAGAGCACAGCTGACCTTGGGCAGCCCACCGGACATCGGCGTCCCCCTAGTGCCGGGGGCAGGCCCTCTTCGCTCCCCAGAGCACTCGCCTGTGCCGACGTCGCCAGGGTGTCACTGAGCCAGACGCCCTAGCCTCGGAGCCTTCGATTATGATTCAGAATCATGAATGCGGAGATTTTCAAATTAAGCAATAGGTAACATCAAAACGCTGCATTTTCAAGAGAGAGAAAGGAGTGAGTGGGTTGATCGCTGATAATAGGTTTTGTAAATGAGTCACCGCAGGCCTGCTACCAATCAAGCTTCACACACACACGCACACGCACACACACAGCCCTCTCTGTATTTCAAACAGGATCCTGTCTGTAAAATAAGGCACCTGCTTTTTATCAATGCATCTGTTGTTTAAAGGTTTACCAGTCTTCATGTGTAGATAGATACTCAGAGATCCCCCCACCTCAGATCACCCCGTAAGGTGTCACTTGCCAAGCTGTGCATCCAGGCCCTCCCCTCCTGGGGAGATGAGGACAGAGCAGGAAGGCAGGAAGCAAACCTTTCCCTGCTTCAGTCAGGGTTCCTGTCCCCCAGTTCCGTGAGAGACTCCAGCCTGTCACTGGCGTCTCCCTTCTGGTCCCTGCAGGTGGGGGCACACCATTCCAGGAAGACACTACAGAAAAGAAGTGCATTTTCAACACTTGTTCTAACTTGGAGACCGTTGTTAAAGCGCCTGTGCTGCGGCAGAAGGAACGTTGGGTTGAGATGTATCCCCTCCCCACCCCCGTTCCTATTCTGCCGTTAACCAGGGGATGCCTCCGGGGGTGTGCTTAGCCCACCTGTGCCTTGGGCCCCTCGTGCATGGAGTGGGGATCTGAGTACCCGGCGGTGTCGTTCTGAGAACTAAGGGAATTGAAATGTGTAGAGTACAAAAAAGAATGTCTGTCGGGAATTAAGTTATTATATTTTATTTTATGATACATTAATGATCATGTAGATCTTAGTTCTTATTGTGGTGGCCTAAGAACATCCAAACTGTAGAATATTTTTATGAGTTTATTAGGGTTTATTTGAGACAAATGGAGGACACTCCTGGAAGTGAGATCTCAAAAGACTGAGGAAACTGCCTCCCAGGATGAGAATTTGCAGTTTGTGTGCATTTGGAGTCAGGGAGGGATCTTAAGGACGATTGAATAAAGGTGGGAGAAAGTAAAGCCAGGACTGGCTGAGATCACCCAGGGCGTCCAACCCGCGGCCCTCAGGCTGCATGTGGCCCAGGACAGCTATGAATTCGGCCCAACAGAAAACCATAAATTTACTTAAAACCTTTTTTTTCTCATCAGTTTTCATTAGCGTTTGTGTATTTAATATGTGACTCAAGACAACTCTTCATCTTCCAGGGTGGCCCAGAGACGCCGAAAGGCTGGACACCCCTGGAGAGGGCAGCTAGCAGACGGTGTGCTCTCCTGAGGGTGGCTGTGCTCTGGGGTGCTCTGGGAAAGAGGCGTTGCAAAGGTGTGCCAACCTATTGGGTTGGCCAAAAAAGTGCATTTAGTTTTTTTCCATAAAATAAAAGACATATTTTTTGTTTTCACCAACAACTTTATTGATTTGGATATTTTGAGTATGTTGGCTGTCTCCCCCATGGTATAACACTGATTGTTCTCAGTTAATGCCTTGATTTGATCACTACCAACTTCAGGGGGTCCACCTGACCACGGAGCATCGATTGCCCAGCGAGAAATCTTCAACAGGAAACTTCACAAATGACTTCTGACACGTCCAATCAGTCACAGCGCCTTCTCCATACACGGCACACACCTTTTCTTTGTGTGTTTCAGTTGTGCTTTTGCCTTTCTTGATATAATACAGCATAATACACTGAAAATGGTGCTTATTTTCCTCCATGTTCCATATTAAAATGGCTACACAAAAATTTACCAATTTTGATAGGTTTTGTTTAATGCACACTGGTATGACAGCTGTCACAATACAAGCTAACAAAACTGTTTTGAACAAAGTTAAAGACAACCAAGCGCTGCTAGAGACATCTTTGAACTTTTTGGCCAGCCCAATAGCTGCACAAAAGCAATGGAAGGGCTTGCTTACTGCAAATGTAAACCTTTTATTAAGGAGCTCTGTGCCTAGGGCATGTTACGCCTTGCCCAGTTAGGAAGCGATGATCAGACCACCCTGTGAAGCTACTCTTCGTCACTGGGCTTGTCCAATCTGTTATAGAGCCCCTTTCTTGTTAACAGTTGAATTGACTCTGTATCGGCTTGTTTTGGGATCCTGGGCAGGTCAGTTACTTCTCAAAGCCTTCGGGCTCCTGGCCTCTGAGAGCATCTCGTGTCCCCAGCAGTCGGGGAACAACACTTCATCCCTGGCTCTGAAGAGACACAGTGACCGATGAGGTGCGCTTGCAGGAGACATGAGGACACCATCAGGAGGGGGGAGGGTGGGCACATGGCAGGTGAGGGGACTGGCACCTCCTGCTCCTTCTCACCCTTTTCCCCTGGAGGAGCCGTTGTCTTCCCAACCCCCGCCCACTCCGTCCTTGCACCCTGGATCCTTGGAAGGGCTGTACAACCTGCTCTGAACGGCCTCTCCGGGTATTGTTGACATCTGCAATTTCAAGAAAACAATCACATTTCATTTATTTCTTCTAGGAAACGGTTTCCATAATAAGCAAAAAGGCCCACACTTCTGAGAAAGAATCGCTCTGTTTACAACATCTATAAGGTCTCACTTATGCTTTACCTTCCTTCCCTGGTGACCATTTCGGCACTCTATCTCCCGCGTGTGCCCACGCGTTTCCTGAGACTGGGCGCACCTTGCCAAGCTGGGAGGGAATGGCTCGTGGGCAGCCGCAGGAATCCTCGGGTGCCTGGGGCTGTGCCAACTCGGGGAGAGGGACATGGAGGAAGGAGGAGGAGGAAGAGTCCTGGGCTAAGGGCCAGGAACAGACCCAACAGAGGCATCTAGCGCCAGAGGCAAAATAATCATCTGGCCTCCGACTTGATTAGAAACAGTGTTTAGTTGCCAGTGTAGGAGATCGGACTGAGTTACCTTCAACGGGAGGCTTATTCCTCTCACAGAAAAGAAGGCTAGAGGGCTGCTATAGTGGCTCCTCAAACTCGTTTGGGACCCAGCCTGCCTGTAGCTTTGTGCTCCACCGTCCTCCGTCTTTGCTCTCATCCTTCAAGTTTGCTGTGTGATCCCACCCGGCTGCTGGGAGTTCCAGCGCCCATTCACAGTCCACACAGCAGGAAGGGGGAACACGGAAGGGCAGAATGAGCGTCCACACCCTCTACCTTCCCTCCCACAGTGTAAAAGGCTTCCCCTTTCTCACATCCTCTACCTCTGCCTCGGTCCCAGGAGACCCACACAGCAGTAACTCTGTTCAGCTCGCCGTGGCCAGAGCAGAGCCACACAGCTGCCGCCGACTGCAGAGGAGGCCGTGTTCCATGCGGAGGCCCTGACGGCTGTCTGAGGGGAAGGGGAGGACGAAACTGTTAGTAGTGGCACTGCCTCCCTTTTACTGTCTGCCCTGGCAAGGCTGCCCTGGCCCCAAACCCACACGCCCACCGGCCGCGAAGCATTCATAAAGCACCACATTTACTTGTTGCTCAGGCAGTCCCCAGAGAATGTCAAAAGGCTTTTCCCAATCACGTTATGCTATGCTCTTCTAAAGAAAAATTGTATTTTTATTTTTTCAAACTTTTGTAAATTCTTTACAAGGTTCTTCTTCTGTTGTATTTTTTCCATTACCATTTAGTCCCCCTTACACACCCCTCCCTCAGCAATCATCACACTGTTGTCCATGTCCATGAGTCCTTTCTCCTTTTTGCTCAATCCCTCCATCCTCTAACCTTCCCCCATTCTCCTTAGCTGTCATCCTGCTCTGCATCCATGAGTCTGTCTCTATTTCCCTTGATAGCTCTGTTTGTTCCTTAGATTCCACACATATGAGTGAAATCATATGGTGTTTGTCCTTCTCTGACTGGCTTAATTCATTTAGCATAATGTTCTCCAGGTCCATCCATCCATACTGCCACAAAGGGTAAAATTTTCTTCTTTTTTATGGCTGAGTAGTATTCCTTTTTGTAAATGTCCCATAGTTGTCTTATCCACTCATCTACTGATGGACACTTGGGCAGCTTCCATATCTTGATGGTTGTAAATAATGCTGCACTGAACACAGGGGTGCTTATGTTCTTTCAAATTAGTGTTTTGGGTTTGTTTGGGTGTAATTCCCAGAAGTGAGATAGCTGGGTCAAAAGGCAGATCCATTTTTAACTTTTTTGAGGTATTTCCATACTGCTTTCCACAGTGGCTGAACCAACCTGCATTCCCACCCACAGTGCAAAAGGTTCCCCCTTTCTCTACATCCTCTCCAGCACTTGTTTGTTGATTTATTGATGATGGCCATTCTGACAGGGGTGAGATGATATCTCATTGTGGTTTTAATTTGCATTCCTCTGATGATTAGTGATGTTGAGCATCTTTTCATATGTCTCTTGGCCATCTGTATGTCCTCCCTGAAGAACTGTCTATTCAGGTCCTTTGCCCATTTTTAATTGGGTTGTTTGGGGTTTTTTTGGTGTCGAGTTTTGTAAGTTCTTTATAAATTGGGGATATTGACCCCTTATCAGATGTATTGGCAGATATGTTCTCCCATTCTGTGGGTTGTCTTTTTACTTTGTTGATGTTTTCCTTTGCTGTGCAAACACTTTTTAGTTTGATGTAGTCCCATTTGTTTATCTTTTTTCTTGTGTTTCCCTTGCTTAGGGAAATTTATCTGATAAAATATTGCTACAAGTGATGTCTGAGATTTTGCTGCCTGTGTTTTCTATGGTTTTTATGGTTTTGGGTCTAACATTTAAGTCTTTAATCCATTTTGAATTTATTCTTGTGCGTGGTATAAGAAGGTGGTCTAATTTCATTTTTCTGCACATATCTGTCCAATTTTCCCAACACCATTTATTGAATAGGCTATCTTTAGTCCATTGTATGACCATGCCTCCTCTATTGAGTATTAATTGACTATAAAGTCATGGGTTTATTTCTTGGCTCTCTATTCTGTTTCATTTTTTAGTAAATAGAGTTTTCTCCACATTGGTACATTTCCAAGGATGCTTTAGCTTAACAGCAGGGGTTAACCTCTGTTCAAAAAAGGGTGGCCTGAGAATTGGCCTGGCAGGTGAACTAAGAAATCTGGCTCTGACTAAAGACCTAGGCCCCAGTCTTAGCAATGACACCATCTGTCTGGATCCTTTATTCATTCAACAAATATCTGTTACACATCTAACCTGCTCGGGACATTGTGTTAGATACTGTTGACCCAAGAACCAGTACATGCAATGTCGCTGTCCTTATGGAACTCACAGTCTAACGGGGCTATAGAAAATTCACGGGCACTTATAAGGCCCGGTGGGGGGATGCCAAGGGCCAACCGTGAGGCTCCCTGAAAGCTCATTGGCAGGGCCCTTGACCCCATCTAGGAGTGTCACGGAGGGCTTCCACAGGGGTGACCTCCAAGTTCAGAGCCTGCGGTCAGGAAGAGGTTATTCAGATTGTGAAGAAGTCACAGGATCAGAGGATGGTACAGAGAGCAAATTGGAAAGGGGCCAGCAGGGAGGCTGGGAGACCCGTGATGAGGCCATTGCTTCATCCAGGTGAGCAGGAGAAAAGCAGGAGCAGTTTGGCCGGAGTGAAGGGGATGCATCCACGAGCCATTCTGGAAGTAGCCTCAAAAGAACTTGGTGGTTGGTTGATGAAGAGGATCTGTTTGGGCTGGGAGGAGGGATTCAAACATGATGGTGGGTTTCTGGCTTCAGAAGCTCCAGATGCTGCTGTGTCCTGGGGCTAGATAACACAGGGGACAGGCCAGGACCTGTGGCCCAAACCTGCGCCTCCACCTGTGGCCCCAGGACACCAGGTCAAAGGACAAGACTGCAGGAAGACAGGGTAGGGAAAGACAGCGAGTTTAGCTGCGGGCAGGCTGTGTTTGTAGGGCCTGCGGAAAAAACCAGGAGTTCGTCAAAGACGTCATTGTCATTCTGGGGTGCAGGAAAATGATTCTGAAATCATACATATGCCTTCTCACATTCTCTCCCCTCAGGGTCACATGTATACAACAGGACTGTGCGGGGCTGTGCGATGTAGTCCCCGGGGCTCCTTCCTGCTCCGACAGTCTCCGTGCCGCCAGCCAGCGTCCCCTCCACCCTCCCTGCCTTGCCCCAGGGATGGTGCACCACACGGGGGGGGGGGGGGGGGGTGCAAAGCATGAGGGCATCTCTCCGAGGGGCCCAGCCTAACCCAGCTCACCCAATTCTTGTAATCAGTTTAGTTACACCACCAAATTCAGATCAGAGTGAGGATTAGCCAAGGAAGTCTGTGAACGGTGCTTTGAACTTCCCAGATGAAAGCCTCCTCCCTGGATCACACAAAGAAAGCCCGAGATATTAAACCGTGACATAAACATATTGCTACCCCCCAGGCCTTGCCCGATGTGGCCGGCTGGGTGATCAGTTGGCATCCCAAATTGCCTTCCCCACATGGCATTCCACCCAGGTCTCCTGGAGGGGGGGAAATGGATTCTGTCCTCAGCCCGCTGCTCCTGGAATTGCAAGCATTCGGTGAGCCGCCCCCAGGCCTGCCTTCTCCTGGACTCCCGCCTGCAACCCCCCGCTAGCGGAGGAAGAGGGGCTCCACTGCCCCACCAGCTCCCCTCGCCCTCCCTCGCAGGGAGGAAGAAGAGGGGCGAGCCCGGCCTGCTGCTGGCGGGTTATTGTTCCCAGATGGAGACTGTCAAAGCCCGTCAGCCTCATATACACACTGAGAGCGCGGCATCCGCATTCCTGGGATGTGTGACTGCCCGGCCTCACCTTCCGTGGCCCTCGGTTCAATAACATGTCACGTTCCTTCAGTCTCACTCCCAGCTAAAACCCTCGCACCCACTCCGAGCCCGTGCATTTGGAGCACACGTGCGCCGTGGCTGTCTAAATATTTAAGCCAGGCTAAAGGGAGGCGTCGTTAGTTGGGATTGATTACACTGAGTTGTGTGAGCTGAGGGGGTCTCACCTGCTAGTTTCATGATGAGCTGTGAAAGCCCAGAGCCGTTGACGGTGCTCCTTGGGCCTCGAGCCCGAAGGTCACGAACGCTGTCCTCGGGGACTGGCTGACTGACTGGTCTTCAGCCCAGGGCCTGGCTGCTGGCACCACAGAAGGTCTTGCCAGGGACTGACGGAGGGGCCCTGTGCCCTTCATTTCCCACTCGACATAGCCAGTCTGCCATGAGAGGAAGCCCATTATTACCCAGCCCCCTCCACCCCGGTGCTGGTGTAGCCTCTCCGAGTTGTGATGCTGCTCCCACCCTGCAGACCCTCCACCGTGAGTCTGTTTTCTTGGACTTACCTGAAATAACTTAGGCTCCTGTTCCAACCGCAGTGAACCTGCAGACCCCCAGGGTACCTGTGGGGACAGACGAGGGCACCTGGGGCCCAGGGATGATGTGTGATTTGCTCAGGATCGCACAGCTGCGGGTGGTGAAACCAAATCTGCAATCCCAGACCTCTGACGTTCCTTCTCTTATGGGTTAAATTGTGTCCCCAAAAGGTATGTCGAAGTCCAAACCCTGGTGTGTGGAAATGCGACCTTATCTGGAAACAGAATGTCTGCGGATGTAATCAGGTTGAGATGAGGTCATTAGGGTGGACCCTACTCCAACGGGACTGGTTTCCTGTCAGAGAAGAGAAGTGTGGACAAAGACGCACACGCAGAGGAAAAAGTATCCATGTGAAGAGGAGGCAGAGATGAGAGGTCCACTATCACAGCCAAGGGGCACACGGATGAAGCCACCAGACACAGGACGAGGCAAGGGGGGGTGCTTCTCTCAGAGCCTCCAGGGGGAGTGTGACCCTGCCAGCGCCTTGATTTCTGACTTCAACCTCCAGCACTGGGAGAGCGTGAGGTCCTGTTGTCAGTCACCCAGCTTACACAGACGCCCTGGGAAACCAATGTACCACCATCCACCAGCATTTCTGATGCAAGAACTGGATGAAATTCGGAATGAGAACGTATTTTGGAAGAAGCAATAAGGAATGGCTCACTATGGGTTTGGGATATTAGAACACCCGCCAGATCACCTTTAGTGCACAGGTCATCTTCGGGGAGGACCCGGCCCTCGGTGCCTCCTTTTATCCCGAGAAATGCCATCCATCGAGGCCCCATGATGTGAGCACCTTGTCGCTTTTTAAACTTCAATTTACAGGCTGATGGACAATCAGAGGGGCTTTTCATCTTAAAGCTGCCCAACGTAATTCTGATCATTGGCATATAAGTGGCCTTCTCATGAGAGGGATTTTAAGGCATTTAACAAACTCTATGGCCCATGGAAGTGGCTTCTGAGGTTAATGCCTGGTTGAGCCCTGGCCAGGTGACTCAGCTGGTTGGAGAGTCATCCCATACAGCGAAATGATGCAAGTTTTATTCCTGGTCAGGGCACATACCTAGGTTGATGGTTCGATCCTTAGGGCATGTATGGGAGGCAATCCATCGATGTTTCTCTCACATCAGTGTTTCCCCCCCCCCCCTCTCTCTCTCTCTCTCCTCAATAAACATATTCTGTGGTGAGAATTTTTTTAAAAAGAGGAAAAAATGAAAAAAAGAATTCCTGATTGACATCTGCCCTCTGGCCTCACCTGTCCCAATGACTCCATTAACTGAGTCATTTAGTTGAGTGGACTCAGTAAAGAAGATAAGAGCTGGAATAGAAGATACTAAAACTTAGGCTTAGGGCTGGCTGTGGTGGGTTTGGGCAAATGGATGCTTTGCAATTAATGTTTATCCCAATTCCCAAGGGAAGAACATTATGAGCCAGCAATTTTTCCAGAATCCATTGGCTAACTTCTTGAGTCAGTGGTGCTCCTCACAAGGCATTGGTCGGCGGCTTGTGTCCAGCGATGCCTGTGTTCATGCCCTAACACCCAGGAATGCTGGTCTAGGAGAACCCCGAAGCCTGCCGCCTGCTGTCAGCCCCCCACATTGGCTGAGGTTAGCGGCCCAGACCTGAATGTCCTGGCTGCATGATTTTGGGAGTAATGGTCCTAATAAATGTGTTCTCTTTCCTTGCCTCACTGCTCTTCGCTGAAGCTTCTTGTTTACTATGAAACTGCTAGTGATCTAAACACATCAGGAGATGGTTCTGCCTGCCCCCCAAGGCAAGAGTCGAACTAAGTGGAACCATACCTTTGCTGTCGTCCCAGCCCACCAGGTGGAACCAATTTAAAACCTCATGATAATAGCATTGCGTGTGCAGAAACTCCCCTGTGTGTTGTAATGCTCCTCCCGAGGACAGAATGTTCTTGCCTGTGTTTTGTCTACCAAAGACAGGCACTGCACTCCGAGGGTAATAGGTCTAAACAATCGGCCATTGCCTACACCAATTCCGGTACAGCCATACCATGCCCCCTATGCAGTCACAGAAAGTCATGCTTTGTAAGCAAATTTCATGGCATGGGAAAATGTTTGTGGTCTGCTTTTAAGTGAAAAAAGCTGCTTACAAAACAATGTACAGTACAAAAGTAATTGTGGACAATTTATGTATATATCCAGAGAAACATTGGAAGGCTATACTCCGAAGTGTAAATCCGGATGAAATGTTCGGGGCTGTGCATGTACAATGGCCAGGCTTGTGTAAGGCGCAAGGACATCTTCTTGGAACACCTGGGTTGTGCCTGCTGGGAGGGCCCATCCTTTTCTAGTTATATGTGGCGCCACAGACACTGGCATCAGCCCCGGAGATTATGGGAGAGGCCAAATTTTATGCTATGTCCTTTTTCATGGTTTGCAAAAGTCCTTCAATGAGTATGTGCTACTTTTGCATAACCAAAAAATCTATACAATAAAATCTATTTTAAAAATATAATTAATGGAAGTTTACACGCTTTTATAATATTACGGAATTATTTTTAAGTAAGCTAATGATATTGTGGTTGTACTTTTAAAAGCGCCATTAGCTTTTAGAGATGCCTACCAAAATGTACACTGATGAAATGATGTGACATCTGGGATTTGCTTCAAAATAACACAGGAGGTAGTTCGATAACCGCAAAACTGCACGCACACACGGTCCTCCTGATGCCTCTCACCCTGTTCCTGTTTTCTTATTTTCCATAGTCCTTGCCACCTTCTAACAAATGATGTCATTTGCCTGTGTGCAAGGTTTATTGTTGCTCTCCCCACCCCCAGCCGCCGCCATAGAATGTACACATGACCAGGGCAGGGGTTTATGTCGGTTTTGTTCAGTGGTATAACATAAGAATCTAGACCTAGAGCAAAGCATAGTACATGGTAAGTGCTCACTAAATTATTACTGAATGAATGAATGAATGAATGAATGCCACATGTTACAGAGAGCCATGTAGCTCATCACCCAGACAGCTCCTGACATACGAGCAGGGGCCAGCAAATGCCTGTTGAATGGAATGAGGTTAACAGGGGTGTGAACCTGCCCTTAGGAGAGCCTAGAAAAGCCTAATTAGAGAGGCAGAGTTGGACCCTTCCCAAACTACTTTTTCTAATTTTTTAATTTTTTTCCTCGTCAGATTTCCAAATCCTGAGCTGCCCACTTTAGGAGCGCTGACTCTCTGCTGGTGATTCAGTGCTAAATGGTTTCTGAGCTGGCCGAGCTGACGATGCCTCCCCCAGATTAGAAAAGGTTACATTTTCAGAGTGTACATCTTGGTCTCTTAATAAGGTACAATTAATAAGACCAATGAGCATAATGACCAAAAATAGTTCCCAAAGAGCAGCCTAATGCCAGATAATGATAAATCAGAGGGACCGATGAGTCCACGATGCTGAGAGGTGGGGCGCTGACGGACTGTGTCGTGCAAACCAGGCCTTTCCCGGACAAATACAGGCCTGTGCATGCCCTGCGCCCCATTTCCAGACTGCTGCCCCCCTCCTCCTCACGCCCTCCTCCGGCCCTCTCCCCCCCCCACCCAGGCACCTCTCTCTGTTGCTCTCTTTCATTGTTGCTTTAGAAGCTAATTTCGGATATGCTTATTTCTTTATTTCCTGAAATAATAGCCTTAAAGATAAAAACAATAATAATAATTGACTGCTGAGAATACACTTTTGGAGCCTCCGTTTTCTGTTTGGTGGTTTTGTGTCATTTCAGTCTGGTTTGGTGGGTTTTGCCTTCTGCAAAGTTAACAGCACAACTGAAGTCTTTAAATAAAAATCTATTTCTTATTTTTAGTAAAACAGTAAGGCATGTTTAGAAGGGTGTTTAGAAGACATGGATGAGCACAAGGAAGAAAATATTTTAAGCTGCCTGCAACCCCACTGCCCAGAGACAGCCGCGACCACCACTCACAACTGCACTCGCCTGCATCTTTTCACATCTCGTGAACTTCCTCACCTCCTGCCCACCTCATCCTGTTCAGACACTTCAGCTGTGTTTGTGGTGGTGAGGACATGGGATGCGCCACAGTAAGCAAAGAGGCTGATGACAACCCGCTGACTCCCCCAGTCATTTCTCCCACACTGTGTCCTCAATTCCTGCACCCACTCCTGCAGAAGAAGCTCTCTTCTTCATGCATTAGTCTTGCAGGGGTTAAATCACAGGCCTCCAGTGAGAATGGTGTGGCCCAGGGCCTAAGCACCACCCTGGAACACTGTCTCAGAATTACTTTAGCTTCCAGCAATCAAAGAGTGAAAAGGATATAATCTATCCATCATTCAGCTGACAGATATTTACGAACTACTGACTCTGTGCCAGCGCTCACATTATCTCCTGCTGCATAACCACTCCAAAACAAAATGGCTTTAAACAAACTACATATTTACTATTACTTCTCACACATTTGTCCTTGGCTGGGCTCAGCTGGGAGGTTCTTGCTTTGAGTCTTCCGTGGTTGCACTCATGTCCTGGCTATGCCTGGCTTTTCTGGACCCCATGACTCCCCTCCTCCTCACATAGTGTTTCACCCTCTAGGGTTCTCCACTGAGCTTGACCTTCACCAAGCATGGAGGCTTCAGGGTGCTTGCACCTCTCACATGAAAACTGGCTTCCAAAGGTGGAAAGCAGAAGCTGCCAGTCCAGTTGGGGGCCACACTTAGAATAGGTATGGTGTCACTTCTTCCACCTCCTATGAGTGATAGCTGTCACAGGACCTGCCCAGATTGAAGGAGATGGAGAAACAGACTCTACCTCTTGATGGGAGGGTGGCACTCACACTGCAGAAATGCGTGAGGGATGGGAAACATTGTTACTAACGTCTTTGGAAACTACAGTCTGCCACAGGTGGGCACTGTGTATGGCCAGAGCATATAGCGTTGGGGGCCTCAGTTCTTAGAGTTCACACCTAGTAGGCAAGATAGATATTTAACAAATAACCATGCAGTAAAGTATATATATTTCCACATTGAAAAACCAAGTGCTAGAAAGGAAAAAGAACAATGGGAAAGGAAAAGGATAAAAGGAGATTGGTCAAAGAACGCCTCTCTGAAAATGGAGCCCATAGACAAAGACCCCAAGGTGAACAGGAGTTATCCAGGTAAATAACATTCTGAGCAGAAGAAACCACATGTGAGAAAGAAGGAGAGTGGGGTTAAAGTGTAGGGAGCTAGAGGAAGATGGGTGGAAGATGAAGCTGAAAAAGTAAGCCAGGACTCAGTCGTGCAAGATCTGGCAGCCTTCACTGAGTATACAGAATTTTTTTTCTTAGCGCAATAGAAGACCACTTGTTTGGTTTAGATTAAGTTCAGCTGCAAGTCACAGAACTCCAAACAGCAATCTGTTAAACAAGGCAGAAATATATCTCTTCTTCACATGAACCACATTTTGCATAACTCATCAGAGGCAAGGATGCCTGTTCATTGTTTTAGGGAAGTAGCACCTTCTATATTCCATCTGCCATCCATAGAACAAAATTTATCTCTACCTCATAGTTTAGGATGGCTGCTTGAGCTCCAGCCATCACATCTGCTTGGCAGTCAGCAGAAGAAGGAAAAGGGACATGTTTTATCCCTTTCAGGATATATGCTATTTCTATTTACTCTCGTTGGCCAGAACTTATGTAGCCACACCTATCTGGGAATGGAGTTTTCATTCCAGTTGCTCATGTGCATATTTAAATATTGGGTGTTTTATTACTAAGGCTGAAGAGAAGAATGGATACACAGCAGTCTCTGCTACAGTACTGAAAGGTTTTAAGAAAGGGAATATTTCCTACATTGCCCAACATGTTATAAAACAAGACATTGGTTTCATTGTCAAGGTTTCTGAGTTCTACGGTGCCCCTCCAACACACACACGTACTACTGTTCTCTGGGTGACCTTGAGCATTCCCTTAACTTCTGTGGGCCTTGTCAGCAAAAGGGAGTCTGTCTTGCCCATCTCATCAAAGTGTTACTGTGGACTAGTGAGGTGATAATAATAAAGGCCTTAGCAGGGGGTAGGAGTGAGTAATCATGTTTAGGGAGGGCATAACTTTTGAGAAATACCCAATCCATGAACAATTTAGAGATTCAGAAGCATCAAGGAAACAAACAACACTCCATCTTCCCGATGTACATTCTGTGACTCGGCAGCCAGCAAGAAGCCCTGAAATGCACCCGAGAGGGATGATGTCTCCTGTCCTTGACAAGACAGAACTGAGCTGATGTCATCTGCTTCCTCGGAAATGCCACGTTCGACTGACCTGCCCCCTGAGCAGACAGCAGCCAGCCTTTGACCCGAGAACTCAGATTGCTGAGATAAACGACCCGAGTTTCCGAGAAAGCGGGGCATGTTCACATGCCACACAGACAGAGCAGGGTTTGGGAAGAGTTTGTCTCTGACACCCGCATGACCGGTGAGTGAGGACGGAGCTGGAGTTTGTTTGTTCTTGTTCTGAAAAGCTTCCGCCACCTTATGATAGAGTAAGATTAGCTGTCCCCGGACTGTCTGCTAAGCTTTGTGACAGACTCTGAGCTAAGCTCTCTAAATAACTGTCTCATTCAATGCTCAACAATCCAGAGAAGCCGGAGCCAAGCATGCCTCCATTTTATAGATGAGGAAACTGAGGTCTAAGGGCCCATAGTTACTACAGGCCAATAATATTATTTCTTCCCAAAAGTCTGGCTCTGTAGCCATTACATAAACCCCAAATTGCTCTGCCTCTAATCACCTAAAGTCTTAGTGGGGCTCACTTCTGATTCGGTACACAGGACCTGCAGGCCTTGGGTGCTCGGGCTGCACTGGGTGATGCTGCCGTAGGAACAGAAAAGACACAGTCCTGGTCCTCAGGGAGTTCACGGGCTGGTGGAGCCATACACCAGGTGGGTGTCTGCTGAGTATGTGGAGCGGTTGCCATGTACATGGGAAGAAGGCCTGGGACATGGTGCCAGGAGCAGTCAGGGAGGGCTTCTGAGAGGAGGCAATGTCAGAGCCAAGTGTGATGTCTCTGATTCAACTACACTTGGATGTGTCTGAAATAGTATACATCTCTCTCTCTGTCTCTCTCACACACACACACAAGTATTGCTGCTTTATCACTACTCCCTTTGGAGTCCTCTGTTTGATCTTCCTCATATATTCACATAGAGACCTCTGGTCACCATTGGTAAGAATGGCTTGGTGGGCTTTCCTGTACCTCAGCCCACCTATTTCACGGGTCAGCCTGTTTATTTGACAGTCTTTCATCTTCGTTTCCAGATTTGGGAGCAAAAGGCAGCCTCACAGAAGTTTGCTGAGGAAGACGGAGGACGGGCCCATGCCAGCCTGTCTCCAGCCTCAGCCAGAGAGCGGACTCCTGCTGTAAACCAGGTCATTCTTTCTTCCGCTCACACTTCCTCACCACAGGCTTGTTAGGACCTTAATTCTCATCCTTTATGCCCATGATAATTGTTTCCATGGAGAACATTTTGTTCCGTTGGAAAACGCAAGACCTGAAGCTGCAAAAATGGAAATTTTCCATTTTCAGTTGTTTTTCCAGGGGCCGTCACATGGAAAGGTCCGCATCCTGCATCCACCCCTCTGAACATTCTTTCTCTTTTTCTTCCTCAGAGGGGCAAGAAAGATGAAAAGCCTGGCATTCCAGCCCATTGCAAGAAAGAGCCAGAGAGGGCACGGCAGGAGTCCTGGGGGCAGCCTGGGTGACGGGTCTTGCCCCCGAGAGGCTGGGTATCTCCACGTTGAGAGAGTGCTCAGCAGTTCCCAAGAGTACAGGCCTACACGGAGCCTCTGTGAAGCAGGGATGGGTGCGCCAAGCTGGACGGAAGGGGTGGGACAAGGGGTCTGCTTCAAGGTCGTGCTTGACCCGTGATGGAGAAAACTGCAGTTGTCCGTATTGGAGACAGAAGGCTGGGTACTATGAGATGGAGGCTACAGCCTTCCCTTCAGAGTAGGAGAGAGGAAGAGTCTTATCAGGGTGATCACTTCGTGAGGTATACAAATGTCTAATCACTGTGTTTTCCACCTGAAACTAATATAATATTGTGTGTTAGCTGCTATTGGAAATAAATTGTTAATGACGATTAGAAGAAAGAAGAGATAAAGGGAGAGAGAAGACCAGAGGGAGGGAAGGAATGAATGGACTGAAAGGGGAAAAGAAAAGGAAACTTAACCAGAATTTCTAAAACCAGCTTGTGTCAAATTTTTCCATCATTTGTTAAAGGTCTAAAACCCTCATTTAATGAAAAAACAATTGAATAGTTGCCATTAGGATGAGGACTCATGTGACATGACGGTGTGAATAAAGCATCCAAGTTATGGAGAAAAGCAGAACTGATTTTAAATCTTGACGCCACTGCCAGTGACCTCGGCTAAGCCTCCGTTTCCCTGTGAGTCAAAGCAGGTGAGCTGATCCCCACGGAGAGAGGAGACTGCTCCTGATAGCACAGGTGTGGGCGGTGGGCTCTGAGAGGACACCCACGGCACCACAAAACCTGGTGGTCTGGCCTGACGGCACCCTGCAGTCACCTGGAGAGAGGGGGCCCCAAGGAAGGCAGCTGCGTACTCCCGAAGGCTGAGGAGGGCAGGCCCGCGGAGAGAGGAGCTTGGGCCCTCGCAGCCCCAGCGGAGGTGAGACGCGCCAAGTGTGTGAGTGAAAACAGAGGGAGGCGGCCATCAGGCTGCCGGCTCTGCTCAGGCGTCTTGTTGGTCCACCGGTCTACTAGCTTTCTCATGTATTCATTACTTTTCTTCTCCTATCCCCGTTTATAGCCCTGTGATAGCTGGGAAACACTGCACCTCTCCACTCATTTAGATTCTATATCCCAGACATGAAATGTGGGTTTGAGGCCAGTGTTTTTATTTTTAAGGTTGATGGCTCTGGTGTTCTTTCTTCAATAGCTGTCCCCTTCTCTGGTGACCTATGCTGAATGCACTCCCTGAAGCAGGCGTTCAGCTCACACGCAGATTCTCGAGCAGCCCAGTTTGTCAGGGGCTGTGTGAAGAGGTGTGTGTGTTCGTGTGCATGTGTGTGGGCATGCATGCATCTGTGTGTGTGTGTCCCATCCAGGTGAGGGTGGCCCCTTCTGTCAGCTCTTCCGTTCTCTTCACAGCCTCTCCGTGAATAAATGCATTCTCAGTCCTTTGAAACATTTCATCTTTAAGAGCACAAGAATGTTAAGATTCTATTTGGGCTTCAGGAATTATGTATTTAAAAAGTCACTTCAAATTGTACGACTATTAAGTTGTGAACATTAACCTTTTTAATCTTTCAAATTCCATGAGCAAATTTAAACATGTCCTTTTCTTTCTTTGGTCAGTAAGTTAACTGAGCATGTGGGCTCCGTCCTTTTTTTTTTTTTTTTTTTTTTTATGTTAAGAAACACCGCACACTTTCTTGCACTATACAGGTTTCCGACAGCTCTGAAAATGGCCTGCAATCAGGAGGGAAAAAAGTGATGTTTTCCTCCATGGGCTTTAAAGAAGATAATTCTCCAGAATGGAGTTAAAAGATAAAATATGTGTCTAAGTAATTGCTTAGGAATGAGCTTTAATACAGTACTTGCTTAATGTGATAACACAGTCTAAATATGTTTTATTTGCAGTGTTGTTGGAACAACTTATCAAGGTAATTTGTGCTGTGAAATGAGATACTTCTCTCCAAAATTAAGACATCTAAGAGCTCCAAAGAGAAATAGAATATAACACCTATTTGGGGATATCACCAAAGGAAAGGAAAAGGAAATCTAAACTTGATTAAAACTTGGAAAACCTAGTGTGTTTAGATGAAATAGTTCAGTATGGTTTATCTGGATAAGGATGTTCAAGTACCAGGAAACCATCCTAGCCTTTGATGTATGAGATACAGTTGTAACATTCTAACGTCTTCCAACCCATTGGATGTTTTACAAGAATCTAGTCTTTCATTGCAGCTATTTGTGTGTGTTTAATTTTGATATAAATTGCATTATTTATTATATAAATAGAAAAGCACATCTTAATGTTGAGGCAGAGATTCTGTCTATTTATTTATCTATGTTCAGGTTTGTGGATATATTTATAACAATAAAAGTAGTATTACAAAAAGTTTAACCACAAATATACCTGTAGGCGATTACATGACATTGAGTTTATTTTAGAAGGTCACAAATGTGTAGTCATTTGATTAAGAAGCACAGCCTGCCTCCTGGCATGTTGATTGCTTTGTTTTTTAATTATTATTTTAAATATAGTTTATTGATTATGATATTACAGCTGTCCCAATTTTCCCCCTTGCCCCCAACACCCAGCACCCCCCCATTTCCTCTGGTAATACCCCTACTTAGTTCATGTCTATGGATCAGGAATATACGTGCTTTGGCTTCTCCATTTCCCATACTGTTCTTAACATCTCCCTGCCTATTCTGCTCACTACCAATTTGTACTTCTCAATCCCTGCACCTTTTCCCCCATTCTCCCCCTTCCCCCTCCTAACCAGTAGTCATCTAAATGATCTCCACATCTTTGATTCTGTTTCTGTTCTGCTTGTTTGCTTAAGGGTTTTTTTTAGATTCAATTATTGATAGTAGGGAATTTATTGCCATTTTAATGTTCATACTTTTGATCTTCTTTTTGTTAAATAAGTCCCTTAAACATTTCATATAATAATGGGCTTGGTGATGATGAACTCCTTTAGCTTTACCTTCTCTGGGGAGCACTTTATCTGCCCTTCCATTCTAAGTGATAACTTTGGTGGATAGAGAAATCTTGTTTGTAGGTCCTTGCTTTTCATCAATTTGAATACTTTTTTGCCAGTTCCTTCTAGCCTGCAAAGTTTTTACTGAGAAATCAGTTGACAGTCTTATGGGAGCTCTCCTGTAGGTAACTCTGCTTTTCTCTTGCTTCTTTGAAGATTCTCTCTTTATCTTTTAACCTTTAGCATTTGAATCATGATGTGTCTTGGTGTGGTCCTCTTTGTGTCCATCTTGTTTGGGACTCTCTGTGCTTCCTGAACTTGTATGTCTATTTCCTTCAGAAAATTAGGGAAATTTTCTTTCATTATTTTGTCAAATAAGTTTTCAATTTCTTGCTCTTTCTCTTCTCCTTCTGGCACCCCTATGATATGAATTCATAAAATTGTCCCAGCAGCTCCTTACCCTAGCCTCATTTTGGGGGTTCTTTGTTATTCTTGCTGTTCTGATTAAATGTTTATTTCTTCCTTATGTTCCGAGTCATTGATTTGACTCTCAGCTTCATCTACTCCACTGCTGATTCCCTGTAAATTTCTCTTTATTTCAGTTAGTGTAACCTTCATTTCTGGTTAGATCATTTTTATGCTGTTGAAGTGCCCAGTGATTTCCTTGAGCATCCTAATATCTAGTGTTTTGACCTCTGCATCTGATAGATTTGCTTATCTCCATTTTGTTTAGTTATTTTTCTGGAGTTTTGATCTGTCCTTTCATTTGAGTCATGTTTCTTTGTCTCCTCATTTTGGCAGCCTCACTATGCTTGATTCTATGTATTAGATAGAGCCTCTTTGACTCCCTGTATTAATAGCATGGCCTAATGTAGGAAAGCCACTATTAACCACTTTGGAGGGCCCATAAGTTGGATGGGGAGAAGCCTTTTGTAATTGCCAGGGCAAGGCAACCTGTGTGAACCAGGTTGATGAGGGGTCAGATATGGTGCCACCACTCTGTGGCTCTGTGCAAAGAAGGGCTCAGAAATGGAACAATGGCTGTTTCCTGGCCTGTGCAGTTCGTCTAAGAGGAAGCTGTCTGCCAGTACTCGCCCTGATGCCAGACACTTCAGTTCCTCCCCATATGCCTCTGGTGCCCCTCCAGCAGCTGCCCCAGTGCTGGAGTCCAGAGAGAGAGAGTCTGAGTAAGCCCTAAGTCCACTGCAGGCCCTTTAAGAGGAGATGCTTGAGAATCCCTCCATTTCCTCTGTCATCCCAACCCACACTGGTTTTTACAGCCAGAAGTTGTGGGGGCCTATCTTCCTGGCATTAGACCCCTGGTCTGGGTGGTCTGGTGTGGGGCTGAGATCCCTTGCTCCTGCAATAACCCTCCCAATATTTGTCCACCACACATGGGTGTGGGACCAGCCTATTCCACATCTCTGGGTTCCCGCGTCGCCACACCTCTTACCCGTCTGGATGAATGTGACATCTTTGGTTCCTTGGTTGTCAGACTTCCATACACCTCGATTTTCTGCCATTTCTGAGTGATAGTTGTTTTGTCATTTAGTTGTAATTTTGCTGTGGTTGTGCAAGGAGGTGAGCCATGTTTATCTACACCTCTATCTTGACTGGAAGTCTCTGAGATTCCTTATAAAAAGTTACACAGCTTTACTGAGAAAATTAAAATCACCCAAAATCACACCATTAGGGAGAAGCATTACTAGCACTTGGTATCATTTTTCATGCATAAATGACAGTGTTTAAAAATTAGGGAATTACAATGTGCATACAATTTTATACCCTGGTTTGTTGTCCTTACTGTTTCTACTGAACAGATGCCAGGCAGGCTTCCCCACATCATTACACATTCCTCTGGAGCATCGTTGTTATTGGCCGCATTGTTTTCCATTGTGTGAATGTACCACAATTGTTTAAAAATTAGCTCCGTGCCGTGTGTCACTTGAGTTCTCCCCTGGGTGTTTTGTTCTCTTGTTGGGAAGTGTGAACCGTGGGGTAGGTAGGCCTTTGTGCATATCTGTGATTGGTTCTCTGGAGCAAAGTGTAGGGACATTTGTAAATCTGTTCATACAGATGGCCGAGTCACCCTCCCAACAAGCTGCACCCATTAATACTCACTCCAGGAATGTGTAAGAATAGCAAAGAAGTTGAACATGAACACCCCGGGTTCAAATCTCCGCTTTGCCACTATTTAGTCATGTGGTCTTGGGCATACTATGGAAATTTTCTGTACCTGAAAAATGGGGAAATGAATGTTTTTATGTCATGTGGCTGTTTTGAGGATTAAATGAGGTAAAGTGCTTAGGCCTGTGAATGGCACACGGTCATCCAGGAGAATCTGCAACCAGATGCTTCCCTCCACTCATCGATTCAATTTGCCCAACACATACTTGTGGAGTGTCCTGTGTGTGCCAGGCTCTGTCCTTGGCATGTCAAGTGTATCAGTGAAAAGAACCAATGATGATCCTTGTCCTCAGGAAAGTCCTATTCCAGTGGCAGGAGGGAGGAGACAGACAATAGATAACAGACACAGAAAACAAATAACCGTACAGAACACTGGGGTGATGAGTCTGCTGTGCAGGGGGCGGGGGAAGCAGAGCGGAGTACGGATGTTTCTGGAACTCAAGGGACTCGGGTTGGAATTCTGAGAAGGGTAATTAGAATAGGCGCCAGTGAAAAGGTGACAGTCGAGCAAAGACTTGAAGGAGGCGAGTCAGACTAGCAGATAACATGTCAGCTGGAACATGCTGGAGCCTCAGGGGCAGGCAAGGGGCAGCTCGGCTGGCGCCGAGGGCGTAAGCGGGGAGGGAGAAGCAGGAGGTGCAGGCAGGGTGGCAGGGGCAGATCACGTGGACCTACCCCGGGGGTCAGGGGGCTGATCACACTGGGCCTTTTCTGAACGGAGGAATAACATGACCTAACTTAGGTTTTGTAAAAACCTCTCTTGCTGCTGTGTTGAGAATAGACTCTAAGGGTCAAGGGCAGAAACAGTGAGGCTGTTAAGGGGCCTCTGCGGAAGGAGGTTATGGTGACTCTGACCAGGGTAGAGGTGGCCTGAGGTGGCCAGATTCTGCGGTGCAGGCCGCACCAGCAGGGTTTGCCATGGGGTGAGAACTGCATGTGGGGTTTGAGAGGAGTAGGAGTCAAGGATTTACTCCATGGCTTTTCACCTGAATACCTGGAAGGATGGAGTTGCCTTTAATTCAGGTGGGAGATCAAGAGTTGAGTTTGGAAAGTGTTAAGTTTGAGGAATCTATGAGACATCATGGATTTCTGGTGTTTGGGAGGCAGCGCTAGAATGGAGGGGTTCACTGTCATATACATGGTATTTTTGTAAAGCTACAAGATTGAATGAAATCTCCAAGAACA
Source organism: Phyllostomus discolor (assembly GCF_004126475.2). NCBI lineage: Eukaryota > Metazoa > Chordata > Mammalia > Chiroptera > Phyllostomidae > Phyllostomus > Phyllostomus discolor. The sequence continues at coordinate 31,012,202 of NC_040903.2, read as the reverse complement.
TGCATGTAGAGACCGGGTCGATGACTAAACCAAGGTATGTAGATGGAAAAAATAGAGATTGAAGAAAGGAGCGATGCAATATGTCAAATGCTACAAAGAGGTCAACTTAAGATGCAGCCTGAGAACTGGTAGATTAATATCGATTCAGCAGCCTTGACCGATGAAAGCAGATTTGATGGAGAAGGCAGAACAAAGGGCCTCATCAGAGAAGGTTTAAGAAAAAAATGAGAGAAAACTTGGAGACAGTGAAGACAGACAATTCTTGGAGGAATCCCTGTGCTCTAAAATAAATGTGGCAGTCATTAGCTGAGAAAATAGAATTTTAAAAAGGCACTGTGTGTGTGTGTGTGTGTGTGTGTGTGTGTGTGAAAGAATGGAGGCCCCCTGACCTGTGTGACTCGGTTGTGCATCTCCCCACAAACCAAAAATTTGCTGGTTCGATTCCCAGTCAGGGCACATGCCTGGGTTGTAGGTTCAGTGCCAGGTCAGGGCACATATGAGATGCAACCAATTGACATTTCTCTTACATCAATGTTTCTCTCCCTCTCTTTCTCTCTCCCTTCCCCTGTCTCTAAAAATAAATAAATAATCTTTTAAAGAATGGAGGAAATAATGGTACGTGTGTATCTATACGGAAAGGTTCCTGAATAGAGAGAGAGAACCTCAGGTGTAAGGAAAGGGAGAAGGGTTGCAGCACTGTGCATAGGCGAGAGTGGTTGGGCTCTAGTCCCAAGTGGGAGGGTGGGTTTTAGATGGAAGCCTAGGAAATTCAGGGCTTCAGATGCTGGTCAGTGGGCAGAGGTGGAAAGGGAGTCGGTGAGCATTCTCTCCTGATAGCCATGCATTTACTGAGCATCTCCTCGACGTCCACACTAGGCTGCCCATTAGGTCGTTTCACCAGGCTTCCCACATCTCCGACACGCCTTGGCCTTTCTGAAACAACTCAGGAATGTTTAGAGGAGTTGCTGGGTTTCCAGGGACGCTGGTAATTGCACCGACAGGAGCCTGGAGGGATAAGCATCTTTCCAAAGTCCTCCCTGAACACGTGAGGTCAAGAATTTGAAGCAGTTACCCTATCATTCATTACTAAACATTGATAGAACTGCATGCTAAAAATAGCTGTGCTAAAAATAAAAGGTCCCAGCACTTATCTGAATTGTGTCAACTAAACTGCCAACAGCTACATCTACATATTTGGAAACATTTATACGAACACTTGGATATTTGGAAACATCAGAAACCTTGGCATCACTGGGCATTTTTCAAGCTTCATACCCCTTCTCTAGACATTCCGGTTCTGTGTGGACACAGCCGGGCAGTGCAATCTACCCATTTGAAATCAAGCCTCTGTCTGCAGTGGTCTGTTTCCATCCTCAGGGGAGCCCTCACGAGTCATCACGGAGCCACGAGAAACAGTGTGTCACTGCCGTTTTACCTTGAAGTCCATGAAAGTGAACATTCCCTTATATTTAGACTTAAACTCTCTCAACAAACTTTCATTTTGTGCCTCAATTCTCATTCTAAGCAATTAAGCTATTTCAATTTCTTCTGCTACCTCAAGCAAGTACAAACCTCTCTTCATCTTCTTTCTCATAGTTGATGAAATCCTAAGCCTAGTGAAACCCTTCCACGCTGTGGCTGATGTGTATCGTCAGGTTAAGTCAGCTTTGCTTTCATTGCCTTTGGATTCTAATACTGCCGTTCATTATGAGTTATTGGATAAGAGGCTGCAGCATAACTGACTGGAAATCAAATCCAAGGAACTGTTCAGCTTTCCCAAAAAACCTGTGATTCTCTGCAGCCAATTAGGTATTAAATTCGGCTTCCTTTATTTATTATACAAGGTATCCTGATGAAGAATAGGCAAATCTTTTATCTATTCTTCTTTATGCCTTTAAGAGTACTTTAAGGTCTGCTGTCCCATATTTATGCATTCCTATTGTGTAGAAAATGCCACTCGCCTCCAGGAAAAGCAAACTTTCAGTAGCTGCTTCCTGAATCTTTCATACCTATTTATATGACCAGGTGCCCAGCGGGCTTGTTTACACCAGCATCGCCACAAACGCGTGAGTAATGCATTTTGATGTGACATTGAGACGGCTATGATGTCACCAGGCGACAGGAATGCTTTAGCTCCGTTTTCATCTTCTGGAACCGCCATCCCGTCTCCAGTCCATCGTCGACTCTCCTTCATGACGAGTCATGTCTTGGGCTGGAAAATGATTCAATAGGAGCCTCCGCGCAATTGCACTTGCTCCTGGGAGAAACCCCGAGTGGCCCGAGCGGAGTGCTCAGCGACTTTGCGGTTTCCTCCACAGCGACTCTGCGGTCGCCGTGGCAGCGCCCGCCCGGGGGCCTTTGCAAACCGTGGCCAGCCCGAGTTCCGAGCGTGGGTTTCTCTGACCGCAGCGCCCATGCGTGTTTACATGCCACGGCCGTGTGTGGGGCTATTGTCGATTTTAACATGAAATAATTTTTAACTTTTCTGCCCAAACTAGTGATAGAAACGAATGGTTTTCCTCGAGGCCCCAAATACCAGCAACAATTGGATTATTCCACATTTTCACTGAATTTCAGCCATTAAGGGTCCCAGCTTTGTCACGGGTTTTACTATGGGAGAGTTTGCGAGAAATAGGATAGACACTGGGGAAACGTAGACAGCAGTAGGAAAGTTTTTTAAAAAATAGATTTTAGAGAGAAAGAAGAAAAGTGGGGGGAGGAAGGGGGAAAAGGGAGAGAGAGAGAGAAACATCGACTTCTGCTGTTCCACCTATTCATGCATTCACTGGTTGATTCTTGCATGCGCCCTGGCTGGGGATTGAACCCGAAACGCTGGCATGCTGGGGTCAATGCTCTAACCAATGAAGCCCCTCTGCCAGGGCCGAAAAAGTTTTTAAAAAATGTATAATAAAAAAAAATTGTTGAATGTTTAATAAAGGAATTTTATCATGGCGAATTACTAGGCTCATCAAGTAGGAAATAATCATAGTAATCACATTATAATTAGGTATGTAATTGGGTACAAAATAAATAGGCAATGAAAATAAAATAAACATTGAATAGTCATTTAAACAAACTTGTGATAGGACTTGGCTGGGGGAGGGAGTGACAGCACGGGGACAGAAGACGTAGTGGACGGTATCCTGTCATCCATCCCAGGACAGCAGGAGACAAATGCTGAACTCTGCACACCAGGAAACAGTGATGGAGGCCCGCTGCATAAGGATGTGGGTGTAAGTTCCCGAAAACAGCTAACAAGAATCTCAAGAGAGGAACTGGGAATGGGCAGCGGTGCGCTAGAGCTGACTTGTTCTTGACAAGGCCAGGTGGGCACCTCTCTCCTGGACCCCCTGTTCAGTGACGTCACAGCGGGGTCCGACAGCAGCCAAGGTGGGCATGTTCACAGCCCTGAAATGGAAAACACTGTAAGTCAGGGGTTTTCCCCCAGAGAGTCAGTGGCTACACATTTACCAGCGTAACACTGGGGGTGGAATAAGGGCTTCTTTTTTTTAGTTATAAGCTTTGCTGTGCTATTCGGTTTTTCAAATTATGTATCTGTATCACTTGGAGAAAATTATATTTTTCAGGGAGCAACCCATGGGGAAGAGAGCATATCAGAGAGAGGGGATTTGCCTTACCAAATATCAGAATGTATCACAAAACCAATATAAATAATCTAATCACTATGGCATAGACACAAAAATAAACAAGCAGAATAGATGAGAATCCATAAATTGATCCCTACATATATAATATATTTATACATGATAAAGTATTTCAATTCAACGAGGGAAAAGTGATTAATGCACGCTGCTGATACAATCGTCTGTCCACTTGCATTGGCCTGCTCGGGCAACCACAACCAAATACCACAGGCCAGGTCGCTTAAACAACACAGCTTTATTTTCTCACAGCTCTGGGAACTGGAAGTCCAAGATCAAGTTGCCAGCAGGTTCAACTTCTACCAAGGCCTCCCTCCCTGGCTTTTGCAGACAGCCGTCTTCTCACTTTGTCCTCACGTGGACTTTTCTCTGTGCACAAAAATTCCTGCTATTTCTTCCTCCTTTTATAAGGACACTTGTACTTCATTTCGCCTGATTGCCTCTTTGAAAGCCCTGTTTCCAAACCCAGTCGCACTGTGGGCTAGCGCTTCAACACATGCATCTGGGGTGGACGCAGTTCAACCCGTAACACCTCTTACAAAAGCCAAGGTAGACCCTTAAAGAATAAAAGACTTAAGCAGGAGACATTAAGTCATAAAAACATTAAACAATAATCCAGGAGATTCCATGTAAATTAGGGTCATGGATGTTTCTTAACCAAGTCAGGAATTTCATAAACTCTAAAATAGTGACTATATTAAAAAGCTGAACTTTATAAGGTAAAAGGTATTTTAAATAAAGTATCAGTCAGGATACAGTGCAGGCAACTTGAAGATCCCTAGGTTTTTGAAGAAGGGAGGAATTTAATACAGGGAATGGGTGTTTGCAAAAGTATTGGGAGAGCTAGGGGACCATTGGCAGCAGTGAGGCTGCCATTATATGACATTGCGAGAGGACATCTACAAAATTGCGATCCAGATATCAGGAATTTGTTGCTGCTACCTACCACCGCCGCCGCCTCACCTCTGACATTCAGGAAGCTGTATCAGACGCTGGAACGAAAGCTGAGGTCACAAGTATTCATGTCTCTCCAAACCTGCTTTCCAGCAAAAATAGCACGAGGAAGTGGCTGCCATCTCTCTTCGGTCTCCCAGGTCCTGCATGATTGCATCTCACCGGCGCAACTTAATTTACATCTGATTCCGAGCTAGAACAGAATCCATAAAATGTGTTTTTTCTCTTTCCAGCCACTACGATGAGGGAAGTGCTGAGATGGGGACATCATATGACCAGACTACATCCAGGCAACAGAGTCCATTAAAAAACAACACACCTGGGGACGGAGCATGGAAATTACTGATGCTGGACAAAGGCTCACCAATTTAAATCATGAATAGCTCTCATACATGGATGAGGAAAAGGTAGACAACCCAGAACAAAAACAGAAAAGGATATGAACAAGAAATTTGCACAAATGGCAAAGATAAACAAAAGAAAATTTGCTTGGACTCATATTCAAAATGAAACACTAAGATATAACTCTATACCCACCCTAGTGGCAAGAATTTGAAAGAGCAATGACATACTAATGGAGGGGCTTCAGAGGAGAGTACTTGAGTGAGTTCAGGATTTAGGTAAAGAAAAGAAAAAATCACCCTAGCTGTTTTAAGTAGAAGGGAATTTAATACCAGGAGTGAGGTGCTTGAAAAATTCCCGTTACTGAAAGGGCAAGGGCCGTTGGCCCTAAGCTGGACCTTCAGTAACAAGCCCCAGAAAACCACTGCTGAACTCACCACGAGAGCCGCTGCTCGCCTGCTTTCTTTCTTTCTCTCCTGTGGAAGTGAGTGATGAGGTATCATGTCTGTAAAACAGTACATTACGTGTGCGTGCGTGCGCATACATAGGTGTCTGATTATGTGAGCACGGAGAGAGCGCCTGGAAGGATACACACCAGGCTGTTTACCGGGGTTACCGGCATAGGCGAAGGTATGGCGTGCGGATGGGGCATCTGAAGTGCTGAGTGAAAAAGGTGGGGGAGGGAATGAGGAAAAGGAGATGAAAGGAAAGTAGAAAAAAGAGGAAATTGCAAAAAAAAAGTGTATACTTTTAGCGTGACTCACTCAAAGTCACTCTCTCAAAGCCTACAATTTTAAAAGCTGTCTCCAAACACTGACTGGTAAAAAGATAGCACCATTCAGGGAGGTGAGGCTTCATGATTGACATGTGTGAGAGCCAACTTCAAGCTCCGTCATTGTCTTAATTTTCCAGGTGTTCTAGAATGCAGCTGTTTCCGTTCTGGAAAGCAATTTTGGCAAAAGCCACAAAACTTCTACATCCACTGACCCAGAAGTTACACTTATAGGAACCTAAGTTAAAATCCTGAGGCGATGTGGGTAAAATTTTTGGTTTGAAAATGTTATTTTAGTATTAATTATAATAGCAAAACATAAGGAAAAAACAGTCTAAATGTTTAGCAAAGTTAATTTAGTAGACCCACAGAATGGATCATCAAGCAATCACTAGACGTCGTATTTTTAAGGACTTAATGACATAGGACACTGCTCACAATGTAACACAGGTGAATGACAAAGCAGACATAAAATCGTGGGCCGCTGGATCACACTGTTGCCAGGCACACACAGAAGGCCTCAAGGAGCTGCACCGAAATAGTGATGCTGGTTAGCACTAGGAAATAGATTCAAATGGCTATTATTTTCTTCATTTGTTTGTGTATTTTCCAAATTTTTTGGAATGAGCCTTTCTTTGGGATGGAGTGTTCTTTTGCTCTGACGTGAGAGCAGACTGGCTGGCCAATCAGCCACCCCAGTCATTCATAGACTGTGAACAGTCTGAGGGTTGTCGTCTGCCTAGCGTGGCGTTCTCACCGCTCAAAACGTGGCAGTGGGTGGGTGATGGATAAATGGACGGATGAAGGATGGATGGATGGATGCATAGATGAATGCATGGAGGGATGAATTTGGTGGTTCTGGTGGGCCAGGTAGGGGGCCTTCCATTTTCAACCCTCTATTCTTTTCCCCTGAAGCTTTAAGGCACAGTAGGACTTTCTCAGAGATCAGAGGACAGTCTGTTCATTAAAGTAGAAGTGCCACTTTCACCTTCTTCTGTATATATCAGGTTATAAATTAAAGAAAGGATAATATTTGAGAGAGAGAGCCAAAAATAACCAGAAATCACCTATGCCCTTGTTCATACAACATATGAAATGATCGTAGTTATGTGTGTGAATAAATCAGTCCTCGGGTTCTCTGCCAGGGCTTACCCATATGCCAAGTCAAGTCGAGCATCTGCAGCCTCCAATTGCAATGAGGAAAGACATAAGCCAATATCATACCAGGAAGAGCTGGGTAAGGCAGGCATTTGGGGGCGTTTAGTGCATTTGAAACTCAGTCCACATCCTTTAAGGCGTCAGAGTTAAAATGTTGTGAAATGGCTCTATTGCTCAAGACCAATTTATCTACAATTTTGAGCATGAATTTATGTACGAGGCACCTTAACTGTGTAATTGCACTTAATCCTAAGAGCAGTATTATTATCCCTGATTTATTTACGAGGAAGCTGAGAAGATGTAATTTGCTCGAGGGCACACAGCGACTAACAGAGCCAGGATTCAAAGCTGAGCCTGCCCAGCTCCAAAACCTCAGTCTCTCTGCCCAGCATACCCAGCAGTCAGACTTACAGCCAATTCCCTCCCACTCCAGGGGTGTTGAGGCAGGTCCTTTCATTGCCACTTTGATACACTCATTTGTAGTTGGTTAAACCAGTTCTGACACAGACTTTGTTAATGGATGTTAATGCTGCTGTGTTAGAATAGCTCTCCCTCCAGGATGCCTGAGAACATTTCAAAGTCACCCTGAGCAGTAACAAATTATATTTTCCTTAACAAATTTCTCACCTAGTCATAAAATGATTGTAGATGTCGCCTGCGTGTGTTGGTGTTTACATCCTGGTGGAGAGCAAGAGCGCGGTGGGTTGTGCAGGAAAACATCAAAGTTTAGTGCGTGACAAAGCAGCACCTCTGATCTTCACTTCAAAGGCAACCAAACAGAAAAACCTTCCCAGCAACGCCTTTGAAATTAATGTCAATCAGGCTTCTTCCTGACGTGTTTATGCAAGTACGTGCGTTATGAGTGAAGCTTGTAGGAAACCATAAGCCTCCTCTAAAATAGCAGTAAAAATACCTACAGCGTGCGCGCACACACACACACACACACACACTCTTTTCCCTGACATTTTATAAGAGAACTTTAGTAAGTGGACCCTTTTTATCCCTGATCCCTGATTCTCTAATGCCGATTTCAAAAGGTGCCAACAAGGTTCCATCACAGAGGAACGAGCCTTGTTTCTAAGCCCCAAAATCGAACACCTGGCATTTTCTGTAACGTCGAAAGAGCCTCCTTTTCTTCCTCTCCGGAGCCAGTGTCTGTCTCTTCTCCTGAGCACACACACAGCTCACGAAGCCTTTCAGTCTGGCACAGGGGCATCTTTGAAATTCTCAATTCTGCCCTGACTCGTGTGGCTCTGTGGATTGGGCATTGTCCTGCAAACCGAAGGGTCGCTGGTTCCATTCCGGGTCAGGGCACACCCCTGGGTTGCAGACCAGAGCCAGGTCCCAGGCTGGGGGCATGCATGCAGCAGCCAATTGATGTTTCTCTCATACATTAATGTGTTTCCCCCTCTCTTTCTGCCTCCCTTCCCCTCTCTCAGAAAATAGATAAAATCTTTTTTAAAAAAGAAAAAAAAATTCTCAATTCCACCTCTACCTCTTCCACCTCCACCTCCATCCACCTTCACCTCTTCTAGGACATGGCCACCTGAGGAGGAAGGCATGGCTCCTGGCACGCTTCCCACACTGGGTTGTTGCCTCCTGTCTGCTCCCACAGCACCCGGGTCTACACGGACCACATCACTCCCCATGGTCATCATCCCTGCGCTCTTAGAAAGCCAGGAGCACGTCTGTATCATCTTCGTATCCCAGGCACATAGTGCTCACACACAATGGGTGCTCAATCAGGGTGTGTGGTCCAAATTAGGTGCATGAATGAGAGTGCAGACCACCCTTCGCCCACGTGGCTGCAAATGAGAGTCCCGGGAGTCTGGGACGGGAAAGGGATAACACTTGAGGGCAGGCCCCCTGGAGCAGGAAACAGCAGCTGAAGCATGTGATGTGGAAAGGTCCAGCGAGGCTCATTAGCAAGGGGCTTACGAGGCTCAGGCTAAAGGTGAGGGAGACGATCACCTGACAGCCGCTGTGGGGCTCAGGCTCCAGCTTCAGGCCCAGAGCCTGAGCCCCAGGCCATGCCTCCACGATGAGCCCGTGTCAAAAAGAGTTTGGTAAGGCCCCAGGAGGGATCAGATCGCCTTAAGCAGCCTCCTTTGCTGTTGGTGTGTGGTTACAGTCATTATGAAATACCTTAAAATGGTTTTAAAACATTTTCAATGAAAGTACCCTGAGTTTAAGAATTCATTGAATCAACACATATGTACTAGCAGTTATGCTAGATCTAAGGATTCGGCCTTGTACAGCTTAAAGTCTTAGTTAAAATAACACTAGGAATGGTCAAATGTAAAAACGGTGCGCTTTCCCGTTCATTCCGCACTTACACAGCCGCTGCCATGAAGACTATAAAAGAATGTGGAGAAAGAACAAAAGACGGAACATACATTATTTCCAATTTCAACTCCATTCCACCATATATTAAAAGGGTGATTTCTCCTCTGACTTACTGAAATGAGATGAGAGTTGATTTGGGGGGATTTTAATAATGGGGACTGTCTTCATTCTTTATATAAAATTCATCTCAGAGTCCAGACAATGGCCACTAGTAACGGCATGGCCCGAGCACGCAGCAGCTACGTTAGGTGGAGGCAGGTGCAGGAAGCAGACTTGATGTTAGCTCCCGCAGGAGAGTGGGTCTCAGAAGCTGCCGCCCCAGTTCAGTTCCTTCTTCAACCTCATCAGTGAGAGAAGAAGCTCCTCCTTCCCTGAGGAAGGTTGAGGGCGGGGGCGGAGACAGCCAGGCCTGCAGCCTCCTGGAAATACTGCCACCTGGGATCTAGAGGCTTGGGGATCTAAGCACTTCCCCCAACCAGCTCAATATTGTGAATACTGAAGTTGATTTTGTTCCTTGTGTTTCTGGCCTGGATTCTATCTTTTAAAACCGAGTAAATCACAGTGTGTGTCTGACCTAACTGCTGAAATGAGGACCGCGCTTCCCCACAGAAAGAGTCATGTAAGAAGGAGAAGAGAAGCTTCCGACTGGCTGGAGTCCTGCAAACCCACCGGGGCTGAGTGTTTCATTACTTCGTGCACATGAGTCCCAGGCCTACCGCATTGCTATTGGGACTGATGGAAAGATCTCAGAGTGATCGGCAGCCACACTAAAGCACATTATCCCAGGTCTGACCAGTGTGGCTCAGTTGGTTGAGCATCATCCCGCAAAGCGAAAGGTCACTGGTTTGATTCCTGTTCAGAGCACGTGCCCAGGGTGCGTGTGAAAGGCAGCCAGTTGATGTTTCTCTCCCTCTTTCTCCCTCTCTTCCCCTCTCTCTAAAAATAAATAAATGAAATTTAAAGCACATTATCACAACCCCCTCAACTGGTTTGACATGTAAACTCCCACAGATACCACATCCTGACATACCAACTTACTTTGACATTATTTTCCACAGCAAGCCGGCTTCACTCAACACAGGCTTTAATAATGCATTTCAGGTACTCTCGCTAATCTTACTGAAAATAAAGAGTGCAGCTTTGAAAAAACAAATAGGCCTTGATTTATAAGGAAACTCTTTCACTTCCTGCCTACTGTTTTTATTATCACTTGAAAGATTTATCTTATTCTCCTTTTGTTTAAATTTGGAAACTGGAATTTTAAAGAGCAGCTGATAAAGTACAAATTCCAGACTTGAAAGTTTTAGCCTAATATTAACTCATCGTAAAATAGCTAGTAGATTTTCCTTCTTCATGAAAATAAGGCAACAAAAATGCATTTGCATTTACAAAAGAGGTCAAGGTCGTTCGCAGTGCTCATCAATCCTGCCACCCCCGTGGAAAGGGCTAAAAGCGTTGCCTACATTTTGCAGATGGAAAAAAAGTAACAGGTTCCATCTTGCTCTGGGTGGAATAGCAAAAATCCTGTGGTAGAGCCTGAAATAGAAACCTGAAGGAATTTGTGTTCCTTTTTTGATGTAGAACAGGACTCAACTCAAGGAGTGTCATTAAAATTGTGCTACAGAAGAAGCAGGTCTATCTCTTCACTCAATTGTCTTTTTCCGAATCAAATAGCTTATTTTGGTTGTAGCTTCAATTGGATCCGTTATGCTAATTAATTTAACCGACCAAGTATAATTCATATGGTAATTAATAGAATACATTAGATGTTCAGCGTAATAAAGACTAGAAAACCATTTCAAAGAACTTTTTTAAAAAGTAAAAGGAATATTTAAAACCCAATAAATAATAAAATAAAATCCAATATAGAGTTGAGGAGACTTTCGCCCAAGATGGGAGAGTAGGGCGGGAAACTCCGAGATCTCCTCCTCCCAGGACCACATCAAAACTGCAACTAAATTATGGGACGGCTGCCATTAGGAGTCACCTGAAGACGGGCTGAACAGAACTCCTATATCTGAGACTATCAAGAAGAAGCCCCATCGAGACTGGTAGGAGGGGTGGTGGAGATGAGAAATGGGTGAATTCTGCACCCATACTGTGACAATTCAAAATTGGGAGGGTCGTCTCAGCTGTGGAGGAGAGAGGGGTCCCTGACTCACACCAAAGTCCCAGGTCCTGGCACCCAGTGCTGGAAAGAGGTGTCCCATGTCATCTGGCTGTGCAAAGCAGCGGAGATCGCATCCCAGAGAGACAAAGGGCTGTGGGAGATGGAGATATGCTTCTCTTAAAGGGCCAGCGCACAAAACTCACTCACTCCAAGCTCCAGTGCAGGGACAGCAGCTCAAATAGCACTGGAGAACACACAGGGAGGAACTAAATTGACTAACTTCAGGGCAAGGGTGGGAGGGGCAGAGGTCTGGGCAACTTTATCTGGGGGCAGAAACACTAGAAGGCGCCACTGTTTCTTTGTTGAAGCCTCCTCACCACCCAGCTGACTCAGAGCAGGAAAGCACCAAACCTGTGCTCTCCATTAACCTGGCTAAAATAGTTCACTCAGCCCTAGTGATCCCCTAAGGCCCTGCCCCACACAACTGCTCAGTTGGCTCCTCTCCAGGAGTGGCCTGCTTCAGCTCATGCTGCAGATTCAAAGGACCACGAGCTATACATAAGTGGCGGCTGCCGCAGGCTTGGGCTGCAGACCCTCTCAAAGGTCCACAAACCCCACACAAGGGGCTGCTGGCCTCAGCATACATTGCAGGCCCTGCCAAGAGACCCCAGACTCAGAACAAGTGGCAACTAGTCTCAACTTGTATTGTGTCTCCCGTAGGTGGCCCCAAGCCTGGAGTAAGTGGTGTCCAGTATTAGCCTGGAATGTAGCTCCAGCTAAGTGGCCATAAGCTCAACACAAGTGGTGGCTGGCCATAGCTCTTACTGTAGCTCTTCCAATAAGTTCCAAGCCAAGCACAAGTGACAGCTAACCTCAGTTCACAGGGTAGCCTCTTGCAAGCACCTCCAAGCCCAGCACAAATTGCAACCAACCACCTATCATTTTGCAGCCCCTACAATGCAGACCTAAGCCCTGCACAAGAGGCAGCTGACTTTGGCCTGCACTGGAGTCCCTCCCAAGAGTCTCCAGGCCCAAAACACCCAGTGGCCAGCTTCAGACCTCACTGGAGCCCCAGTTCCACAACTGACACACCCCAGAAATGGACTCTGCTACCACCAGAACCCGTCTACAGTGACTCCCACTCCACGGGGTCAGCCACTGCACAACAGCTCACCCACTGTAGTCATGACCTCACAGTCAAGGGCATTCAATAATGATAAAGGGAGCAATCCAACAAGGTGATATAACTCTTAGTAATCAAAACAGCATGGTTCTGGCATAAAAACAGACACATAGATCAATGGAACAAAATAGAGAGCCCAGAAATAAATCCACACCTTCATGTTCAATTAATATTTGACAAAGGAGGCAAAAACATACAATGGAGTAAAAGATAGTCTATTCAATAAATAGTGTTGAGAAAAATTGGACATATAAGTGCAAAAAAAATGAAACTAGACCACCTTTTTACACCACACATAACAATAAACCCAAAATGGATTTAAGACAAATGTTAGACTTGAAACCATAAAAATTCTAGAAGAAAACGTAAGCAGTGAAATCTCAGACATTTCTTGTAGCAATATTTTTTTTCTGCCCAATTGCCTCCTTGGACAAGAGAAACAAAAGAAAAAGTAAACAAATGGGACTACACCCAACTAAAAGGGTTTTGCACATCAAAGGAAACCAACAACAAAATGAAAAGACAACCCACTGAACAGGAGAACATTCACCAATGATACATCTGATAAGGGGTTAATTATCCAAAATTTATAAAGAACTTATAAAACTCAACACACACACACACACACACACACATACACCAATCCAACTTTAAAAATGGCTAAAGGACCTGAATAGACATTTCTCCAAAGAGGACATGCAGATGGCCAATAGACATATATGAAAAGATGCTCAACGTCACTAATCATCAGAGAAATGCAGACTGAAACTACAATGGTGCTCTGGTTGGTGTGGCTCAGTGGATTGAGTGCCAGCCTGGGAATCAAAGGGTCACTGGTTCAATTCCCGGTCAGGGCTTATGCCTGGGTTACAGGCCAGGTCCCCAGTAGGGAACACTCAAGAGGCAACCACACATTGCTGTTTCTTTCCCTCTCTTTCTCTCTCCCTTCTCCTTGTCTAAAAAGAAATAAATAAAATATTTAAAAAAAAATAAATAAAACCACAATGAGATATCACCTCACACCTGTCAGAATGGTTACCATCAATAAATCAACAGACAACAGGTGTTGACAAGGATGTGGAAAAAAGGGAGTCCTCATGCACTATTGGTGGGGTTGTAAATTGGTGCAGCCACTATGGAAAACAGTATGGAGTTTCCTCCATAAAAAATCTAAAAAATTAAAAATAAAAATACCATATGACCCAGAAATTCCACTTCTGTGTATTTATCCGAAGTATTCCGAAACACTAATTCAAAAAGGTATGTGTGCCCCTGTGCTAATTGCAACACTGTTTACAATAGCCAAAATATGGCCCTGGCTGGTGTGGCTCAGTGGATTGAGTGCCAGCCTGTGAACCAAGAAGTTGCCGGTTCAATTCCCAATCAGGACGTGTGCCTGGGCTGCAGGCCAGGTCCCCAGTTGGAGGTGCATGAGAAGCAACCAGACACAGATGTTTCTTTCCCTCCCTTCCTCCCTCCTTTCCCTTCTCTCTGAAAATAAATAAATCTTTAAAAAAAATAACCAAGATATGGAAACAATCTAAGTGTCTATTTATAGACAAATGGATAAAGAAGGTGTGGTACATGTAGGGTTGGGCAAAAGTAGGTTTACAGTTGTGTATATGGAAAATAACAACAATTAATAAATAATAACACAAGATTAAACTCTTTGTTTCACATAAAACTGTAAACCTACTTGTGCCCAGCCCTGTATATATGATGGATTATTATTCAGTCACAAAAAAAGAAACAAAATGTCCCCATTGCAACAACATGAATGGACCTAGAGCATATTACACTGAATGAAATAAGTCAGTGAAAGGCAAATACCTTATGAGTTTACTCATATGTGGAATCTAAAAAACAAAATGAATGAGCCAGCAAAACAGAAGCAAATTCATAGGCACGTAGAACAAACTGGGGATCGCCAGATGGGGTGGTCTCGGGGTCGTGGACAGCGGCACAGGGAACGGTGTCCACGCTGCTGTCACTCGCTGTGCAGTCGGGCGGGCGCTGGACTTATCAAGGGATCACTTTGTAAGATACACAACATCTGATCACTATGGTGCACACTTGAAGCTAATATAACATCGTATGCCAACCATAACTGGAAAATAAATATTTCCTAAAAATATTTTAAATTTCTTAAATTTAAAGAATTTTAAAAATATGCTGCACTCAAACACTATATGACAAAAAGCACTATTGTTTAGGGTCTACCAGTCAATGGGCAACTTCTCATATGGAATATACTTTTGGACTTAGAAGGGTTTTAAGTTAAATCCCACAATGACTTTTGAAGAAAGGTGCCTTCAAAATTTCAGAAATGGAGAATTCCGTGCTGCCATCCTGTGTCCGCCCTCTGGCCATTACAGCTGTGGTTTCAGTTTCCTTTGCTGTGTGTGTGTGTGTGTGTGTGTGTGTGAATGAGGGCTGCAAGGAAACTTTAGCCACTTGCTGCCGCACAGTTTGGAAGTGCTTAGAGTTTCTGCTATGTTCACTGGCCATCTCTACTATTAGACCAGGAGTGGAATAGCTCTCACAAAATATCAGCGATTTGCAGAGCCTCGGGCACAAAATGAGGAATTTTATTATGCCCACTGTACCTAGTAGGTAACTGAAAGAATTAAAAGTGGTAAGTTATGTAGAGCAATTGAAGTAGTGAAGAGTATGCAGTAAGTGTGTAATAAAGATTCACTCCTATCATCTTTCCTTCAAAAGATGTTATTTATTTATTTTTAGAGAGATGGGAGGGGAGGGAGAACGAGAGAGAAAAACATTGATGTGAGAAACATTGATCAGTTGCCTCTCACATGCACCAAACCTGTAACCCAGGCCTGGGCCCTGCCTGGGAATTGGACCAGCGGCCTGTCTCCTTGTGGAACGATGTCCCGCCACCTGAGCCACACAGGTCAGGGCAGTTCTCGTTATCTTTAGCGTGGGGCCTCGAGCACATGCCAGCCTTGCAAACATCAACGTTTTACTACATGCACTCATACAATACATTATTCATGAGCACCATTTAGGCATTTTTAAGATGGTCTAAATGTCCGGCATACTCTGGCAGCCACCAGCATCTCCCACCGTATTCCCCCGATCCCCCCACTCCGGCAGCCCGGTTTATATCGTGCCGTATCCTGATCTCTCTCCATCCCCACCTCGTGGCTTTTTGTGCAGAACTCACAGAAGCCCTCCTGCATTCCCCTGAATGCACTGAGCTCTTTCCCAGACACCCATGCGGCTCTTCCCTCTACCTGGGATACCCCCAAACCTCTCCTTTGCCTCATAAACTCATCTTCTATTTTCTTCTTAATCATCCCTCCCTCAACCCCATAACTGAGTCTTTGATGTCTATTTAAGCTCTTGTTAGGTGGTAATTTTATTACATTTTTAAATGTGATTCTTGTATTAATGTCTCCTTTACCCCACAAAGCTAAAAAGTTCCCCAAGAGCAATCCCATGTGTTGGGTTTTGTTTTCTCACTACCTATTTACCTCCAGGTCTACCACAGTGGTTGGCCGATGGCAGGTTCTCAATACCTGCGGGTTCTACAAATGACAAAACATTTCAACGTGAGGCTACTGCTGCCCAGGGCTGAGCATGTCTGTCTTTCCACTTTATCTCGTAGTCACTGTTCTTGCATTAGGACTTATTCAACTGTACGTTGGGAACATACATATTTTACTAGGTAAACATAGCGTGGGAAAAATAAAATGTAAATTTAATGTGAAAGAGAGAGGGAGGGAAAGAGCAGTAAATGAAGCAAACAGAAACAGGTGGTGAGTAAACATTAGCAAGAGGCAGTATGAGTGGCGGCTGCACCCAAATCCTACGCCAGACAGAAGAGAAAATATGGTGAGAAGAAGTCAGTGAAGAGGCAAGAGACAAAAATGAAGAATGGCCTGGGGAGGCTGAGGAGGCCAGTGGGGCTGGAGGCCAGAGCAGAGGGGAGGGCATGTGCGGCTGGGAGGGAAGAGTCCGCTCCAGCGGGCAGAACCGTGGGAAGGATGAAGCATTTGCAGGCCCATCGGGGGCGGGGAGAGGAGAAGCTGGGAAGCTAAGGGATTCCAGGACCCGTCTCATCCCCATATCAAGCTGTCTTCTTCATGAGTGCATGAGTGCTCTAGCAGACTGCCACCGGACTGTGGGCCACATGTCCTGCACCCAGAGCAATGGTCCTTGTCCATCCTGCATCTTGGTCTTCATGTTACCAAATATGAATCTAAATAGGACCCTCCTCGGGTGTGCAGGGTGCCAACCAGCTACTCATGCAGCTACCCTTCGTCACGTTTAGTTGTTTCTGCAGTGAACTGTCTTTTCCAAAGCCGCACGGTGATACCTGTCATGGAGAGTTCTGCATCTCTCTTTCCCAGTGTCCTGTCTGCAGGGGCATTTGTTCCCAGAAAAGACAGTTGCTGTTTTTAGTTTTTCAAGTTGTAGGGAATACTTAGGATTTTCTCCTTAGCAGTTAGCACCCTAAGACATATTTTATACTTGCATCTTGATTTTTTATTCTCTGTTAGAAGGTCAAAGGCCTGTTTTGTCCAGGTGAGGATTAGAAGGCTGCATGGCACTTAACGGGCACCAAAAGTGAAAAGCGTGGCACAGGAAAAAGCACCTCGGCCCTCTAGGGGGCTGTGTGACCCAGAGCCCTGGTCCAGGCGCTAATCTGGGAAGGGGAGGGACGACGGCCGCGCCACCAGGGTTCTTGTGGAAAGCGCTTTGGCTGGAAGAACCAGATGCACCAGCGCCAAGGCCTGGGGAGAGGGCAGATGAATCCCGATCCGACTCCCGCCATCCTTGAGGATCCAACAAAGACGCTCTGCGCAGTCTTCCAGTGCTGTCTTCGGAGCAGAAGCTAGGAGAAAAGACCGCGGGTGCCAAAGCCCCTACCCGCTGCTCTCCATCCCACCGCCCCTCTCTGACCAGCCGCCCCGGGATTGGCTGCCGGTCCCCCACCCTGCCCTCCTCCCGCCCTTCCCCGTCCCAGTCCCGGGGATTGGCTGCCCGCCCGGCGGACCGCCTCCGGGTCCCGCGCTGCCTGCGGAGTTGCCAGGGCTGGAGGGCCTCTTTGTCCTACGCAGTTGGGGTGGCTGGGATGTCCATTCCTTTGCGGTGGGGAGGTCACCCAGCGAGCCCGCGTCCCCTCGAGCTTTGCCCACTGGAGCACCTCTGCACCTGGCGGCCAGAACAGAGGGGCAGAGCAGCCCTTTGCTACCTGGGGGCCGCGTGAGCATAGACACCTTTTGGAGGCACCTGGCGGGTTCTCGTGGGGGCGGGGGACGGGCAGGCCTCAGCGGGTAACAAGTTTGCATTTTGCTTCCCCAGGGCGCAGTCTGGCGAAATTTTAGCCGGTTAGGGTTCCTGTTCCAGTCCCACCTGCGAGGACTGGAGAGCCTGTCCCAGGCCCATCCTGGGCCTGGGAAGTTCGTCTTCACCGTCTACTGTGGGGGCGGGGTTCCTCCGCCTGACTTCTAAGTGCCCTACGTCCCAGTCCTTGGGACACAGGCTGGTAAGCCAGGACCAGCGGAATGGGGACCCTGAGACAGATGTGTGAACAAGCAGTTTGCAGCCATTTAGTAAATCCTGGCTTCCCTAAACAAGGACACCCTGGTTTACCCTTCTCCCCAACCAGAGGGTAAATATCTTAAATCACCCTACTCAGGGAGATAGCAAAAATCTGGTTACTGTCATTTTCCAACCTCACCCAAGGACAGATGAAGTTAAGGGAATTAATCTCATTTTGTCAACATTAGCATAAAACTGATGAACACTCTATTGAGATCCTCACCAAAGATGTCCCCTAAACTCCCCCCTTTAAAACCCCTCAAAACAAAGGTCTCTCATGCTCCCTCCCAGGAGCTTTGGCTGCATTGCCTTCCATATCCTGCCTGTATCGCCATTAACAGGCATCTCTAGAGACCGTGAACAGGCATCTCCTGCCCTGGCTGGGGTGGCTCAGTGGATTGAGTGCCGGGGGTGAACTAAAAGGTCACCAGTTGGATTCCCATTCAGGGCACATGCCTCGATTGTGGGCAGGTCCTCAGTTGGAGATGTGCGAAGGGCAACCAGTTGATGTACCTCTTGCACATCAATGTTTCCCTCTCTCCCTCCCTGCCCATCTCACTAAAATAAATAAAATTTAAAAAAATAATAATAACAGGCATCTCCTGATTTTGTTGTCAGAGGTGGCTGGTGAGTGCCCCACTCAGGCCAGGACACAGCCTTCCACAGCTCATTCTAAGTGGGAACAGGAGACCTTTGACCTGTATCTCCTGAGAAGCCTTTGGGGGACCTTCCCTACCCAGGTTAGGTTTGCAAAACATCTTGAGGAAAAAATAGGTAAACTGGAACACTCCTGCCCCCTCTGCACTCACGAAGAGCAGAGGAAACTAGCTTGAATCAGTCCGTTTCCCCTCTGGTCAGAGAGGGGCACACTTCTCCTCTTCCGGCATCCCACATCTTAGTCCTGTGGGCTCTCGGGACAGGGGAGGCCCTGGCTCACATAATTGGAGGATTTTTTTCTGCGTACTCAGGAGCAGCCTACCTGGATTGGGCAGTTTTTCTTTAATCGCCAGTCATTCTGGGAAATGTTTCAAATGCCTGGTACGGTCCCCTGCTCCCTACAGCTCCTCGCAGGAGTCCAGCTCACCTGGACTCCACGTTTGGCAGCCCACGTGCAATCTCCCCAGAGCCTCTGCACTAGACGCCGGGAAGGAGGGTAGGGTGAATCCACGGCCACTCGAGTTTGAGTTCGTTGTCTGCTGGCCGGCACGCCCAAGCCTTCATATCACCAGAGGCGTCTGGTAGCTTAGAAAGGTAGGATAATGGGGGACACCCGGTCATCCCATAGAGAGCTCCCTGGGCAAATAAAAGTGGGTGCCTCTAGGGAGCCAGGGAGTTCCTCTCTTCTTCTCTTCCTCAGGTCCACCACCGACAAAACGGGAAATATACCCCCATCCCCCCAGGATCCCCTCCGGGATGCATTCTTAGAAACTGGAATTAATTTGACCTTGCAAATCTCAAGATACAGAGGCTAATATTCTTTTGCAACATGACTTGGCCCCAGTATAAACTAGGAGATGGGAAAGTTTGGCCTGAAATTGGGAGCCACAGTTACAACGCCATGTTCAGTTAGACCTGTTTTGTAGAAGGCTAGGCAAACGGTCAGGGGTTCCCTATGTTCAAGCCCTCACGGCACTGCATCGCAGTCCAGCCCTGTGCTCTGGGCCAAGGTGGGCAGCCCCTCTACGGGTCAGCAGTGACATTCTAGACGACCCCTTCTAGGTTCCCCACCGGTCCCTCGGGGGGAACCAAGTAGGCCCCAGCATCTGAAGCCTCTGCTCCCACCACAGAGGAGTCAGCCTCTCCTCCACCCTACGCTCCAAAGCATCCAAAATTACCAGCTGAAAAGAAACCTAGTCCGGCGGGACATACTCCGAGTGCAGCCCCACGTCTCCCCACCGCTGCCGCCCACCTGCCCCTGAGGGATGTAGCAGGCAAAGAGAGCCCCATTCGGGTACATGAACCCTGCTGGATATCGGACCTGCAGCCGTGCAGAGATAGACTGAGGCCTTATTCACAAAGTCCGAGGACTTTGGCTTCCTGTGAGCCATGGGCAGTGAGCCCACCAGTCTGGTTTAGTAACCAAAGGTCAAGCCAAGCTTCATGGGTAGAAACGACAGTTACCCACTCAGGCCACGAAATATCTCCGGGTTCTCAAAAACCCAACCGAAAATGCTTTGAATCAATTTTGTCCATCTCTCTCCCAAAGATGAAAGATCACCCAACTCTTCATGGGCAGCTGGCCGCTGCTGCCAGTGGGTTTCCTATGCCACTGCGCTCGCCTAGAGGTGACACGCTCTCCTCCCAGACAGAGCTGCAGAGCCCCTCACCGAGGCACTGGACTCCGGAGCACTGAAATTAGAATTGCCCAGCCATTCAGTTACCCAGTTTTCACCTAGATTGCCATGAAACTGGCGGGATAGCTGCAGGTGTGCTAGGGTAACCTGTTTGCTGTCAGCCACACCCCTGGGAATATTTCTCACATCAGCTGGACCCTGTGCACCAGGCACGCCCCTGTGCCCCCAGGCGGTCACCTCAGGCGCCGCGCTAACTGACAGAGCAGCACCCTCACACCCATTTCCCCATTTGTCTTTGTTTCCCACGCTGAGATGGCTTTCTTAAAGGTTTGTGAGCAGCGCTTCCCCACTCAACAACAGGCCACCCATCAATGACAGACCACCACCTGTCTTGCACCTCTGTAATACCCTAGCCCTGGCTCCACCGTTAGCCCTCCCTGATCCAGACCCCGCTCCCTTCCCTGTGGTTGCCTTACCCGCAGAGATGGTTTTTAAACCACCAGTGACCTCTTAGATATTTCCTTCAGCAGTCCAGGCTTGCTCTGTTCTGTGATAGCTCTTATAAATGAAATGTTTAGGTCAACTATGTCATAGTTTGCCCTAAAACTATGAAAACATGAAGCACTCACAGCACTCTGCCCTCTGAAAGCAGCCCAAGCTGCTCAACTCCTAGCCCTTACTGAAGACCTTCTATGCTGGCAAAAGACAAAACTACCCCTACACTTATGAGATACAAGGACAAGGCATTTTGAACATCACTCATTCATAGGGCCACCAAGCGTTGGAATCGACTAGACAGAAGGTGACACACAGAGGGGCCCTGGGCGTCATACTCTTGGCACAGTTGGGAAGCCCCACAGAGAGTCGACCTCACCAATGGGCATGTATGTGCCAGCTCACAGGCCAGCACATCCCGCTGTGTCTACAGAAAATGACAGACAAAGTTGCTAAATGGGCCTCCTCACCCCCTCTGTTCTCCAGCGAGCTTGCAACCCTGCCATTATCCCTGACTGATACCACTAGCTATCAGGCAAACACCCCACAACTGGAAAAGAAATGGCTACAGAAAGGTGCCAAGCATTTATCAGAGGGATTACAGATTGGACTAAATGCACAAACTGTGACCCTATCCTCTGACTTTTTGGCTTATACTAATCTCCCTTCAAACAGGACGTAGGTGCAAGTGAAATGATAAATGATCAAGGATCTGAGAGATAATTGTTTCTGCCCTGGTACCCACAACATTTCTAACCATGTTATTTCCCAGTGCCCTACCTGTAAGTCTCACCAAGTTTTGGGGAGGTAAATGGTGTGCTCCAGGGAGTCCTCCAAGACCCACACTGCCCTGTGTGGCACCCCAGATGGACTCTACAGGTTTACCTCCAGCCCGAGGCTGTCCTCACTGCTTGATTATTGTCTTCACGTTTACTCAATGGACTGTGCTATCCAACGAGACATGCTGATGCCACAGAAGTTGTAAGTAAACGGATAAATAACATTATTCCTTGTTTCGGCATTCCTTTAAGAACTGAATTGACCAAGGAACTCGCTTTATGGCAGAAATAAATCACTTCCTCAGGAAGACTCTGGAATAACCATTAACATTCCACACCCCCTACCATCGTCCCTAATCCTCAAGGCAAGTAAAACGTCAAAGTCTGGACATGAAAAGAACTCTAGGAAAATCTGTCTAGAAATGACTAAAATAACCAGAAGTATTGTCCCTGGCCCTTATACAGATCCAGAATACTCTAAACTGTCCCATTTTGAAGTAGTTTTTTGGTTATCCCATGCCTGCTGGCATTTGTAAACATTCCACCCCTGGACTGGGTGAGCATCTGGGGGACTTGGGTGGACACATCAATACTATTGCTAATCATTTATAAGAACTGTTATACATGGAGCATAGTGTGAAGAGGCAAAAAAAAAAATGTCTGGTCTTCACTGGCTGACAAGCCTTGCCATCGCTTTCTTCCAGCAGATGGAGTGTGTGTCAAAACACTTCAAAGAAAGCATGATTGTCACTTCACTTGGAGAGGACTTACGAAGTCCTGCAAACCATCTAGACTGCCATCAGAATCAAAGTCCCCCTGGACCCACACGAGACACACCAAGCTGCATCAGCTCCTTATTCCCATGCCAGCCGGAAGGCCACTCCCCGAGTGACCCCCTCAGGCTCCGTCCAGAAGCAGACAACACAGCTTTACCCAAGAATCTCATCTCCACGTGTCTTCCCTTGAAACCTCTCCTCTCCCTGGCCTGGAAAATTGCCTGACGTAGAAAGTTAAACAAACCCCCTCTTCTCTCATTAATAGAAAAATTAACTAGAGGTTGTTTGTCATAGCCTATTCTCCCTCTGCTCCCTTTCAAATTGTGTCTTGCTTCAACTAACCCTAACTGCTTTTTCAACAATTCTTAAAGAACCCCAACACCCACTCACCGCAGGCTTCCAAACCCTGCCCACCTCAACTAATCAGTCTGCTGGCTGGTTATGGCAACGTGTAGGTAATGCACACGATCCTGAACTCGTTTTTGTTCTTGCCAGCGCAAGCCCCTGATGGGCCCATTCTGGACAGTGGAATACGAAAGGGGATGGCATCTACAAGCAGAAGGACAAAAGTCACTCTGCTTGCCCTGATGGTAGAGTGATTTGGCGCTGGGAAACCCCCATGGAAGCTCAAGGTCTGTCCTTTGCTCAGGTGAGGCTACCAGAGGGAAATTTTTCACTTTTCATTAAAAATAAAAATGGCGCTAGACTCTTCCTAGGTAACATACCAAAAAACAATACTTAATGAAAAACTAGGGTTTGATTCCACAGACAGCACCTTCACACTCTCTGTAGATGTTCTAAGACGAGTCCGAGGCTGATTCACAGGACACATTGGCCTGGTCGCTGCACAGTGTTCCTGGTCTGCAGGCCAACAGATGGGCCCTGGACAAGCTCGGCTGTTCCCCTGGCTGGTCTGCGCGACACCCAAGACTGCACAGGTGCGGACCAAACTTCTGGAACGACCTGGTCAGGTAAGGACACCTGTCTCTAGAGCTGCCAAAATCAAACCTCAGGTCTTCTCTACCAGGTCTTCTCTGTGTCACTACCTGTTTTGCTCTTATAGCCTGACAGAGGTTCATGGGAAATAGAGACACGCAGATGCCAATATAACTAGTGATGAAGGTCATCATGAATACCAGACCCCGGCCTGGGAGTCACAGGTTCCACTCTGGCCTTGTCCACGAACAACTCTGGTCTCTGTGTGGCAATAAGGTATGTAAGGGCTCCCACCCACATGTCAGAGGGGTGTGGCCTTGGGTCCCTGGCTCCTTCCCTCTCCGGGTATCCCACTTCAAATCCTAGTTAAATCACGAACCCGGGCACCTTCATACATGAAGTAGCACCACACAGACGCGTCCAACCAGACAACAGACACAGTCCGCCCATACATCTCAACACTGATTCGGTATGCACACTTTTTTCAAGTCGGGGGACTTCTGAGCAAGAAGAGGCAATTCTAAGCATTTCCAAAGAATAGAACAGGAGTGGATGGCCCCTATGCGGGCCCCAGCAGCACGCCAATCAGGAGTTAGCTTTAGCCTCCCTCCTCCAAAATTAGCATCTTCTGGATACAGCGGCTGCCCAGCAAGAAAAACATGAGTGATCATCTACGAACAATGCCGCTTCTGTGTAAATAGACCGGAGCCGTGGTGTCTCATGGGAACCATTTAAAAGAACGGATGGATGTTCTACATCAAATATATTAAGCACGATCACTTAATCAGACTGGCCTGTTCTCAGGAAGCGAGACTGAAGTGGCTGGATGGGGCCTGGAGCCGTGTGTTTGGATTTGTCCTTTTCTGCTTTTCCATCATTGTCATCATCTGTGTTGTTTCCTTTCACACACCCTTCCCTTACCTACCGACTTCCAACTTGAGTCTTCTCTCCACAGCAGTCGACCTGGCTCCTGGCCTGTGAAACTTCATGTCAGGTTTTGCACAGGGAAATGAAAGGACTAACTCCACCAGAATGGCATAAAGCCTACTTTAAACTAAGAACATCTAAACAAACAGTAGCTGCGGGGGTGGGGGGGGGGGGGACATGGAAAAAAACCCTCTCTCAACTTCCCTTTGATGAGTAAATCAGGCCTTTCTGAGAATTAAGTTACCATAAACTCTCTCCGAGGGAGTCTTCTGAAAGGCAGGAGCCTCACTTGGCAACTTGGCATCGGGACCTCCCAAGGAACTGTGTAAATAAGCCCCGTTTGAACCTTCCATGCTTCCCCGCTGAGGCCTACCACCCCTGCCCCAGCCCATTACGCTGGATTACACAGGGCCCCGACCACACGAACCTAAACTGGGAGAGGACGAGTTTTCCTCCCAATAACACTTTCTAGACATTTCTGGATATGCCAAGAGTATGCTCAAGTACATAAGGGAATTTGGAACCCTTGATTTTGTTTGGAGGTGGAAGAATTCATTGTACATGTATTAAATGTAGATTCAAAGTGCATCGATGAAAAGGATTTCTGGAAATCTCTTTAAATTAGTCTCCATCAAGCTTGGGTAGTCACCCTCTCTGTTACATAACTGAAGACATTCTTTTTATTTCCCTCAGGGAGAAAGCTATAAGCCACTGAAGCCGGGATGATCTGGGGTCCTGATTTCCAGTGCGCATTTAACCTGTAGTCTCAGGGGCGTTCGTCTGGCCTGGGCTGCCGCCACCTTACCGTCGAGGGTAGCGGCAGAGAGGACAACTCAGGAAGGACAAGCAGAAGGTAATGGAAGCCAATGACATATAAGGGGGCGGGCAATGAGATGCTTACCCCCCTTCCTAAATGTTGAACATACAACTGGTGAACATTGTAGCAAATTGATGGCTTATTCACACAGAGAAAATAATTCTTTCAAGCTACATAAAAAATAAAAACAGTATTCGGGGTTTGTCTGAGGGGTGGGTTTATTATTTATAGTCACGTTAGTGTCAAAAGAAGGTAAGAAACGAAACTTCCAGGGGAGACGGTTCCTGAGCAAAAGCCCTGTATCTGCTCCTCTCCTTTGTGTGTTCAGCAAAGTGTGGTCAAACTTGGCACTGAAACTGGAGGAGCCAGCGGAGGACAAGCATGCAGCCTTCTATGGTGAGTGTTTGGGGTTCGAGGGGCAGATGAGGGGTGCAGAATGCGCTCCTGGAGTGGCAGAGTGTTAGAGGCATTTGGAGGGATGTGAGAAAAAGAAATCTAGATTCTTGACACCATCTCAATTTTCTTCTAAAGTGGAGATGAACAGCGAAGGGTGGGTAGGGCCAGCACTGCTTTCTCGGTGGCCCTGAAGACAACAGGGATTTAGTGTATTACTAATAAATATAATTTCAGGGGAAGGTGCATAGCCATTGGCCCCAGGGGTTCAGTGCTCAGAGGTACAGTTAAGGAGGTTGGAGACAAGGCGAGACTACCTACTGACTTACCTGTACACCTCGTCCATCCTGCTGGAGCGCAAGTTTCACAAGCACAGGTGCATTTGTTGGATCGCAATGAAGAGGGTTGTGGCGAGGATCAAATGCTACGTGGGAGACCTCACGGCTGACCGTGGGAGTTGCTTTGTCCACTGTAAGACTGAGTTCACTTACAGCCAATGTGAATATCTAACAGGTTTGAGTGTTAGCTTTGGCTGCGGTCAGCTGTAAATTTTGGAAAATTTATGAGGAACGTTGATTCTACCATTTTGGAGTTCTTATCATGGTTTACTTTGTTCCCCTTTTCAAGTATTCAGGTGCATTAGAAACCTCATACGTGTATGCAAATGTACTTATTGGGCCCTTATCTCACAGCGTCAAGGACTAACAAAGAGAAGAGGAGAAGCTGTGAGGTGAGAATGCAGTCTTGGAGTGCTGGAAAATGTCCACTGGAAGGAGCAAGTCTCATTTCACCGACTGGCACCCGGAACCCCAGGGTGTGCTAAGCCACACAACATCCGGTCACAGGATACACAGCTTTTCTGCTTCCACGTGTGAAGTCTGTAGGGAGTGAAAAACAATAGATAGTAGTTTCAAAATTACCAGTGTGAAAAGAAAGACATTTTTGATATTTGAAACTTATTTTGTAAGAAAATATCTTTTCATCATTATACAACAGATGGAGCAGAAGTTATATTGATTGGCAAAAGAGTTTTTTTTTAATTAACCAGATCAAAAGCTTTGCCAGATGTTTTAGCAATTCACTGAATTATCAACACTTACTAAAACTCAGTGAGAGACGCCACAAAACAAGGCCCAATGTGATCAGTTCTGTTAGAATTAAGAACAATCTTTTGAGCGATGTTTGTTACAAAGATAAATGATTTGAACACTTTAACCCACAAATATAATTAAAATGGCTCTCTAAAAGACATTGCTTTTAAGTGTTTTGTTCACAAATTGATATTACAAGTTTTGGTTTAATGAATGAAAAACATTAACTTTTGTGTAAATATTCTGTTTCATGTTACATTTAACTCACACAATTCCAGCACTCAGTGGTGGATCTTTTCTGTTGCAATGATCACTGTGTTTTCCTTGTGGTCTCCTACTTCCTTCTGCATTTATTAATTCGAATTCTGCTGGAAAGAGGATCTGTTATTTCAATCATTCCCATCAGTATGGACTCATGGATATGCGCGTTACTCTCTGGTTGTGGTCCAGTACCATCCTTTATACTGAGGCGGGCACTGCCCCAGCTTTGGCTTCTCAGAGCTCTCTGAAGGTGGCTCCTGCAGCCTTTTCACACACTCCTCTCCTCTGCTTTGTTTGTTTTAAACACTTCCTCACTTTCTTTGGTGCTTTAAGATGCTCCGGCCTCATCTGGTATTTTTCCTGCCCAGCCCTAGAGCCAGGAACCGTGGTTCCTTTTACTGACCATGTTATTTAGACCCGGAGATGCAGGCAGGAGGTATGCTCAGTGCTCCTGCTGCCGCGGTATCCCTGCATAGACGCCCCTCAGTGGACAAAGCTAGGAAATACATCTGTGTCCATTGAACCAGGTACACATGTACAACCTGTATTTCTACCGATATGTCTGGACATATTCGATAAATGAGTGCATGCTGGTATCTCCCACTCAGTGCCACAGGTTCATTCCAGCCCCGCCTCCATCCTTGCTTGTTTGTAAGCTCTTTCTCTGACAATGAGAAACCTGTTTCCTGTTATCTAAAAACTATTAACTTATTTGTTACACTTTGTGGGCGAACTAGTTGTTCACGGAATTGCTAACCTGTACCCCTGCGAGAAACAACAGGATTACAGGGTTTCCATTTTGATCTTGAGCTTTACCGTGTCCAATCAAAATATTGCTTTTCAAAAGTTAGCTCTGCTCCCAGATTTACTTTTATAAAAACAATTTTTAAAAAAATATTTTATTTATTTATTTATTTTTAGAAAGGGGGAAGAGAGGGAGAAGGAAAGGGAGAGAAACATCCCTGTTAGAGAGATATATCAATCGGTTGCTTCTCACCCGCCCTCATCTGGGGGCCTGGCCCTCAACCCCGGGCATGTGCCCTGACTGGGAATCAAACCAGCGACTTTTTGGTCCTAAGGCTGGTGCTCAATCCACTGAGCCACAGCAGGCAGGGCTAAAAGACAGTTTACACCTTGTCAGAAAAATACACTGTAAGAATTGGCATTTAAAATTTTTTAATTCATAATTCTGTGAACTTTTCAGAAAAACAATGATATATATGTGTGTTTCTGAAACAATGAAAAATATAAATGTATAAACCTATTTTAAAAGTTGATCTTTCATGGGAATATAGATTACCTAGGTACAAAATGGAAGTGAAAAGAAAATCACTTACTTCATTTAAATCACTTAAAATGGGACAAGTTCCTCACATAATTCTAATGTTACATAGTTAGACTTCTGGAGCACAAAACTTTTAAATTCTTTTAATTGTAACTTTATAGAACATAGAAAATTCAAATGTAGCAATTTTAACCAGCTGTCAGTACTACAGAAAGAGACTATTTCCAGGTGGACATTTGCATTATTACCTTTCAGCAATTCTGCAGCGTGTGACTTTCACGCCTAGAGATCCACAACATCAGAGGCTAAGAAAATGCCCAGTTAACATCAGGAAGTATGGTATGTGGTAATTAGAGCTGTGGGGAAATGTATGATAAAAATAATTGTTATGGGAAAATGCAGATGATTTTCTCAGTTTCCTAGCATGAATACTTTCAAATTTAGTAATGAACTTAAAAGTTTTAAAAAGTATGTTTATTGATTTGAGAGAGAGAGGAAGGGGGAGGGAGGGAGGGAGAGAGAAAAAGGAGGAAGAGGAGAAGAAGGAAAGAGAGAAGGGAAGTGAAGGGAAGGGAAGGGAAGGGGAGAGGGGAGGGGAGGGAAGAGAAACATCAATGTGTGAGAAAAATGTCACTTATACGTACCCTGACTGGGAATCGAACCCCCCAGAATTTTTGGTGTATGGGATGATGATGCTCCAAGCAACTGAGCCACACTGGCAAGGGCAAAACCTTAGTTTTATCATCCGAAAGATGAGGTAACAATACTCATCTTGCAGCGTTGTCATTATGATTAAAAATAACAAATAAAAGTTCTTGGGCTATACAGCAGGTGTTCGGTGGTAACTATTATCCATTATTTGTCGTAGTCTCTTTCCAGGGCCGAGCACAGGGCATCTGGCAGAGTGTGTGCTCCATAAATACTCGTTGCCCCAGTGGATAGTTAGATCACTACTGAGGCCCTGTGCTATACTCAAGTCTGGCCATTGATAAACTAAAATAGCCATCACAGTACTATAAAGCACAAAACATTGAAAAAGAAACAGTTATCAAATGCAAGCCTTGTGGGGAGAAGTAAATACATCTACTTTTAAAGTACACCCGAAGGACACAGTAGGTACGAGTGCGTGTGTGTCATTTTACAACAAGACTTCAACGTCACTGATGGGATGAACAGCACAGTACTTGGTGTGAGGCATGCCTCACACACAGAAGCCATGCCTGACTCAGACTTCCGACTGCAGGTCTGAGATCCAACTTTCCAAACACCCCTAGTGACAGCCCAGGAAAGCCCCCAGTAAGAGAATTATTAAGTGTGACTGTGGACAAGAGCAAATAATAAGCTACAGGTAATGTTCCTGCAGAAGAAACCTTTTTCTATGATTTGGGGTTATATATTTTGTGGGGTCCGATCACAGGAAATGGCTCCCAAAGCATGAGGCTCTTTCACACCTGAAACAATGTTATCATTGACAAAAGTGCAAGGTCAGAGGACCTGGGTACCTTACCTACCTATGGGAAGATGGGTTTTGAATTTCTACAAGGAGGTTTTACACAGACGCTTTTGAAGAACAGCCCTGCAATAAATTCAAGATGGTTCGTAGAAGTATCTGATATTGTCCTGTGCATGTCTTCTAAAGGAATGCTGTCAACAGGACTTCCCGTGAGGATGTTCTTTATCTGTGTCGTAGCCACCAACTGAACAGCTGTTTACACTTCAATCTAATTACATTAAAAATTCAGTTCATTGATACACTGTGAAGGATCATTGTAAAGCTGTACTGTAGTCCCTCCTTACCCGCAGGGGGATATGTTGCAAGACTTGTGGTGGACGCCTGAAACTGCGGTAGTACAGAACCCCATACATACCATGGGTTTTCCTCTACATACATTCCCTTTCTCTTTAAGGAAGCACTCTGCAGCTTCTCTTGGGCATATCCGAATCACTAGCATCACTACTCATGCTTTTTGGCCTTTATTAAGTAAAATAAGAGTTACCTGAATACAAACATTGCAATACTGTGACAGCTGATCTGATAACTCAGACAGTACTATGAGACTAACGGGGGGTATAAATCGTGGATACACTGAACAAAGGGATGAGGCACATTCTGGGCAGGACAGAATGGGACACCTCGAGATTTCATCACACTATTCAGAACACTGTGCAATTTAAAACTTACATATTGTTCATTTCTAGAATTTTCCATTTAATATTTTGGGACCATGGTTCACCTTGCATGACTGAAATCTAGGTGAATGAAAGTGTGGATAAGCTGGGAAGATCACTCCTGTATTAACAAAGACCTGTGTTATTGGTGCAAAGATAGACAAACCAACCTATTGAATAGAATACAGTTGGGAAATAGGTCCACACATAAATGGTCACCTGATTTATGATGATTGCAAGTGATGAGAAGTGATCTTTTAAATAATTATTTGCGATTAATTCCATATCCACATAGAAAACCAGGTATCTGGACCCATGTCTATATCCCATCATTCACAACAATCAATTTCAAAAGGTTTCAGTTCTAAATTGGCAAACTAAAACAGTAAAGCTCTTAGAGAAAAACAGAGGAGGCATCTTTATAAGCTGGAGGAGGCACAAGTTTCTTAAATAAAACCATAAGACAGTCATAAAAACTGATAAACTGGAGTATTAAGATTAAGAACTTTTTTCCTCAAGATATCACTAAAAGGATGAAAGGAGTCCAGAATAGGAGGAGATATTTGCAACACATAAACTGACTAAGGGTGCATATTTAAAAAGTCCTCTTATAATGGCTGAGCAAACTCTGCTTTATTTATCCGACGGAATACTACTCAGCAATAAAAAGAAATGAATTACTGACGCGCAACAACATAGATGAATCTGAAACGCAGTGTGCTGAGGAAAAAGTCCTACGCAAAGGGGGACACACTGTGTGGCTCCAGCTACAGGAGGTTCCGCAGCGGATAGAGCCGGGCTGCAGTGGGGGGAACATTAGGACGGCGGGTGCCCCCAGGGAGGCAGAATGGAGATTGACCAGAGCAGGCACAGAACTCAAAACTCGTTATCTGAACACCAGGCAATGGACACCGAAGAGTTGTGCATTCCATTTCCTGTATGTTTCATATCAAAGAAACCTTAAATACCAAATTTTAGTTAATGATGTACTTCCTGAAATATTTAGAGGACACATATTGCTACCTGCAATTGACTTTGAGATCCCACAACATTACAGTGGATAAAGGGAAGGGTAGAAATATAACAAAGCAAGTTTTATAAAATGTTCATGGTAGGATCTGTGTGGTAGGTTAATGTGTGTTTGAGTAAAACTCTTTAAACTTCAAACTTTGCTAAATATTTAAAATTCTGTATCACCAAATGTTAGGAAAAATCAAATAAAGAAGACAGCTCAGAAAAATGGGCAAAAAAATTAACAGAAATTTCATAAAGCTATTTCTAAATAACCAATAAACATATGGAAAGGTACTCAACTTTATTAATAACTAGGGGGTGCAAAATAAAATCATATGGCATGCAATTATCACCTACCAAAATAGGCAAAATGAAAAAAGATGAAAAATACCAAATGTTCATGAGAATGGAAAAACTGGATCTCTCATATGTTGCTGATAGGAGCGTAAATTGGTGTAAATCCTTTGGAAAACTGTTCTAAAAATATCTACTCAATTTGAACATAGCACAACGTATGATCCAACAATTCCATTTCTAGGTATAGAGCCAACAGAAATACATTCATTATTCATCGTGTTCATCAAAAGACATAATGTATCTTTATAATAAACTGACCAGATAAATTGTGGCACATTCACACAACGTAGTGCAATACAGCATTCTCATGAACACACTATAACTATTGTCAGAATATGGATGGCCCTAAGGAATGTAATGAGTTAAAGAAACCAGACACAAACGAGTGCACTGTAATTGTTCCGTTTATACAGTGTACAAACAAGAAAGCTACTCCACTGACTATGTCCTCTTCTAAGTCAGGATGGTGGAAAACCCTTGGGTGGAAGGAAATGGTAAGTGATGGGAAGGAAACACTTTAAAGATTTCTTAAATTTACTTTTTGGAGCAAGAGAAACATTAGCCGCACCTCCCCCCCCCCCCTCCCAACTGGAGACCTGGCCTGCAACCCAGGCATGTGCCCTGACTGGGAATTGAACCAACAACCTTTTGGTTCACAGGCTGGTGTTCAACCCAGGAAGCCACACCAGCTACAGCAGGGAAACACTTCTAGGATACTGGGTATGTTCTGTTTCTTGAGCTCCTTGCTGGCGTGACATGTCTGTAAAATTTCAGCAGGCTATTCATTCATGGTTTATGTACTTATCCATAGGTGTGAATATTTTAATAAATAGTATTCACCAGCAGAACCTATAGGTAATAAGAGGCTACAAAAAGATTTGACATTTGAGAAACTTGAGAAGGATTTGAGATAATCAGCTTTGCATTAGGAAGATTAATCTTGGCTTTGTAGATGACCAGGAGAGTTGTTCAGGGGCCATCCATAGACGTAATCTAGGCAAGCAACTGTGAAGGTCCGAATTAAATTAGAGCAATAGGAATGGAGAAGAGAAGATGTAGCTGATATTTAAAGAACAAACAGAACTTCTGGCAGGTAACTAAATCCCTTTCAGCCTCTGATTTCTTCACTTGCAAAATATTAACAGTACCTACTTCATTGACGATTATTTTGATAATTTAATAAGTTAAGGGACAAGGGGCTTAGTGATGTTCAGAAGTAAAGTTCTCATTCCATACAACGCTGAGCAAGATATAAAGTATTGAGATTAGAAAGCTTTAAGAGAAATATCTTAATTTGGAAAGGTCCATGGAAGCCTCCTCGTCTAGGGCTGGGTGAGTGCAGGACACAGGGTGGAAGGCCAAGATTAGGAAAGAGAAAGAACCTGTCAGAATCTGGGCGTGAAAGGTCCTAAAACGCCACAGGTGAAGCGTTAGGACTCACTGCCTCTACCGCGCTCCAGCACCGTACTGGGAACTGAGTGCACGCGTAGGCGTTTCCTCTGCGGTTCCCCACCCTCTAAGTGGACAGGTGGGGCAGAAAAAGAGACCAATGGCACACGAGCTTTTCCGTGTTTAACCAATCGTGATTGGCAGGCAGCGTCTCTAGGGCTCTCGCGGCTGTAGCGGGAAGTGTCAGAATTCTCGCGAGGGTGCAGGTCTTGCGGTCCTCGGTCACTAGGTCAGGCTAGTAGAGGTTGTTTATCTGTTTCGGTTGCCTCGGTTGCCTAGAAACCTCCGTCGACTCCCAACTAGGAGCGGAGCTCAAAGGGCCGTGGACGCGGCTTGGGAGATTGACGAGCCTCAGGCTAGAAGCTGCCTTTCTTGGAACTCCGGACCCGCCGTGCCAGAGGCCAGCGCGAGGCGCAGCCCGGACTTTGTGTTCTTTTGGCACCAGAGCTCGCCTTTCCTCCACGTTCACCTGCCTTCTCTGCAGGTGTGGAGATTCGCGATCAAAGCGACTCAGCTGCTACTTGGCAGAAGGAATCGATGGTTGTAAAGTGCGACTTGATTAGGCCCTGCCAGGTAGTAACGCTCACGCTGTGTTGAAGGGTTTGAGACCCTGTGTGAGCATGTGAATTTAAAATAGCGGCTGCAGCTGTGGCTCTCTTTCTAACACACGTTTGAGTGCGTGCAGTATAGTGTGATAGGTAGAGGGATTTAGCTGTCTTATTTAAATGGTCGGCTCTTGTCCCACTCCATTTCTAGCTCGTGCTTTTTCTGCTAATTTAGATCAAGTGGGGGTACGGTCACAGTTTGTTTCTAATACAGACACAGCAACCCTATTCACTGCCCCAAAAGGTAACGCAGATTCTATCAGTAAAAGGACCATGTCAGTATATATTGAATTCTTGGACTTGGCAAACAACACAAAAGAACTTTATACTTAAGGCTAAAATTCTTGAGCCTGAGTATGTTAGCACTGCCAAAAAAGGGGGGGGCGGGGTGGCAAACAGGGATTGGGAAGAGAATATTTAACCCTATAGGTACCAGAATTTTCTTGTACCTTTCATGGAGAATCACAAATGTTGGCAAGGATGCGGGGAAATTAAAACCATTGTGCATTGCTTGTAGGAATGTGAAATAGAGTAGCCACTGCGGTGAATGGTTTGGTGGTTTCTCAAAAACTTAAACGGAGAGTTACCATATGATCCAGCAACTCAGCCTCTTGGTGGTAGACGCCCAAAGGAGTTGACAGGAATTCGGTTGCTTGTACACCAGTGTGCATAGCAACATTATTCTCCATGGTCAAAAGGTGGAAACAACCCAAGTGTCCATCTGGAGATGAATAAATAAAAATGTGGTTGGTATGTACATACAATGGAATTTTATTTGACTTTAAAAAGGAATGAATTATACCTGTGACAGGGTTCAAGTTGAACCTTGAAAACATGTTAATTAAGTGAAATAACCCAGACAACAAAGACAAATACTGTAAGGTTCTACTTATTTGCGGTACTTAGTGCAGTCAGAGCCATAGAAACGGAAAGTGGAATAGAGGTTGCGGAGGACCTGGGAGAGAGAAGGAGGGAGGGCTACTAAAGGGGCGCACAGCTGCTGTTTGTGCTTATGGGGAAAGTCTGGAAATGTGATGGTGGCACATTGTGAATGTGGTTAATGTCACTGAATTGTACGCTTAAAAGTGGTTAAAAGAATAAATTTTATGTTATGTATATTTCACAATAAAAAACAAAAAAATACTCATCAATAAACATAAAGTCACAACCAATCATTGAAAAACCTTGTTTTAATTTTAATTCTAGTATTTGTATTGTTAAGCCATACCTGTGAAAACCCTTTGAAACTTCAACAACTCAATGAAATAATTTATGTTCAAAGTTTACAACATGCTATTTCTCCGTGTGTGTGTTTATTTTAAACTCTGAATGCCCTGGGGAGTATTTTCAGGATGAATATGGGTAACAACATGACGCGATCACTGACTGGCAGTGACCATGGAACGCTGCGGATGCTCGTCGAAACACGAGAAAAGCATACACAGAGACAACCAGGTCCTGTGGGGAAGTAGGAATGGAATGGCCACCCTCTCTAGTGGGGAGGGCCATGGCTACCCTCGGAGAGCGCCCCTAAGGAAGAGCGCCCCCTTCTCCTGCCCGAGCAGGCTTTTTATTGAGTTTGTTTGCATAAGAATTCAGGTAAATCTCATTACTCATTGCCAGGAAGTAAGGATCAAACAATAGGTAACAAGGAAGTCTGAGGGCCTATTTTGAGTCAGGGTCAGATAGCTAAGACCTGTAAAAAACTTTAAGGAACAAACTTACTTCTTCCTTGGGCCCTTATCATTTAATTGAGAGCATTCTAAACAAAGCAGTTTTCACAGGATTTTACATATTCTTTCTTAGGCCTGATCACCTGGGGAACCTGCCCTTTCTAGCACAGGGCTGCACCACTCTCTGTCATTGTTTCAGGCTTAGGTGGGGCAAGGGAAGTAAGGTAGCCAAGAGATTAGGAGATTTTCTCCCAGACAATGAGGACTCAGGGTATGTCAAAGCCGAGGGGCGAGGGTCCATCACCCCCTTTGGCTGTAGCCCCCAAAGTCCTTCCTTGGGGGCCTCCCACGTGATTGTGCCTGTCTTAGATCGTTCCCCCCTTGGGGAATCTTACCCGTCATTGGCTAACTGACCAAGCATTGGGGGCCAGTTATGGATGAAGTAGCAGAAGCAGCACTCCTGCCAGGGAGATAAGCCTGTATCCTTGGTGGTTTACAGCTCCAAGGTCATTCCCTCAGCCTTAGCCTTGGCGAGGGTTACAGCTTCTAATACCAGGCAGGGCGGTTCCCAACAACAATATTTATGTGTCAGAATTCCTGGGGACCCAACTACACATACTGTATGTAACAGATTGGAGGCATCATCGGTATCCACTCTCGTTATGTATTTGGAAATAAACTATTTTGGTATTTTACATTTGAAACTCTATGTCAACATCATTAGAAAAACCATAATTTCAGCCTAGCTCATTCTAAATATACACCCAAGGCAAGGTTGTATTTTTTATTCTTAGGAGTTTTTGCGGGGGGAGGTAAATGCTCCCTACACATAGTTAATGTATTTCAGTATCAATTTTCTACTCATTTGACAAGTGAGAAAACGCTGATTCATTTTCTCCCCTTTGTAGGTGGGAAAATAGAAGGCATTTAGGCTAAGAGGGTGTGGCGCCAAAGCTTCATCAGCTCCTCTAAAGATACTTGCACTCCTCTGTTGAATTTTTGACTCATTTTTCATGTGTGGCTCATGCAGTCGGCGGAGTGGTGGTTACTGGGACACATTATAGATTTCAGCTGGCCACCACCGTGCTTTCAAGGCTGCTGTCTAACTTTGTGAATAGAGGTGAATAGAATTATTCTTTTTGTTTTAATCATGAAAATGAGTGGCAATCATTTTTAGAGCAAAGAATTCAAATTAAACTTTGTGCAAAGTTACATAAATGTGCGGGTGAGACGCTTGAAATGTTAAAAGTCGGTTATGGTGAAGAAGTTGTATCAAGAGCAAGAGGTTTGGGCTGGCCCAAAAGGTTTAAAGAAGGCAGAGATGACATCCAGGGTGATGCTCGAAGTGGCTGTCCGGTCATCCACAGAGCACATGGAAACATGGAGGGGGCGGTTTGCTCAAGGAGCCAGCTAACTAATGCTGAAAACTTAAATTTAGATAAGGAAACAGACTCATTCTGAAGGAAAACTTGTGGTCAATGAGTCTGTGGAGACCAAACCAAAAGAGAGTGGCCCAGGAATCTGCCACTTGGCTGTGCGTAGGCCCAGGGTACAGTCCCACAGTTTTGCGTCTTTGGTTTGAAGAAACTTCAGGTTGAGTCCAAAATGGACTGAGCTTCTTCAAACATGTTTCACTGGCTTTGCAGGTCCATGATTTAAGCGGAGTGTGACCGGCAGTGCAGAGCGTGACGGAACAGAATACGGGGCTGGAAGTGCATTAGGAGGGACCTAGCAAACTGCCATCCCCAAATGAGGAAGTAAAAGTCCTACTCTTTACGTAATCTAAATCCCAATTTTAAACAGTTTTCTATAAAACTACTCAGGTTTGGAATATGGTATGAAGGGTAGACAAATAAGGCTGGGTTTTGTCTTTCATCCGGAGGAGGAGATTCCATAGGCTGCGAGGGGTTTCGACATTTTCCATGTACTACTACGTGTGGTGGTCATATCTTAAGATTCTGTTTTAATAAGCATTCATCGAAAGGAAGGCGTTATCCTGAGACCATAAAGAGCTTCAAGAACATTATGGTCAAGTCAGTTGGTAGCTTTGCTGAAACACTAATACAAAAGCATCAGTAATTCATGTCAAAGTTGATAGGATATGGTGTTCTTATACAGAAGCAATAGATGAAAATGGTTTCACATAAAAGAAATTTTGATAAACCTAGAAAATAATGCAAGGGAGAAAAATTCAGATATCTTTGTCCATTAACATCAGCATTTTTAGTTAAGGAGCTAGTCCAATCATGCATTGTTCCTTCCCATAAGAATAAATTTTGAGTTCAGCAAGTATGAACTTGTCATTCACAAACTTGGATTCTTTGCCCACACAGCCTTCCCAGTCTCCAATGTGCTCCTACCACCATGCAGTATTGGTATTGCTGCAATCTAGAGATACCAAAATTTCCATACATTGGACTCGAGTTAGAGCCCTGTGGCAGTGACCCTGAGGCAACTAGTTCTATTAGTTAAAATGCTTCTTTTCAAAAGCCTCCCAGAAGTTCAAGTTTACATTTTACAAAACATGAGCCAAAACTAATTGAGGTTGATTACGGAAAAATTGTCTCATTTTAACGGTCGGTGTTAGCTCTAGGACACTGCTGGCTAAAGCTGCATGGCCCACACGGCAGAAATTGTGGGAGTTAGAGTAATTTTTTCCTATTGTCATGTTTCCATCATTGAATTTTTACAACTTGAACTTTGGATAGTGTTTTGTACTGTGTATTGAAATTTATTAAAAGTATACCTAAGCAACTGACATTCCAGTAAACTATAAGTTGACTTTTTATAGTTTTGATAGTCTGTGTTTTATTATGAAGTTTTTTCTAATCCTTCATATGTTAGCCCTGTGTTCATGCCTCTCATGCTTTAATCCTAAATGAATTCTAAGTTCATTGCCACACCTTGGTGTTTTGTAAGTGGCTGATGAACAGATAAGATTTACCCCTACTCCCTCACCCATAAGCACTAATAAAACAGTGTGGGAGGCAGTGCGGTGTGGTGAGGTTCCAGCTCCAACCGCATTTGTGGTCTGAAGCTTTCCATCCACACTGGTTACCTGAGGCAGCTGTTACAGATTACCCCAGACTTGGTGGCTTGAACAACAGAAATTTATTTTCTTACACTTTGGGAGGCCAAAAGTCCAAAATCAGTTTCACTGGGTCAATCAAGTATGCAGGGGTGGGCAAAAGTAGGTTTAAAGTTGTTCATGTGGCAATAATGCAGATAAATAATACAATAACTGATAAATGATAATACAAGAATAAAGTCTAGTTCACATACTCATAACTGTACATCTCCTTTTGCCCTCCCTGACTGGTGTGGCTCAGTGGACTGAGCACCGGCCTGCGGATCGAAGAGCCACTGGTTGGGTTCCCGGTCAGGGCACACGCCTGGGTTGCAGGACCTGTGGTCAATGTTTCTTTCCTTTTTCTCACTCCTTTCCCGTCTCTCTAAAATAAATAAATAAATAAAATCTTTAAAAAACAATCTACTTTTCTACTTTTGCTCCCCCCCCACCCCCCAACAAACAAACAGGTGTAGTGCACTTCAGGCAGAGGGAAAGCAAGCGCACAGGCCCCGAGGAGGATGTGTTCAAAGGTGGGGGAAGCAAAGTGAAGCTGCAGAGAAGAGACCTTGCGGGAAGGATGTCGTAAGTTTGTACGCAGGGCTAGGTGTACATTTCAGGCTGTTCTGAAAACGGCAGCTTGCTTTCTAGCTTCTCAGGCCTCTGAATGCTGTGACCTTTACCTAAACCGCGCCCTACCGCCCATATGTTTTCCCAAAGTGGTTACTTTACTGTAACAACTGTCATCCCTTCCTACATTCCCCATACGCCCCGGCCCTGCCGCCAGACACAAGTGCTTCTGTCCTGGATTTCTGGAGCACCCTGTGATGGCTTTGTCATACAAGAATGTTCAGCGGCTGCTTCTTTACTCACCTGACTGTCCTGCCCCTCCATTCCGCAGGCTCTGACCCCGACAGAAGTCCGTCGTGGTTCCCACCGTGTTCCTAGGGTCGAGCTGAGTGCCTGGCATATTACAGGTTCTCAAATGGTTAAGTTAAGCCATAAACCCCCATGACTATAATACAAGGAACACTATCATTTATAATAACACTTAATATCAATCATTGCAATGAGTTGATTGGCATATGGCATTCAAGTGGGTGGCTTCCAGCTACCTGTTCATAAGAGCAGCATCATAAGCGCCTGGGTTCAAATCCCCACGCTTCCATGTGATCTCAGACCAGTTACTTCTTAGCTTCAGTTTACCTGTAAGTTGGTAATCATTAGAGTTACTAAAGTTGAGTTTGTATATAGTACATCTAATTACCTGGTGAGTAGTAAGCACTCAGTGTCATATTCGTTGGTGATATGATAGGATCGCTTTTATGATACTGTATGGTCCTTGTGATACTAGAACAAAATGGCAACACTGGTACTCAGTATTTATGCACTACTAAAATGCTGCTGGCGTTAATGTTCAGTGAATAACGGAGCACCTACTATGGGCCGAGCACTGTTCTCAGTGTTGTGAGCACAGCAGACGGAAACGAGTGCGTGCGGTTGCGTGGATCCACTGATAGCGGCCTCCAGGGCGAAGGTCCCTGCAGCGGCTTCCCACCTGAGCAATAGCGAAGTGAGAGAGGAGAGGAGGGTATCAGCAAGACAAAAAGCCTTTGTGAGGTGAAGTGAAATGCTAAGTAGATAAAGGGATGACAAAATCAAGAGAAAACAGTCCTAAAGCCTCAGCAGGCTACAAACTGCAAGTTCTGGCAGAACAAGGAAAGCGTAAAATACCACGTCAACAGTGGTCCAGTGAAGGTGAAACTGGCCAAGAAAATGGCAGTATTTTCTAGCTACTGCCAAGAAGAAAGATGTAAAACTATGTGTGTTAAAGTCTAAAACTCTAGGCTCCTGCAAATTTCCAAGAATAACCGCTGGCTTCACAAATGTCTCCCTTCCACTGAGTCCTGGTGGTAGCCCTTTGTGCCTCGGGGGGGGGGGGGGGGGGGGGGGGGGGGGGGTTGCTTGGGCTCAGTGAATTGGTGGGGACCCTGAGTCTGCCACAGACCCTCCTCCCTCCCCCACCCCCCAACTTCATCAGTGCAGCTCTGTTCACACTTTGGTTTTCCAAATAATTTTTTTTTTTTGGTAAGAAGGGTGTTGCCCAGTTTGAAGTCCACGAGACTGAAGGATAGCAGGTGAACGTTGTGCGCAGTTTCATAGCCAGGGAGTAAAACATTAGGGGGAAGAACAGGGAACTTATTTTCTTTAAAGGTGCTTCACAGACTTCAGGATTTAGAATTATAAAGATACTAGAACTGCACTGTTCAGTATAACAACTATTAGCCACATGTGGCTGTTTACATTAAAAGTAAAAAAAAAAAATCTATTCAGTTGCATTGGCTACACTTCAAGTGGCTCAATAGCCACGTGTGGCTAAGGGCTGCTGCCCCGGACAACAGATAATAGAACATTTCCATTACCGCAG
Organism: Phyllostomus discolor; assembly: GCF_004126475.2. Taxonomy (NCBI): domain Eukaryota; kingdom Metazoa; phylum Chordata; class Mammalia; order Chiroptera; family Phyllostomidae; genus Phyllostomus; species Phyllostomus discolor. The sequence continues at coordinate 30,971,291 of NC_040903.2, read as the reverse complement.
AAAGTTTTTATTGGCTGTATTGTTCTAGAGATGATAAGGTGCAGCCACCTTGTTTTACAGAAGGAAAACCTGTGGAAATCTAGAGATGGTATAGTAGGCTGAATACTGGCTCCCAAAGATATTAGGTTCTAATCTTAAACCTGTAAATGGTGCCTTGGTTGAAAAAAGGTCTTTGCAGATGTGATTAGGTTAAGGATCTTGAGATGGGAAGATCATTTTAGACAATCTCTTTGGCCTCTAAATTGAATTACAGGTGACTTTAGAAGAAGGAGGCAGAGGAGATTCCATACACAATGTTGGCTTTGAAGACTGGAGTGATGTGACTCCAAGCTGAGGAAAGCTGGTAGCCACCAAAAGCTACAAGACTGGGGGGATAGAGCCCACCTACCCCTTTACCCCCACCTCCTGAGGGAGCGTGCTATTACAAAGAAATACATTCGTTTTCTAGGTTTTGGCTCACTCCATTTTACTTTTAGAATGTAGCACCCCTTCCTTCTTCCCTCCTGCATGGGCGTCTAGCTCCCTTCTGACATTTATCAACCATGAATGAGCGAGGGTGTACTGCACAGACGGAATGGAAGGGGACAGGGCAAGACCGCAGGTGTATTACTAGGATTTTCCTACTCGAGAGGAAAAAAAGTGGATTAAAAGAAAGTCTGAGGGACATACAAGGATTAAGGTGTGTTTATGCAAGACAGTAAAAAAGAAGAGGACCACATCTGCACAGCAGTGGCTGAGTGCTAGAATGTATTGATACATTTTATTTCATTTCTTTTCTCTACCAAAATCATCTTAATCACATCCCCAACTACACCCTATTTAAAGTCCTATCATTTCCTGAAAAAAAAAATGTTTTTTTCAACAGTTTTCCATTGTCCTTAGCATAAAAGACAAACTCTATCAGGGTCTCCTGCACCTACAGGTTCCCAAGCTCCCCTCTTCTCAGCCACTCTGCTCCTACAGCCTTAAGTTCCATCTCCACTTCTGGGTCCTTAAACAGGTCCAGTGCCTTCCAGTTCCATGTCCGGGCTCTACCAAAAGTTTTTGTGCCTGCAGATCTCCAACCCCGCTTGAAAAGACGATCTTAATCAACCAATAATATGTAGGCCATTTGTTCATTTTTCTTCCCGCCCACCCCCACACCTGGTGAGAGGTAGTGTATGTAGTACATAGTGTTCTGAGGGGCTATACCTTCATTGTTTTTCAAATCCCAGATCCACCACTTGCTTCCTGCTCTGTGACCTTGGAAAGTTACTCAGTGTGTCTCAGTTCCCCCACCTACAATGTGGGGATGATAAAAAGTATTTGAGGATTAAATTTGTTAACAGATAGCAAATCCTTGAAACAGTAATAGGACTTCTCAGTTTCGCATATACTCCACTTTTATTTCACTTGTTTGCCACGTTTGAGTGTCACCTAAGGAAAGGCTTACAGCGGCCCACCCCTGACTGAGTACACCCTACTTTTCCACACTGTAAACGAGGGAATAGCAGGAGGAAGGAGCCTGGTCCTCCCAAGTTTAGGAGGAGTCCTGGATTGCACTTGAAAGAGAAGTGGGTCTGGCCTCTCTTTAAGCTTATGGTTTCGCAGGACAGAGTCAAATCACATAATGGATTAATGTAGTGTAGGAAAGGAAATTTCTGGGTCGTGGCCCAGCCCACGGCTAGGGCCTCCGCAGAAGAGTCTCGAGGAAGGCACTTTGGCCTTCCAGAACCAGAACCACGAGGGCCTAAGCTTGGGGAGGCACCAGGGTTCTCCAAGTTCCCAGAACAATGCACAGATCAGCTGGGCTGGTCCTGCCCCCTCGGAAACAGCAAGAAGCCGGGCGGACGGAGGGCCGCGGGGACCAATGGCCCAGCTCGCTCCGCCCCAGAGCCTTCCCGGGGATTGGCTGCCCACCACCGCCCTCTGCCCCGCCCCGGGCCGCGGAACCACAGGCTGTGGTGCTCTCTGATCACGGGCCTCTTAGCCGCCTGGAGCTGAACGGTGAGTGTACCTCTGGCCTCTGGTCCCTGACCCGAAGGGCCTGCGGGCTGTGGTGGGGCTGTACTTGTCCGGCATCCCCTTGAGCTTTGCCCGCCGGGAGCTCCTGTGTTCCCGGCGGCCAGAATGGAGGGGTAGAGCAGCCCTTGGCGACCCGGGGGACGGGCGGCCGTGCCCGTCTCGCGGCCGCACGAGGCACAGACATCGCGCTTGGCCGCTTGCAGGGTTCCCGCGGGCAGGCCCAGCACAGTCACAAGTTTGCGCTTTGCTTCCCCAGGGCGCAGCCGCCGCTAATTTGTAGCAGGATGGGGCTCCGGTCCTATTCCGCCTGCGGGGGGAGAGGGCCTGTCCCAGACGGACCTTGGGCCTGGGAAGTTTGTCCCCAGCGTCTGCGGGGGTGCAGCGGCCTGAGTTCTAAGCGCAGGTAAGTCCCCGGGCACGAAATGAAAGGACGCGGACCCAGAGCACGTGGCAATGGCGGCCGGAGGGCTCCTGGGTGTGGGCTCTGAGCAAAGGCCGAAAGCTGGCTTTCCTGTAATGTAAGGGAAACTGACATGCCGGGGCTCCACTGGGCAGAACAGCCACCTCCAATGGGTTTCGGACTAGGTAAGGAAACTGTAGAGAACCTTTTAAAAAATTCCAGGTCGCCCTTTCCTGTGCCCTTGTAAGGTTGATTCAGTGCCTTAGGAGGCTAACACAGAAGGGTAAAGTAAGTCTCCATAAAACCCAGAGACGAGATGGTAAAACTCTTCTTTGGATCCTGTCTGGAGTCACAGCTAAAACACGAAAATTTCCTTTTGGTTGCAGCATCTTCGTGATATTTGAACACAGTTAATAGCAAAGTGATAAATTTAACCCTTAGATAATACCTTCAGGCATGTTGTTTAAACTATAGGGATACCACATAGTATTTTCAAGTAATAAGGGAATTTGGATACTTCAAATCTTAGAAGATGCAAAAAATCCAGATGATGGAACATGTGTACACGAGGCTTTTTTTTCTGGACATCATTTGAAACAATCTGAGAAGAATATACCTCAGAGGCTTCTTTCTGTTTAGTTATTCAAACCCCCCCCTTTTTTTTTATAGATTGAAACTACAGGTTCAAGCCTTTGACGCTGGAATGCTGTGATGCTGGTATTTTGACTTGACTTTCACGCTACAGCTTACAATGCACGTGTGCCTGTAATGAGAGGTCAGAAATTATTATGTAACTTAAGTAGCAATCATGCGCCCCTACACCTGCACAGGAGTCAGTGCTGTGCACAGTGCTGGTGGGGAAAGAGGGGTGCGGCGGCTGCACTCATTTCATCCTCACATCCCTGAAGTGGATGGAAACTATTCTTATTTTACAGGTGAGGCATCAGGTTAGGTAGTGGCCTGAGACACAATCATGTATGCTTTTGGTGGGGGGAGGGACCCCCAAAATCCCCAGAATCATCTTCTGGAGGGTGTACCCCTTGAAGTACAGGCTTCCCCAGCTAGGTGAGTGTTCTAGGAACCCATCTGTGTCGGTGTGACAGGTGGCGTGGTGAGAGGCTGTGTTCAGCTTCGGTGAACTTTTTTTTGAAGACTGAGCGTGTTTTCCTGGGTGATGGGTGATTTAGGGGTGCACCTGTCCACACTGCTCTGAGCGTTCAGCAGGAAGAGATGTGGTCTCTTCAAAGTCATTTCTCTCTCTGTTGAGGTTTAGTGTCCTGGTGTAACAAATATTTAAACAGATGAGGCCAGTTTGGGGGTTGGGGGGAGACACTAGAGTTATTTAATAATGTAAGTTCTTCACAGTATAATGAACCTAAAGAAGTTTCCAAAATTTGGCACAATGGGAGCATTTATCAGCATTTTGGGGGTTTTAATTTTTTATTATTATTTTTTTTAGTAGCATAATGTAAGAAGGGATTAAAGGATCCAGTGGTGTTAGACTGTTGGGATAGGAAAGTACTGTAGGTAATGGGGAAAGTTTTCATATGGGAAGAAAATGTGACTGCAGCAATATGTGCTGTGAAAGAACAACCTAGTATGTGCTAGAAATTCTTTCTGTTGTCCAGCTCAGTGTCTACAAATATCCCATTTTCCTGAAATCTTAAATAAAGGAATTTAATATTCATCTTGGAGTCATTTTCTTTTGTTAAAGATTAAAGAGGGGAGGGAGGAAGAGGGAGAGACAGACACATCATGATGGGTTGCCTCTCACAAGCCCCCAGGCGGGTGCCTGACTGGGAATCCAACCCAAAACCTTTGGTTCACAGGTGGGCCAGCACTCAATCCACTGAGCCACACCAGCCAGGGTGGAGTCATTCGTAATGCTGAATACATAACATTGTTCTAGCCTCTTTTCCTAAACTTTTTTTTGTATATATATATTCCATGTTCTGTAAAATCCAGCCTTGCTCGTTGGGTAGTTTATTAAACAAATGTGTTCGAGGGAGAAACAGGAAGTGCCTGTATGCACTGGAAGTGGAGGTCGTAATTTCAGGCAGGGCCACCCAGGGAAAAACCAAAATCAAGACCTGAAGGACCTGAGATGCTGTGATTATAGTATTTATAATTATGACTTGTCATTTATTGTTCATGTAGTTTATTCATTGTTTATACCCTATTTTAGTTCAGAAACAACTTGTATTTTACCAGAATATATTACAAGGAGATCTTAAGGACATAGATTTGAGTAAAGGTCTGGGACTAGCACACAAAATACAGTCCATTAGGTTCTGTACGCTCACAAGGTAAAAAACGTTTTGCTCTGAGCTGTTTCACACTTAGTGCAAAAATCAGATATAGAAATTAGGTGCTTGGGAGAAACCATCCTGAGAACTTTACTCCATGGATCTTCATAGAGGGCACTACAACCAAGCACCTCCGTATCAATGACCTAAAAAGAATGTGATCTTAAACTTTAATGTGTGCAACATTTTTGATAACTACACAGAGTATTTCCTAGCCAAGGTGATTTAGTATGCTTAAACAATTTTTTCTCGTCCTAATTATGTGGTGAGAGGATTTTCTGTATGGCTCCATGACATTGAGAAGAAAATGGGGTTCTAATTATGAAGCAGATAGGCCACACTTCACTGTAGAACTGATACATACTAGTGACTGAAAACAGCATATGCATTCCCCTAAGAAAGATCTGGTAATTGGAGTTAATTCCCTGACGAGAGGTTTTGCATTAAGCGTTTTATATATAAAATTATGAGTTTGGTTCTGAAGCCCTCCATAGGAGGTCCACAATAAAATGTTAATTCCAGCACAACACATATCAAAGTAATCATTTATTTTGATGTTGAATTTAAGTATCAATTGAATTTTTTTTATCCTTACCTGAGAACAATATTTTTGGAGAGGAAGGGAGAGAGAAACATCAATTGGCTGCCTTTGTCGGCACCCACACCAGGGATCTGCTGGGAACTGGGGATGTGCATGTCTGGATGGGGGCGGTGAGTGCCCGTGCCTGCTCCCAGACCCAGACCAGCAGCCTTTTGGTTACAGGAGGATGGCTCCACCCACTGAGCCACACCAGCCAGGGATCAACTGAATAGTTAATTTCATCCTACTTCAGGTGGCTTTGAGGAAGGAATGTGAAGTTTTCCTCTTAAAAAACAACAGGAACTTGGAGCCCAGTGCCTTTCTACTCTGTCCATTAATTTTTCCAAGTTAATGCAAGTATTCTAAATTCTCTCTCTGACCTTTTCCTGCTGACAGATACAACAAAGGAAGGACCTGCCTCTAAGTGTTAGGCCCTTCAGTCTCACCCTAACACTTCAGATGTAATAGAAATGTTGCAATCAAATTAAAATAGGAAACCCCAAGTTTCTGTATTTTTAAAACGAAAATTACAAAACATGCATAAAGATAGAATTCAGTAAGTCCTGTCTCTTTCGAGTCAACATCAACTGAAAACATTTGAATGCTTGTTCCATCTAGCTGTCTTTTTTTGTCAAAGTATAATATTTTAAAGAAAATGCAACAAAACATTTTACCGTTAAATGTTTCATCATTCACCTGAATAGAAAAGCCTACCATACCTGGCAACAATGCCAGGAGGGTTGCTAAGAAAATAAAATAATTTCAAATCCATACTCAGCTTCCCCCATTGTCTAAAATGCCTATTTTACAGTCTGTTTGAATCCAGATTCAAACAAGGTTTTCCTCATTGTATTTAGTTATGCCTCCTGAGGTTTTTTTTAAGCCTCTTTCAATCCAGAAAATGGTGCCCTCCTTTTTCATTTAGCACCTTAATTTCCTTAACAGTTTCTGAGATACAGTTCAGACACTATAAAACTGACCCCTTTAAAGCGCACACGTCAGTGGTTTTCGGTATATTTACAGAGTAGCAATTATCACCATTATCTAATTCCAGAACATTCCATCACTCAAAAGAGAAACCGACCCATTAACGGTCACCTCCCATTCCCTTCCCTCACCTCTAGCAACCACTAATCCCCTTTATCTCTGGATTTGCCTATTCTGGACATTTCGTATAAGTGGAATTACACAACATGTGTTTTTGTGGGGGGTGGGGGGCGTTGCCTGGCTTTTTAAACAGCATAATATTTTTTGATGCCCAACAGACGAGTAGCACTATGCAGTGCTGGGCTGCCATGTCTTTTCATGACTGAATGGTGTTTCATTGGTTGGATGTACTGAGTTTTGTCCATCCGTTTATCAGTTGGTGGCTATGCCTTTGATTTTTTAAAGAAACTGTGTTTGTTGTCCTATAGAGAATTACACATACTGGCTGGCTGTTTACTGATGCTATTTGTTTATCATCTACTTTTTAAAAAAGATTTTATTTTTAGAGAGAAGGTAAGGGAGGGAGAAAAAGGGAGAGGAACATCGATGGTAGAGAGAAACATCCATTGGTTGCTTCTTGTACTCACCGCCACCGGGGACTGAACCCACAACCCAGGCACATCCCCTGACCAGGAATTGACCTGCAGCTTTTTTGCAAATGATGTCCAACCAAGTGAGCCACACCAGCCAGGGGGATCCTCTGGTTTTTCTCCTAGACTTAAGAGAAACCCCACGTTATTGAGAACTCAGCTGTCAAACTGCAGTGTGGAAGAAGCACCTGACACGCTTGCTAACAGTGCAGAATTTTAGACTCCATCACTGGAGAGTCTGATTTAGTTAACTTGAGAGGGGGCCCAGAAATCTGTATTCTCAACACACCAGTTAATCCTGATGCTGGTATTTCCAGGACACATTTTGAGAAACCTTGTTTTTAAACCTGGATTTTAATGGCTCTTAACATTTCATAGGAAAGTGGTAAAAGCAGCTGGTAGGTCATTGCCTAAGACTTTTTAAAAATAAAGTTGGAAACGGTACTTACAGAATTCCTAAAAGGGATCTAAGCTAATATTGTGACCTTTGTCTTCCAGACTGGAGCTAGACATCTGAAGGAATGATGGCCGAGGGAATTGAGGGGCGGGTGTCACTTAGTCACCCTGGAGTGAGTGAAGTAGCCAAATTTAGCTTGAAAGGCAGTGAAGCCACATAGTCTAGAAAAATTCAATCACTGCACAGATCTATGTAGTATTGACTCGAAATTTACAAATGCACTCACTTCATTAGACTATTTTTGGGTTCAGGAAATTTGAATTCTTAATCTGAAGCCATTTTCTTTCAGGTGACCAAGAAAAAAGTTGTCAATATTCTAAGAGCAATCATTTTATTCTAGAAATACGCTACAACAAAGTGCAACCATTTAAATTTTTTAAAAATGTTTTAATCCTCACCTGAGGATCTGTTTATTGATTTTAGAGAGAGGTACAGGGTGGGAGGCAGAGAGAGAGAGAAACATCGATCAGTTGCCTCCTGTACACGCCCCAACTAGGGATTGAACCCACGACCTCTGGGTGTGGGGATGATGCTTCAACCCACTGAACCACCTGGCCAAGGCAGTACAACCATTTTTGCTTCAACACTTTCATTATATTTTCCATTATCTAAATAGACTATTTTACAACACGAGAAACTCCCGAGTGGAAAAAGAGTTGTTTTCCCTTAATTTAATGACAACAGTTTTCTTTCACTTAATAGATGAGTGATGCTTTTAAGGATCTTTTAATGGTGTCAGAGCAGCCAGAGCAGCAAATGCAGTTCCATTTACTCTGCGTGCCTCATTACGCCATCACAGGAGAGGGTAATGTGGTCGGAGAGAGAAACCACCCGTGCCTTTTTGGGTTTTGAGGGAAAAAATGGATTTTAGTATATGAAAACAGTTTTGACATTCAAATGCCTTTCCAAAGGGTTCATTAGGGGAGTTACCCGTGGAAGGGAATCTTTAACTCCCGAGCAATAATAAACTCCACGTGGTAACATTCCAAGCACACCCCCAAACACAGACGACCATTGGGAAGTGCCAGGTGCCCGGCACTGGGCTCCCGCAGTTAGCAGCCGTGCACCCTGCTCGCTCGCTCATCTGGCCCCTTGCCCTCACTTCTGCTCGTTCCTTTCCAGGGGCATTTCAGACACTGTGTCACTTTGCCTGCAAACATTTTTAGTTTGCGTTTTTAATTGATAGCATTTTAGAACATCACTGCATGCTATTATCACACCCAACTATATTTTTTAATTGTCATGTAATACTGGGCCATATTTAGAGTTTCCCCGTTGTCTCAAAGCTGCCCCTGGACAGTTCATTTCCTCTCATCAGAATCCAGACAAGGTCCACCCACAGCATTTGGTTGTATCTTTAAGGGTCTTTTATTTTGTAATAATTCTTCTCTTTTATCTGAATGCTGATTTGTTGTGGAAACTCGGGGATTTGTCCTGTGAAATGACCAGCATTTGGGATTTGCCCTTTTTGCCTTCCCTTCGTGTATTTAACGTGTTTCATTATCTCCTAGAAGCTGGTTCGACAAGATTCAGGTTGAATCCGGGGGAGAAGGAAACCTCACACCTCCCCGCGCATCCTCCCACCACAAGGCGCACCATGGCACAGGGGCCCTGTCGTTCTAGGCTCCGTTGTTGGTTCCGGAGGTGTCAGTGTGATGCCTCCGTGTTAAAGTTCACCACCACCCTTCGCTGAGTGTCTGTGGCTCCCACTTATGTTCATTCCTTACACTTTTTATTCCATCAGTAGCTGTAAAATAGTAATTAAATTAAAAATCACTTCTTCTGCATTATTAGCTGGACTTCTATAAGGGAGGACTTTTCCTCATAGACTGTTTGGATGCTCCATGAAAGGGTATTCAGGGAAGGGAGGATAAAGTCTTCCTTTCCTTTCCTCATCAAATTTCAGAGTAACATAACCTCCAATAATGATGGGGAAGTTTTGTATTATTAAGAAGTCAGGATTTTTATGTTTTACATTTCATCAGATGTATATTTTTTTAATTGATCCTGGAGATGGAATCTCTAAATGTTGGCATTAGTCTTCTGAGGTCGTGTTTCTCAAAGTATGACCACAAACCATGTATGTGAGGCCTGTCTGGAAAAAGTCCAGCCGCTGTTAATATAATGAGAATGGTTTGTGCAGTGTTGATGTAATCTGGCAGTCAAGGAGAGTGGACTGGAATGTGCATGTGTGAACACTGATGACTTTTACTAGTGTGTGGGAGTGGTGGATGCCATTGTGTGAGCATGTGTACTGTGTGGACATCACATTCAAAATGACTGAGCTAGTAGAGCAACAGAATTGCATCATTTGATGTGAAGCTTGAACATTCCTCCCTGGAAACGATTCAGATGATTTAGAAGGTCACAGCTGTGGGCAACTGGTGCTTGGCAGCTTCATCATGACCGTGCGCCTGCTCATGCGTCATATCTCATGCAGAGTTTTTGGTGAAACATCAAATCATCCAGGTGACTCAGCCCCCTTACAGCCCCGATTTGGCACCCTGTGACTTACAGCTTTTCCCAAAACTGAAGTTACCTTTGAAAGAAAAGAGATTTCAGACCATCAGTGAGATTCAGGAAAACACAACAGGGCAGCTGATGGTGATTGGGAGAACTGTGTGAGGTCCCAAGGTGCCTACTTAAAAGGGGACTGAGGCATCATTGTCCCAAGTACAATGTTTCTTGTATCTTCAATAGGTCTGTATTGTTCCTATTACATGGCTGGATACCTTCTGGACAGGCCTCATATATATCTCAGAAGCCCCCTGGGACATTGGTTAATATGTAAATTTATCCTCCCTACCAGGACCTCCTGAGTCAGTGTTTGGGAGTGAGCCCTGGAATCTGCATTTCTAACAAACTCCAGTAGGGATTTCTAAAATCGCTACGTGATGAATATTCTTGTGGGACAACCACATCAGAGCTTGGGGACAAAGCACCAAGTGCATACACACCTGAGCTGTTACTCCAAAAAAATGTCACTAGATTAACCACTGATAATTCAAGAAGGGTAGCTCAATCAGCTCCACCCCAGGGAGGGTCTGGGTGGAGGGACCTATGCAATGCTGGGTCCCTTGCAGTGCAGCATCTTGGTTGAGACAATCTAGATTCCAACTGTTGTTGTTAGAACCCTGGGAAAGTCCTACAACAGTGAATTCTGCACCACAAGGTTCTACATGACATTGAACTGACCTCTCTTGAAGATTCCCATGGACCAGTATTGTTTACATTCATAGCCTCAGATCCTGCACCATTGTTGTCTACTGGGCCCCAGAGGTTCCCACTGCAGGACTGTCATTTCAGGTAATGCAGTTCCACATCCATTAAGACACAGAGTACCATTTGTATTTGAAGTATCAATTAGCGTGGTTATATGTTCTATTTCTAAACTGCTCATCTCCTTTAGGTGATGAGCTCAAATCCTCTAATGCTTGACATTTTGAGCAAAACATTTGTTTAGTTGGTTTTCCATAAAAGTGATGATCCATTTTTGTAATTTCATTTGCCTTTATTGAATTTTAAATACTATTGTTGAATACACTGACTCACAGGAAAAAAAATACATTGAATGCGTGCTTAAAAGAAGAGCCGAAATTGCAGATGTTGCCAGTTGGATTTTTTGCAGATTAGGAAAAGCTAAACTACATCTCTCAGCATTTTTCTGCCTATGTGCTTGGGAAGAGAGAGTAGGAACCAGGTTCCTGGGGCATGATGGAAGGCCCAGGTCACTCGGGGTGGGTGCGGCCACATGGTATTCCAGTGAAGTTCTGCGTTATGCCATATCTAGCCCGGAGGAAGGGCATGGCAGAGGAAAGGGCAGGGCGGGGCAATCCAGCAGGGCTCTTCCAGGCACAGAATGATACGCAGCATCTTTGGAGGCTCTTCAAGCTGCTGGCAACATTCTGGCATTGTTACCTCCAGGCAGAACCCTACCTAGCTTTTGTGTCTATCTGCTTAGGGGTCATAAAGGAGTGAAGAGGCCTGGCTAGGAGACTGCTGAGTGAGGAAGACGTGTCCCCAGCTGAAGGAGGCCACCTCCACTTAGCCTATGGCCTTTACCAGGACTGTGGACCCTGAATAGCTGGAGCTTTTCAAGTTTTAAGAGGCACTAATAATCTTGAGTTTTTATGTGAGCTCTCTAGTTAGAAAATATTGACATTAATTCAAATGGATGTTAAGTATAGGCATGGTTAAACTAAATGTCTGTGGACCACTGTTTTGGAGCTTTTGATTTAGGGGATATGGTACTTTAAATTAATACCACAATAAAGTACAAGGGAACTTACATTTTCCAGAGCACAATGAGTAGAAGTTAGAGTCTAATGCTGATGCTGTTAGCAGAGACTCAAACCATAAACCTTAGAGGGATAAATTAGCTATATTCTGGCCAGTAGCCAGAAGTTAGACGCTCGCAGTTGTGTGCCATTTGTCACCTAGAAGCTCGGGATGAATGCATACGGATCAGTGCAGAGCCATAACTCAAAGTCCAGGCTCATTGACTGTGGGCCAGTGGTGACATCTTCCTCCAAGGAAGCTGTCACATCACAGAGCTAGCCGCCCCCTCCCCCTGCCCCCGCTGCGTCCTCAGAGGAAAATGAAGCTGAGCATTTACATGGATTGCCTTATGAAACTCTAAGCCTTGACTTGCTGGAAAGAAGGTAGTGAGAATTTAGACTGTTTTTGTTGTCCCGAAGAGCAATAGCCAGATCGCATGTCCTATTAGGACTGGGTTTCAGTGTCAGGTTGTCTTCCAGTGAGAGAGAGAGCATGGCTGTATAATCACAACACACGGACATAGTGGTACTTCATGGTGAACTAAAATTAACTTAACAAAATTAATCCGAACTTGGGGAAACTAGATCGAGTTTAAAGAGAAAGTTTAGACTTAAGGAAGTACGTTGAATAAGATTCTGTGTCCTATAAAAGGCTGCATTTGCATGGACTGGAGCCCCAGCTCCGCCTCCCGTCTGTCCGTTTTGTCTGACTCTGGCTGCAGCCAGTGTGGGCTTTCGTCGTGACCCCCTGGCTCCGGGCTGGTTGGGTTAGATGAGTCAGTTGTGATATTCCATTATTCTACGGCTTACACTCCATTTTTAATGGAGTGCGGTGTGCCTAACATGGAGACACCTACAGTATCGTTTCGAAGATTCCTATTTTTTTGTTTTTTGAATATGTTCTATTGATTCTGCTATTACAGTTGTCCCATTTTTTCTCCCCTTTATTCCCCTCCACCTGTAACCCCTCCCACCAGCATTCCATACCCCCCTTAGTGCATGGCCGTGAGCCATGTAAGTTCTTCGGCTTCTCCATCTCCCATACTGTTCTTAACCCAGATTCCTATTGAACCAGAATTTCTATCTGTAACACCACAAACCGTCTGTAATCATTTGCTTCAATTAGCACCCTTGAAACTTGGAAGCCCTTCACCTAGTTCACGTGGATCCTGGAAGGCCTACCAAGTGAGTACGGCATCCCGAGTTGGTCAGCTCCTCACAGCCTGCCTCCGTCTGGCCACTGGTGACAGTGACGACGGCCGGCACTGGGGCAGCGCTCCACGAGGTCCACAGCACCACAGTGACCACTAGGAGGAGGATGCTCGTGTGGCCTTGTCACCGTCACCCTCAATCTGGCCATCTGCCCCTATTTTCTGCGAAGAAATGGAGGAGTGAAACCCTAATCCCTGACTGGGGACAAAGCTGGACGGCAAGAGTGTTGAGTCCTGCCCTTTCTTGTTTGCAGGGGACCACCTGGTTGCAGCTGTCTAGAACGGCAGGACCGAGGAGGAGAAATATGGGTGCTTTCGCCTGAGGGAAGTCCCCCTCCAGGGGCCAGTCCCGATTCATTGCCCTCCCAGCAGGCCGAGTGGTGGCACTGAGGTTGTTAAGGCGACGGGAGTAATCACACCTGTGCTGGGAGCACACCGGGGTATTACCTGAGAAGAAGACAATTCTTCCCTCATTGTAGATAGTGTTTGTGGACACAGAAGGAGTCTCTGTGCCCCCAAAGAAAACCTGTTCTAAATCTGATCCGGCTGTTAGAATAACTGTACCCCAGAGAGTCTACACTTAGAGCTCGTCCAAGACACACTCCTATTCCACGAAGAATAATGTTCTGTTATAATGCTGATGAGATGCCTTAGGAACTTAACTCTTGTTTATATCGGTTAGCCTGTGTTAAAACTGGCTTCCTTACACCTTTTCTCGCTTCACATCACAGAACAGATTGATGACGTTAGTGAGAACTTACCGCATTTATTTAGTGCCTACTTATACGCCTGACTATTCTGAGGGACATGGCGGAAAGCAAAGTAGTCAAAGCCCCTCAGGGGTGCGGGAGCTTCTCTCCCTGGCTACGGTGAAGATGGAGGGCGTCTCATGTTAATTTCTTCAACGTACTGGGTGGGATTCCTCTTCCCCAAAGCTCTGGGGCCCCTGGCTTCCCCCTCCCCTTCTAATAAGGGAACTCCATCAAACCTCACTTCCAGGTTAACCAGCATCTCACCTTGCATGGCAGACACATTCAGGGTCTTTCCACACTGATGACCATAGTAGGAGGGTCAGGTAAAATGATCAGACCCTTCCACCGATGGCCTCGTCTCCCTTCAGCTGCTGTCTGACATCTCCTTATTCTACAACCAAGTCTCTCTAGAAAATCTCACTCAAGGGAAGCTCATTTGCTTCAACTTTCTTACCACACACCAACCTTCTAAGCCCCACCTTCCCTGTACCGTCTGCTCCAGCTCCGTGTGATTTGGACCTGAACTGGAGGAAGAGAAAGGAAAGCAGGATGGGGAGAGAGATGGTTCTGAACAGGTACAACAGTGTTTCCGGTACAATGACTACTTGCTAAAAATCTGAGAGCCTCCGGCGTGTGCGTCTAGCATTGTGCCAGGCATTTTGGGATTCTAACGAAATGTTAAGGTGACCTTTGATAAACACTTATCACGGAAGATGGACCTGAGAGATCTCCCTCTGGAAGTGAGGACTGACCCCAGTTTTGAGGGCCGAGGGGACTTGAAATAGAATGATTGGCTGAGAGTGAGCGGCGTCGTGAGACTGCAGGCTCGGGAGCATGATGCAGGAGTAAGGTGCTCGCCTGATTTAAGACCTTGAAGGGTGGGGAACAGCCTGGAAGGGGTGGGGCAGAGCCAAACGAGGGAGGCCGTGGGAAACCCAGCAGAGTGGTGCCTGCGGGCAGCACTTTTGAGCTCTTTCATTGTTTACTGCTTGCTCTCTCTTCCCCTTCAAAGCCGACATCTTTAGTCTGTCTGCTCACCTCCCTTACACTTGACAACCTATTCCAATATGTGTTCTTGTTTTTAAATTTTTAAAATTGATTTTTGAGAGAGGGAGGGAAGGAGGAAGGGAGAGAGCAACCAATTTGTTATTCCCCTTATTTATGCATTCATTGTTTTCTTATATGTGCCCTGACCGGGGATGGAACACACAACCTTGGCATATTGGGACATCGCTCTAAGCAACTGAGCTACCTGGCCAGGGCTCCAATATGTATTCTATCCTAACCATTCCATGCAGGCTGCCCTTGATAAATTCAAAGGACTCTTGAGTTAACAGGCTCTGGTGAGATAATACATGAATTGAGAGCAATTAAACTCTGAGTCTCAGTTTTCTCTTCTCTAAAATGGGCATTATAATACCATTGCCTTCCTCATAGGGTTGTCAGAGTATTAAATGCATTTGAAAACCTTGCTCAAGAACTGAATGTTGCTGCTGTTAGTATTTCTCTTCCTTGATCTCTTAGGTGTATTTGGTACATTGACTATTCCCTCCACCTTGAGATACTCCTTGGTTTTGGTGATGCTGCGTGTTTCTTTCCTTCTACACTTGAGAAGCTCTGCCTCAGTTTTCTCCGGCTGCTCACCCTCCACCTGATCCTGGCACGGTGGCATTCTTCTCGACCATCCCCTTGTCGGTTCTCACTCTGCACACTTTCCCTCAGCAATTTCATCCACAACTGCAGGTCCTTGTTATCTCCAATATTTTACTTTCTCTTAGATTTATCGCCAGTCCAGACATTTCTTTCCAGCCCGACTTGTGCTTGACGTTAGAATTCAGGTGGTTCACAGTCATCTCAACCTCAACACCTCGGAAAACACTCACTTCTTTCCGACCACCTGCACTGAACCTTCCCCTGCAGCACCCCTGATGTAAACATGACGACATTCTGTTTCATTCCAGTCAGGGTCTTGGGACTCATTTTTGACTCACTCCTGTCCCTCATCCCAGTCAGCCACCAGATTCAGCTGAGTACCTCCAAAAAGAGTCTTCAATCTGTCCTCTTCTTCTGCCCACTTCTTTTCCTTCTCCCCCTACATGTCCCCCATGCCCCGCCCTGCCCCACCCCACTTCATTGCTGCTCCTTACCTAAAACCTGGGCTGCTGACAACTCTGGGTTTTCTCAGCACACGTTGCTAACTGGCCTCACCTGGAGGCTTTTGCTCCCCCTTGGACTTTCTCTCCCCATGTGGCAGCCAGGCAGAGTAATCTCTTCTTTCAGTTAATCAACATGGATGGACAAATAAAATCTAATTATGTTACAATCTAGCTTAAAAATCCTTCAATGGCATTTCAACTGGTGCTTGAAATAAGCCAAATGTTCCCAAGGCTTAGGGAATCTTAACCACCCATAAATACACTCCTGATTGTAGATGTTTCCCTGCTATAGGAGCTCTTAATTTGATGCTCACTCCCAAGTTAGCTTATCCTTATTTTTTACTAATTGCATGTGATGAGGAGCAAAGAAAGCCATAAACAGTGCCAATGAGCACCGCCAGTGAAACCAAGCCGAGAGAGGGCTCTGCCCACCTTCTTTTATCTTCAGGTCACCAGCGCCTCCCACAGCGTCTGGCACGGTCCGTCTGTAATAAGTACTTGTTCGATGCGCGAGGAAAAAGGAAAGAGGCTGTCATAAAATTCCTTGCAGAACTGAAATACAACCCACAGAAGCCAGTTCGGTTTCAAACTCAAGTCTACAGCCAGTAAAATATTTTCCCCTCTGGCAATCAAATGTTTACTAACATTTGCATATCAAATATGCTTGCAATAACTTACTTGGCAATGAGGAGAAAGGGGAGGGCTGAATGTGCCAGGCACCGTGTCTAAGACCACGTGAGGTTTTTAAAAATTCTCTAGACAAGGTTCCTTTCCTCTAGGAGTTTCCAGGCCACTTGGAGAGAGGCAATTGTCCGGATAGTTAATGTTTGGTGTGTTGGCTCCTCCTGTGGACCAGGCAGTGTCTTTCTTTAGGTGTTGAATGAGTAAAACCAGGCCTGTCTTTTCATGTCTGATGAGGGTTGAGAAATAACAGCAATCAACAAATCACATGCGCAATAATAAGAGCAGCTATCACTTATAGTGGGTAGTATGTGCCAGGCATGTTCTTAGTGCTTCACATATAATAATGCAATCACATTCTCTGGGGGTACTCTTACTATCTTCATTTTGTAGACAGATAAACTGTGGCATAGAGAGGTTAAAAATCTCACTTCAGGTCATACAGCTAGTACAGGTGGTCTGGTCCCTGGGTTCATTTTTTAACCACCCACCGTACTGCCTCTATGCTGGGTGCTACATGGCATAAACATATGTGTCTTTATAAATAGAAGGTCCACAAAGGGAAGATGAATGGTGCTATAAGAACATACAACAAGGGCATCACAAGGCTGATTGGTGTTAACTAAGCAAAGTGGGGAAGCAGGCGGGGGACGCACAGGAAACTGGTAACAAGAGAGGGGAGAGTGTACAACCACTTAGATGGGGAGTTCATTGGTGGGGAGCAGATCTGGAGGGGGAAGAACCCCTCCAAAAAAAGATTGGTTTAGTGAGCAGAGAGGAAAAGGAAACATGAATTCGGAATGAACCTGATGAATTTTAGGGGACAGGGACACTAGTTATTAGGATTCTTTCAGTGGTGAGTAGCAGACACTCAGTTTGAATTGGCCAAAGAAAGATTTTACTGACTTGAGTTGCTAAGAGTCCAGGATATAGATCTGGCAACAAGTGGGTAAATGATGTTGTTATGGTTTCTCTTCCACTCCTCAGTTTCACCTTTCCATGTTGGCTTCATGCTTGGGCAGTGGAAAGATGGCAGGAGTATCCGTACAAAAAAAAAACAAAAACAGGGCTGACTCTCATTGGCTCAGCTCATTATTACATCTTCCTTGCTGAACCAATCACTGTGGCTGAGCTATGATGCACTCTCATGGACCTTACTCTCAAGTTGGAGGGGAGGAGTGTCAGACACACCTGAACTTTAGGTTCTGAGAATGGGAGAGGGGAAGTTCCCCAAAGTTCAGTCTGGGAGCTGTGCAGGCAAAAACAGAGGATGCCACCACAGTGGTTGGCCGGAGCAGTGTGTTCTTCACACTGTACGTGCAAAATCTCATGTAGTAGGTCTGAAATGGGAACTGAGAGTCTGCACTTCTGACAGGCTCCCAGGTGAGGCCAGTGCTGCTGGTTCATGGACCACACTTTGGGTAGCAAGGGGCACACCACCTGGAGTGACTGTCGCCTTCAAATTCATGTAGGCTATTAAGTGCTAGCCTATATCCCGTATTTCCATTTGCTCACTTATCCCAGTTCTAACTGTATATTTTCATACCAGCTAGTTCCTACACATGAAACACTTTTCTTCAAAGTTTTCTTATTAGCTTGTCAACATCTTCATGATTTTCACTTATCACTTGCATATAATAGTTCCTTACTGAGTAAAGCTGAAGTTATGATTATTCTTCAGCTGGTATCTTTTCCAATTTACACCTGTTAATACCAACCTGGTAGTAGTGTGAAAATGTACTTAATTATTCATGAGCTTGACAAGATCTGCTGTGTTCAATTGATTTGCCGTGTATGTAATTCACAGTCTGAGTTTCAATCTGGATGTTTGTCTACATTCAACACTTCAGTTTCAGTCTAGACTCTGCTAAAGGGCATGTAAAATATCCGTTTAACTTGCTGATAATAGCACTCAGTAATCAGATGATGTTCAATTTTCATTATGTCAGTGGTGTTTGAGTCCTGTGCACTTTGCAATCCGTAGTGCCAATGCTGGCAGAAATACCGACCTCTATTATGGTATCAAATGCCCATATCATTTAAGGTACTGGATTAATGCCTTTATGGTGGGATGTCTACGAAATTAATCCAGAGGCCTGAATTTTAGCGTGGAGGTTGCTCTTGAACTTGTTTTGTGGCTTTTCTCAAGCCTTTACAGCTTTCTAGACCTCAGTCACCCAACTGGCCATAGTTGGGGGTGCTATGCCATCTTTCTCACCTCTCCCAAGGTGTGCAGCCAGGTTAGCAGACCAACTTCATTTATGACATTTGGGTAACATGATCGAGGTGGGATATTTGATCCTCTAAGCTTTATTTTACTGATCTGCAAAAGGTGAGGGGAAGAGCTTCTATTATTACCTGATAGCTGTGGTCTTTGAAAATGATGAAAGAATATCATAACTGATAATGGTTAAGAATCGGAGTTAGGGACCACCACCATAAAGATCTCTTTAGAAATGAGATGTAGGCAGAGTGACTTAACATGACATAGGAATAGATCTACTCCTAAAATCCACTGAAATATACACAGCCAATATGGCCCCACAAAACTTTGGTCCACAGTTATCTTTTATTCCACCCAGGTTCTTGGGATATCAGCAATCAACGGTTTTCAAATCTTAGTTTACAACACCAAGTAGATAATGGAGAATAGGAAGTGTGTTATTTTCCCTAGGTTAGATAAAAGCTACCTCCAATGCCATTAATTTCTCTTCTAATTCAATTGTCATTAAATATATTGGTTTAAGAATTACCAAGCGTTTCACTTCTACAACTTTTTCTGTTGAAAGCATCAAGTGGTTACTTTGTATGCATCATTTTTTCACACATTTATTAATGGGCTCCTCCACTTCGCTTGAACATTTGTGCTAAATGATGTAGATTTGCTCTTTGAGCCAGAAGCCACGACCTTCCCTGCAGGAAGTATGTCTAAGCTTGTTCAGCACCAATCTCAAAACCTAAAGAGACTGGGTGCCCGAGAGAGAGGTATGCTTTTCCCTCAGATACGTTCAAGTTTGGTTCTTTCTGGATTCAAATTGCTTCTCAGACCCACTCCTTGCCGAGAACCGAGACTTGTCCTTTTTACCTGCTAATGTCACAAACTGCCTGAGCGCGTCGCTCCGGCCTCCGCCCAGACCTAGATTCCTCTCCCCGAACGGCGCCCTGTACCAGGCAGCCGGCCCACTGCTGGCGAGGGCTTTCCGACACTCCCATGTCCTGACCCCATTTACTTCTTGGGTGCCCGCCGGTGCTGTCTGGCTGCAACCCCGGGGAGAAAATAAAAGTTGGCCTTAGTCACCCCTACCCTTCTTCGTTCTCTACTCGCCAAGATATAAAGGCCTAGGGCTGCTGGGGGACGGGAGGCAGGAAAGAAAAAGTGAAGACAGAAAGCGGCCCCTTATCCTGGCCGGCCCTCTCCCCGGCGTCTGTGCCGGGGGCCCGGGAGCCGGCCACGCTGCCCGCTGGCTGCCCGAGGCGCGGCCCTTCCGCCGGGCGGAGCCCCACGCCCGCCGCTGTCCCTGGTTCCCCCGGGGCCCCACGGGCCCCCGAGGAGGCCGCCGCGGTCGCCTCGGGGTCGGCCGGGGGAATCCGGCGGCGCGGTCGCCGCAGCCGCGCGGGCGAGGGCCTCGCCCCGCATTTCGGCCCAAATGTAGTGAAGCAGGAAATGGAAAGAAAAAGGCTGAGCACGCTGGCCCGGGCGCGCGGGCGACGGCGAGGAGGAGCCGCGGGGCCGGAGCCGAGGCCCGGCGCACGGCGGGGGCGCGGGGCGCAGGCAGCACGCGGCGCGCTCGGGCCGCCCTTCCTCTCCGCGCCGCCGGCCGCGGCCCGGGCTCCGCGGCTCCGCCAATCCCCGCCCTCCGCTCTCCCTCCCGCTCTCCCCGCCCTCCCCGCCTCCGCCTCCTCCCTCCCGGCCTCCAATCTCCCAGCCAAACTGAAAGCCGGACCCCAGGCCGCCTCCCGCCGCCTCCCCGCCGCCGCCCGGCCTCCCTGCGAGCGCTCCACCATGGACAGTCCTGTTTTCACCTTATAAAGATGGCGGTGCGGGATCGCTGCAACCTTTAGACTAATGACTGTCCGAAATATCGCCTCCATCTGTAATATGGTGAGTGGCCACCGCGGCCGCCTCGGGGGTCGCGCCCGAGGCGCGGTGAGGCAAAGAAAGGGAAACCCGAGCCGCACCGACGCCGGGCTGCAGGGTGGGGGCGGGGGCGACGGGCGAGGGACGAGGGGCGACGGGGTCCGCGGGGCGCAGCCAGAAGTTCCCGGCCGCAGGCTGGCGGGCCGGCCGCAGCCCCTAGAGCCCCTGGGGGAGGGGCCCCGAACCCTCCGCCCCGCTCTCTGCCCCGGGACCTGGGAGCCCGCCCGCCAGTCCCCCGCCCGCGCCGCGTGCCACCGCCCTCAGGTTGCAGTGCAAGCGTCCTGGGGAGGCCGAACCTGGACGTCCCGGGGGAGGGGGGTTAAGGGAGAAGCTGGAAATGGGGGGCGCCCATACTGTCCTTGCGGTAGAAGAAGCCCTGCGGGTCTCCCTGACCTCCCTCATCTCATTTTGAGTTCGCTCCTTAAACTGTATGTAAAATGCACTTTGCAAAGGCAATCGGTGTATCTGGAGACATATGAAATGTCATAAAGCTGTAAAAAAGTGCAAAATCGTGCTTGGAGAAGTAAACTTCACCTGGTTTGAGAAAGCACAGTAATTTGTTTTAGTTGCCTCAGTTTCCCCAGCTGTGAAGGAAGGACAAGGTTACGTGCAGTAACAGTTGAAGGCCCATGGGTGGTAGAGCTGGCCGTGGGAGTGGAGGAGGTCTCAGGGTTATTCTGTCTGATGCACTGTAGACCCAGTGCTGGGGTCTCAGGGTTATTCCACGCCCACAGCAGGCTGGTGGGCGTGGACACAGTGAGGGGCCATCACTAGGCTCTGGATCTGATGGGGACTGCTGGTTCCATGGTGTGGTGGTGACTTTAATTTGGGTTTCTCCCATTGCTTTCCCTTGCTTTCAGTTCCTGCAGGAGCAGTTTCTACCCTTGGGTCCTCAGGGTGCACCCTGCTGGCACCCCCGCTGGCTTGTCAGAGTCTTGGCATGCACCGTTTGCCCCCTGGAGTAAGACATTGCCCTCCTGTGTAGGGCGAGAGAGTGTGTGCTTTGCCTTGGTTCTCCAGGGTCTTCCCTCCCACTCCCCATCAGAACTCCCCTATCGCTAGTTGGAACACGTGCTCTTTTAGTGCCAGTTTGGGGGAAATCTGCCTTGTAGCTAATAGTACAGGCCCCTAAAGGGAATCTGAGGAGGCTTGATTAAGAAAGCCTGGAAGAAAGGTGATCCGGCTTCCCTTCCCCCATCACACAGCCTTTTAAATCTTCTGTCCCACATTTTGTTGCAAGATTAACACATGGCAAAGGAGCATTGAGGAGTCATGTGTTAGCACAGGAGTGGAATTGAGACCCACTGGTGCTGGCTTCAGTTTTCAGCACTGTCGGATGTGGTCACAAATGCTGGGGCTTCCAAGAGTGATCTGGCACAGGACCATCTAGATGGAGCGGGTGGCTCCTAGAGCCTATCAGTTTCCTCTCTTTTCCTTCCTTCTCCACGCAGAGACTGGTCTCCTGCTCCTTCCTGTCAAGTGGCATTAGTGTTGCTTGGTGCAGTGAAAAGGTGATGCCTTTCTGCTGGGTTTCTCTCTACCTAAGATCAGTTCCTGAAGGGACCTTTGAAACCAGAGCCACTTGAGTACTCTTCTTTCCTGCCTGCTGGGGTGGCCTCAGGCTCATAGGTAGGCCAGTGAGGGGCAGTCCCAGCCTTTGGTGGTATTCCTGTCCTCTTGTGTGTGTGACACCTCTCTACTAAAGCGATTGGAAATTTGAGAGCCAGTGTGTCCCAAGAGGAAGCCAACCTCCAGCTTTTGTTTTGTTCTTTGTTTTCGTGTTTTCCCCTCCGTGCAGCCCCATCTTAGCGTGCCAGGTCAGGATGGCACTACCTGTTTCCAGTGAAACCCAGCCAGGGAGGCCAACTGCAGGGAGGGCAGGAGAGGGGAGCGGGTTGGTGCTGTGTCTGGGGAGTTGACAACCTCATGTGGAGTCTTTAAAAAGGTTCCACATTGAGGATTGTCACCCAGGTGAGTTGAGGAACCAATACTTTGTAAGTAGGGCATTTTATGTTCCTATTTGGACCCTGTGTTTTGAGCAAGTCACGAAGAGTTTGGGCTCTGAAGTTACACTTCCTGAGTTCAAGTCCTGGACCTAATATATATTAGCTTTTTAAAAAAGATTTTATTTATTTATTTTTAGAAAGGGAAGGAAGGGAGAAAGAGAGAGAGAGAAACATCAATGTGCAGTTGCTGAGGGTCATGGCCTGCAACCCAGGCATGTACCCTGACTGGGAATCGAATCTGTAGCACTTTGGTTTGCAGCCCACGCTCAATTAGCTTTTTGTCTTTGAATGGGTTGTGTGCGCTTTGTCTCTCCTTATCTATAAAAATGGGATGATAGTGGTCCCTGTCTCCTAGGACTGTTGCATGAAGTGAGCTACAAGGCCTAGTGCATGGCAGGTACTCAGTGAATGTTAGCTGTTACCAATAGCACCTCCCGTCACCTTCAGTTGTTTAAAGGACAGTGGAGACTAGGATGCCTTCTTGGACCTGATGGCAGCAGCCACTAATACACACAACTCACACGTTCATTTACATAAACCACACCGACAGGCAGCAGACAAAGGCTGGGATGGGAATCCTTCACCCCGCCCCTTATCAAAGGCCACTGAAGTCACCCCTGTCCCTCCCAGTCTCATTTCCCACACGAGAAGGCTCGGTGATGTGGAGAGTGCTGTCATCAGACGTAAATTATCATTGGACTTCTCTTTAGATTCCTCACACAATGATGAATTGTTTCCAGGTAGGTCTTCTGAGGGTCTTTCCTCACTGTCCAGCTTCTCCCGGGGGCTCTTATTGATCCTTCCCTCTCCTGACTCCCGCTGGTCTTACCTGGCTTAAGTAGTTGTCATATGAGCAAGTAGCAACTGCTTTTTTTTTTTAATGCAAGTCATTTGGCATATTTTAAACGTGGATGGGCATGTGTCCAGAAAGGTGTTAAACGACATCCTCCTTCTAGGTAGGACTTGAACAAACCAAGACCTGGTGTTGAACGTGGGCTCGTTTTGTCCACCAGACAAGAAAGGACCCAGCAGAGCAGAACCAAAACTTGTAGCAAATCCTTCATGTGATGGAGAAATAAATACTTTTTTCTTTCCCTCAAACTTCTTGTGCCAATTTTAGATAGAGGGGACTTGGCAAACATTTACGTTCCTCCGCTGGTCCCATTCCCCACTGAAGTTTTGTTGTCTGCTGATAATGTAAGGCTCGTTCCCATTTGTCTTAATTTTACATCGTGTGAATTCCTGCCCTGACTCTTGATCAGTTTGCTCTGGGCTCGTCCGTCAGCTTAGCCCCGCAGCGTGTTCGACTGGATCCCAGATACCAAAGCTCGTTTGGCTGGTGTGTTGTAATTTTTAAAATGCACAGGCTGCCACCAAGAATGAGGAAATGTCCCTGGTTGCTAATCCTCTGATTTTTGTCCAGACCAATGGACTTAACTTGCTTTGTATTTTGATGGCCTTTACAAATGGAAGGTTTTTGTTTTGGGTTAAGTTTCTGTTTGAAGAGCTTGAGTTATTTTCTAAAGAGGAAGGATTTGTTAGGAGAAGCCAAATGTGCCTGCCCTCTGGAAATGTGACTTGGACTGATGCAAATTGGTCTAAGCCATCTAATCTTAATTTTACTTGTTGATAGTTCTGTGAGATGCACCATGGAGGAGGTGCGATGTGTCGTGCAGATTTCATTTTTGTTTGCATAAGTGGCCATTTGTTGAGGATCTGCTGTGTCAGTGCTGTCACATACTATGTGCAGGTGCTAAAGAAATGAATGAGGTGAATCCCTATCTCCAAGGAGTTCAGCAGTTTCTTATCTTGTGGACATAACATTGATAAAGGTGAAAATTTCAGTGTAGTGTGATATCCACACAGATAATGGTTGAACGAGCCTGGCTGGGTGTAGCTCAGTTGGGTAGAGCACTGTCCCCATAGGCCAAGGTTGCAGGGTCCATCCCCAGTCAGGGCACGAGTCAGCCAAAGAACACGTAAATCAGTGGAAACACAAATGGATGTTTCTCTCTCTCCCCCCACTCTCTAAAATCAAGAAATAAAATTAAAAAAAAAACTTTAGGAAAAAACCAAGATTAAACCAAACCTCAGAAGCGATACAGTAGAAATACCGATGAACACAGCAGGATGTTTCTTTAATGCATTTGACCAAAGCTTGACTGTTTTTTACGTGAGGATGCAATGATAGTCAGTGTAACTTCAGACTGAAATCTGTGCTATTGGGTGTCTCTCCAGTTAAGCAGGAGTCTAATGATGCCTTTGAAAAAGTATTTCGCGGAAACTTCGTTTTTCTCAACTTATAAAAGTGATTTTTGTTGTTGTCAAAAGTTCCTTAGCGAGTAGAGTCTTTATATAAATCTACATCTCTTAATTGGTTGGTAACTACTCATGTACCTAACTACCTTATTTTAAACTGTATTGAACTTACCAGATACTAGCATTTTGAAAATATTTTACTATTAATTTTCAGAGAGAGAGGAAAGGAAGGAGAAAGAGAGAAAGAGACACATCAATGTGTGGTTGCCTCTCACATGCCCCCTAATGGGAACCTGGCCTGCAACCCAGGCATGTGCCTTGACTGGAAATCGAACCGGCGACTCTTTGGTTCGCAGGCCTGCACTCAGTCCACTGAACCAGAGCCAGATACCAGCACTTTAGGATCCACTGAACAACCCCAGGATGTTACTGGACACTGTCTCGAGTGTCGGATTTGAATTCTTTAAAAGAAATGAATTCACCTTGATATAGAGGGAAAGTAAAATTAGGAAAAATTTGAAACAAAGCTAGATGATTTTTATAGAGATGATTTTATTTTGATAGTCAGTTACCTGAGGCACATTTTTTTGAGAATTGTTGGAAAAACTTTTTTTAAATGTTAAAAAATACATAATTTGGGAGAAGAGGTAACTTGCCTTTTCCTCTCTTACTCCTGCCTCCCATTCTCAGAGATAATAGGAGACTGTAAGTTTGGTTTAATGTATCAACTGGGAGTTGTTACAATCACATGTGAGGTCTACTCTGATAGTGGTGAGTTTTCAGAAATTGGTGGGTGGGGTGAGTTAATGTTTAAAGAAAAATTCCGTTCTGGCCTCTGGGGTTTGATGTAGGTGTTTGTGTAGGGTCAGGTCCTAACAATCAAGTCTACATATTTTTGTTTTTTCTTGGAATCCTAGGGTGAAAACAAAATCGAATGTCAATATTTAGTTAGAATCAGAGATTGTCATGTCATTTACTGGATCTCAACTTGATGTTTTCCAGTACATCCATACAATAAAACCCTTTTATTTTCTTACTAATCTGTAACTTTGCTATATTGGGGTTGTAATTGAAAGTAATTTTCAATTTTGATTGTCTTAGCAATTAAGAGAAAATTTTCTCATATGTGTCTTTTTTCCCAGCCTGGTCTGTCTAACTAGTTTGAATGAGTTGAGGTTTTAGATGGTGTTTAATTCTGTGATGTCATCAGAAAGGTATCTCTTGGTGGTTTTAGCTCTAGCCTACCAATGGACCAGCCCAAAGCAAACCGACAGAAAGAGCTATAAAAGGTGGTGTCTTTTAATTTCATTAATTCTCCTGGCCTAAATATTTTAATGAAACTTCATATAAAATTTTTCAGTTGTGGCAAAAACAAATGCTTGTCTAAGGGTTTGAAAGGCCTTGCTGATCTTTGAAGAGAAAAGGTCACCCAAAAATGAACCAGCAAAGACTTCCTTGAGGCAAATAAATTCTTTATTAGCAACCAACCTCAGCACTAAACATTTTGGAGTGTTTCTGTTCTGGGATGCGCTGCTTAGGATTTGGGGGGGTGTCGTAAGTCCTCTGCATGGAGTGTTATCATAGTTCTAAGGCTGATTATTTGCTGTGGATGGAGCGTGTGTGGGGGAAACCTTATTGATGTTCCTAAAGCTTCATGTTCTTCTTGTAGGTCCAACCTTCCCCCATCACAATCTGATGTCACTTTTAGAATCTGCAAATGTTTTGTAGTAGCTCACACTTGGGGCTCTTTTCCTGGATGCTGGTAAATATCAGGCATACAGAAAAATATGGAGGGTAATAAAAGTGAGTGCCCATGAACCTCCCTCCACGTGAAGAAATAAAACATTACAAGTACAAATGAACCTTTTTCGTCCTCTTTCCCCTTCTCTTCAGTGACCACTGTTCTGAATTTGGTATTTATTAAGTGTTTTTGTACTTTTACTAGATACGTGTGTATTCATAAACCAGATGTAGTATTGTTTTCTCGTGGTTTCAACATGCTGTGTAATGCTGAACAATTCAGTTTGCTTTTGTGTAAATTACGATTTTAAGGTTTATCCAATAAGATACATGCAACTCTAGATTAACTGCTGTGTAATAGCCCGTTTCATGAATATGCTGCAATATGTTTATTCTTTTTACCGTCGATCAGCCCTTGGGTTTGCAGTTTTTCATGTGTGCCCTTTAGAGTGAGGAACGGTTTTGAACTTGTCCCTCTGCGCGTGCGTTCCAAGTCTCTCTGTGGTGCCTACCCAGAGGGGAAGTGCCAGGTCAAAGGAAGTGGGCGTCTTCGACCCTGGCATCTTGCCGGATGGATCTAGAGCAGTGGTGCCAGGGTGCGCTCCGTCCAGCAGCGCTCGGGAGTTCCGGTTGCTCCGCAGGCTTCCGGGCGGCGGGAGTTCCGGTTGCTCCGCAGGCTTCCGGGCGGCCGACGTCATCAGGGTCGAGGCTTTGCCAGCCTGATGGGTGTGATGTGATATCGTCACGGTGTAAAATTTGCACTTTACTAGTGAGGCTGAACATCTTTTTATGTGTTTATTGTGCTGGGTGGTTTCTAGTTGAGACTTGGGAGCAGCTTTCCAGGGCTTGTACGTCAGGATTACAGTGGTGGTGTTGTGTGAAAATAGGGAAGAGGACAGTGAAGGGGAAAATCAGGGAGACCAAAAAAATAAAATAAAGTCAAGAAAGATAGGGAAGGAACAAAAGATACAGGTTGAGGGAGTGATGATAACATGAAACAAGGGAACTCCTGTAGCAAAAAGACTATAGACTAGAAGATTTCTGGAGTGTCGGGAGTACATTCTGGGAACATTTCTGTGCTGGCCAGGCCCCTCTGGACTTGCGGAGTTTTCCTGTTTTTTACCCAGTTGCTTTTTGAAGTCTTTGTAGAAAAACAATGTGACATTATGTTCTTCTTCCTACGACACACCGTTACATCCTTCAGGTCAGGTACACCTCAGGAAACCAGCTTTTAGCAGGGTCTGCTGACAGGTACTTGTGGAATCACCATCCAGATATTTAGAAAACATTCCCTCCACTTTATTTTGATTATCAGTGTGATATGTGTCATCTTATTGAATACAGACACATATAGTTTTACAAATATGATTGACAGTACCTTTAAAAATACCTCATACTTCAGTGGCTCTTTGGTGTGCCCAAGAACTGTGCCCACACATGCATTCTCTTGTTAAAAATTCCAACCCTGGGTTTCTAGCCGCAGAGGTTTTGAGCCAGTGGGCCTGAGGCAGGGCCCTGGAATCTGCATTCTAAAATAAGTATTTCCTTCTCTCCTCTCCTCATCCTGTTACAGGTGAGCTGACATCCACATTTTGAGAAATAGTGCTTTCCTTGGGTAATATAACCTTGGCCTCCTAAAAAATATTGCTTATAGAAATTATTTGCCATGTGAAAGTTTTTAAAAAAATTATGTAAAAATTTTGAGGTAATAATTTAACTTCAAGAGCTATAGATTATTACTATTCTGTAGATGTATTTCTTGATATTACATAGCCAGGTTTTTATTACTTTGTGCTTCTAACTGTTTATCATGTCACATGAGAAGCTTTTAAAAGAAATTTTTTAAAAAGACTTTATTTATTTTTAGACAGGGGAAAGGAGGAAAAAAGAGAGGGAGAGAAACATCAATGTGTGGTTGTTTCTCATGTGCCCCCTACTGGGGACCTGGCGTACAACCTGGGCATGTGCCCTGACTGGGAATCAAACTGGCGACACTTTGGTTCTCAGGCCAGTGCTCAGTCCACTGAGCCACACTAGCCAGGGCTAAAAGAAATTTTTTTTTAAATTGCAAAATATTAACACCCAAAAGAGTATGGAAAAATGTTTTTTAATATATTTATACCCAAATATCCTTCAGATTTAGCATATATTAAAATTTAGCCATACTTGGTTTAGATTTTTTTTAGAAATAAAACGTTTTAAAAAATCTCTAATCATTTCTTTTTCTTCTCCCTCCCAGAACTAGTCATTTTTCCAAAGCTGGGATGGCATTTACTATGCATGTCTTTATTCTTCATATTCATGAATCCATAAGCAGTATATCAGTGTTTGTGTGTACAAATATGTAGCCTTTTGCCGCTTTTTTTACTCAACAATTATATTTGAGATTATGTTGACATGTAATAATAGTTCTGGTTTATTCATTCTAACTGCTTGATCACTGTATTCTTTACCTTAATGGTGGTTTACTCATTCATTACCTTACTTAGGGATAATTGGACAGTTTCCGTAACATTCTGTTTGGAAACGGTGCCACAGTGAATGTCCCCGTTTCTGTCTTCTTTGCACACATGCCTTCCTTTCTGCAGGACACAGCCCTGGAAGCGGAAGTGCTGTGTTCAGGCTGCGTCCATCTGCAGCTCTGTTAGGCATCATCAAACTGCTCTCTCAGGTGGTCACCCCATTGGCTGCTCTTTTGATAGGAAACTTCTAGAGCACAGGTGGCGAACACAAGCCTGCAGGCTCAAACCAGCCCGGCACCTTGTTTCTACCCGGCGGTAGCACTGAGCTCCTTGCCCCTCATTAAGCAGTAGTTACATTTACACAGTCCTAAAATTACATGCAACCCTTTGAAGGCAACCGTAAGGCTGATGTGGCCCCCGGTGAAAACGAGTTTGACACCCCTGCTCTAGGGCCTCAGTCTCAGAGTTTCCAATTGGACACAAGTGCTGGTGTAGGTTGCTCGGGGGTGGATTTTAGACACGTGCATTGTTTTAAATCGCTGCAGCTTATTCTGATGAGCAGCCAAGGCTGAGAAAGCCCTGCATTAGATCGGCTGCCCCACGAGGGCAGGAGCTGTGTTGACCTTATTTGCTGTCGATTTCCCAGCATTCAGCGCGGTGCCTGGCACACGTGTGGTGGGTGCTCAGGGAAGAATTCTCAGATAAGTGAATGAGGAGGTGCAGCTTGCAGAATGGAAGACTTGCCTTGCAGGGAAGCAGTGCTTCTAAAGTCTTACTGTCACAGCCATGACCTGGAGATCTGGTCAAAATGCAGATCCTGATTCAGTAGGTCTGGAGTGAGATTTTGCATTTCTAGCATCCTCCCTGGTGACCAGATGCTCCTGGGCTTGGGGGGCACATTTGCAGCAGCACAGCCCTAGGAAGAAAAGGAAAATGGTTTCTTTCTTCCACCAGGCCTTAGCGAGGAGGACTTTGGGATTTGGAATTTCAGAGCTTGATAAATCTCAAGTCTGTTTCCTCATCCCTTTACAACACAAAAATGTAGAGGATGAAATACCTTCTTCACAGCTTTTCTGGGGGAGTCAGGAGATCCTGCCTTCTGAAGCGTTTTGTGAGCTGAGATGCCCTCACACATGTTACTTTTCACAATTACTCTCATTCTTTCTGTGAGTGATGTTTTCCTTCAGTTTGCTCAGAGCACAGAGCCATTGATATGGCAGTACCTGGTAGAATTCTGCCTTAGTTTTGACCCACTGTGCGCATTCAGTGGGCGTTTGGGGAGGAGTGGGGTGGGGGAGGATGCTGGGTAAGAGCAGAGGCAACATTCACCAGATGGTGGTGTTCTGACCTGGTGCTGGCATGGGGGGGTCCCTTCTCCCTAAGTCTGGTGTGGGGAGGAGCAGGGCTAGAGAGGGGCCCCCAGCTCTGTCCCAGGGAGCAGGTCACACAGCACAGCAGGAAGATGCTCTGATTTATTCCGCAAGTCAGACCCTTCTTAAAGTGAGAGGGGGGGTGCTCCAGATAATGATTTGGTGCTCACTGATCTGCTATAGGTGTGATCCGAACTATTCTGGGCAAACCAGGGTCGACCCAGGTGAAGCCAGTACAGGACACCGCCTTTTCAACGCGGGGCTTCATTTGGGGTGCTTTGGTGACTGGGACGCTGTCTCACGCATCTGAGAGACGCAGTGTGGTGTGGAGCAAGGAGGGCGGATGAAAACAAAATAAAAATAAAGTGGCATTCAGAGCTAGTGTGCATTGTATGCTGGGGCGGGGGGCACCTTTTATTCCCAAGTCTCCTCGTCTGAAGAAAAACTACAGAAATGGATCTGGTTCCTTAGACCAGCGATTCTCAAGTGTCATTTTGTTATCTTCCTGGTTTTCATTATATCTGTGAACCACCTGAACTTACTTCTTCAGTAATTTTCCTCCATTCTGTTCACTTTTTATTAATTTGACCTCATTGTGTGCTAAGACATCTGCGAGGTAATGGATTGGACAAGCTGGTCCTATGTTTTTGAAATACGTATCAAAAACATAATTATTTGAAAACGTTCATCCTTGTGCTAAGATTATTCACCTGTCCTGCACTCATGGTCTGGAGCTGCGGAGGCACTGGCTCGGACGAGAGGGTCTTCATGGTGGTCTGAAGAGCTGGCCGTTGGAGGAGCCCTGTGAACCCTGTTTGCAGGGGATGGGCTGGTGAGCCTCCTCGGGAGGCAGGTTGGCACATGGGCGAGATCCACTGGGTGGCTGTGAGAGCCACCCTTACTTACCCGTTCAGAGACTCTGCTTCTCGTCCACAGTGTCTGGGCAGTGAGAGAACATCCCTCCCCGGGGCCCAGCAGGACTGAAGTGGAATCGTTTAGGTCTGATGCTCAGCTCAGTCCCCGGCCATTGTACTACAACGTTTTTATTCTAGGGCTCCGCTTTTTCCCGCCGGCAGGAGAGTCCAAATGCTGTAGTTGGAAAGAACTTCATCCGGAGTTCCAGTCCTGACCTTGACCCTTGGTGGCTTTCAGGAGGGCAAGTGACTCAGGTCTCTCTGGGCCTGTCAGATGTTAAGAACTGCTCCTGCTGGTGAGCAGTGCTGAGATGAGCAAGCATGTTGTGATCTGGCTTCCAGTCAAAGGCAGGACCAGGGAGGGAAAGTGCTCAGAGCGGACAAAAGGAGGAAGAAGCTGTGATTTCCAACTGAGCTGTCTCGCAGATGCGGCGCTGATGGTGGGTGGCGGAGCCTTTGTATTCATCCGTCAGGGCGCAGTGTTTTTCCTTTCCCAGAGAACGAGGGCACATCACATAGTGAAAGATTTTTAGTCTTCTAATAAGAGTATAACATATCCTTTTGCTGTATTTGATTTATACAGTTAGGTATTCCTCACTGAGAAATACACAAAGTAGCTAAGCTCTATTTCTTTCTTTCTATTCTTTATTTTTCAATTGTAGTTACATCCACTATTATTTTGTATTAGTTTCAGGTGTGTAGCGTAGTGGTTAGACAATCATGTGCTTTACAAAGAGGTCCCCTTAGTATTCCCAGTATCCACCCGGCACCACACACAGTTCTTACAATGTTATTGACTCTGTTCCCTGTGCTGTGCTTTATATCCCTGGGACCGTTCTGTGACGACCAATTTGTACTACATCCCTTCACCTTTTTCTCCCAGCCCCCCACCCCCTCCCCACATCTGTCAATCTTTTGTGTGTGTGAGTCTGTTTCATTTTCGTTTGCTTGTTTGTTTATATTGTCTTTTAGATTCCACATATAAATTAAATCATATGGTATTTGTCTTTCTCTGACAGACTTATTTTACTTAGCATAATACCCACTAGGTCTATCCACACTGTCACAAATGTTTCATTTTTTAAAAAATAAAAATTTAAAAGTTTTTGAAATGGCCATATGAGTTCATATGATAAATCTAAAATTGTACAAAAGGACGCGTGTTGGAAGTCTGCCCACCATCCAGCTCTCGTCTCCAGCATCAGTCACTATTTGTGGTGCCCTCTGCTTGCATTCAGAGGCCTCCTCCGCCTATACCAGCATATTTGTTTATATTTCTCTTTTGGTTTTGAAAACACAAATACTGCGTACAGCACATGCTGATCTGTCGGGGTCTTGCCCTTGGTTTCGCTGTCCTGGAGGTGGGTGTGTCTGTGCTGGCACGTGAAGAGCCTCCTCATTCTTTGTTTATGGCTGCAGAGCATTCAGTTGCTTTAACGTATTGAGTTCCCTTAACCAGCCCCCAGCTGATGGCACAAGGGGAGTTTCCCAGTCCTTGGTTTTCATAAACAAGGCTGCAGGGAACATCTTCGTCCCTGCGTCACTTCACATA
The DNA here is from genome assembly GCF_004126475.2 of Phyllostomus discolor. NCBI lineage: Eukaryota > Metazoa > Chordata > Mammalia > Chiroptera > Phyllostomidae > Phyllostomus > Phyllostomus discolor. The sequence continues at coordinate 30,938,449 of NC_040903.2, read as the reverse complement.
TGTGGGAGCATGTCTGTTGGCCGCCTCCCTAGAAATGGATTTCCATTTGTAACTCTAGTGGGTTTTGCCAAACTGCCCTGACTCCTGTTGCCCGTAGCCTTGCCAAAACAGTACGCTGTCCAGAAACCTTTTGCTCTTTGCCAGTTGGGGGGAAAATGGTGTCTCAGTGTATTTTTAGTTTGCGTTTCTCTTCCTAGGAGTGAGTTGGGGCAGCTATTCACACGTGTAAGAAAAGAAGCTCAATTTCATTTAACTGCTTTGCTGTTGGCAATTATTTTCAAAGTCTGTAGGGAAGGGCCCGTTTTATTTTTATTTTCAATCTGTTGTAGCCTGATATTTTTGTAAACTACAATAAAAAGCATTATGAGCAAAGTGGAATAAAAACCCCGAAGATACATAAAACACAAACCCCGATTTTTTTTTTATTACTAAACTTGGCAGATACAGAATTACTCATTCATTGTACATGCTTTTAGATTCTGAACTTCGCCCATGGTGGAGTGTTAACCCCGAGGAAGGTTGCTGTTCCCCAGTGCCACCCTGTTTGGGGACAGGAGCAGAGCACAGCATTCTCTGTTTTATACCTCGCCATCCGTGCACGACAGGATGCTTCCGTTACGTGAGAGCAAACTCGCACTGCTGGTGCAGTACTGATGCACGCACACTCAGGCAGTTCTTCTGCACTGTGCAACAGGGATGCTGGTGTCCTGGGTTTTCACTGATGAAGACCTTGAACTTGAGCGAGAGCGAGAGGGGTTTGGGAGGAACCCTCGAAGTCACCCTATTAGGCTACTCTGCAGAGTTGGCCTCTGGGACCTGGGGCTCTGCCAGGAACCCATGCCATCCATGCTGTGTTTCTGGGAAGTGACAGGAAGGGTACTTCTGGGTGAAGAGACCCAGAGTCAAGGAGGCGCCAGGGTGGCTTTGCAGAACCCTGGTTTGGGAATGAGGTTGGAGGCTTCTTGCCTGGAGCTCACACCAAGTTCAGTGACCAGCCATGAACATTTCCTCTTCCTCCACGTTCAGCTGGAAGGCAGGCACAGGCCCTGTGCTGTTTGTCCTGCTTTTGAGTGGAAGTTTTATCTTTGCACGGGAGCTTTGTTCTGCTGCCTCTGGGCACGTGGAGAGCTGTTGTACAGGCCAGAGTCTGGCTGCTCTGCACTGCCCCTTCCTTGGTGACTCGGGATCCCTGCGTACCCCAGGGTCGTCTTTCTTCAGTAGCAGATGTTTTTGCTTCTGTGTTAGGATCACCAAGGGAAGTCATGTTGAGGCCTTTTTCAGGGTTATTTCTCCCCACCCAATATCATATCAGGCACGGAAATGACATGCTTTTGTGGTGCAGAGTGATAAATTGCTCCTTAACTGCCTTCTCGTGGGTGCCCGGCTCCCTGAGAAAGATGGAAAAGGAGCAGAGGGCCGATGAGCGCCGTGGAAGCAGGAAATGGGCTGCAGTGTGATGGTAGTGAGAGTGCGGCCCACAGCTGACCTCTGCTTCTTACTCACACTTGACCTTGGCAAGTGACTTAACCTGGACTAACCTTTCCCTCACTTGTGAGCCAGAGATAGTGAGTGCCCGTCAGTAACTTACCTGGAGGGAGAGTGTTGCTCAGTGTCGCTCAGTGGGACCCGGTGATGCATCTGCGGTCTCCGCGAGACGGCGTTCACAGACACTCTGAGTGTGGCGCTCCTGGCGGCGAGCTAACAGGCATCAGCCAGCAACCCAGGAGGACATGCTCGAGACAGCCCTGGCTTTGTGCCCAGCCCCTACACCTGCAGCTGAGGAATTACTAAAAATATGAATGGAAAGATCATCTTCCCTGGCTTTTGTTGTCAGGAGCTCAGACTCTGGGACAGAATGGCCTGGGTTTGAGACCTGGCCCTGCCGTCATGGGCCGAGGGGGCTTTGGCAGGTCCCCCTCCATTTCTTCACGAACAGAATGGGGATGATAAGTGTAATCAGCCTCGGGTTTGCGGGCAAGATTAAATGAATATCTAGACAGTGAAGGTCTCTTGAACAAGTAGCACACACTACTTATCCTTCCCATTTCCCAAGTTTGTTCAGTCGACAAATTTATTAAATGCCTTTTATTTGCCAGATGCACTGCTTGGTCCTGGCAGACCGTAGGATGGAGTCCTTGTCCTCGTCAAGCTTTTAGTCTCATGTGGGGGTCGGCAAGCTTTTTACTACATGGCTAGATTGTGACTATTTTAGGCTTTGGAGGCCATAGTATCTCTGTGGCAACCACTCCCACTGTGGTACTGTGAAAGTAGCTACAATAAGTAAGTGGACGATAGTGGTCGTGTTGGAATAAATCTCGATACACAGAGACAGTTGGTGGGCCGCATTCGGCTCCTGGACTGCCATTCGCCAGCCCGTGTTCCAGTGTGAAGACAGGTGTTAAATAATCACAAATAAGTGTGTTGTTACCCATTGTGATAAGTGCCGCGAAGCTGCCTGTGGGATTCTGTGCGAGGGAAGGGTCAAGGAAGGTAGCTTGGAAGAAGTGACATGGAAGCCAATTGATGAGGAGGAGGTGGGAGCCAGAGGAGACTGGAGGGGGTGGGAGTGGGGGCGGGGAGCAGTCTGTGAGGCCAGCGACCCAGCCACACTAGTTCTAAGCCTGGAGGCTCAGCATTGAGGTCAGCATTGGGTCTGTCTTTGACAGGCTCAACAGGTATTTCACAGCTTTCTGTGGACAAAAACATAATGGTAGTTTTTTCCTGATATACAGTGTATTCTGATTATCTCCCGCCCCTGCCCCCCAGTAATCCCCGCACCGAGAGATGAGCTGTATTGATACATGAGCACGTTTGTTCAGCACACTGCGGATGGGCTCTGCTCCTGCCCCACTGGCTCTGCGGTGCTCCCCTGCACACGGCCTCTGGAGTCGGGGCGGTTGGACTGCACTCCATTCCATTCTGGGGTGTAGACTGGCTCTCTCTTCAGAACTCAGCTGTACTTGTTGGTGCTGTTTTTCTCTTTCTGCTTTTTAAAACTTCACGTTATTTTCTTTTTCTACTAAGCTAGACAAAGCTCCGTAGTTCTCAAAACCGTTTTGAAAGAAAAATTCGTTTTCCCTGTGACAAGTCGTGTTTCTCCTGACTTCCAACCTCAGTCTGACATTTCCTTTAAACAGGTTGCGGTATTGCGAGGAGATTCTACAGAAAAGGGCATGTGCGTGTTTCATTCTAGAATGTTTTAAGGGGTGTCTCAGAGGTAGGAGTTCGCCTGTACAGTGGTGAGCCCCTCAATTTCTTTATTTCTTCAGCCCCTGCGATTCCCCCACCGCAAGAGTCAGCATGGTGCAGTGGTTGGGAGCACGCACTCTGGGGGTGGATGGTGTGAGTTCACACCCACGCCCCCCCCCCACTTGCTGTGTGAGTTTGGGTGAAGTTGCTTGCCCTCTCTGTCTCAGTTTTCTTATCTTTAAAATAGGGGGGCAGCACCCACCTCATAGGGTTATTCTGAGGATGAACGTGAGTAAAACACACATCAAGTCTGAGAGCAGAGACTGGACACAGTAAATGCTGTTTATGGATTATCTATTATTATTATTATTATTTTTGTATATATTGTCTTCCCTATTTAGCTTGCCTTCCTTTTAAAAAAAAAGATTCTATTTATTTTTAGAGAGGGAAGGGAGGGAGAGAGAGAGAAACATCAATGTGCGGTTGCTGGGGGTTATGGCCTGCAACCCCAGCATGTACCCTGGCTGGGAATCGAACCTGCGACACTTTGGTTTGCAGCCCGTGCTCAATCCACTGAGCTATGCCAGCCAGGGCTGATTATCTATTATTATTATTATTGCTAATCACATCTCGGAAACCAGAGTCCATCATTCCTCCTCAACCATCCTGAGTTCTGGCACATGGCCCCTGACTTGCCCTGAGTCCATGGCTGACCAATTCCTTTTTGCTTTACCTTCTCGCTAAGGCAGTAGGAATGGCCTTTTGTCTCCAGAAGCCTGGGAATGCTGTTCCTTTTGAAAACTAGTCTTTTAGACAGGAACAAATTTAAAGGACACATGGACAAAAACTAGGGGGAGGGTGGTAATGGGAGGGAAGAGGGGAGGGCGGGGTGGGGTGGGAGTAAAAGGGAGAAAACTGTACTTGAACAATGATTAAAATTTAAAAAAAGAAAACTAGTCTTTTAGGTACTTTTGTGCTTTGAAAACATAAATGATAAGTAGATATCCTTTGGGACATAAATCTAAAAATGTGGTTTTAGCAGCAGTATTCACCTTTCCTATCATATCTTTTAATTAATGGCACTCTTTGTGTACTTAGAAATCCTTACATGTTATTTTTGCCTTTTCCTGTGCCTCTACTTTGTACAAACTTACAGGGGAGGCTGCCCTTGTGGGATGGGGGAAATGGGCTGCCTTGGAGGGATCTTGGGTCAGTAGGCTTACTCCTCTGAGCCTTGGCTTTTTCCCATGTGACGTGGTCTAGCAGGTCCCCAAGGATCCTTCCTGGTCTCTGTGTGTGGTGTGGGGTCCCCATGGGATGCCAGTGTCGTCCCCGGTTTTTACAGGCCTTGCAGCACCCTTGTCCTAATCACATCCTCCCCGTGGGCCAGGGTCTGTCTCCCTTTCTCGCCCCCACGGAAGGTATTCTCACGTGTTTTTCTCATAAATTGCTTTTAAAAGAAAGGCCTTTCTATACCCATCTCATGCATTTGTGATTCATCCTTCCTGAGCTGCTGCTGCTGCTGTTTGTTTGGTGTTTTTGTAGCGCCCCTTGGCAGTTGTGGAATTGCTTTCAGAAGTGCTTTGAAGAGCCAACATTACCGTCTTCTCGTTGGAACTTGTCCCAGCCCAGATTCTATTTTTAATAAACTGCGGTGCATTGTTTTTCAAAGGTTGCCGGATTTTTTACTGATGGAAATAAGAACTCTATATTTCCTATACTGCCAGACCCTGTGATTTACTGCCGTAGATAAGTTTTTTTGTTCAGCATCTGGTCAGAGAACAGCTATTTTCAGTGCCTCCCCATTTGCCTTTTGTGCTACAGTGCTGCTGGGTGCGTGCAGTGGAAGTCCAGGTTCTTGGGTCCATAATGCATCTTACAACTTACATAGTGCTGATAACATTCCCTGCTTTGTCGGAATTGCTCTGCCACACTGAGCAGTAAGTAGGTCGGCTGGATGTCAACAACCTCACCTCTCAGCCAGGAAACTCAGGATGAGAGAGGAAGTGGCTGAAATCAAAGGCAAATTCATGCTGGGGAGAGAAAAAAGTGGCCAGTCCAGCTCTGAGGTGTGCGCTGTGGGCCTCTGATAACTGGTCTGCAGGATATTGCCAACTTTATGAAAATTTTCATGAGAATAATCTACGCTCATAGTAAAAAATGCAAAGAGTTGGAAAAACAGAAAGCCCCTTGGTGACCTCCTCCTCTTGCAGCCCCTCCCCCAGACATGCACCCGGTCTTCGGTGTTCACCTGTGCCCCGCAGACGTGGAGTGGTGCCAGGCCCCAAGCAGGGCTCAGAGTCTGTAGATGGAATGGTGGCACTCCCAGTGTTGTCCTGGGCATGTTGTTACCTGCTAACATGTTTTGACTTATCACTGGGTCTTGGACAAGTGTTCATAGCAGTTATCTATAAAGCAACATTACTTTTTAAATATAGCTACATCGTATTCCATCCTATGGATTACTGTAATTATTTAACCAGTTCAAGATATTGGTAGCTTCTCTTCTGATAACAAACTTTGCTGCAAGGACCTTCTGCGACCTTGACTGTTGGCGGTTCCCTTGATCTCCATTTTCCACTTCTAATTTTAGCTGGTTGTGGCTGCTCAGGTGAAGACCCCCCCAGCTGCAAGGGAGCTAGGTGCAACTAGATTAGATTCTGGCCAATGGACTCACCAGCAGAAGCGATAGGAACAGGCAAGGAGCATCCTTGAAAGGAGAGGAGCAGTGTCTCCAGTACAGCTTCTTGTCTGCCCCACCCCGCCCCCCAGAGGATGTCAGGCGGCGGGAGCTGGAGTGGCCATCTGGGTTCCAGAGATAGAAGCTGACTCTTGAGGATGACGGAGCAACAAGATAAAAAGAGCCCGAGTCCCCAGCACTGCAATGCCACCAAGTCAGGCCTGCACCACTTCCTGTTGAACATTTGCATGAGAGAGAGAAATAAATTTCCATCTTGTGTAAGCCATGCTTACGTGATTCGGCTGTTACAGTCTCTGCCTTTTTGCACCCCGGTGAGTGTGTAGGTAGAATGCATCGCTTAGAGTGGTGTTGCGGGGACGGAGGATGATGTGCACCTTTACAGTGTGGACGCCCTGGCCGGTGTGGTGCAGTCAGTTGGATTGGTGTTCTCTCTGACATCGATGTTTCTCTCTCAGTCCCTCCCTCCCTCCCCCTTCCTCTCTCTCTAAAAGCAGTGGGGAAAATGTCTTTGGCACAGGATTAAAAAATAAAAATAAAATAAAAATGTGACTGGTACCGCCTAATTGGCCTTTAAGCGGTTGCCACCGGCCTCATCTCAGAAACATCCGCCATCGAGCCGCGTCCTTTTGTCACGCAGGGATTTGCATTTACTGTGTTGAATCCCCAAATCTGTTAAAGATGCACAGAAATTCACGTTACCAACGGGAAATGCTAGCATGTGAAGCCTGAGTTTGGTTCCAGCTGTGACTGCCAGTGAGGGTTCTATACCCAGGGGAGGCAGCCGCTTCTAGAGAGTGTTTACAAACGGGAAGGGGGCGTGGGGGAGGGGTGGAGGGCACTATTAGGCCTCCTTGGACAGTTAGGTGGGGAGAGCTCCCAGGTAGAAGCTATTCAGACAGCCGCACTCAACCCCCTTCAGCTAGCCAGCTGGTATTGTGGACCTACTATGTGCTAGCCACTGAGAGTATAGTATTGAATAGGTCAGACACAGTCCTTGCTCCCTTGAGGTATATGCTGTATTTTGCCGTATATAACGTGCACCCACGGTTTGTGTGCATTACACACGGGATCATTATAACCACAGCATGTAATCATTATACCCGTGTATCATGCACACCCTTATTTTTCCCTCAAAAATTTGGGCAAAAAATGTGCATTATACACACCAAAATATGGTAATTCAGGGGCTAGGATGGATGTTAATAATTACATGAACATCATTTGGAATAACTACTATCAGGGAGACACACAGGATGCTACGAGTGGGGACTAGAAGGTGTGTGTGGGGGCTATATTAGTTTCTTATTGATGCAGTAAAAAATTAACCACAAACTTGGTAACTTCAAATAGCACAAGTCAGTTTTCTCTGCTCTGGAGGTCAGCAGGGTTGCACGCCTTCCTGCGGCTCTGCTCGGGGAGAGAAGGTGTTTCCCTGTCTTTCCTGGTTTCTCAAGGCTGCCTGCACTCCTTGGCCCTCAGCCCCTTCCTCCATCCTCAGGGCCGGAGCACAGGGCCCCCAAATCTCTCTGAGCTCTGCTTCTGTCCCCACTTCTCTTGCTGCTGCTCCGCCTCCCTCTCCTGAGGACTCCTGTTATCACATGGGCCCACCCAGATAATCTCCCATCTCAGGATCCTGGAGTCTCAGGGACCTGCAGAGTCCCCCTTGTCATGGAAAGTAGCGCAGTCACAGGTTCCAGGGACTGGGTGGGGGCATTTTGGGCGGGGGCCATGATTCTGTTTGTCACTGGGACTGCCCGAATCCAGGAGTGGTCAGTCAAGAATTCCCATGAAGGATGGTAGGTACCGGCAGGAGAGGGAGCCGGGAAGAGCCTTCAGGTGATGGGTGGGAGGGAACCTGAGGTCTGTGAGGAACAGAATAGAGGCCATTGTGACAGGCCAAGTGTAGCAGCCAATGACAGACGAGTGAGAGACGCTGGAGACAGTGGTGAAAGTCACTGGAGGATTTTAAGGCAGATTGGTATTTCAAAAGAGCACTTTTGCTGCTGTGTTGACTGTGAGGTTAGAGGTGGGTAAAGTGGATGCTGGAGGCTACTTAGGAAGCTGTTGTGATTCAGATGAGAGAGGCTGGTGGCTGGGCCTCAGAGACTGAAAAGAAGGGAATGGATCTGAGAGATTTAAGGAGAGCGAGTCAATAAGACAGTGTGATGGATGGGTGCAGAGTGTAGAGGGGAACGTCGGGCGCGACCCTGAGGTTTTTTGCCGGCAAGAGGTGGCATTGTCATTTACTAAATGGGGAAACCCCAGGAGCAGATTCAGTGTTGGGGGGATGGAAAAGTGCAAGCTCAAGCTTTGGGCAGATTGATTTCGACTGCCTGTGAGACAGACAAGCGTGGATGTCAGTACTCATCCCGTCGGAACACGCTCAGAAGGGAGGTTTCAGGGCGGAGGGAAAGAGTGGGACACGGGTAGCTCCCGGCTGCTGATTGAAGCCCTGGGGACGGTTTTTTCCTGGATCCCAGAGAGAGGCGGGAGGAGAGGGAGGAGGGCCTCAGCTGAAGATGTCCCCTGGGGGTGGCAGTGTTTAGAGCTCATGGGGGCGGAGTTGGGATAGAGTCCAGAAGGGGCTGTTCTCAGGGCAGGTGCGGAGGTGAGGAAGTGCAGACACGTCTTGAAGAACAGCACGGAAATCTTTACGTGCATAGTGTAAGTTTCCTGCTGCTGCCGTAACAAATTACCATTACTTTGTCCCATAAGCAGTACGAAGTTATCGCCTTACAGTTCTGGAGGTCAGAAATCTGAATGGGTGGAGGCAGTGCAGGGCTGTGTTCTTCCTGTCTTCGTGCCTTTTAAATTCCAGAGGCTGCCTGGGTTCCTTGGCTCCTGGCTCCCTTCCTCCATCGTCAAGATCAGCAGAGGCGAATGGAGCCCTTTGCACACTGCATCTCCCTGATCTGTCGTCCTGCCTCTGTACCCCAGTTTTAAGAATGCTTGTGATGACACTGGTAGTCCAGGACAATGCCTGCATTTTAATACCAGCTGGTTAGTAAATGAAGTCTACCCACAACCTGCATTTCCCTTTGCCTTGGAGGGTAATGTGCTCACAAGTTCTGGGCGTGAGGACCTGGGCATCTTTGGGAGACTGTTGTTCTGCTTGTACACATATGTGCAAAAGTAGAGACAGAATAGTGCATTGAGTCCCACCTGCTCACCACTGAGCTTCAACAACACAATTTTATTCCCATTTCACCGTTGGATCATTGGAAACAAATCTTAGAAACCACCTGATTCATTTGTAAATGTTTCAGAACATTTACAAAAAAGATGGTGGCTTAAAGAGGCTTAGCTGTTAAGGAGAGGTGAGAAAGAGGGCGGGAACTGGGGGAGGTGTGTGGGAGAGTATGTGTGTATTTTTAATAGGAGACACATTTACGCACGTTAAATTGTGACGGGAAGGATTTAATAGTAGAGAAGAGGTTGGTCTTAGACAAAAGAGACCAACCTCTTTAGCATTAACAGGGGAGCACAGAGTTTTGGAGGTTTGGGAGCGTGAAATGATGGGAGTTCTTCTCTGCTGGTTAAAAAACATTTTCTTCTTGTTGGGAGGCCAGTGAGAAGGGCAGAGGGAATGCCGAAGTCCTGAGGAGCTTGGGGATCGTTGGGAATGGTTGTTGCGGAGTGGGGGAGGGAGAGCCCTGGAGAAACACTTTTGGAATGTGGGACATGTTCCGTGGACCCTAAGCTGAGTGAGAAAGCAGAGGAGTAAGAGGTGTCACGATGTATGTAGCTGTGGTAGGAGGGCTTTGGAAGGCAGCAGGCAGAGCTGAGCCTGCCTGGGTTTTAGGGGGTCACCAGATGCAGGGACTCGGGGAGTGGGTGGCCGAAGTGGAACAGAAGACAGTTGGGAGAGAGGACCTCAAGCTGCTGAGAGAGCAGAGTGTAAGGCGGCCCCTCCACGCGTTGCTGAAGGGGCAGGAGGCCGGCAGGAGGCGGGGTGTGAAGGTGCCTTCTGTGAAGGGGGGGTCAGCAGAGGCAGGGAGAAAGGAAGCCATTTGTATGGGGCTGGTGGGCACCGGCCACAGAGGGGCAGGGGTTTGGACAGGGTGTTTCTCTTCACACTGCCGCTGGGTCACTGTCCTTCGTATGAGTCGTCATCCCCTTCTCCAACCCCCCCTCCAATGGGAGAATGTCAAGACAGGTAGACAAAAGCAGACTCGATTTAATAATTCCCAAACAGCAGAAAGCACGGATGAGCTTGAATATGTGTGGCTAGCTCGTAAAGAAAGATTTAATGAGACCTGCCTCCATGGGCCCCCCTCTACGATTGGCATTCCTTCTGGGCGCTAAGCCATGTGCACTGATGTGGCTTCAGAAATGGCCGTGGGTGTGTTTAATATGCATTATTTACATCGATCTGTGGTTGCGATGTAGCTTTATGAACATTTTTAGTGATTTTTGTCCATACCATAAAACCCTGCTGTATTGTGATACGTATTTTTAAAAAATTCAGCCTCGTCGATGGGGCTACTTTATTGTGAAGGCGGCGAAAGCCACACGTGTGCACACACACCCCAAAAGGCAGTGAAACCACTGTGCACACAGCTGACCAGGGAAGCAGAGCCTGCAGTGAAGGGGAAAGGAATGTGGATTGGCGGAACGGTATGCGGACCTAGAAAACAAGGGAAAACAAGATGCCGTGATAAGGGATGGAGTGTGCTCTCTCTGCTGTGGTTCTCTTTGCATAGGACTGAGTTGTTTTGCATTTAATGGTGCTTATTGACATGTGACCATTTTGACTAGCTCTCAGCCCACGTTTTTGCCGTTTCTTCCTGTGATAGGAGATGCTAATTATATTAGCCCAGAATAAGTAGCGGCAGCAGATTTTTTTTTTTTAACAGTCTCTTTTTCCTTCTAAAATACCTATCTCCTAAAGCTTTGAGATTCTGTGAGCTGTGAATCTCCTGTGATAGCTGGAGTGCAGGAGAGGCTTGTAGGGCAGAGCCATGGTGCCCAGGAGCTTGGTCCCACCCACCCCACACTCCTTGCCTCTCCAACCCCACTTTGGTCACATTTTCTGATCCCAGCAGACCCATTCAGGCCCTGGGGAGGAGCGATAAGCAGGGTGGTATTGCCAGTGCCCCCTGGCCCTTAGTTGGGCTCGAGAAATGGTTTTATTTGATAGGATTGCTCTGCAGAGCTTTTGGGTAAGGTCTTGGGCTCCCAAGTCTGCCTCCGGGTTCCAGTCCCACCTCTGCCACTGTGGTCCTTGGGCAGATTCTCAACCCTTCTGAGCCTCATGCTTCTGTTCGGGAAACGGGGATCATAGTAGTACTTACCTTGGAGGATTGTAGTGAGAATAAAGAGCACAGCCACTGGCACATGGCAGGCCTTCCCAGTAACTGTTCCTTGTGTCGGAGTGGTTCACGCGGCTTACCAATTTGATGCATTTGGGAACTGTTAGGTTTTCTGTTGTATTTCTCCATTATTTACAATATCCCTTGGACATGGCACTGTCTCAGTAAGGTCTTCTCTGACCACCCTATTTAAAGCTGCATCTACCCACCTTCTTACACCCCTTCCACCGTGTCTCTCCTGTGCCCCATACTCCCTGGAGCACCTGACCTCATTTCCCACATTATTTTTCTCCCCTGTGTGTATTGCCTTCTGTCCAGTGTGCTTGCTCTTTCTGTCTTCATCCACCAAGCTGGACTCGGCAGGAGCAGGCATCGTGTCCTCTCTGTTTGCTGTGCTATCGAGAGAGCCTAGAGTGGTGCCCAGCACATAGCGGGCATGTGTTACATCTCTCTCAGAATGAAGAAATTGACTTTCAAAGTGACAGTATGATTCCGTACACTGCCGAATACTATTAAAGCTGCCTGTTTATATATATACTGTGTAAAACTATCTGAGCTTAGAATGTTCCGGGCTTCGGAAGCTCTCCATGTCAGGTTGCTCATGGGCCTGTGTCAAGCCTCCTGTCCCAGCAGAAGATGAGTGAAGCCAGGGGGGACAGGACAGAGGATGACCGAGTCGGATGAGGAGAGGATTTACGGCTGGGCGACTTCTGACACCTCTCCTGTCAGTACGAACATCACCAACGGTCCCAAACATGGGGCGCCTCGGGGCGGTGCTGTCTCAGGGGGCCTCTCAGTCTCGTTTTACCTCCTTGTCTGCTCTTCATGCCGCAGAGCTTTTGTTATTTTTCTCTTTCAGGGCACCAATGCCTCTGCTCTGGAAAAAGACATTGGTCCAGAGCAGTTCCCAATCAATGAACACTACTTTGGATTGGTCAACGTGAGTATTTAAGAAATGTATTATTCTTATCAAATATTTTAGAGTACTTGAGGCCACTCCACTGCCGTTTTTCATCCACAATTTTTAGGTAATTGTTCATGCTCTTTAGTTACTGGAAGCGGCAAATGTCAGGAGGGATGAAATTAGTCCTGTTTTTGAAAGTGCAAGTTGTCTCAGGAAGAAGGGTTACATTACTGCATCACGGGGTCAGGTTCTTACATTTTTTCCCGCCTGTGTTTTAAAGGATTTCCTTTGTACACATAACTTTCAGAGGGGATTTGATGAACCTCTGTAGCCAAATCTGCTGTTACATGTTCTCCCTTCACCCGCTGCATAAGTGAAGACTCCTCAGTCTTCGTCTCAGCACGCATCCGTGCAGGCAGAGTTTTAGACGTGTTACCGGCTCACCACGAGTAACCGTGTAAGGATAGGACTCGGCGGTGGTGTCTGGAGCAGGGGTGGCGTGTGGGGCCCGGTTCATCTCCGAATTCCCAGGCCTCCTGGTACCTGCGCTCAGCAGTAGCTCCCTTCTGTGTGAGCAGACTCACCAGGCTCTGCTTCCTGGGTGAGTCGGTCATGGCCACGTAGGAAGGCAGTGTCACCCACTGCCTTCGTGAGCTCTCTTCCTCACCCGATCCTTTGTGTCTGAGGTGGAACTGGCAGTGACATCAAACATTAACTCCAAAGTGCTTTGTTTTCTGGAACAAGTGCTCTGAGCTTAATCAGTCAGTGCCCTGGTGTGATAGGTCGCAGTTTCCACTGGGGAGGCCCGAAGTAATCTCTGCAAGCGGATGCTGCCTGTGGTGTAATGGAGATAATATTGGCTCCCAAGTAGTACAGACCTTGGAATATGTCGGAGTGCTGCCTGTGCTGCTCACTAGCTGTGTGCTCTTGGGCAAGTCACTTGACCTCTCTGAGCCTCCTTTCCCCCATCTGCACCTCTTGGCCCACCGAAGACCTTGACATGAGGCTGAGGTCCTGCGTGGGCACTTGGTAAACGTAAGTTTCTTTTTTTCCCTAGGAGTTGCCCCTGGATCAAGACCAAGCGCTGTTGAAGGGTATTTGGGTCAAGGCAAGACATTGTGTAACAGGAAAGAGTGAGAGGAGGAAGGCTGCCGTGCTGGAGGATAGGGCGTTGTGCTGATGAAACACTCACTCCTCATTTTAACACACGTTTTTTTCAGCCGTGGTGCGCAGGCCTCTGCTTAAGCTCCATGAAGATAGTTATCCAGGTTGTGGGGATTCTGCCCTGGCTAAGGAACGTACAAATGCAGACTTTGGGGAAACAAGAAGTAAGGCCTCTTCCTAGTTTGTGGGAGCGTTGTGAGATCTAAGTTTATTCATAATAGCTTTATGTTCACTTCGAATGGTAATTCGTGAAAAAAATCCAACTTTTCTTTAAAAAGAGGTTTGTCTCCTATTACATAATTGTGTCCAACTAGATTAAAACGGGTAGAAAAGCAGGAAGCGTTCTGTCTCAGCCTACCTTAGAGCTGCCTGCCACGGGAAGCGGTGGAGCTCCTGTCTGGCTCCCAGTGAACGGCACACGGGCCACCGCCGATCCCGAGAAGACACGCATGTTCTATTTTAATCTTTCACAGCACTTCGGCAGCAGTGATGCTGGTCTTGTTATTTCCGTGGTGTTCTTTCTTCCCGCCGTGTAGCAGAAACCCTGAAGCGATTGTCTCCGCCCTGTTCCTCCACAGAGCTGGTTTTCTAATCAGTACGGACCAGCGAGGGGGTGACCCCTTCCCTCTTTAATCATCATCGCGGTGTCTCTGGAGGCTGAGAGCACAAAATATTTCTGTGCGGGCCCCGCTCTGATTGTAGGGGGCCCGGCACTGGGTGGCACTGGATTGACGTCCTGGCAGAAGCAAGGTCAAGGGCGACTGGGGAGTTGCGAGGGAGGGAGCCGGGGGCACGACTGAAGGAGGCCTCTCGGTGGCTACGGAGGACGCGGGGAGACTGGTCTGAAGCCCGTGGGCAGGGACGCTGGGACCCTGAAGGAGAGAAACCGAAACAAGCCCCCCATTCCATGAAGGCTGTTTCATCTGAGCAAGGGGTTTTCCTGGTCCTGGATTTCTTTTTGATCTGGGTTTTTATTTCTGCCCTCGGGGAGTTTGGATGTATTGCTGTGTGGTGTCTTTTACTTAGCCAGTTGCTTCTCTGGGTCCCCAGATTATGTCATGTTTTCTTTATTTTTTTTTTAAGCACCAGAAGGTTTCATTAGATTTTTAAAATTTATTTATATTTTATCCAGGCGGAGTACTTATTATCATTTCAGAGATGCTGGTGGGCTAGAGAGGCCCCAGGCTGGTGTAAACTTGTATTCACGCCCCTGTGGACCAGCTCGAGGCCCGTGTTCCAAGCGGTTTGCTAGTTTCCTGACCTGGGGAGCAGGACCCCAGCTCAGGGGCACCCAGGCTGGCTGGTAGAGGCCGGCCTTCTTGCTCCGTCCACCTGGGCCGGCGGTGGCGGCAGCCTGTGCCCGGGCCGTGGTGTGAAGCGTCCCTGTTGTCCTTTGGCAGTTCGGGAACACCTGCTACTGCAACTCCGTGCTGCAGGCCCTGTACTTCTGCCGGCCGTTCCGGGAGAACGTGCTGGCGTACAAGGCCCAGCAGAAAAAGAAGGAAAACCTGTTGACGTGCCTGGCAGACCTTTTCCACAGCATCGCCACGCAGAAGAAGAAGGTCGGTGTGATCCCACCAAAGAAGTTCATCTCGAGGCTGAGGAAGGAGAACGGTGAGTGGCGCGGCGGACCGGTGTGCAAGGGTCTGACATGAGGAGAAGCGACAGTTCGCGTGTCCTCAGAGTGACCCCCCCACCCCCCCGGGGAAAAGGGGATGGCCACCTGCTCACACATACTTTTTTAAAGAAAAGATATTTCTCTTTCTCCACTTAGCATACATAAAACAAAACTGGATAAAATATATGCTTAAAAAATTCAAATTTGTCATCTCAGTTTGGAATGGTCTTTTTATTTGCTTCACAGTTGGAAGGCGTTTTTTTTTTCCTGGATAGACCATTGTAAGAAGGAAAATTGCCCAAGGCAGCCTTCTGAGCAGGACACTCCTGGGAAGAAATAGGTTGATGCAGTAATTGAATAAAATAGTATTATTTTAGGAACTTGTCATAAGTGATTAAAGTAAATGCATATTATCTAATCAGAGCATCTGTTTTAAAAATAATACCTCTGATTTTTATGTGCCTAAGATAATTGAAAGATGTTAAATTGATAACCTTTATATAATAAAATGTCTTGCTGTCACAAATGATTTTTTTTTCTTTTTACATCTTTTTTGGGCGGGGGGGCAGTGGCAGTAGAGACTAGGTTATTCTAGAAGTTTTGCATTGGTAATTTTTGTGACTAGAAAAATATTTGATATTTGTGTTTATCCTAGATTTCAGCCTTACTCTACCAGATTCTCAGTTAATTAGATGTTTGTTTTATAAAGGCTCATTTAATTTGATTGCTGTCTTTTAAAATTGTTGTAATTTATACAGACCAGAATAAAAATAATCTGAGAAGGGGGCAGGGCACTCCCGAGTCTCATTGTGAACATGATTAATAATGAGTCCTCACAGCTGCATTCATCCCGAGACTGTCCGTCCGTATGGCGGGGAACAGCAGTGGGCCTCCGGAAGCATTTGTATTTGGTTTCGGAACGCTATCTGATAGATGCATACTCACAAACAGCCCTCATCTCCCTTACGTGCTTCATTTAAGCTGCTTCCAGGCTGATCCAGGGTTTAATACGATCTCTGGGAAGAGACCCCAGTTGCTCTGGATAAATTACAGAATAAATAAGTGACCATTGGTGGTCACATCATATTAAATATTGATATTTTATCAGGGAATTTATTTCTGCTATTTTTCTTCTCTTTTTGTAGAAAAATAATATTTTGGTGGCTTTTATTTATATAATGACTTTAGGGAAATACAGGACATTTAGTCCTTGGTGGGTGGTAAAAAATGGAAATGACCAAAAATTCTTTTCAAACTCACCTATTGAAGTTGCCAAATGGAGATGAATATATTCCATACCAGCCCATCCTTTCAACATAAACACTGAAGCGTGGCCTGTAAAATTGAGCGTTTCATTTGCTTTTCAAGCATCAGAGATTGAAATAATGACCTTCTCCTTTCCAGATCTCTTTGATAACTACATGCAGCAGGATGCTCACGAGTTTTTAAATTATTTGCTAAACACTATTGCGGACATCCTGCAGGAAGAGAAGAAACAGGAGAAACAAAATGGGAAATTAAAAAATGGCAACATGAACGAACCTGCAGAGAATAATAAGCCAGAACTCACCTGGGTCCATGAGATCTTTCAGGGAACGCTCACCAACGAAACTCGATGCTTGAACTGTGAAACTGTAAGCATTGTGTGGGCTCTCGTGGAGTGTGCTTGTGCCTGTCTGTACAGGCCGTGCTGTGTGTGCGTGTGACGTGGTGTCGTGTTGTAGTATCTGGCCTTGGTCTTCACTGTGTGCATAGAGTTCTACTTGTGTACATAACCTCGGTACAAACATTGGGAAGCATGTCTCCATCTAAGATGTGTCATTCAACTGGCTAAGGTGGAGCGATGAGGGCACATCTCAACGACTGGACTACTTTGCATCCTGGGCAAATTTTAGGGTCCACCAATTGAACTGTTGGACTGGACCTCCAGCCAGTGATCCTGAAAAGATTGTGGTTACAAGGAGGTCATGTGTGACTTAGACCATCCCCCCAACTATAAGGAAACCAGTAGTGCGGTATGGTGAACTTCAAGTCAGAAGTCAGGCTTGACTCCTGATTCTACAGCAGTTAGCTAGGTGTTCAAGTGAGTCCCTTACATCACTATTGTGTGGGCTGGGTGGGCTTATGTGTTTGGATGAGTCTGGCATGTGGTAGACACTTCGTGTTAGTTGAATTTGAAGACATGATCTCCAGAATATGATTCAGGATGTCATGTTTGCTTGGTATATTTGATTTAATTCTATGTGTGGCTATGTGATATGGTAGTTAGAACCCAGCTCTAGCCCTGGCCAGCGTGGCTCTGTTGGTTGAACATCATCCCGCAAAGCCAAAGGTCGCTGGTTCGATTCCCAGTCAGGGCAGGGCACATGCTTGCATTGTGCGAAAGGCACCTGATCCCTCTCATATCAATGTTTCTCTCCCTCTGTTCCTCCCTACCTTCCCCTCTCTCTGAAATAAATAAATGCAATCCTAAAAAAATAAAAAAGAACCCAGCTCTAGAGTTAGGTGGTGAGTTTGTATGTTGGCTCAGCCTCTCAGTGGCTGTGGGACCCTGTACGTATTTCCCACCTCTCCGTCCTCACCTCCTCTGCAAATTGTGATGATGAGAATGCCTGCGGGTTCATCAGGGGTCTCAGAGTTTCCTGACATGGTGGGAAAAATTCTGTAGGAGCGTGCACTTTCTGCTGCAGAGAGAGGTAGTGTCTTCCATCAGACTCTGCAAAGGGGCTGTGGCCTAGTGGTAGTTAAGGCATGTGGGTTTAAGTGGAAGGCTCTTCGTTTTTTGACTGTCTTTCTTCTGTTCTTTTAAACAGTTTTGGAATCAACTTTCCAAGTTCTTCATTCTAGAAAAATTAGAAAACATAGCGAAGCAAAAGAAACTAAGATAATCAGTAATCTCCCCACCCGGAATTGATAAATTTATAACATTTTCTAGAAATTGTGATCACATTAGCCAAGAGATAACCACTTGAATATTTTGAAACATATCCTGCCAAAACATTCTCTTCACATACTTACCTATTGAGACATCTTTCCTTCTCCCCTTTCTCCTGTTCCTTGGCCTTTTTATATTCCAATGAAATTCAGATGAACACACAATTAGAACGGTATAATAAATCCCATGTAATTTGGGTGTGTTACTTGGAATCACTGATTAACACATTGGGCCATCCTGTTTATCTCTTGTTCCATGCACCCTCCCCCATCACCAGACAGGTTTATTTTTAAGCAAATCTCAAATAATGTATCTTTTCACTTGTAGTTTCTATATTACTTTGTTCCAAATCTCTAAAAGGTAAGAAATCTTTTTATTCAAAACATAAATACTATTACTTTGAAAAATAAGTACTTTAAGTCATTATTCGCTCACTGTTCAAGTTTGCCGGAACCTTTCACATTATATATATATATATATATTTTAGCAGTTGCTAATTCAAATCAGGATACATACATGTCCACACAATTGTGCTTGGTCAGTCTGTGTCTTAACCTGTAGGTTACTCCTCTCCCATTTTCTTCCTCGCAGTTTGTCGAAGAAATCAGGTTATTTGTCTTGTAGAGTTTCCCATATTCTGGACACATCTGTGGTGGTGTTTATTATGTGTAGTAAATGGCAGTATGTTTTTACCATCCCACTCTTTGTTTTTATTTAACACACCTATTTTATAGTTCTTTTTCTCTGTTGCCTTTTTTTGGATCAATGAAATGTCTTGTTTTGTTTCAGTCTTTGAAAGAAGCATGTTACTAAATCCATCTTCCAGTACTCCGTGTGGGTTTTCAGGAAGGCTCAGATGAGAGACTCCGTTTTATTTGTAGTTTCTTTTTTTTTTTTTTTTTGTCTGTGAACAGGTCATTTGATCCCAACAAATGCAAACAGTGCATCTCAAACGTTTGCACTGGAAAAGCCATTGCCTAGCCTGTTACTTCCTGCAGGGCTACCGTAGATGGGAAGCCTGAGCCCAAGGGTCTCTCCAAAAATTTTGGATGAAACTCTAGAGTTTGCAGTAGTGGGATTCCAGCCGTGTGTGGTTGGCTTGTGGAAGCACAGGGGAGTATGTGGGTATGTCTTTCTGGAGGATGGGGCAGTCGGATTTATTCTTATAGGTATTCCTCCCTGAAATGATGGCTAGATGACTTGAGGCAAGAGTGTTCTTCCCCCTGGAGTTTCGTGGGTAATCGTCTCCGTTTTCTTAGACCCTTGAACTGAACAGGATCCTAGGAGTCACCTAATCCTCTCTCCCCACGCCCGAGTCCCTTCTGTGTCATCAGAGCCAGCTGGTCACCAGCATCCCCTGGACCCTGTCCAGAGACGAGGAACTCGATCTCCTGAGATGCATTCCATTTTTAGAAAGCTCTAATTGTTAGAAAGCGCTCTACTTTCTAAGAAAATACATAACTTGCAGGCTTTTTTTCCCCTGGACTGTCAAATGTTGAGGACCTAGTGTAAGAGAAAACTTAGCGTTCAAGTTTTCCCTCCCAAGATGAGAAACCAGGCCCCCTTTGAGTAATGTCCTCTGCTCAGGGCGGGCCGCCTTTAGACCGTGCGTCAGTCAGAACTGTGAAATCTCACAGTGGGATTAAACTGCCCCAGATCCCAAGCAGCAAATTAGCCCCCCAGGGAGCCCGGCTATTGTAGTTGCCTGGCTGCTGGTTCCTCTAATTGTGGACAACTCCGTGTGCCAGCTTCCATGCTTTCAGAAAACAATGTGGTGTTTTTTTTTCTTCTTCTGGGTCTCACCCTTGGTAAATGTTGCTTGTGATTGCAGTACAAATGTCAACTGTGAGATTTATGGAGACAAACAGTTTCCTTCTGCAGTAAACTTGGAGAGACCATTTTAAGGGGTAATTCGGTGCTGACTTTCCTAGATGACCTTGAACAAGACGCTTCAGAATGGAGGCGTGGGGGTTTTGCAGAGTAGCCTCAGCGCTCCCTTGGTGGTTCTTCACCCGGTTCATAAGATTTGCAGGGCCAGTGGGAGCTTCATTTTGTTGTTAATGTCCCCCCTTTTCCATTTAAACTGAGTTTTTGCTCTGCAAACCTGTGGTTTTCCATGCTTCTTGGTGGCTTTAAGACACATTTCTGTCTGTTACTAAGCTGAAGATTGTCCGAAGAACTGCTTTATTAAGTTCCAGTGGCGTATATAGCTCCTTCTTGCTTTGTCTGCAGGAGTTAACATTGATCCAGTAGAGCTCTGAGCCCTCATGAAAGCTGATGGGGGCGGGCAGTGTGGCCAGGTGTGATTCTGCATTCCTGGGATTCAGGTGGCCTGTAGTTGCCACTTGTCCTGAGGCCACCTTTTGGCGCCGCCCTTAGCCAGCACATTTTCAGTTCCTGGCCCGATAGCTCGGGGCTCCTTCCTGCCTGGCCACCTTTTTTACTACAGGGAGGGAGTCTCTGAATTTACTTAGAAGCACATTTGGATATAATTTTAATGACTCTGACTTAGCAAAGCTCATGATTTACATGTATGTATGCCCTAGAAATTAATTTGTGCTGGTAATTGATTTGTAATTGTCACTTTAAGAAGAAGAGCGAGTTGGGTCTCTTCCCCCTTTCTTCAACTAGAGTTTTCGGGGAGCTCCATGCCCAGAATGGGGGGAAGAGAAAGGAGAATAAGATGTTAGCCTGGACTCGTGGAGAGTATTAGTCTTGGTGATATATATGTTTCCGTGGAGACAAGCTGTATTTTCAGTTAGACCAGAATGAGATCCTTGTGTGTGGGAAGAAAATGGTTTTATTTTTCTGGCAGCTTTCTGGGGAGAGAGAGAGAAGAAAAAATTGCTTGATCACTCATTGCTTTCAGCTCTGTCGGGGCCGGGAGCGCGAGCCGCTCAGGTGGGAGAGTCAGTGCGTGTTCTGATCTCCCCAGCAGGGCCGATCCACCGAGCCGTGCTTCCCCTCTCACTCTTAATTCCGGAAGCAGTTTGCATTGGGGATTGAGAAGGTTACAGTCGCTTCATTCTGTTCGTTAATTAGATTTGTGCCTCTCCCCCTCTCCTGAAACAACTAAGTAGGGAAAAAGCTTTCCGCGTGACTGGAGAGACAGGGTTTCTTTGTATTTGTGCTCTTCTGGTTACAGGAGCTTTAGCAGAACCTGACTCTCCCTGTCTAAATGATGCATGATTTCAGCTGGCTCTCATACTGTTTTTTCCCTGGAGAAGGGCCCCTTGGGTCTAGGAAAAGTTTTGATAATTAAACAAAAATACCTGTGGATTATTTCAAGAAAGCAGAAAGTATAAAAAGAAAATCATTCAGTTCTGTCACCCAGATGTCTCTGTTGGCATTTAGATGTCTTTCTACTCATTTAGCCTTTTGAGTTGTTATTTATTCATTCAATTAGTAAATATTTATTGGGTACCTACTAAATGCTGAAAATTATCCTAGCTATTAAGCAGTTAGAACAAACAGAAAAGGTAGTCCCTGCGCTATTGTCTATTAGTATGTACATTTAAAGCTACACATTTTCCTTTAAGCACTGCTTTAGCTGCATCCCACAAATTGTGATGTGTCGGCACTGGTTCAAAATATTTTCTGATTTTCTGTTGCGATTTTTTGTCTTTGATTTCTTTGATGCAGTAATTAGAGGTATATTGTTTAATTTTCAGATATTTGGGGTTTTCCTAGATATCTTAATGTTACTGACTCAGAATTTAATTTCACTACGGTTAGGGATTATATGCTGTCTGATTTCAGTCTTTGTAAATTTATTGTGACATGTTTCGAGTGCTAACACATAGTCTGCCCTCCTAAAAGAACTTGAAAACAGGGTCTCTCAACCTTGGAACTTAACGTTTAAGATCATAGAATTCTTACTGTGGGGTGCTGCCCTGTGCATTTTAGGTTGTTTACCAGCATTTCTGACTTCTGCCTGCAAGATGCAAGTAGCATCCCCATGAGACATGACAACAAAAATGTCCCCAGACGTTGCCAGATGTCCCCTGGAAGGCTCTTGTCCTTGCCGAGAACCACTGAGTTGAAAAGAATGTGTATTTTGCAGTTTGTGGACACAGTATTCTGTAACTGTCAGCAGGCCATGGCGGCTGCCTGAGTTATTCAGATGTTCTCTGTTTTTCTTAATTCCCCCTCCAACCCCACCTTTTCTGTTAGTTGCTGAGAAAGGGGTGTTAACCATCTAACTGTGGGATTGTTTTATTTCTCCCTCTAATTCTGTCAGTTTTTGCTGTGTGAATTTTTTTCCTTTTAAAAACAACTTTAAGGTATAATTTGTGTACCATAACGTTATGCATTCAGTGATTTTTTAAAAAAGGAATTGGACGAGTGGTGCGTGTACGGTGAGAGTCCATTTCTGAAACATCCCCACCACACCAGCAGGGTCCCCCGTGTCCAGCAGTTCATCCGTGTCGCGAGCCCCAGGCTGCTGGTCAGCTGCTTTCTGTCTTCAGATAGTTGCCTTTTCTGGACATTTCGTGTAAATGGAATCATGCAGTGTGTGGTTTTTTGTGTCTCATTTCTTTCACTTATGTAACATTTTTGAGGTTCACTTGAATTATAGCATATGGTTGATTTCGTATTTATTGGTGAAGAGTGTTCCAGCCTCGTGCATTTTCGAGGCTCTATTATGAAGGGCTTCCATATTTTTTACTATGGTTTTCTAGGAAATTGATCCAATTATTAAAAGTACCTTCTTTATTTCTCATATTTTTTTCTAAACCTATTTTATCTAATATTAATAGAGCCCATTAAAACTTATGTTAACTGTTTGCATAGTATATCTTTTCCCATCCGTTTACTTTCAACCTATCTGTGGCTTTATATTTAAAGTTTAGCTCTTATATAGGACAGCTTATAGGTGTTCATGCTTTGTTTTAAAAAAGTTCATTCTGCATTTTCTGCCTTTTAGTTCTAATGTTTATTGTATAATTATTGGGTTTGAGGTTCCATTTTATTATTTGTTTTCTATTTATTCCCTTTATGTTTTTTCTTTGTATTGAATTTACTGTGACACTGGTTAACAAAATTACACAGGTTTCAGGTGCACAGTTCTACAGCACATCACCTGTATACACTGTACTGTGTGTTCACCACCCCAAATTAAATCTCTGTCCATCACCATTTATCCCCCTATACCCTTCTCCACTCCCCTCGCCCTCTGTTTTTGTTGTTGTGTTTCTTCTTCTCTACCTTTTAGAAAAGTTATTTGAATATTTATGCTGTTGTTCAATGGTTGCTCTAGAGCAGGGGTGTCAAACTCATTTTCACTGGGGGCCACATCAGCCTCATGGTTGCCTTCAAAGGGCCGAATGTAATTTTAGGACTGTGTACATGTAACTATTCCTTAACAGAGAGCTCAGTGCTGCCACTGGGTAGAAAAAAGGCACTGGCCGGATAAAACAAGGTAGAGAGCCAGATTCAGCCCACGGGCTTTGTGTTTGCCACCTGTGCTCTAGAGGTTACAATATATATTCTTCACTTTTTACAGTGCACTTGGAGTTGATAATACTATTATTCACCTAAAACATAGAAAGCTTTGATTATCTGAGTGCATATTCCTCCTGTCCTCACCCCGCCTTGTCCTTCACCCCATAGCTGTCGCATGTACCACTTTTACGTGTATTACAGACACCACCGAACGATGTCAGAATTTCCATTCTTGCTGCCCTTCAGTCTCTCCTGCAGATCTGGATTTCTGTCTGGTAATCTTTTCACTTTGGCATTCAGAACTTCAACATTTCGTGTAGCGCAGTTCCGTTAATAATGAACTCTCTTCATTTTGATTTTGTTCTTGAAGGATATAGTCATGGGATATGATAATTCTGCATCAGTAGTTTTTTCTTTTAGCACATTAAAGAAGCAGTTCAGCTGTCTTCTGGCCTCCGTGGTTTCTGATGAGAGATCGGCTTCTAACTGAACCCTTCTTATGCAGTGTGTTACTTTTTTCTAGATGTATTTAAGGTTTGCTTCTTACCTTTGGCTCTCAGCAGTTTGAGTGTGCCGCACCTTGGCTGGCCCTCTTTGTGTTTATCCTCCTTGGTGTTTGTTGAGAGTCTTGACATCTGTAAATGTCTGTCTTCCACCAAATTTAGGAGATATTCAGCCATTTTCTGCCCTATATTTTCCCCTCTCCTTCTGGGACTCTAATTACATACATAAAATTACCTAACAGGTCTCTGAGTATCTGTTAATTTTTATTTAAATCTTTTTTACCTTTGTTCTTCTCATGGGGTGATTTCTGTTGACACCTCTTCGAGTCGGCTTGCTCTGTCCTCTGCCATCCCCACTTTGCTGTGAGGTCCATCCAGGGCATGAATTCTTCAGTTTTGGAATTTCCTTTTGGTTCTCTTCTTTTAAAATACTGTTCCTATTTCTCTGCTGAGATTTCTTTTTTGATTCATTGTAAATATATTTTACCTTACTGAAAATAGTTGTCAGAGCTTCTTTAAAATCCGTGTTTGCCAGTTCTGACGTCGGGGTCATCCCAGCATTGGCCTCAGTAGTTTTTCTGTAGACACGCCCCCCACTTCCCAGCTTCTTCACATACTGTACGTTTACACCGTATCTAGGATACCGAGAAGGTTGCATCGGAGACTCTTGACTTGTTTTTCTCCAGCGAGGAGTGAGTTTCTCTGGCTTGGCAGGCAGTTATCTTGGTCGGACTCCAGCTGCAAACTCCGTTTCTCGGGCAGCAGCTTGAATGAGGTCAGGCCTCCTGTCTCACGCTGAGTCGCTGTGATCGTTCCCCGAGTGCGTGCAGCCAGACGTGTGGGCAGGCGGGCAGAGGTAGGATATGCTCTTTGGTTTTTCCCTGTGTTGCCAGTGGACATGGTTTCCCAGATTCGGTTTTCTCTCTCCCAGCCCAGAAAGGCCGCACCCCCCTATCCCCCCAGATCCCGTCCTACAGGCTGTGAAAACGGGAACGAGTTCTGTGCAGCGCTCCTGCTCCAAGTGCAGACCCCCATCTGCCCGTTTGATTCGCTCTCCAAAGCCTTCAGGTAGCTGTGCTTAGTTTAAAACAATGAGAGTTTAACATTTTCTGGAGGCGAGTTGAAATGCCAGGATCTCATTCATTATTGAAGCCAGTCTCTTGAACTTTCATTTTAGTATGGGGGAAACAGACAGTAAACAAGTAAAAATAAAATGTTTATAATGTTAAATACAGTTCATTCTCATTCGACGTCATTTATAGACTGTGTGACTTTAAGTGACACAATGTATAAGGAAACCAGTTTTACCAATAAGCTAATCGATATAAGCAAGAGTTAAGTTCCTGGGGCATCTCATCAATGTCATAAGGAAACAATGTTGAGCAAAACATTATTCAGGGGCCTGCTGTAGTCGTGCTGGTGATCTGTTGCTTTGCTGCAAACCACCCCAAAAGTCTGAGACATAGGTCACTCTGATTTATTACAGTTCATGCAACTGGATTCATGCAACTATGGATGTGGCTGAACTTGTGTGTTTGTATCCTCTGGCTCGCTCGTGTGTCTGCAGGCCAGCTGGGGCTCTGCTCTGGGCTGGGCTTGGCTGGGCACCTCCGTGAGACCAGCTCTGCTCTGTGGGTCTCTCGTCGTCTTCCTGGGTACAGTGGGCTAGCCTGGGCCAGTCCTTGTCATAGTGATGACAGAAGGGCAAGGGAGGGCTTTCACAAGTGCTTATTCAAGCCCCTGCTTATAACATGCCTTCTGACATTCCAGTGGCCAAAGCAAGTTGCACGGCTGAACTCGGAATCAAGGGCTCGTGGGATCCATACGGTCATGTGTCAAAAGAGCCAGCAGAGGCAGTGGTGAAGATTTGGGGCCTTTTGTGCATTATACCAGAGCAGTAAAAAGTGCCACAAAAAATGAAACTAGGATGATAGAGATAAAGGGTAGATGTGTGTGTAAATATACAGGGGTTGGCAAAAATAGGTTCACAGTTGTCCGTATGGAGAATAATACATTAATAAATAATACAAGAATAAACTCTGTTTTGCATAGTCACAGTCATAAACCTACTTTTCCCACCCCTGTATAGAGGCCTTTTTTAATATAAAGTTGGAACTAATTTATATAACTATACAGCTAACTCTTTCATTTACTATAATACCCTAAACTGTTTCCAACTTTTTGACCATTTTAGGCCATTTAAAGTTTTCTACCCTTCCATGATGTATTGAATGCTTACTTCTTGAAGCACTTTATACATATTATTTGTATCGTCCTTAAAACAGCCTTATGAAACAGATACTCTTTGTGTCCTCACTTTACAGATGAGGACACTGAGGTACGGAAAGGCTCTGTAACTGGTCATTCGTCATCTACTTCATACAGGGCAGGGAGAGGGTGTGGGGCTGGACCATCTGCCTCAGTACATATCCTTATGTATACTTATAGTAAGAGATGGTCTTTGTGTCTCTGGATATTTCTTTAGATAATTTCCTAGCAGTGGAGTATTGGGTCGCAGGGTAATTTTCACACTTAAAGAAGGGCGTTATTTTCATCTTGTTGCCAACTGCCTGAGCATCTCAAGGTTGTTGCAGGAACAGTTCACCCCTCCCACTCCCAAGACAGTAAACCGCCAGGCTTGCCGGTGAACTGCTGAAGTGTAAGCATTTAGTCGGTGAGCTTCAGTAAGCAGGAGCCCAGAACCGGTGTCCTGTGAGCTGAGCAAGGCTGAGAAATAGCCCGGGCCAGTGAACTAGCTCGGCTGAGAGAGGTCCATGGCATGGTGGGCCTGTGTGAGCCCGGGCAACGGGCCAGCCCGGGTGCATTCGTCATCACAGGCAGCACAGGGCTCTGCAAACGATGGCCACCTCTTGTATGAAAGGACAGCTGTGTGGGTCGCTAGCACGACTCTCTAGCCCGTGGCACTTGAGGCTCCCTCACGCAGTTTGAGTGACCAGGCACAGGAGGAGGGGAGTGATTCCCAGGGCCTGGCAGAAAGTGCGGACAAGTCAATGAAGGATGAGCACCTGAGTAGTAGGTCGCCTAAGTCTCTTGTCCATTTTCCATTTCCATTTTTATCATTCTGCCAGTCGGAGCTGTATGTATGGGTATCTGTCTGATACTTCCTGCTTCGGAACGGTGGGGGAAATGACTAGAGAGGAGTAGGAATCTGGTTGAGTCTTAACTACTAAAAGTTCTGAATCACGGCTGGGGTAGAGATGATTACATTGAAAATTTGGGATTTTCTGTAGATTGGGTTGCTTTCAAGGTGAGTCTGATGGCCAGTGGACATGCAAAGCCACACACAGCTTTCACCTCAGTCGTGGCTGCCGGTGACCTCTGAGTGTCTAAGGTACCGGGTCTCTTGTTTATTTTGTGCCTAATACTTCTTTTTCTTTTTTCGCTTCAGGTTAGTAGCAAAGATGAAGATTTTCTTGATCTTTCCGTTGATGTGGAGCAGAATACTTCCATTACCCACTGTCTAAGGTAACCTCATGAATTTTGATCGTGGTCGGAGCTTTTGGTCAGGCTAGTAAACAAGTAGGGGGAAAACAGCCTGTATTTCTCAGGAAATAATCTTCCTTTCTGTTCAGCCAGTGTAATCCTATTTTCTACTCCTTCTTTTCCGAGAAAGATTAGAAATAAGTATGCGCGGTCTGGGGAAGAGTCCTGCTAAGAAGAAAGAGGATCAAGTGG